>NC_137329.1:80966166-81566166 GCF_965287045.1 Carcharhinus amblyrhynchos | reverse complement strand
GGAAACTGAATGCTGGAACATCTTCCCTCAGGAAACTCAAGGCCAGCAAACTATCCTGCACAAGTTAGATTAAGATTTAGATTAGTGTCACAAGTAAGCTTACATTAACACTTCAATGAAGTTACTGTGAAAATCTCCTGGTCACCACACTCCGGCACCTGTTCGAGTCAATGCACCTAACCAGCACGTCTTACAGACTGTGGAAGGAAACCGGAGCACCTGGAGGAAACCCAAGCAGACACAGGGAGAACGTGCAAACTCCCCACAGACAGTGACCCAAGCCAGAAATCGAAACACTGGCTCTGTGAGATAGTGCTAATCACTATGCCACCGTGCTGCCCCGGTGTAGAAGGATCCATTTCAGAGTTAGACAGACTTTCTAAGAATATTCACTATACATTATCATTGTATTGTTATCTGGCACTAAGGCTTGTGCACAGCCAAGTTTGAAGCTTTAAGATACTAAATAGTGAATAAATATCTTAGTGATTCTATTCTATCACATGCTGTGGAGAATTATGTGGCCAAATGAATATTTATTATCCCACTGAAATTATTTTTTTGCTGTGCTATTGCATCAAAGCCACTGAAATCAAGGCAGAGTTAATGAGGAATTGATTTACACATTATGAGAATCTGGCAGGTGCCCTCAGCACAAACATATATTAGAGAACACTGTTTTATCTGGATCTGGACTACTTATTTTTGAAGCCAAGTGCATTAACTTGAGGTAACCATGCTCATTACTCCCTTTCGCTGTTTTCCTTTTCCCACACAGCACACATCAGAGCATCGGAGACAGATGGATGTCAGGAGACACTAGGGAATATTCAACTGTGTTGTACTCATTGATGTGAACCTGAAGCATTTGAGCTGTTCTTGCACTGAAATACCAGGCTGGGTTTTAAGGACTCGCTCAGCTGAGACCGGAAATTCCCACCCGAGGTCAACAGGGATTTCTGTTGTCAGACCTGCGCCCATGCCAATTCTGTGGCAGGTGAGGTGGTAGCATTGCGGCCATGGTCGATTTCATTCTTGGCTCAGTTTTTTTATCACTAAACCTGCACCCATGCCTTTGTTACCTTTAGACTATACTAATGCACTCCTGGCTGCTTCCACTTTTTACGCTATTAGTTTCATAAGACATAATTTCTGCTGAGCAAGCTCTCTGGGTCTGAAAAGTTAATTTTATATTAGTGATATGTCAGTTCTTTTCATTGCATATTAAAAGCACCATTGTTTTTTCAAAATACTTTGAGGGCGATCTTACCAAAAGCATTTGAAGTACTGAACCAGCATGAAAATAGAAGAGAATCATACCCATTTTTTCAGTGAACTTTCAGGCGTAATCTTACGCACTTAGTGGCAAAATATGATTCATGCCTGTAGAGGGAGTAGACAGAGTCTATTCTCACCGGAAAGTCAGCTGCTCACACTGAAGGTGCTATTGCGCATGTGCATATCTCTGTTCTGTAGACAGAGAGATCTGTTAGTCTCCCCACTCCACTGAAATTTCTTCCCAGTCGTTGGCCTCTCTGGAATATCTCCCCATCCAACGTCCCCCCCCCTCCCCTGGATCGCACCCTGATACGTACTCACCCCGGCCAATCACTGCCCGATATTTGCTGTGGTCGATTGCACCCCCCCCCCCCCCCACCAACTCCCATCGGTCACTGCCCCAGCCTATTCCCAGTTGCAGAGTACGCAGCTCCTCCACCCACCCACCTCCCCTTTGGCCCCATCCCTATCATGGCCCCACACCCTGGCACTGCTTGATGCCCAGTAGGTAGACAGGCATTTCCAAGGTGCCAAGCTGGCACTGCGAGGATGTCAGGCTGACATTACCCAAGAGGCATTGCCTCCCCTGCCCATGATCACCCAGGGGGGTCCAATGGCCTCTGGTCTCACTGGTGAGGCCATCATATCAGGTACCCGTTTGTAGGGACCATATGTGATCCTCGCCTGTGAGGACCTCCACTGATGAGGCAAGGCGATTCTATTCGAGACTCACTAATGATATTAAAACAACAAGTTAAGTATTGAAATAAGCCCCATGCCCTTATCTGTGTATGTATCCCAATCTTTATTTTGCTTTCAATAAAATTATTAGAAGTGAATGATAAAGTGCTCGTTACTTCATGGTTTGTTACCTGTGTAAATTCTTCAATTTGGTTGGCTGCTTAGCCTGCTTGGCAACACCTGTGTTTCTGGATGACAGAGATCCCCAGTAACTGGCACCGCAATGAATTCTTTAGTCAGGAAAGGTGAAATCCACACCAACGAGACCACTAGATCTTTTTGGACAGCTTTCTTTGAGACCAATAGCAAGTGCTGTCACTTCATCACTGATTGCAAAATCCATATTGATATTCAATTGATCACTTATTGAAGCTGTCAGAGTTTCTTATTGTATTCTTAGTTTAGTTTTGACTTGAATGTTTAATGTTGGAAGACCTGTGTCGAAGTCATACTTTCAACTGATGTTGCTCTTACCTTTCTTTTCTTCACTCAGTCCCAGATTCCAGTGCCGCTGTCTTTACCAACACTGTGCAATTGCTCTCCATCTAAATGCAATGCTGTATCTTGGTTATCTATTATTCATCATTATCACCCATGGCATCTTTCTCTCTTCCCTGACCTCAATCAAAAGAAGTCAGAGATCTTGATAACAGTGTCCATCTAATCGACTCTGATAGATTGAAGGTGACAGAATGTGGGTTGTATTTTTAACGATATATTTGGAGCTTACAAGGATGGGGTGCTGCACAATTTTACAATAATGACTCTTCTAGCGACTTTCTACATGCCTCATATTCAGAAAATGTAAATTTTGTTGCTCTGTCTTTGTACTGAATTCTTATTCCTGAACTTATATGATTTTTTAAATTTGTTTCTCTGTGACGGTCAAGCTCCATTGTTGCCTCCACACAGAAACAACTTTACACATTGTGTCCTCTGTTTTCTATCTTGTTACCTGACATGAGTCACCTGGCTGTATTGTTCAATGCCACTAATCAGGCAACAGGAAGCTTTCCTGTTAAACAGTGAGGCAGACATTCCTCTTTCCAGAAGTGAAGCGCTCTATAGCTCCACATATGTGTACCACCCAGAACCTCAGTGAAGAATAACTCAAATGTGGCAGACAATTTGGTGACAGGTGTCACTGAAAAAAGAAATAAAAGGCTGGCATTTATTTTAATAGCTCCAACACATCTCAAAATGCTTTATAGCCGTTGGAGCACATTTTAAGTGTAACTATTGTTGTAATGTAAGAAACACAGCACTCAACAAGCCCATACAGTTAACAGTGAGAATAAGAATAAACAATGATAAGGAAATCAAGAAGAACGTAGAAGAATGAGGGGAGATTTGATAGAGGTGTGTAAGATTTTGATGGGTATAGATAGAGTGAGTGCAAGCAGGCTTTTTCCACTGAGACTAGGGGAGAAAAAAAGCCAGAGGGCATGGGTTAAGGGTGAAAGGAGAAAAGTTTAAAGGGAATATTAGGGGGGGCTTCTTCACACAGAGAGTGGTGGGAGTGTGGAATGAGCTGCTGGATAAAGTGGTAAATGCGGGGTCACTTTTAACATTTAAGAAAAACTTGGACAGGTACATGGATGAGAGGGGTGTGGAGGGATATGGTCCAAGTGCAGGCCAGTGGGACAAGGCAAAAAATGGTTCGGCACAGACAAGAAGGTCCAAAAGGCCTGTTTCTGAGCTGTAATTTTCTATGGTTCTATGGTAACTGTTCTTCTTTTCTTCAAAATAGAGCTGTTTGATCTTTGATGCTCAATTCAGAAGACAGACAGGGCTTCAGTTTATCATGTCATCTGAAAGATTACACCTTTGACAGTGTGGATCTCCCTTAGATTTTGTGCCCAAATCTCTGGAGTGGACATTAAACCTTCTGGTGCAGCAACAAGGTTGGTACCATTGAGTCACTAATGATACCAAAAACTGTATAAACAACTGAGAGGCTAACAACGCTCAGAATCCTTTGGCACAAGTTGGACAGCAACTTCAGGTGAGAGAAAATGTGTGAAAATGTGACAATGTGGAAATTGCTGTCCAAGATGGACCACTCCACTGCAGACTGTGCAAAAATAACATCTCAATCCCTGTCTCTCTGTTCAACTATATGGGTTGGTATGAAGTTCCTATTTTTGCATGATAGATACAGACTAAGTTCACATAGAGGGCGGAATTTTACCGGCATATCGACCCAGGTTTCGTATGATCCAACAAGAGTTCAATATGGCCATTCGTCAAGCCTCGCCCGCCCCATGAGTCAGAATCAGGGCAGGCATGCCAGTAAAATTCTAGCAAGAATGTTAGGACTTGCCTATTTCAGTCAAAGTAACCTTTTTAATAGTGTGGTACATTTTATTTACTGTCAAGAAACCTCTCTGGCATTGAAAATTAGCTTTGGCAAGGGCAGGGACTCAATCCTTCAGACATTAATTATTGTTGGAGATGTTAATAATGATACAGTTTTATACATTTATCCATCTTACTTCCATCTTTCTTGTTCTCTCATTATTTTGCCTTTTGTACATGGTTTAACATTGAATTCACTATTCTATGAACACATCCTGGGCGGAATTCTCCAGCTGGTGGTCTAAATTCCCTCCTGACTGTCAATGGGCCTTCACGTTGTCCACAACCCGCCTGCTATAATTGCAATGGCAGGAGGGGTGAGAGAATTCTGGCCTCTATTTCTGATCCTACCTGCCTCATTAACAAATCTTTAATTAATTATTTCAGGAGATGATTGCTTTGTTCAGATTGTCTTTACATGGCCTCTAGAGAGACCCGCATTGTTAAGACCTCACCAATATCCAGTGCAAGAGGTCATAGTCATTAAATGGATAATGCCAAGGCTAAAGAATGGCAGTGACTACTTATTCACCTACTAAAGTAAGTTCTGGCCCAATGCAGGGGAAATGGCAAAATTACTGGATCGAAATTGCCCTCTGTTCAAGGTCAAAGTAGTTAGGAATAGAATAGCAAGTAAACATCCTTTTAGTCTGTATTTGCCTGGATAACCCCATTCTCTTTGCTGCCAAATGCTGTTACCTAATTGGGATTTGGATTCAAATTTAAGTTGCTGAAAGGAAGTTCAGTATTTTATTGGCAGAGATAATGAGGCATCTTGAAATCAGTGAGAAAAGATCAGGGCCAGGAGTCTCCGACCGTTCACGTCCTGCTGCCACTGCCACCCAGAATGGAGAATTTGGCAGGCCTGGAGAATCCCAACTGCAGGCGAGGTTGGAAAATCCGGCTCCACATCCTTGAGAGAAAATACTTCCCACATCAGCCCAAGAGAGTATTAAATGTAAAGATATAAACAACACTATTTAAAGAGACTTCAAGTAGCAAGGGAGCTTTAAAAACCAGTCTACTATTAACTACAACTCATTGATTTTTAGCACAGAAATCTATGTTGAAATCTCAGCCTTAACTAATAGTCATTCTCAAGGGCAAGGTTGATGAGTTCATCTGTTTGTTGCATAGCAGGGAGGGAAGAAAAACATACACTATTGTATAAGTAAAATTTGGAAGAACAAAATGTTAAGAATGAAGTATTGACATAACGCTGAATAACTAATCTAAATGGAAAGGGTTCTCAAAAGCTTGTCACAAACACTTTTTCAACCTAAGGGCTGCATTTTGTATATAATTATAGATCATTCTATGTAAAGATAATGCAGAAATATATGCAGGGTACATTGCAAAAACAAAAGCTCTGCAGGCCACCAGCCCTTGGAATTGCTGTATATTCTTTCTAGCTTGCAACATACATAATTTCTATTATAGATGCAGTGATAAACTTTAAAATTTGAAGGAGGGAAAAAGATAACCTGAGGATTTAAAAGATGAAAGTGCCTACATTCTCGTAGTAAATCCAAAGATTCCACACAAACTGACCAAAGATTTGCATTGGTATTTTCCCTTAGACTTTGTTTTATTGTACAAGATGTAACAAAGAACAAGGACTGTGACAGTGAGAGAAAGAAAACAAAAATAACATTGATTCTATCCACTATGTTTCCACAAGTTTGGGAGGGATATTTCAATGCATGTTTCCAGCTCCTATTCAATGTACAGAAGTGTTTCATGTTAAATGTCTCACAAGATCTTTTCACTTGTTTGGTATGGGCTGTCTCCAAGCACAACACTGGCAGCTTTTTCCATCTCATTGGTTCTCCCAGCACCAGGCCCAACCTGGCAGGTATGACTTTCAAGACTCAGACAGCTCGATCAGTAGTGGTGTTACCAGGCAATGAATGTTGAAATTGCTGAACCAGAGCACCTGTGCCTTTGCTACTCTCAGTGCTTCTTCAGTGGTGTTCAACATGAAGCAGTACTGATTCATTAGCTGAGGGAAGGAGGTAATCAGCAGGAGGTTTCCTAACCCACCTTTGCCCTCTGCCCTAACACTTCATTTGATCTGGAGCCTATGTTGAAGACTCCCAGGCAACTCCCTCTGACTGTGCTGCACACTTCGGTGTGTCTGTCCTGCTGCTGGGACAGGACTTACCCAGATTGGTGATGGAGAGGTCTGGGAGAATGGCTCTCAAGTATGTTTTTTTAAAATTCATTCATGAGACATGGGCATCACTGGCTGGCTAGTACTTATTGCCCATCTCGAGTTGCCCAAGGGCGATTGAGAGTCAACCACATTGCTGTGACTCTGGAGTCACGTATAGGCCAAACCAAATAAGGACGGCAGATTTCCTTCCCTAACAACATTGTTGTTTCAAACAAACAACAATGGTTTTGTGGTCATCAGTAGGTTCTTAATTCCAGATATTTTTCCTAATTGAATTCAAATTCCAGTATCTGCTGTGGTGGGATTCAAACCCAGGCCCCCAGAACATTAGCTGAGCTTTTGGATAAATAGTCTAGTGATAACATCACTAAGCTATCATCTCCCCAATGGTGTGTGATTATGTCAGGCTGATGCTCATTTATGACACATTCATTATTTCAAGGCTTCAGTATGGCCTCTAACAATGAGTGGCATTTCCCCCTAACTTCTCAGTGTCTGGGTCTGACTGAAAACCAGGATGTATCTCTCCAGATGAACAGTCAGGTTTTCAGAACAGGGCTGGAATTTTCCGGCTGTTCATGCCAGCGGGATTCTCTGGTTCCATTGCAGTGAGCGGAGATTTGCCTCAGAGCCAGATTCTCTATCCTTGCTTGCAGTGACAGTGAGGCATGAAGGGCTGGAAGATTCTAGTCCAGATTTGCAGCCTCTTTGATAGATTAAATTGGGGACATTTTTTACATCCTTGGTTTGGTGGGCTGTCTCTGATAGTCAGCAAGACTGGCTCCACAGAGATCAGGGCACCTTCTTTAAAGGGTGTTCCATTCAGCACTGAGGTAAAATTCCCACCCCATTACAAATGTATTGGGGTTCTTCCTTTGCCCCACCCTTCACCACACAAATATCAGGGGTTCTTTCCCCCCTCTCCCTGTTGACCACCATGGCAGTGTTGCAGGTAATGGTCCCTCACTGCCAAGTTCCCCTGCACCCTCCCACATCACTGGCAAACCACACCCCCCCACCCACGTCAAATGCATTGGCCCTTTCCCTGCACCCCACCCCCACCCCACATAACTGGAAGCCTTTCACAACGCCCGATGGGGCGCCCCAGATGCCAGATTGGTCAGGCCAACCAGTGCCAGTGGGCAATGCCTTGGCACTGTCCAGGCATGTGTTGCCCCTCCACCCGCTTCCCCACCCCGGTGCTATACTTACCTTGATGCTCCCAGTGGGATGCACTTTACTGTTTCCCATCTTCAGAAAGTTGTTATAAAAGGTTTTAATATTCCATGAGGGGGGAATCATGTGGCAGGGATGGTCTGTGCTTAACTGAAGGGCAGGAATCTTGTTACACCACCGGCAAGGGACAGGAAAGATTGGGAACCCAGATCTCGCTGGCGAGAATCTCGATTCCTTGATTTCCCTGTCAAGAAATTTTGTGCCTGTGTCGCCATTTACACTCACGCAGACACCAAATGGCCTCTATTGCCTAATTTCTTGACATTTCATGTGTTCCTGTTCTCATTATCGGTAGCTTTCTAATGTCAGTGAGGAGGCCTTTGCAGGATTGGTGGAACTGAGGATGCTATTAAGTCATAGCTTCATGGGAGTGGCAGTCAACAGTGGATTGTCACACTGTATCCACTTAAATTCTTAAGCGCCTGTCCTGGCCGATTTTCCTGACTCATACTGAGTGAGGTTGAGGCAGTACGGCAGGTCCCCAGCTCTAGTGATGAAAGATAAAAGGAGTGTAGCGAAGGAGGACACACCCTCTTTTTAACAGCACTAGCTGCCGTAAAGCAAATGTCCCATTGCAAATAACAGGACAGGGAGAAGTCTAAGTAAGTGAATGGTATGTTAACATCGAGGGGAGAACATAGAACATTACAGCGCAGTAGAGGCCCTTCGGCCCTCGATGTTGTGCCGGCCAGTGGAACCAATCTAATGACCCTCTAACCTAAACTATTCCAATGTTATCCATATGCCTATCCAATGACCATTTGAATGCCCTTAAAGTTGGCGAGTCCACAACTGCTGCAGGCAGGGCATTCCATGACCTTACTACCCTCTGAGTAAAGAACCTACCTCTGACATCCATGACAATGACAGACATTGTGGTGGGGTGGAGGGGTGGGTTTGGACATTGAGAGGGGCAGCTGAACATCAGGTGAGGAGTGGGAGTGGCAGACATCAGGTGAGGAGTCAGGTATCGGAAAAGGGGTGGAGTCACACATGTGAGGTGGGGGGGGGGTTGCAGGTTGGGTCAGCAAAGTTGTGCAGAGTCAGTCATTGTGGAGATTGCCCAACAGTGGAGTGGGGAGGGACATTGGGTGTTCAGGTCGGATCATGTCAAGTCAAAGAGGTTGAACATGGGGAGGTGGGTGTGAGGGTATTCAGGCATTAGGGGGTATGTGTCAGGGTTGGAAACCATGTGGAAATGCAGGTCGGATCGAGTGAGGTCGAAGAGATTGAACATGAGGGGCTCAGGGTGTTCAGGCATTGAGGGGGGTGCGCGCTGCTGTTGGACACCAAATGGGGATGCAGTAGGGTCAGGCCAGCGGTGTTGGGTCAGCAAGTGGGGGTGGGTCAATCGTTTTTTGGCCAGCTTACCTGTAGCCTCCTTGGTGGTCCTGCCACGGTGGGGATGGGAAATCTCAGCTTGTCGTGGTTTCACCAATTACTTAAAATCAACTCAAGATTCCTTTACTGTAAGAGCATCAATACTGTTAACTATTGTTGATGAAAATGGCCGATTCCATAATTAACTCTGATCAACAAGTTGCTATAAAATCTTAGTTCACCTCCATTCCATAATCAAGTGGAATATGACAATGAGATAGAAATCCATAATATTAACATTTGGGATGCTGAAGTTAAGTGTTCAGATGGAGTGTAGGTGCCCTGATGTTTGAACAACATAAATGATGCAAAATGTTTGTCATTTGTTATCCTTTACCCAGTATCAAATTCATGACACCATTCTATCTTTAATTTGTTTAAGGAAGAGATGAGAGACTCTAAGCTTAATATTCAGACACACTTCGGTTAGGAATAGAGGAGCTCTGGGCCCAGAAATACCTGCAGTAAACGGCTTGCCAGTTTCCCCGACACTGGCCATTTTTGCTAAGGTGTATTCAGAGTCTGTAGGGCTATCTGACCCTCCCAAGAGGCTTATTCAGCTCAGTGCAGCTCATTTAGAAACTTGTTAAGCAGGGTTATCCAATCAATCTTTCATTTTCCAATGCAAGAGGTGGGGAGTCTTCTGTGATTTTGTGGAGTCTGTTGACCATGTCAATGTTCATCGTTATACACTGCACTGCCTTTTTAGTTATCTAAAAAAAAAACTTTTATTGATGTTCAATTTGCACTTCTGTCCCATGCTCCTGATTTACGGGTACCCAGTATGCGGTGGGGGTGGAGGTGGGGGCGGAGGTGGGGGCGGCGGTTGCGCGGGGGGGACTTCGTTGTGAATCAGCTCTTGGCCTAGTTAGATTTGTAGCTATAAACAGATCCAGGCAGCGGGTGACCAAAGGGGTTGTCCAGCCCCACAGTCTATCCCCTATCGTGACTATATTTGTGGCAGTGTGTCCCTGGAGAGGGAAAATGCAGACTCCAAGGGCCATGTCGAGGCTTTATGTGCCAAATGGGCACAGCAGGGTCTAGGGAATATTATCAACCCCCCCCCCCACACACCCCCCTTAATCACTTTTTGATTTAATGTTTGACATTTCCGTTGTACTTTGTCTTTTGTTTCGGCCAGTTCTCTTCTTTTTGGGGGACGTCCTTCTTTATTTAACCCTAACCATGAATTTGTTTAATTTAGTTCATTTGGTTTACCAAAAGAACGGTGTGGGAGCAGTTCAACAGCCCAGGACTGTGCATCGAGTGGCAGACCATTAAGGATAGCACTTCGACTTACAGCCCTTCTGCCTGCACGTGAGTGCAGCCATAGGCCAACCTATGCAGTGGTGATATCATTGCTTTTCTTCCTTTTTATTCACACGGTGGCACAGTGGTTAGCACTGCTGCCTCACAGGGACCTGGGTTCATTTCTCAGCTTGGATTACTGTCTGTCTGGTGTCTGCACATTCTTCTTGTATCTGTGTGGGCTTCCTCCGGGTGCTTCGGTTTCTTCCTACGGTCTGAAAATAATGCCGGTTAGGTGCATTGGCCATGCTAAATTCTCCCTCAGTGTACCCAAACAGGCACCGGACTGTGGTGACTAGAGGATTTCCATAGTAACTGCATTGCAATGTTAATGTAAGCCTACTTGTGACATTAATAAATAAACTTTAAACCTTAAATCAACAAGTGAAATGGTGTTTTCAAGAATTCCTCTTTTGGCATCTTTTGCCCGATAGAAATGAAACTTTAAGCAATTAGTTTTAAAAGACACGCTGTAACGTATGCTGCCAATCAACTGTCATGTCATAACTGTACAGATTAAGAGATGTATGGATATAAGAACCATAGAGTTGCCATGCCCTTTAAGAAAGGGGCCATTTCTGCATGAGGTGACAGTCCGCACTGACAATTAATATTTCTTCAATGAAGCCCTTCTGAATATGACCTTTAAATAATCAGTCAACGTGATGTAGCCTGTGCTACTTACAGCAAGACTGAAGAAACAAAGGAACTTGAACAGACAATAATTGCACCGCTTCACCATTCAGCAGCTGATGACAGAGATGTCCCACATATAAATGAAGAAGTCCCAGCTTTGTTCGGCCAGGAGAAGTGGCACAGGGCGAATATATTCTCAGCTGCTATCATGCGATTGGCACAAAATAAGGCCCTAATTAAATGCTAATGAATAAACTGAATGTCTGGTATTGTTAGTTTTAGAAAAAACAATGAGCACCAGAATTAAATTAATGCTGGCAGTTGTGTAATTATCATGCAAAAGCTTTGGAACCCGAGGGGGGAAAATAATTCTCAATAATTGCGACTAAAGCAATGCTTGTGAAAGCAACTGCTGCAACAAATGGGCTTGTGAAAATTATTGATAATGCGCTCATTGAAATTAAAAAAGCGCTCGAGATGATGTAGGACCATGTTTATACACATCGGTTTGCCAGCCCTGCCTTCGAGCCCGAAGACGCTAACGCGGCAGAGTATGGGAGACTCATTTTACAGTCAACAGCAAGAATGACACCATTCTTTGTTGCCCTCTTGTTGCATGGTCTTCAGAAGTTACTCCCTGCAGTACTGGGAACTATTTCCTACACTATATTAACACAAGCTCTTTCTTTATTCTTTCAACATGCAGATTTGCATCACAAAACATTTGTATGGGAAGACATCGATGTATTTAGGAAGGACTATTACTTACGTGGCGACAAACTGCAGCAGGCGACGGTGCAGAGGGACCTCGGGGTCCTTGTGCATGAGTCGCAAAAACCCAGCTTGCAGGTGCAGCATGTGGTCAGGAAGGCGAATGGGATGCTGGCCTTCATAGCGAGGGGGATTGAATATAAAAGTAGGGAGGTCTTGCTGCAGCTGTATAGGACATTGGTGAGGCCGCAGCTGGAGTACTGTGTGCAGTTTTGGGCGCCGCACCTGCGCAAAGATATTTTGGCCTTGGAGGGAGTGCAGAGGAGGTTTACTAGGCTGATGCCGGAGTTGAGGGGGTTGAGCTATGAGGAGAGGCTGAATAAACTAGGCTTGTACTTGTTAGAGTTTAGAAGAATGAGGGGAGATCTCATTGAGACGTATAAGATGATGAATGGGATGGATAGGGTAGAGGTGGAGAGACTCTTCCCACTCAGAAAGGACAGTAGGACTAGAGGGCACAGCCTCAAGATAAAGGGGGGGCAGTTTAGAACGGAGTTGAGGAGGAACTTCTTCACTCAAAGGGTGGTGAATCTCTGGAATTCTCTGCCCGTTGAAGTGGTGGAGGCTGCCTCGCTAAATATTTTTAAGACGTGGGTTGATGGGTTTTTGATAAGCGAGGGGATTAAGGGTTATGGGGAGAGGGCAGGAAAGTGGTACTGAGTCACGACAGATCAGCCATGATCTTATTGAATGGCAGGGCAGGCTCGAAGGGCTAGATGGCCTACTCCTGCTCCTATTTCTTATGTTCTTATGTTCTTAAGCTAGATTTAAGGGCAACATGGTGGCACAGTGGATGGCACTGTTGCCTCACAGCGCCCAGGACCCAGGTACAATTCTAGTCTCGAGTCAGTGTCTGTGTGGAGTTTGAACATTCTCCCTGTGGCTGTGTGGGTTTCCTTCGGGTGCTCCGGTTTCCTTCCACAGTTTAAAGACGTATGGGTTAGGTGGGATTGGCCATGCTAAAATTGCCCCTTAATGTCAGGGGGAGTAGAAGGGTAAATACATGGGGTTACAAGGACAGGGTCTGGGTGAGACTATTGTTGGTGCAGGCTTGATGGCCAAATAATCTCCTTCTGCACTGTGATTCTATGATAAGTGGATGAGAGAAAAACCAACAGAAATATATGTTGATTGGATGAAGGCAGCTGGGGGGTGGCATTGGTGGGGAGGGGTGTGAGTGGAGGTGCGGGAAGACTGATGCATAGATACTGTACTAGGGCATAAAACAAGCTACTTTGGTTTGGTAAATTCTGCGTAGTTCAATGTATTGTTATGGCAGCATTGCACTGATGATACTGCTGCAGTATAATTGTATTAGATTGCGTTGCCTTTAGGATACAATTGGGTTATGCAAGCCTGACACTGTAGGCCAACTAAGTTTGTTCTGTTCTTTAAGAAGGGATACCCTGAGTGATTCAGTACCTGTCAGCCAGACCTCAGTGGAGGGCAAATTATTGGAAACCATTCTGAAAGCCATTATAAATTGCCATTGAGAATAGCATGAATTAATCAATGAGAATCAACATGGACTAGTTCAGGAAAAATTGGTGATGATTCTCCAGCCCAGCCTGGGAGACTCAAGTGGAAGCAGGCATCCCACTGGGTGCCATGGACTCCACAAGACTCCGGCCGCTGCATTTCTGACTCCTGCTTCATGCCAGAAATTGGCACGGACTGTTTAATTTATTTGAATTAGAATTTATATCTAATTAGTGGCCAGGGACTGAAGTCTCCAGGCCTGCTAGAGTCTCCACCCTCCCCCACCAGGAGTGTGGGAGATACATTTTGGAAATCCAGCTTTACTCCAGTTTTTACATGAATTCAACATTAGAATTTTTGGGGGAGAAACTCACCCATCATGTTTGATGAACTTGACTGAATTTTATGAAGAGGTAACAAGGAAGGTTGATGAAGGTAGATGTAGTCTAAATAGATATTTGCAAGGTTTATTTGACAAGATCCCACGTGGCAGATTGGTTAGAAAATTAAAAAGTTCATGGGATGCAAGGAAGGATCGAAAATTTGCTCAGTGGGAGGAAGGAGTAAATGTCAGAGGGCGTTTATCTGGTTCAAAGGCTGTTTCCAATGAAGTTCCACATGGCAGAATTGCCTCGTTGTCCACGCTATATATTAATGATTCAGACATAAATGATTAAGAAGTTTGCAGATTTTACAAAACTTGGCCATGGACTTGGTAGTTAGGAAACTGTAGGCTACAGGAAGGTAACGATGGACTTGTCAGATAGACAGAAAAATGGCAAGAATTTAATGTGGAGGAGTGTAAGCTAATGCATTTGAGGAGTTTCAATAGATGAGGGGCATATACCCCAAGAGTTTAGAAAAAGGCAAGATCATTTCATTGCAGCATAAATTTCTTACAGGGACTTTAAGGGCAGATGCAGGAAGGCCATTTCTCTGACTGGAAAGTCTCCAGCTGGAGGGGTTTCAGAACAAGGGATCAGCCATTTATGACTGAGATGCTGAGAAACTTCCTCGCTCAAGGGATTGTGACCTTTGTGAGCTGTGGATTGTGGATTTTTGTGAGTTGTGGATTGTGACCCATTGGGAGCTGTGGATGCTCAGACATTGAGTATATTCCAGTCAGAGATTGACAGATTTTTAGATATTATGAGAGTCAAGGGATATGTGGATGAAGGGAGGGAAGCAGAGGCAGAAGATGTTACTGAATAGTGGAGCAAGCTCGAAGAGTCAAATGGCCTACTCCTGTTTCTATTTTTATGCACTTAAATAATGATTCCTGCAGTTCTGAATTTAGTTATTGAAACAAATGTAGCCATATAACAAACCAACCCTTATAGTACCATAGGAACGTAAGAACATAGGACATTCTTATGTTCTTATTAATATAGTAACAAGAGCAACATAGAAACATAGGGCAGAATTTTGACCTTAATGCACCTGTTTTGCAGCAAGAAGATGTCGTAAAATTGCAAGTGATGCAATTAGTGGGAATGGCACTCTTTTTCACACTCATTCCCATTTTACCAAGAAAAGAAATCGGCACAATTAGCAGCCCACCCAAGATGTCAGTTTGCATTTTTTTTGCATTCATCACGATGTCATTAGTGAGCTTCACTCCCAATTGTCCCAATTCACCTGCCTTAACCATCCCGTTCGCTGCAGCCGGATCGATCAGGAAAACATCTCCTCTATAAAAGTCAGATTCAGCTGCTTAATCATTGAGGGTGAGAGAGGAGGTTAGTCTTCATGTTCAAATTGCTGTGTGCTGCTTGGGGTGGGGGTGGGGGGAGTTGTTTTGTGGTGACCATGTTGCATTTCAGGTTGGGGGACCTGCGAGCATGTGGGAGGGTGAGGGTGTTGTTGCTCATGGGGTCCAATCTCGGATTCTCAGCATGGAGCCAGCTCAGAGCGCTGACCTCAGGTCTTAGTGCTGACTCTGGGTCCTAGTGCAGGTACACTCCGTAAGAAGTCTGACAACACCAGGTTTAAGTCCAACCGATTTATTTGATAGTAAACTCACTAGCTTTCGGGTTAGTCCCTTCGTCAGGTGAATGGAGAGTTCTGGCCTCAGACAGAGCATATAAAACACAAACAGTTTACAGATTACTGATTAGAATGCGAATCTTTACACCTAACTTGCTATTCAAGTGATCAGTGCTCCTTCCACTCACATTGTCGGCCACTTTAAGACTTGAATAGCAGGTTAGGTGTAAAGATTCACATTCTAATCAGTAATCTCTAAACTGTCTGTGCTTTATATGCTCTGTCTGAGGCCAGAACTCTCCATTCACCTGACGAAGAGGGAGTCCCCTCGAAAGCTTGTGAGTTTACTATCAAATAAATCGGCTGGACTTAAACCTAGTGTTGTCAGGCTTCTTATAGTGCTTACCCCAGTCCAACGCCAGCATCTCCACATCATGACTCCTAGTGCAGGTAGCAGCAAGCATCGTTGCAGGTGGGGGATGGGCTGGAAACTCTCTGAAGTGGCAATGCTGCAGCCTCAGGATAAGACAAGCAGCACTGTCTGTGGCCACTAATGTGTGGGTATTCAGTGTGAGTTGCTGGGGATCTGTGGGGGGGTGGTATGGGGAGTACATGGTGCTGGGGGTCTGTGGGAGAGTATGTGGAGTGTGTGTTACTGGGGGTCTGTGGGGGGCGTGTGGTGCTGGGGGTCTGTGAAGGGGTAAGGGGAGTGTGTGTTGTTGGGGAGTCTGTGGCAGGGTATGGGGAGTGCGTGGTGCTGGGAAGCTTGGGGAGTATGGGGTATGTGTGTTGCTGGGGGGCTGAGAGGGGTATGAGGAGTGTGTGTAGCTGGGGGTCTGTGGGGGGGGAGTATGGGATGTGTGTGGTGCTGGGGGTCTGTGGAGAGGATGAGGGGAGTGTGTGTTGCTGCGCTGGGGGCGAGCAGTCTTCTTTAACTTCTCCATCTGTCTTGTCCTCTTCCCCAAATTCAACCCTCCCTTCAAATGAATGAGATAGCTTTTGTGATGCAACCTATTGATCTTTTGGTTGCTGCTGGAATTGAGGAGGAGGAGCAGGAGGATGAATAGTGAGCAGAGGAGGCCCAGGCCTTACCACTCGCAGAATAGAGGGAAACAGCCACTGGGGGAAGGACGTGGCTGTCATTCATCCCAAGGGTGAAAGGAGGCAGGAGAAGGAAGGAGCATGTGAGTGTCCTTTGAACAGCTGTCGGACATCTTATGCTGCAGATGGCTCTGGCTCCAAAAGGAGACAGTGTGACACTTGTGCCATTTGTTGCTGGACCTGGCACCTCAAGACATTGGGTGTGGGGGGGTTTGGGGAGGGAGATAACCCACTCCTGGTGGCTGTAAGGTGACGGCAAACTTAAACCTTTACACCATTGGGTCTTCCTAGACTGATGTGGAGATGCTAGCATTGGATTGGGGTAAACACAGTAAGGAATCTACAGACAAGCGCTCCGTATACACAGGATCTGCTCAGATGAGGAGAATCGCAACAGACACCTCCAGATGCTGGAAGATGCCCTCATAAGAACAGGATATGGTGCTTGACCCATCGATCGAAAGTTCCGATGTGCCACAGTGAAAAACCACACCGACCTCTTTAGAAGACAAACACGGGACATGCTGGACACAGTACCCTTCGTTGTCCCCGGAGCAGAGAAGCTACATCTTCACTGGAGTCTTCAACATGTCATTGATGAAGACGAACATCTCGCCAAGGCCATCCCCACACCCCCACTTCTTGCCTTCAAACAACCGCACAACCTCAAACAGACCATTGCCCGTAGCAAACTATTCAGCCTTCAGGAGAACAGTGACCACGACACCACACAACCCTGCCACAGCAACCTCTGCAAGACATGACGGATCATCGACATGGATGACATCATCACACGTGAGAATACCATCCACCAGGTACACGGTACATACTCTTGCAACTCGGCCAACGTTGTCTACTTGATACGCTGCAGGAAAGGATGTCCCGAGGCATGGTACATTGGGGAGACCATGCAGACACTCCGACAACGGATGAATGAATACCACTCAACAATCATCAGGCAAGAGTGTTCCCTCCCTGCTGGGGAACACTTCAGTGGTCATGGGCATTCGGCCTCTGATCTTCAGGTAAACGTTCTCCAAGGTGGCTTTCATGACGCATGACAGTGCAGAGTTGCTGAGCAGAGAGTGATAGCCAAGCTCCTCACAAATGAGGACAGCCTCAACTGGGATCATGTCACACTATTTGTAACCCCCATGACTTGCCTGGGCTTGCAACATCTCACTTACTGTCCTGTCTGGAGACAATACACATCTCTTTAATCTATGCTTAATGCTATCTCCATTCACATTGTCTGCACCTTTAAGACTTGATTAGCTGTAAAGACTTGCATTCTAATCAGTATTCTGTAAACTGTGCGTGCCTTTATATGCCCTGTTTGTGATCAGAACTCCCCACTCACCTGATGAAGGGGCAAAGCCCCAAAAGCTAGTGGCATTTGCTACCAAATAAACCTGTTGGACTTTAACCTGATGTTGTGAGACTTCTTACTGTGTCTTCCCAGACTGCCAGTGGAGAGCTTTGTGGCATTTCTCAACCATCTATCCACAAGTTTATCAAGGAGGTCATGGATGCCCTGTGCTAGAGGAATTCAGAAAACCCTGGGATTTAAAAACATAAGATAACATTACTAAACATTGGAAATTAACTTAGAATAAGGACTACAATTGTGCCTTATGCTTATTCTATACAAAGATACTAATTGCATAGACGCACACATAACTGTTGCTATAGAAATTAAACATATGTTTCAGATTTAAACAAGTATTTTTGAATGTATTCTGCATCTTGGCCAAAATGCAAACTACCCTGGAGCATAATGGGAAGAGAGTTAAACCAGACAGGCCACATTCTTTGGGAACAATAAGCCACAGAGTAGTTATGTTATCAGGAAAAAGTCATGAAGAGTGCAAATTGTCATGCTTTAGAAAATGAATAGAAGTATTCACAAAGTACACAACATATTCAATTCCTATTGATAATAAGGCAGAGTGAGACAGTGGGACAGTTACCTTTTCAACTCTGTGGCTTACGGTAAGAAAGCAACCTTTGAATCTTACGGATTTACATAAGTGACGTTGCTTAGTAACAATGGGTAGGAACTTTTGGGTCCTATAGACCAAGTAGGATGCAATTGGCCAAAGTAAATAATGTGTATTAATGCAATTGGAGCATCCAGCTGGATGACAGGATAGGCGGGAGAAATTGATTTTCTAAAAATGTTTTGTCATTGCATTGTAAACTTCAGAAAGTAGTTGGTGTGTCCTTTCTTCTAGCACGTGTTGGTCAATAAAAAACATCTTTAACCAGCATATTGTCTTTTGCAAGTCTTTGTATTTAGCTGGGTTCTTAGCATCTGACAGAAAACCCCGCTTCATCCTGTATGTCCGGGCTGGCCAGTATATTAAACTTGACCTGGGCCAGGCCCAGCAGGAAGCCTGGGCTGCAGGATTCATGGCCATCACGGGGATGCCAAATGTTCAGGGAAGTATAGACTGCGTCCATGTCACTCTTAAGGCCCTGATGAAGAACCCAGGAAGATACATGAACAGAAAGTGCTTCCACTCAATAAATGTGCAGTTGGTGTGTGACCATCAGCTGAATATTATGCACGTCTGCACCAGCAGTGTGCATGGTTGCTTCATATTGAGGAGTTCTGATGTGCTGGAGGTTTTTGAGGAGAAGCCCAGGGTGCAGGGATGGCTCGTGGGGGACATGAGGTACCCGCTTTGGACTTGGCTGATGACGTCTGTGTGGAGGCCTGAAATTGATGCAGAGACACAATATGATGAGGCCCACGTTGTCACCCGTTCAATAGGGAAGAGATGCATAGGGGTCCTCAAAATGTGTTCAGGTGCCTGGACCATTTTGGCGGGACCCTCCAATATAGCCCCCTGATATCGTCCCGCATTGCAGTGGTGTGCTGTGCCCTACATAACATGGCACAGCAGAGAGGAAACCTTTTTGAAGAGGAGGACATGGAGGCCAACCAACCAGGCGTTAGTGGTGAGGAGGCCACCCAGCAGGAGGAGGAGGAAGAGGAAGAGTAGGACGACAACAACAAGAAACACCACCCAGGCACTGGAGGACTGGTAGCAGCAAGGGTCAGGCATGCTAGGGCAGCGAGGAAGACTCTGATCACCATACGCTTTGGTCTCTAGGGGCCTATGTTGCACACGTGGTTACCATTCCTCTCCCCATCACCCCCCCTCCCTCCTCCCCCACCTCCAGCTTGGAGACCCACAGTCTTCTGCAACATTGTAACACTAGAGTAGTGGGCCTGGGGATGCTGTGTTAGCGAGTTTCTGTGGCAGGCAGGAGCGCAATGATAACTCACTAAGCACCATTGTAATGAAGCCCTGGTGCAAATTAGTCTGAATCCTACCTGAGCTCTGCATGCATGCCGGAACCTGGGCTCATGTCTGGGTGGTGGGTAAGAGAGCACTAAATCCCCACGCAGGGCTCCAGGCGGGTGGGGTGGGGGGAATCTCTCATGTGTTCTGGGGATGCCACGGCAAATCGCTATCTATGCATGCCACCCACTTAGCCAGTGAATTATTTGAGCGCCTTGATTTTCTCGATAGAGTGCTTCCCCCACTGACATCAACATGCAGAGTCCCTCTGGTGACTGTCGGGGTAAGCAGATCTCTGGGTAATTAGGGACAAATTAGATATAGGTGCAGGGTGAAATACATTTATTGTTGCCAATAATAGTGCTTTCACAATAAGTGATAACATAAAAACATGTGAACATGAGAGTTTAAACTGCTTAAATATTCTATCTAACTAGTGTTGCCCTTCGCCCATGCCATTTTAGTGCCACTGCAACTTCTTAACCCTATGTGGCCTACCACTACATCTTGGTGTTGCCCCAGGATATATATCAGAGGTGGAGGTAGCCAACTGCCTATCGCATCGGTGACCTATGTTGCTCTTGGGGAGTTTGGGGGGGCAGAGTGCCCGAGGGTGTTCTGTCAGCAGACTTGCTTTTTTTTTAAGCTTCTCCTGTGTACAGCTCCGATCGGGCAAATTATTCCTTGCCCTTTGCCTCTAGTGGCTAGAATGGTCTAGCCCATATTTTCAAAGGATGATTGCATAAAATTGGGCATGAAAACTCACTGGAAAAACGGATCATGAACTCTCCCATTTTTCTACTTGCTGGACACTTAGAAAAAAAACCCCCTAAAATTCCATCCATAGAAACTAGAAGCAGGAGTTGGTGTTTTGACTCCACCATTCATTTTGATCATGGCAGATCATCAAATTCAATATCCTGATCCCCCTTCCCGCCATCCCTTGATCTTTTTAGCCCCGAGAGCTATATCTAATTTCTTCTTGAAATCACACATTTCTGCCTCAACTACATTGTGTGGTAGTGAATTCCACACATTCAGCACCCTCTGGCTGAAGAAATTTCTCCTCACCTCGGTTCTAAAATGTTTACCTCTTATCCTCAAACTATGACCCCTAGTCCAGGGCTCTCCCATCATTGGGAACACTCTTACTGAATCTACCCTTTCTCACCCTGTTGGAATTTTATATGTTTCTATGAGATCCCCTTTCCTGAGGTCCTCTCGGTCGTTCAGCCCTTCAAACTTGTTCTGCCATTCACTAAGGTCATGGCTGACTGATTGTGGTCTCAACTCCACTTTCCGGTTAGTTTCCCATTACCCTCAATTCCCTGTCCAAAATCTACCAAACACTGCCTTGAGTAAATTCAGGGGAAGGGAATTCCACTATTTGATGACCCTCTGAGAGAGAAATAAAATCTCCTCATCTCCATCTTAAACAGTAGACCTCTTACTCCTGAACTGTAACCCTTGGTTCTGGTCTTTCCCACAAGTGGAAACTTCCTTCCAGTATCTACCTTATCAGCTGCCCTCAAGAGATCAATAAGATTACCAACCATTCAGCTAAACTTCAATCTGTTCAACCTCTCTTCATAAGATAAACCTCTTATCCCAGGAATGAGTTGCGTGAATTCTCTATGAACTGCTTCTCATGCTATTACTTTTTTTCAAGAAGGTGAAAACTCTCCACAGTTGGGTTGGGGAAGAGCTATACCTCATTCACATTCAAGGTGTTTTTAATCAGTACTCCTGCTATAGTATTCCAAAGTACTATCCATTCCCAATATCTCATTAGCCCTACTCGAGCTTATCCACACTGGCTGAATAAGGACCAAAATCAGTACAGGTGTTTCTTTGTCAGTGCTTCTAATTATTTATAACTTAATCCAACCAAATTATGTTGGTGAAAGTACTTTGCTGGTAATATCCTAATGAGCATGATCTTTCTCAAGACCTCAATCCTCTTTGCTAATTAATCAGTGTTGGCTTGGTTGCTGTATAATTGTGTTCAATCATTCTCAACTTGATTGCAAGCCATGTTGTCATGGCTACAAGGTAAACAGCACATATTGCTTATCTTATCCATCGACCATTCTCCTGTGCTGCACAGATTCTACAGCACCTTGCAAGCCATGGCTCAGTGGATAGTTCCTTCATGTTGGAATCAGCAAGTTGTTGGTTCAGGTCCTGCTCTTGAGTGTATAGTCCAACACTTTGATGCAGCATTTAGGCCGTGTCACGACACAGTATCATAGGGATTAGCACTGCTGCTTCACAGTGCCAGGGACCCAAGTTCAATTCCAGCCTCGGGTCACTGTCAACATGGAGGTTGCACATTCTCCCCAAATGTGGGTTTCCTCCGAGGGCTCCAGTTTCCTCCTATAGTCCAAAGATGTGCGGGTTAGGTTGATTGGGCATGCTAACCTGATCCATTGAGTCAGGGGAATTAGCAGGGTAAATGAGTTGGGTTGTGGGAATAGGGCCTGGATCAGATTATGGTCGGTGTAGACTCGATGGACCAAATGGCCTCTTTTTGTATTGCGGAGATTCTATGTTACATTGTTGGAGGTGCTACAGGACTTTGGAGCAGGACTGTTAGATAAGAAATGTTCGATGAGAAGCCAAACTAACCAGTTGATGTAAAAGATAGCCAATATCTCAAAGATCAGGTGAATATCCCAAGAACCTGGTCAGTATTTATTCCTCATGAGCATCACGAAAAGAAATTATCTGGTTATTATCACATTACTGTTTGTGGGATCTTGCAGCACACAAATAGGTTAACTTTTCCCAACATTAAACCAGTAACTACACTTCAAAAATAGTTCTGGATGTTCTGAAAAATGCTATGTAAATACAAACCTGTTGTTATGATTTATTAGCAGCACAACACATCACAAAATTCACTTTAATTCACAAGTATATTAAGTTAATACTAGTGAACGATTAATAGATTGCCAAAATGAAAGACTAGAAGGCTTAATTCCTATCCATTTTGCCCACTTTCCCATCCAATATTTTGCTCAGAAAAACAAAGGAAGAACTTTCCTTTTTGATACGACTTTGTATTTAAACAATGAAAGTCATGCAGAGCTGGTAATAGCAAAAGAAAAGCAAGATAAGCTAACAGTGAGTGGCTTTCCACCATGAATGAGAGTGAGGAAAAACAACATTACTTACTTTGTAAAATAAATATAAATCCCCTAGTTTCTGAATGATATCTGCCTCATGGTCTAGGAATGTAGGGCATTGGAGAGCGAAAGTATTCAAGTTAATCAGTCTTATTCAGCTCATTTTGGTTCAGTGGGGAAATTATCTGGTCAAATACAAATGCGTAAGTTTGTACTAATATACTGGGTCAAAATTCTGAACTGCACTGTGGCTCTACCTACATCTCAGGGGATTCCAGCAGTTTAAGAAGGAAGCTCGCACCATCTTCTCAAGAGCAACAAGGGATAGGAAATAAATATTGGCTTAGCCAGCAATGCTCTCATCCTATAAATTAATAAAACAAAACCCTGCTTGCAGTTTACTTGGACGTGCATTGGTTGAAGAAAGAATGTAGAGCTGTCACAGTCAGTCTTGGCTAACATTGGTTCGAATGCTCTTGGGTGAAGCAGTTGAAGCATTTCTCTATCTCATCCTCTCAATGAACAAATCCCTTGTTGCATTAAATTCTCCAAGAAAGGGAGAGGGTAAGATAGTTGAGATTGAAGAAGAGATAGTTGAGAGGAGATTTGATAAAGATATTCAAAATGATGAAGGGTCTGGACAGATTAGGCAGGAAGAAAGATTTCCTATTGGTGAAAAGATCAAGAACCAGAGGACACTGCCAGATGTGGGAAATTAAGGAGCAATGTAGTCTCCATGATAACTTTGTCTGCAGTAAGTGTGTCCAGTTGCAGCTCCTCACAGACCGCATTGTTTGGTTCGTGCGGCAGAGGTGGATGCACTGCGGAGCATACAGGAGATAGAGAGTGTGATAGACATTAGTTACTGGGAGGTTGTCACACCACAGGTTCAGTCAGGTGACTACCAGACTTTCAACAACCAGTTCTTCATCCAGACACATGGAATAGCCATGGGAACCAAATTCACATCTCAATATGCCAACATCATCATGCACAGATTCGAACAAGAACTCTTCGCCACGCAGGACCTTCAAATGATGTTATACACCAGATACATCGATGACATTTTCTTTCTTTGGAGCATGGTGAACAATGACTGAACCAACTATATGGTGACATCAACAAACTCCATCCCATCATTAGACTCACCATGGACTACTGTCTGGAATTGGTTGCATTCTTGGGCACACACATCTCCATCAAGGACGGTCACCTCAGCACTTCACTGTACCGCAAGCCCACAGATAAGCTCATGATGCTCCATTTCTCCAGCTTCCACCCTAAACACATTAAAGAAGCCATCTCCTATGGACAAGCCCTCCGTGTACACAGGATCTGCTCAGATGAGGAGGATCGCAACAGACATCTCCAGGTGCTGAAAGATGCTCTCATAAGAACAGGATATGGCGCTCGACTCATCGATCGACAGTTCCAATGCAACACAGCAAAAAAACCGCACCCACCTCCTCAGAAGACAAACATGAGATATGGTGGACAGAGTACCCTCCATCATTCAGTACTTCCCCAGAACGGAGAAGTTGCGACATCTGCTCCGAAGCCTTCAACATGTCATCGATGAACATCGTGCCAATGCCATCCTCATGCCTCCACTTCTTGCCTTCAAACAACCGCACAACCTCAAACAGACCATTGTCTGCAGCAAACTACCAACCTTCAGGAGAACAGTAACTGTGACACCACACAACCCTGCCACAGCAACCTCTGCAAGGCATGCCAGATCATCGACACAGATGCCATCATCTCATGTAAGAACACCATCCACCAGGTACACGGTACATACACTTGCAACTCAGCCAATGTTGTCTACCTGATGCGCTGCAGGAAAGGATGTCCCGAGGTATGGTACATTGGGGTGACCATGCAGACGCTTCAACAATGGATGAATGGACACCGCTCAACAATCATCAGGCAAGAGTGTTCTCTTCCTGCTGGGGAGCACTTCAGCGGTCACGGGCATGCGGCCTCTGATCTTCGGATAAGCGTTCTCCAAGGCGGCCTACACAACACAGAGTCGCTGAGCAGAGACTGATAGCCAAGTTCCGCACACATGAGTATGGCCTCAACCGGGATCTTGGGTTCATGTTATAATATCTGTAACCTCTACAACTTGCCTGGGCTTGCAAAATCTCACTAACTGTCCTGGCTGGAGACAATACACATCTCTTTAACCTGTGCTTAATCTCTCTTCACTCACATTATCTGTACTTTTAAGGCTTGATTACCTGTAAAGACTCGCATTCCAACCATTAATTTGTAAATTGAGGTTGCCTTTATCTGCCCTGTTTGTGGACAGAACTCCCACTCACCTGATGAAGGGGCAACGCTCCAAAAGCTTGTGACTTGTGCTACCAAGTAAACTTGTTGAATTTTAACCTGGTGTTGTGAGATGTCTTGCTGTGACTACCAGGAGAGGCAGGAAGGTAGTGCAGGAGTCTCCTGTGGCTATTTCCCCTTTCAAACAGGTATACTGCTTTGGTTACTGTTGAGGGGATTGCCTGTGGGGGAAATAACAGCAGCAGTCAGGCCTGTGGCATCACAGCTGATTCTGCTACAGAGCAGCATCGGACAAAGAGCAAGCGAGCTTTAGTAATAGGGGACTCACTAGTTAGAGGCACAGGCAGGCATTTCTGCAGCTGCAATCGAGATTCCAGGATGGTGTGTTGCCTGTCTGGTGCCAGGGTCAAGGACATCTCTGAGTGATTGCAGGACATTCTTAAGGGGGAGGGTGAGCAGCCAGAGACCATTGTACATATTGGTATCAACAATATAGGTAGGAAAAGGAATGAGATCCTGAAATGCGAATATAGAGAGTAAGGCAGAAGGCTAAAGAGCAGGATCTCAAAGGTAGCAATTTCTAGACCAGTACCGCTGCCACATGCTAGTGAGAATAGGAATAGGAAGATTGGGCAGGTGAATGCATGGCTTGAGCCCTGGTGCAGGGGGCAGGGATTTAGATTTTTGGATCATCGGGATCTCTTCTGGAGAAGGCACGAACTGTTCAAGAGGGATGGGTTACACCAGAACTAGGGAGGGACTAATACCCTGGCGGAGAGATTTGCTAGAGCCACTCGGGGAGGGTGGGGGGTTGAAACTACTTTGGCAGCAGGGTGGGAGCCAAAGGAGTAGAGAGACAGAAGAGGAAGTTATGGACAGCACAAAAGTTAAAGAGAGCACATTAAGTAGTAAAGGCAGTGTCAGTAATCCTAGTACCGGACAGAACAGGCAAAAGCAGGACAAAGAGCAAGGGAAGTCCAGATTAAATTACATTTATTTCAACGCAAGATGCCTGACGGGCAAGGCAGATGAACTCAGGGCATGAATGGGTACGTGGGACTGGGATATTATTGCAATTACTGAAACATAGCTAAGGGAGAGACAGGACTCGCAGCTCAATGTTCCAGGGTACAGATGCTATAGGGAAGATAGAACAGGAGGGGGAGTTGCACTTTTCATTAAGGAAATCATCAAGGCAGTACTGAAAGGGAATATATCCAAAGGTTCGTCCACTGAGTCTATATGGGTTGAACTGAGAAATAAGGGGGAAATCATTTGGATAGGGTTGTACCATAGGCCCCCAAATAGTCAGCGGGAAATTGAGGAGCAAATATGTAAGGAGATTACAGATAGCTCCAAGTAAAATAGGGTGGTAATAGTAGGGGATTTTACCTTTCCCAACATTGACTGGGACAGACTTAGTATTAGAGGGCTGGATGAAGAGAAATTTGTTGAGTGTATTCAGGAGGAATTTTTCATTCAGTATGTGGATGGCCCGACTGGAGAGGGAGCAAAACTTGACCTCCTCTTGGGAAATAAGGAAGGGCAGGTGACACAAGTGTTAGTGAGGATCACTTTGGGACTTGTCACCATAATTCTATTAGTTTTAAGGTTGCTGTGGAGAATGATAGGTCTGGACCAAAAGTTAAAATTCTAAATTGTGACAAAGCCAATTTTGATGGTATCAGGCAGGAACTTTCAAAAGTTAATTGTGGGAGTCTGTGGGAAGGCAAAGGGATGTCTGGTAAGTGGGAGGCTTTCAAAAATGTGTTAACTAGGGTTCAGGATAAGCACATTCCTCTTAGAGTGAAGGGCAAGGCTGGTACAAGTAGGGAACCCTGGATGACTTGAAATGTTGAGGCCTTGGTCAAGAAGAAGGAAACATATGACATGCATAGACAACTGGGCTCAAGTGAATCCCTTGAAGAGTTATGGGGTGTAGGAGTAGAGAAATCAGGAGGGCAAAAAGGGGACATGAGATTGTTTTGGCAGATATGGAAAAGACAAATCCAAAGTGCTCCTACAAATACATAAAGGCCAAAAGAGTAACTAGGGAGAGAGTAGGGCCTCTTAAGGATCAACAAGGTCATCTATGTGTGGATCCACAAGAGATGGGTGAGATCCTAAATTAATATTTCTCATCAGTATTCACTGTTGAGAAAAGCAGGGACGTTAGAAAACTTGGGGAAATATATAGTATTGTTTTGAGGAGTGTACATATAACAGAGAAGGTGATGCTGGAAGTCTTGGAGCGCATTAAGTTAGATAAATCCCTCGGACCTGATGAAGAGTATCCAGGACATAGTGAGAGGCTAGGGAGGAGATTCTGGGTCCCGTAGTAGAGATATTTGAATCATCGATCGTCACAGATGAGATGCCTGAAGATTGGAGGGTGGCAAATGTTGTGCCTTTGTTTAAAAAGGGCTGCAGGGAAAAGCCTGGGAACTACAGGCCGGTGAGCCTCACATCTGTGGTGGGTAAGTTGCTGGAAGGTATTTTGAGAGACAGGATCTACAGGCATTTAGAGACACAAGGACTGATTACAGTCAGTATGGCTTTGTGAGTGGAAAATCATGTCTCTCAAATTTGATTGAGTTTTTTGAAGGGGTAACCAAGAAGGTAGATGATGGCAGTGCAGTTGATGTTGTCTACATGGACTTTAGCAAGGCCTCTAACATGGTATCACATGGCAAGTTGTTGCGTAAGATTAAATCTCTCGGGATCCAGACTGAATTGGCTAAATGGATACAAAATTAGCTTGGTGACAGAAGCCAGAGGGTGTTCATAGAGGGTTGTGACCAGTGGTGTGCCTCAGGGATCAGTGCTGGGTCCACTGTTATTTGTCATTTATATTAATGATTTGGATGAGAATATAGAATGCATAGTTAGTAAGTTTGCAAATGACATCAAGATTGGTGGCATGGCAAACAATAAAGAAGGTTATCTCAAATTGCAACGGGACCTTGATCAATTGGGCCAGTGGGCTGACGAATGGCAGATGGAGTTTAATTTAAACAAATATGTGGTGATGCATTTTGGTAGGTTGAACCAGGGCAGGACTTACTCAGTTAATGGTAAAGCTTTGGGAAGAGTTACAGAACAAAGAGATCTAGGGGTACAGGTTCATGTCTCCTTGAAAGTGGAGTCACAACCGGACAGATTGGTGAAGAAGGCATTCAGCATGTATGGTTTCATTTGTCAGAACATTGAATACAGGAGTTGGGATGCCTTGTTGAAGTTGCACAAGATATTGGTGAGGCCACACTTGGAATACTGTGTAGAGTTCTGGTTACCCTATTATAGAAATGATATTATTAAACTAGAAAGAGTGCAGAAAATATTTACTAGAATGCTACCGGGACTTGATGGTTTGAGTTATAAGGAGAGGCTGTATCGACTGGGATTTTTATCTATAGAGCGTAAGAGGCTGAGGAGTGATCTTATAGAGGTCTATAAAATAATGAGAGGCATAGATCAGCTAGATAGTCAATATCTTTTCTCAAAGGTAGGGGAGTCTAAAACTAGAGGGCATAGGTTTAAAATGAGAGGGGAGAGATAGAAAAGGGTCCAGAGGGGCAATTTTTCCACATAGAGGGTGGTGAGTGCCTGGAACAAGCTGCCAGAGATAGTAGCAGAGGCATGTACAATTTTGCCTTTTAAAATCTATTTAGACAGTTACATGGGTAAGGTGGGTTTGATGGGATATGGGCCAAATATGGACAATTGGGACTAGCTTAGGGGTTAAAAAAAAGGCAGCATGGACAAGGTGGGCTGAAGGGCCTGTTTCCATGCTGTAAACCTCTATGACTCACTGATTGGCAAAAAAGTGACAACTTTTTTTAACGCAGAAAGTGGTTAGGATGTAGAATGCACCACCTGAGAATGTGCTGGAGGGAGATTAACTTGCAGCTTTCTGAAGAGAATTGGATTGCAGATGGAAAGTGTGCAGAACTACAGGGAAAAAGGCAGGGAAATAGCTCTGGGGGAACTGTTCCTGCAGAAAGCTGGTGCAGACACAATGGACCGAATGGCCTCATTCTGTGCTGTATCCATTCTACCATTCTATTCAGCAAAGGCAAAGAAAAATCTTAAATATTAGAACTGTCTCACGTTTCTTTCCTCAAGAAACTTTCTCCAATCTTTTTGTTAAATAAATAAACCTTCCGTTAAAACACTAAGCAAAGGAATTTGAGTAGCATGCATAATTTCCTAATACTTGACCACTAGGTTCAGGTAGCCGCAGTGAATCCCTCTATGTGACTGCAATGAATTTTAATGAGAATAAACTGCAGTGGCAATTCATTTGACTTTACAGCCTTTGTGAGTAGAAATGCTGCCTGAGTTCTTTGTGTTCAGTTTTATCACAGAATCCCTACAATGCAGAAGGAGGCCACTCGGCCCATTGAGTCCACACTGACCACAATCCCAAACAGCACCTAGAACATAGAACATAGAACATATGTTCTATGTTCTATGTAAAGGGGGAACATAGAACTGCTGCCTGAGTTCTTTGTGTTCAGTTTTATCACAGAATCCCTACAATGCAGAAGGAGGCCACTCGGCCCATTGAGTCCACACTGACCACAATCCCAAACAGCACCTAACCTGGAACTCCATGTATTTACCCTGCTAGACCCCTGACACTAAGAGGCAATTTAGCAAGGCCAATCCATCTCACTTGCACATCTTTGGACTGTGGGAGGAAACCAGAGCACCCAGAGGGAACCCATGCAGACACAGAGAGAATGTGCAAACTCCACACAGTCGCCCGAGGCCAGAGTTGAACCTGGGTCCTTGGTGCTGTGAAGAAACTGTGCTAATCACTGTGCCGCCATACATATCATGTATCAACAAAAACTTCCTATACTTTATTGGTTGGGGGAAGGATGGTGAAGGGTGGTGAGAAGACAAGCATATTGCATAAACATTGTCTCAGTTCATATCAAGACAAATAAAGAGTCAGATAAACTGTCATCATGCTGTCAGAAGTAATAAATTTAATCACTTGAACAAAGGTGTTCCTCTTAAGAAAACATTCATTAGTGCAACAGAAAATGAGAAATTTGGAGAATCCATTCGAAGGAAGCCAAATGTATTAATATACATATAGACATGTCAGGGATGATAATTTGTTGAATTGCATTGAAATACGAAAAGCAACTTTTCTATTCAATTTTTAATGCACTCACATTCATACAGTTGTTGACGAGTACACAGTGTTGCACACATTACAGCTGTTTTACTTTCAATTCTTTCCATTTGCCTGTTGTTTTGCACAATAATGCGTATGAAGACATGGTAATATTGAAAGGTTTATCCTCAGGGGTGAGCATTTTGGCCTAAGGCAAACCAACAATTCCTGCTTTAGAATACAGTATTCTAAACCAGCAGTGTGAATGCATCTGGGAGTGGCAGGGGGTTTCCAATTAATCCACGCTCACCCATGGTGGTCCAACACAGACTTCTACATTTTGCCAACTTTGGCTTCTGTGACTCCTGCTTCAGCTATGCTCTGGAACTGAAATTTTCAGCCATAACCTCTTCCAAATCAGTTTTGCATAAATGTTCTTTCTCTGTGTGTGATGTTTTTCTCCCATTTGTTGCACAATTCCTTTTGATTCAGCGGTTCTGAACTTTAATAGAAAGTGCCCATTAGAGAGTTAGATCAGTAACTGTACATCCTTCATTAGTGTTAAAACAACTAATTAAAACACCAGCAATTTGTAAATGTTGGTTAATTAGAATCAATATTCTAAAATATATGTGTGCTATGTAAAAACGACTACAGTGCAAACACTCCCATGTTTATTAGCATTGCAGACCAGGTACATTCACATCTTGTGCCAGATTTTGTCCAACTTAATTATTCTGTTTAGCAAATCCCCCACAGCACATGAAACTCATTGAGAACATTCTATACACCAAGTGAATGTAACAGCACCACCTATATTCTACTCTATAAAGCAAGAAGGAGGGAGCCAAATGAGCAAGAGGTTAATTATTTATAATGTTTCAGTTGCTTTCTGTAACAAATTGTTCTGATCCCAACATGGAGCTTTTGGCACAAAATCAATCACTGAATGAACCTTTTGCAATGGGTTCAATGATACATCTCATTCCAGGCTCACCATTTGTGAAGAGACTATTTGTCTCATCAGCCCAGAGTTTTCCAATGCTGTTAACGATGAGGAGCAGCCCAACAAACATGCAAGATTCACCAGGAATAAATAAGCTGCTCTTTACAAAGGCACGTCCTGCCGTTCAGAATGAAGTGCAAAATAAAGATCTCCCGCACAAACGCAAGAAAGCAGCTGCATTCAGGAGCTTTGCACGGAAATAATGAAGCCCTGAGTGCACTTTACGATGGCACACGGCGAAGAGGCTGAAACTATCATAGCCACAGGCTCAACTCTCTCATGTGCAGTCTGTTAAATAAGACAAATTCAGCGGGGACCCTCAGAGCAGAGGAAGATCACGTAATGAGAGGTGACATCCCAGAGAGCAGCCTTGCTGAAGGGGTTTCAGCAACGCAATCATCGGTTAGACCAGTTAACGGTGTAAAAAGGGGTGTCCATACAGGGGGCACCCTGGTTGACTGTCAGTCCCGTTGACAAATTCGGGTTTAATACAATCACTCACGGGGAAATTGCGTTCATTTTTAATCGGTGCTCGTTAAATTCTGCAAAGAAAAACATTTTTCACCTAGAAGGAGAAAAATAAGAGGCGATTATAGTGGCCGAAATCTGGTGCAGTATAGAAGCCAAATGGATTACAATAGCATCTTTATTGCTCCCGTTTTAATTATGAACAACACTGTACCCGAATTTGTCCATGGTTTTCCCGCTATTTGCATCTGAAGAAGGTGCAGAGATGTAAGTTGTGTAAGAGAACATGTTAAAGGCATGTGCACTCAAGGTTTCTTTAACAGCGTTGGCTGCAGTGTAGGAACAGAGTGCCCCCAGAGAAAGCTGGTACAGCTGATTCCAGAGTTATGTTTGCAGGGGGGCGGGTTGGTCTTCAGGTTTGACGCTTGCAATAAAACAAAATGGGGCTTTTGCTTCTGTTTATTACCAAATACAGTTCACATATTACAGGTAACAGTGGAGGCAATGTTCAATACCATGTCTCACACATACACCTTTCTTATTTGTGATGTTTATTTGATCGAGAAAGACTAGGGAACAAATACCTACAGGTCACTCCTCACCCTTAGGGGCCCTCTCCTGGGCCACAACATCCTCCTCCCATCTGTAGGCTGATTCACTGAACTCCCTCAAGTAAGAATGTGGCCTGTTTCTGTCTGAGGCAAAGGTCACCTTTAAAGCTAAAGTTTATTTATTATCACAAGTAGGCTTACATTCATACTGCAATGAAGTGAAAATCCTCTCTTCACCACACTCTGACACCTGTTCAGGTACACTGAGGTGGATTTTAGCTTGGCTAAAGCACCTAACCAGCTTGTCTTTCAGACTGTGGCAGGAAACTGGAACACCTGGAGGAAACCCACACAGACACAGGGAGAACATGCAAACTCCACACAGATAGTAACCCAAGACAGGAATCAAACCCGGGTCACTGGTGCTGTGAGACAGATTGCTAACCAATGTCAATGGCATTCATCAGTAAGAAGGTGTTTTCCCTGTTTGATCACCTGAAGTGTGGAGGAGAGAGTAGTCAGAGAGGAATTCCCCTACATTTTTATCACAAGGCAAGCTCCTACCCCCTCCCTAAACAAAGTAGGCTCCCTACAAGACCAGTGTCCCCTGAGAACAGTAACACACAATTCAGAACCCCCTGAAACCAACTCTGCCTGAGTACAGACCTCCCAAAAATGACTTATCCAGAATTCAAACCCCAAGGTCAAGGACACCCAAGACTAATAGGTCTTTCTGAGCCAGGGGCACCCTAAGACTGTGTCCCCCGAGCCCAAGGACCAATAAGAAAAGGTCCCCCCTCCCATCTTCTGAGATTGGGTCCCCTAAAATCAGGCATCTGATACCAGCTCCCCACTATTTGTCTCCCTGCTAACTTCACCAGATCTCTGTTGTTAGTTTCTACATTGCCCTGCATATTCACATTAACTCCAGTCGAACAGGCAGGAATCTTCTGCTCCAGTCAGTGGCAGCCATGGCGGGGAGGGTGATTTCCAATGTGGGGTAGGGACAGCTGACCTTGCAGGATCTTGCTTGAATCAGCTCACTACATGTGCATCCACGAGGAACTCGGCAAATCTCAAGGTGGGGACGGGCAGGAAGTTGCATCCCCACTTCATGGGGTCGAAGGTCTCAGCACCATGTTTTAAAGAGCACTTGGACAGCCTGTTCTACCCACTGTATCAAGCTAGGAGTTTGGGATTCTGCTGAGACCAAGATGTTGCAGGCCAAACAATGTGTGGCTCCACAGTTCAACACAGCCTCCCTACAGGTTCTCCTCTAAGCTGTCCAAGTAAAGATGCTGTTTCCCAGGGATGGTGGCAGAATGTTTTACCGTCTGACCATGGCGATCTGGGTCTAGTTTGGACCAGAGGTTAGCATACTAGAACATAGAACATTACAGCGCAGTACAGGCCCTTCGGCCCTCGATGTTGCGCTGACCAGTGGAACCAATCTAATGACCCTCTAACCTAAACTATTCCAGTGTTATCCATATGCCTATCCACTGACCATCTGAACGCCCTTAAAGTTGGCAAGTCCACAACTGCTGCAGGCAGGGCATTCCACGCCCTTACTACCCTCTGAGCAAAGAACCTACCTCTGACACCTGTCCTATAATTACCACGTCTTAAGTTAAAGCTATGTCCCCTTGTGTTAGCCATCACCATCTGAGGAAAAAGGCTCTCACTATCCACCCTATCTAACCCTCTGATCATCTTGTATGCCTCAATTAGGTCACTTCTTAACCTTCTTCTCTCTAACGAAAATAACCTCAATTCCCTCAGCCTTTCCTCATAAGACCTTCCCACCATACCAGCAACATCCTGGTAAACCTCTTCTGCACCCTTTCCAATGCCTCCACATCCTTCTTATAATGCGGCGACCCGAACTGTACATAATACTCCAAGTGCAGCCGCACCAGAGTTCTGTACAGTTGCAACATGACCTCACGGCTCCGAAATTAAGCCCCCCTACCCGCCTAGCTTCCCACTGCTGGTGGGACTGGAAGATCCCACTTATTGCCGCCTATTACTCACTCACTCATTCCCTTTTCTGTCAGCTGGTGTGACAGGAGCTCCTCTTCCGCAAGCCCTGCATCAACAGGATCCTCGGTGGTTTACCCTGGATTTATCCCAGTAAGGCTGACTGCTGACTGATTGGAGCTGGGCTCGTACTGTCTTCTTATACTGCGCTTCCACCTCGATGAACTCCATTTCAAGATTAAGGAGACGCTGGGTGTGTAGGAGTTGCAGTTTTACCTCCTGATCCAGGAAAGGTGGATGGAGGGGGAATCACGAAACAGCTTTAACCATACCTGCATTTTTAGTGATGCAGGGGAGGCCCTGAATGCCTGGATTTTCTCTTCTCTGTGTGGCTTGCAGCCAGTCACAACCCCCTGCCCTCATGCATTCATTGTACAATTCTCATATTTAATTCACTTCGAGGCACTAGCTGTACATTTCAGGGGCACCTTCACCACACATACTTCAAGAGGAAAGTCCACACTGTGTTCTCTAGGGCAGTTAGTGTTAGGCAATAATTGGCAGCAATGCTCCACATCTCGAGAATGAATTTTTTAAAAGCTCCATGTTCTTGGTCAGCACGGATGGTGGGTCACAAGACATCAGATTTTCACAAGCATTGTTCATCGATTGATTTTAATGCTGTACTCTTCACATCAACTTGTTATTGCTGCTCTCCACTGGCATTGTCTCTGATCTCGCCATTGCTACATTTACTACCTCTTGGATCTTTCTTACTGTTACCCACACTTCTTGTCATTTTTCACACCACATGGTAAATGGCAGGGTTTAAATTAAATAACAGCTCCTGATACACAAATGTGGCACTTGGAGCAGGAAGTCAGCATCTAGCTGTTCATGCGCACTTGATGGACTCCCTTGCTAATTCAACAGGAATTCAGAATGTATTTCGCTCCATTGAGCAGCATATTTAATACCTGCTGGCACATGAACTGAATGAGATAGGCCTCTGGCTAAACCCTGGAGAAGCTCAGTTCAGCTCATCCTGACTCAAACTGAGTGTGACCTCCACAGAGCTGTAAGCTTTTACCTACCCTGTTTTTATTAATTTCTGTGCTGTGGTCATGCAAGCTGATGTGTCCTGCTGGCTTTTCAAAGCTATTTACCAGCCTCCTGCCTCCTTCAGACTTTTCAACTGTTCACTTTCCAGTAAGTCCCCTGATAGCCTTTTTCACTCAGTATTTATTTATTCAATTACTGCATTTTCCAAATTCCTTCTCCACAAAGAGACACTAATTTAGTTCTGTGGAAAAAAAACGCTTTCCATTTCTATTAGTACACGTTCAAAAAGATTCTTTTCAAATGAAAGCTGGGTGCATGTTAGTGTTATTTGAAAGAAGTGTAAATAAACATTGAGGAGTTTAGACATGTATGCAGGCATATGATAAGACTGGAAAGGTCCAGTTTCTAACAGAATATGGTTTCAAACCTGTTTCCAAGTTGCCTGGCACCATTCTCCCACAATTACGTGTCAGCAATGACTCAATGATAGCACTTCTGTTTCAGATTCAGGAAACTGTGGGTGAAAATCCCCACATCTCGGCAACGCTGCAGTTTAGCACTAAAGGAGCACCACAATGCTGGGAGTGCTGTGTATTGGATGGGGCGTTAAACCAAGGCCCTGCCTGCTCTCTGAGGTGGATGTAAAGGATCTCATGGACTTGAAAACTGATGATCTGGTCAGTTATCATGTTGCTGTTCATGGGACTTGGTTCTATGTGCACAGGCTACCACACTTTCCGATTACAGTACTGGCTGCACTACAAAAGCTATGTCATAGGCTGTAGAGTGCTTTGGAATGCCATACAGCTGTAAAAGCCATGAACGCATGCCCCTTACCCAACTCCATGGCCTCCAGACTCCCTATGCTCCCCACATCCTTTATAGCCTCCATGCCAACCTATGTCCCCCATGTACCACCATGGTCTTAACTCTCCATGCCATATCACTGACAGTTCTGACAGTTCTTTGACAACTTGACGGTTCCTTGAAATTCATTGGCAACTTGACCATCCCAATAGGATAATGTGTAAGAAGTTTTACACATATTTGTGTTTGCTTTTAAAAGTCCCAAAGGATGTCTAACATTCCCCCAGAAGTGTCCTGGGACCATATCTAAAGGATACCTTACCTCTCCAGTAGAGTACCCTGGGTTTCCAAATGAATCCCACCAAGTTCAGACTTCTGCTTCGCTGGTCTAATCTTCACACTTCGAGTTTCCCAATCCTGGCCTACCAAAATTCAGCTTCAGTAGTGGTAGCCAGTGATTAAAAGGGCCAGCTACCTCTGCAAATCATGCATGCATAAAGCCCAACTTGACTTCACTCTGCCTTGCAAAGATGGAACATCTTTGTGGGAAAGGGACTTAGGATATACTGCCATTCCTGGGATTTTTGCCACAGAGACTATCCACCAAAAAATCTGGGCCAATACTCTAGAATCATTCTTGGATGTTGGTGGAGCCAGCATTTACCACCCAACCCTAATTGCCCTTAACTAAATGGTGGTGGATCACCTTAGAATCATGGAATCCCCACAGTGCAGAAGGAGGCCATTCAGCCCACTGAGCCTACAACAACAAAAATCCCACCCAGGCCCTATCCTCATAACCCCATGTATTTACCTTGTAATCTCCCTGACACTAAGGGTCAATTTAACATGGCACATCTTTGGACAGTGGGGGGAAGTGGAGCACCTGGAGGAAACCTACACAGACATGGGGAGAATGTGCAAACTTCATACAGCCAGTCATCCCTGGCTGGAATTGAACCCAGTCCCTGGCGTTGTGAGGCAGCAGCGCTAACCACTGTGTCACCATGCCACACATTATGCTGCAACTATACCGGATGTTAGTGAGATCACATTCGGAATATTGTGTTCAGTTCTGGTCACCTCACTATAAGAAAGATATGGAAGCATTGGAAAGAGTGCAGAGGAAATTTACCAGGATGCTGCCTGGTTTGGAGGGTAGGTCTTATAAGGAAAGGTTGAGGGAGCTGGGGCTTTTTTCTTTGGAGCAGAGGAGGATGAGAGGCAACTTAATAGAGGTTTATAAGATGATGAGGGGGATTGATAGAGTGGATGTGCAGAGACTATTTCCTCTGGTGGATGTAGCTGTTACTAGGGGGCATAACTATAAGGTTCATGGTGGGAGATATAGGAGGGATGTCTGAGGTAGATTCTTCACTCAGAGTCGTTGGGGTGTGGAATAGACTTCCTGCTGTGATAGTGGAGTTGTACACTTTAGGAACTTTCAAGCAGTTATTGGATAGGCACATGGAGCACTCCAGTATTATAGGGAGGGGATAGCTTGATTTTGGGATTGGACATAGCTCAGCACAACATTGAAGGCTGAAGGGCCTATACTGTGCTGTAATGTTCTATGTTCTACGTTTGTCTTCTTGAACTGCTGTAGTCCATGTGGTGAAGGAATCAGATGAACACCCAATAATGCAAGTCAGCAACACAATATGTGGAAAATACCGTCTCTATTTGTGCCATTGTCCCATATGTTCAATGGCTCGTTTTCGCTTGCAATATTCCTTTTGGGGTACATGCACATATAATTGTACATTAAGCTTGGTGGCCATCGTACTCAGATATCCAATAGCTTCGTTTTGGATATGGGAAAATTAAGGAAATCTATGTAGCGGTATAATTACACTCCATTTATTGGCTGTGTATGCAAACAGAAACTGGTGTCACATTAACGTGCAGTCTTACTGTAGCTTAACATGGACCTCATTCACTGTTTCATATATTTTAATCAAGGGCAATATTTCATCTCCAGTTCCCTCCCACCGTCCAAAGATGTGCCGTGTTAAATTGACCCTTAGTGTCAGTGGGATAAGCAAGGTAGATACATGGGGTTACGAGGATGGGGCCTGGCTAGGATTGTTGTTGTTGTAGGCTCAGTGGACCGAATGGCCTCTTTCTGCACTGAAGGGATTCCATGATTCTAACTTGATCGACCATCATTTTGTTAAGGACAATCATCTCAACTAATAATCTACCAAAAGGTGTACAAAATATCCTGGTAAACATTGCTAATCTCTCAGGACCGCATGACAGAGTTTGAACATCCTTAATGTGGTGAGTTTATTCCACTTGCCCTGAGGCCAAAGGTAACCTATACCAGAAACAAGATTAAAGAATCAGAAAATGCTCTAGGATCAGCTGCCAGTGATGGTGCCTTTCTTTGAAACCTTAGTTAAGAACAGGGAGGTTCTCTCCAGTGTTCTGGCCAGTATTTGTCCTTCAAACATCATCACCAGAACCTGGTCATTATCTCACCGTCCTTTGTGGGAACTTGCTGCATACAAATTGGCTGTCGTGTTTCCTATATTACAACAGTGACTGCACTTCAAGCAAAGTTCATTGCTTATGAATCACTTTTGGGTATCTTATAATGATGAAGGGGAAAAAAAACACAAATTGCATTCAGAAATATTGGACTTTAAATAAAACTTGAGATTTCTTTAATGGACACACAAGCTACTAGCTGAATGGCTGCAGGGTGATTCTTGAAGAGAAAGTGAAATCCTGGACAATGTATTCTAAAAGCATCTCCAGTAGAGACAGTGGGGCATAATGGCCATCTTGGGGTGATAGTGTCATAGAAATTTACAGGCCCTTTAACCCAACTTGTCCGTGCTGCCCAGTATTTACCATTAAGCTAGTCCCAATTACCTGTGTTTGGCCCATATCCCTCTATAATAGTCTTACCCATGTAACTTTCTAAATGCTTTACAACTACCTCTACAACTACCTCTGGCAGCTTATTCCAGACACTTACCACCCTCTGTCTGAAACAAATGCCCTTCTGAACCCTTTTGTATCTCTCCCCTCTCACCTTAAACCTATGCTCTCCAGACTTCAGGAGAAAATGTTAACTATCTACCTTATCTATGCCCCTCGTTATTTTATAGAACTCTATAAGGTCACCCCTAAGCCTCCTACGCTCCAGGGAAAAAAAGTTGCTGTCAATCCAGCCTCTCCTTATAACTTAAGCCATCAAGTCCCAGTAGCATCCTGGTAAATCTTTTCTACACTCTTTCTAGTTTAATAATACCCTTTTTATAACAGGGTGACCAGAGCTGTACACAGTATCCCAAGTGTGGCCTTACCAATGTCTTGTACAACGTCAACAAGATGTCCCAACTCTTGTTGGATTCAATTTTGAACTGAGTTCTCCCTTTTAATCTGTATGCATGTGTTTTATCCTTTTCTTGCTTCTAGTAATTAATAAACCCTATCTTTAACTCAAGGAAGTCTTATTAAATTGGCTTCTTTTATAATTATTGGGTCTGGGAGACAGATATCAGCGAAAAGGGATCCGTTTGTGATTAAATCTTGTTGTAATCAATTGAGGGGTTTGAATAAAGACAGGGAGGCAGGTCATTGCTCCTCATCCAGGGTTGTAACGTTTTGGGGCATTTCCCAGCCTGACAAATTGAGGGCCTCACCTCATGATGGGGTGGGTCATAACAGTCTTCATGTTGTGAAAGGCTTGATGTAAATGCAAGTCTTTCCTGTTTTCCTTACATGGTGGATCAAGGCAGTGGAACTTAACAGACACAATTAAAGTTGTGCTTCTTTCATGCTAATTCATTCAGGATTGACTCAGAGTATAAGACAAGAAGAGTGAGCATTTCAAAATGGCTGCCAACGTCTCTCCAGGTACACCTTGGAAAGAAATGTTACAAACATACGGTGACAACACATGAATGTGTTGAGCTCTCTCTGTTTTGTCAGCACACCCAATCTCCTCTTCGACACAGCTGCCAACCTGCAGGAATCCTTTGCATGTGGCAGCAGGTTTTGGGCACAAAAACCTTCCACGGGGAATAATTGAGCAGCTGAGAGGAAAAATCGTACGCATCACACAAGAACTTATTTTACAAACACTCTAGATCTTGATAATGATTACGCCACCTGAACACTGTTTTAAGATAGTGACTCAATAGCCAAACAATTTTATGCCATTATCTGTGGGCCATCTGGGTTACAGCCCTGAAAGCATTTCCTCAGGTTTGAAAGCCTGAGGGAATATTGTGCTTAACAAAACAACTAGTGTAAAGCACCTTGAAGGCAACAGAATATTAAATTTCTGAAACCAGGTCGAGTTCAGTACATGAAATAATAATACTTAAGTGTCTGGTTGCATTCACAGTTATTTTCTGGCCTCTTTTATTTCCCTTACACAGATTAATAAAGCATTCTTCCCCACAGAATATTGCAGGTAAAATGGTTTACAATAGCTAGCCCAAATAAAGCAGAAGTCAATCTCTCTCTTCTCATACTTGCAGTAATGATACGTAATGTAGCCAGAATACCCAGTCACTCCACTCGATGATTTAGTATCTGAGTGCAGGGTAAATTTATAGTGGCAATGGCGTCTAGACTACCTTAGATCAGGGGAACTCTCTTAACAATCACCCTCACCTGAGTTCAAGGCGACTACTTCACACAAACACTTAGGCTGGAATTTTACTAGCACTGAGGCTTGTAAGATCGTGCCCAAGGCTAACAGAGAATGCTGTTTTGCGAGCCTCACCCATGCCGATTACGGGGCACGTGTGCTGGTAAAATCAGAGCCTTAATCTGGGTCTGAGAAAGTGAGCCACGTCTCCCCCAAGGAAGGCGACTATTAAAAGATGTTTCCCAGGTTACCTGTTAAATCATTTGTTGGCCCAGTTATAAATACCCCGATACTATAACGGTCTGGGGGTTTCGCTTCAAATATTGTATCTTCCCATTTTCAGAAAATGTAAGTGAGGTAGGTTCTTATACAACATTCAGAAGACTACAAAAGATTTTATACTTTACCAACTTATATGTTTATTATAAAACTATTTAATACACAACACAGTTTATAATGGATAAGTACATTAAAACATCAATGATTGTAGTTCAAATACGCAATACAATAAAATATTTAAAAATTCAATGTCACAACTAATATCAATTTAAGAATGCCCATCAATATTTAAAGTAACATTACACTAAAATCCCTGAGTGAATCAATTGTAATGTCTTACCTGAATCCCTGAGTGAATCAGTTATTGAGCAATTGGATACAAAAGCTGTTGCTTGATGATATCCAACATCCAACAACTGGAGAAACCTTAAGGGGTTCTCCCATATTTCTGAATATTTCTCAGCATTCTTTACTTTCATTTTTCAGGGTGGCACAGTGGTTCGCACTGCTGCCTCACAACGCCAGGGACCCGGGTTCAAATCTGGCTTTGGGTCATTGTCTGTGTGGAGTTTACACATTCGCCCTGTGCCTGCGTGAGTTTCCTTCGGGTGCTCCGGTTTCCTCCCACAATCCAAAGATGTGTGGGTTAGGTTGATTGATCATGATAAATTGACCCTAGTGTCAGGGCGATTAGCAGGATAAATATGTGGGGATAGGGCCTAGGTGGGATTGTGGTTGATACAGATTTGATGGGCCAAATAGCCTCCTTCTGTACTTTAGAGATTCTATGATTTCTGAAGATGCTGGGACAGTTGTATCTTTCTAAATGGTGTTACCACTTTAATTAACTCTTCCCCTAGATGTGTCCTTACTGTTCTCTATTATTTAATTGTTAAAATTGTTTTATTATTCAAACTGTGAGCCAAATATATGGCCATAACACTCTAAATTAGAAGAGAAAACACTGGAAAATCTCAGCAGGTCTGGCAGCATTTGTAACGGGAGAAGAGAGCTGACTTTTTGAGTCCAGATGACCCTTTGTCAAAGCACTCTAAACCAGGTCCTTGATAACTTTTCTTTTAACTTCCAATTGTTCATATTTCTGTAGAAATGATTTTAGACCTTTTACAGAAGAAAAGATTTTTTAAAGCCTGTTTTTCTAATTTGCTCAGGTAAGATTCTTAGAATAAAAGCAAGTGATTTTTGCTTTTATTCTAAGGCGTATAGAATGCCTTAGAACCTGAAACAAGAACAGATAATGCTGGAAAATTTCAGCAGGTCTGACAGCTTCTGTGGAGAGATAATAGAGTTAATGTTTTGAGTCTGGATGACCTTTCTTCAAATCCTAAGAATGTCTTTTGAAAATGACTTTAAAGAGCTTAGTATGGAGAGAAGTTTAAAGGCCCCTATTTCATTTTATCATAGAATTCCTACAGTGCAGAAGGAGGCCACTCAGCCCATCAAGGCTGCACTGACAATAATCCCCATCCAGGCCCTATCCCCATAATCCCATGTATTTACCCTGCAAAACCCCTGACACTAAGGGGAATTTAACATGGCCAGTCCACCTAACCTACACATCTTTGAACTGTGGGAGGAAACCAGAGCATTTGGAGGAAGCCCACATAGACACGGGGAGAATGTGCAAACTCCACACAGCCAATCATCCAAGGCCAGAATTGACCCTGAGTCCCTGTGAAGGCACTGATGAGGTCTGTTTAACACCTATTGAAATTAAAGCTGTCAGCAAGTGCTGCCCATGTACGTGTATATTTGGAGACCAAGCTGGAATTTTCCCACTATTCAGTACCCACCAGGCTGCAAGCGAGAATGGAAACTTTGGCACTCAGCCAAATCTCCATTCACTGCAGCAGGACCAGAGAATCCCACCAGTGTAAATGGCTGGAAAATTCTATCCCAGTTTTCAGAAAGGCCTGAACAAAGCTTTTGTTAACTTATCCTGTGCCCATGACTCAGTCTGTATAGAGGTATGCTATATTGAAACTCTTCCAAATTTTCTTCTGTGTGATCACACAAAAACACAAATGGGGAACAGGAATAACCCATCCAGCCCCTCAAGCCTGCTCTGCCATTTGATAAGATCCACCTACCTGCACCACCCCTCCCCCACCCACCGTAACCCCTAACTCCCGTGCTGATCAAAAATCTATATAACCCAGCCTTGAATGTATTTAATGACCTAGCCTGAAGGGTTCTCAGTGGAAGAGAATTCTGCATATTAATGACCCTCTGGTGAAAAGAAAAATCTCTCATCTCAGTTTTGAATGAGAGACCCTTGGTTTAAAACCATGTCCCCTAGTTCTAGACTCCCACACAAGGGGAGACATCTTCTCAGAATCCACCTTGTGAAGTCACCTCAAGATTTTATGTTTCAATAAGTTCACCGCTCATTCTTCTGAACTCCAATGGGGATAGGGCTAACCTGCTCAATCTTTCCTTGTAAGATAATCCCCTCACACCATGAATCAGTCAAGTGAACCTTCTCTGAACTTCATCTAATACAATTATATCCTTTCTTAAGCAAGGAAACCAAAACTATACACAATACTCCTGACGTGGTATCACCAAGGCCCTGTGCTGCTGTACTTTAATACTTAATTTTTCCTGTAGTACATGCCAACATACACCTTTGAATGCCTTCTAAATTTGTTGTACCTACATACTAACTTTGTTTGAGTTATGTATCAGAACACCAAGATCCTTCTGTACCATATATCACTGTAGGCGCTTTCAATTTAAGTAACATACTGTTTTTCTATTATGCTTGACCAAATGGACAAGTTCATATCAGTGCAGTGATTGTTGCCACAGAACTCCTACAGGAGCTTGTCAGTTTTAGTTCCTTGATTTTCTCACACTTTGGGAGACTTCGTCACTGCCGACTCAGGGCTTTTTTTGACTGAAAACATTGCTTTCTATGTGCTCTTTTCATTTAAAAAAACTGTGCAGCAACTCTGTTTCTTTTTAAACTTAATTTAATTTTTTAAACCTAAAGCCACAGCTCTTCCTTCCCTGGGTTATTTACTCCTATGTTTTTCTCCATACATTTCTAATCTTTTGACTGTACCGGCCAGTTCAGGTTGTTTTACATCTGTCGCTCAGCCTCTCCAATGCACTGAGCCTCACTGACTGCCTTGCCTCTTAGTCTATAATGTACATTTCTGCATTTGGATGAGTACTTTTTTTTTCAGACTTTGATTAAAACAGGATATTCATGTGTCAGGCCAGAGGCAGTGTCAGGATAATCCCATCCTCCCTGCCAGATGCATTTTCATAGATTTAATTAGAAACAAAGAATGATTTATTAATAAGAAGAACTACATAGCATATAGCAGCCACACAGTTGCCCAAAGCCCCTACTTGTCACCTGCCTAAGAAAGGACTCCAGCCCCTGGGGTGATTACATTCTCTGAGTCCCAGTTGGTGACCCTTAATCTGTTGTGTTGCCATTAAAGGGACAATCACCACACGCAGACCAAAGGTTTGGTCCAAGGTATAGATTTGAAGGAGAGGTAGAGTAGCAGAGGAGTTAGGGAGTTCCAAAGTTTAGGGACTAGGAAGCTGCACAGAATCTTCATTGGTAAGAGTGCTGAAAATCGAGAATCTGCAAGAGGGCATCATTGGAGAAGCACAGAGTTCTTGGAGGGTTATAAGACTGGAGGTAATTACAAAGGTAAGTGAGGATATGTGAGGACCAAGCCATTTAGATACAAGTGGTTTTCTTTCCCAGTTGTGTTCCCACATTGGAAAAACTTTGAAAAAAAACTTTCATTTTTGAGTTTATCCACTAGTTTTAATTGCTATTGTATTTAAAAATGATTCATAACTGAAGAGCCATCGTTGAACTGAAATGTGGTTAACTCTGTTTCTTTCACAGATGCCACCTAACCTGCTGAGTAATTGCAGCATTTTCTGTTGTTGTTGTTAATAACTGATTACCCATTCAATTTTCTAGGAAAGAGCCGATCAATGCAAGTACGACATATATATTTTTTAAAATCTCTACACATGAATGTTCAAAGTATAATTAAATAATGTTGTTGCCCAGAACAGGAATTTAAACCACATTAAAGTCATCATCATCATCCTTCATTTTGATTGCGTTATGGTAATTTACTGTACTTTAATAGTTCCTTTTAACTTGTGCTCAAAACGAACTCTACATACCTTTGTTGTGTACAGTGTACTCAACAATGAACAACTAACATCTGACCTATACTGACAAATGAATATTGTTCAAGGTTAGATGACAAACTAGTCACTTCTAAGTAGTTAGTTACTGATGGTGATGAATAATAATAATGTATTACCCTGAAGATGAAAGAAGTGATGATTCAGCTAATGTGTTAAAGCAATATGCCAAGAGAAATTCCATTTTTATTTAAATGTTTTTGGGTCTACATTAAATTAGACAAGATATTTAAAATAATTCAATTTACAGCTTTCAAAATCTCCGGCGTGATAGTAATTGTGGCGTACACTCAAAGAAGTGAAACCTTTCCTTATACATGAAGGGACATAATTAATGATCTGCAAATGGACTATATAATTACACATGGAAAAGTACCAGACTTTCCCTCATAATTCAACGCCTAACAGATCTTCTGTATTAGAGATGCAGTCAAGAAGTGGCAGATGTCAACATTAGCATTATATTAGAGGTGACAACACTATATATTTAATTGTTAATACCTCAGGAACTAAACTGAGTGGTATATTTCAAGTAGGTTATATCTCAAACTAAAATTGTTCATCATTACTTGTTGGTTATACTGGGGAGCTGTACATCAATTTCCTGAAATCAAGGACATTGGTTTTCACTTATAATAACGTCAGCACCTGAAATATTAATGCTATATGCATATTTGTAGAATCATACAATCCCTACATTGCAGAAGGAGGCCATTCTGCCCATCTGGTCTGTGCCGATTCTCTGACAGCGCATTTTACTCAGGCCCTATCCAAGTATCATAGAATCAAAGAATACCTACAGTACAGAAGGAGGCCATTCAGCCCATCGAGTCTGCACCAACCACAAAATCCCACCCAGCCCCGATTCCCATAACCCCATATATTTACCCTGCTAATCCCCTGACTGACACTAGGATCAATTTAGCATGGCCAATCCACCTAACCCACACATCTTTGGAATGTGAGAGGAAGCCAGAGCATCTGGAGAAAATCCACACAGACACGGGAAAAACATGCAAACTCCAGTCACCCAGGGCTGGAAGTAAACCCGGGTCCCTGATGCTTTGAGGCAGCAGTTGTGTCACCACATTACTGAGCTTTAGAACATGAAGGGTTCTCACTTACTCAGATAATTAATAAATAAAATGTAAAGAACTTGAGTGACTCAGTTAAGAAGTTTTACAGTTCCTAATCAAAAATAGTTATTCAAAATTTGACCCAAAACAGTGTCCGAGCTGGTTGCCTTGGGCTGGATCTTAAATGATGGGGTTTCGGAAGGCTGCTGCCTCCCAGCTTCAGCAAGGAGGTGTATTCCACACCAAGAATGCTGCAGGGGAGGGACTTGCTAATTAGGCTCCGGGTGAGATATCCACCCCTCAGCAAACAGAAAGTGTCACCCTCAGGGGCTGCCAGTGAAACAGATTGGACAGCAGCTCCCGCAGTCACAGCACTGCTGGGGCTCAGCAGCGGGTGCTCCCAGGACATCAAAGAGACACTGGGATGAAAATCATGGTGGACAGAGATAGGAAAGTCTTGAGCTTTTAGGGCACTGGAGGCATTGAAGTGTCCAGGGATGGAGGAGAGGGAGGGGGAGAGGGTGCGGGGGTGGGTGGGGGGGTGGGGGGGGCTCTATGTTCCAGAGGTGATGAGGAATGAAGGGGGAGAGTGACTTCTTGGGTGGGTGTGCCTGATGCCTGCAGGACACAACCCCCTCAAATAACGTGAGTCAGTGGGCTTGTATTCCCTTCCTTCCTGCACTTTCAGAAAAGCACTTTAAAAAATGACCTTTGCACTTTGGCCTGTCTGCCGAGTTTTAAGGCAGCGAAGGCAATTTGAGGCCCATAATTGCCAACTAATTGGGCCTCAATTGGCCTAAGATGGGTGGCCTAATAGATGACTTAACCATGCCTGTATTATGGGGAACAGGTTGTGGCTGAATGGGCAGGTAACGGGCAGGGCACCCATCTATTCCCCAGTTGATCTTTGTGCAATTGTTGTGAGCTTAGCTTTCACTGCCTTTTAAAATCAAAATTTGAACAAAATTAAACTTGGATAATGCCTCAAAATAAGAATCAGGGGATGGGATTTTATGGCCTTGCTCATCCCACCCAAAGTTCAAGTATTACTTATTGTTATGTACAGATTGGATCCTGAACTCTGAATTGCTACTCGGGATGTTTGAGTTATTCATGTTATAGAAATATACTGAAACTTCAGAGCAACAGGATCATCCTTGGATAGGTACCAGGAAAGATGGATGATGAGGATGATTAGCTTGAGAAATTACATCTAGCGAGAAGATTATTCATGAGGCACAACCAGAAGCTGGGGCTTGTATAGAGCAAGAGGCAGGCAAAGATTATGGCCAAATGATATGATGGATGAACAAACAGACACAAAGTATTGAGATGAGTACTATCACCATGTTTTCACCAAGGAACCATCATAACAAGCTTGGGCAAAGAGATATATTTTCAAGAACATCTTAAGGAGACAAAGGTAGATGGGTGCAGGGTTAAGAAGGGGATTTTAGAGCTTAGGGCTTAAGCAGTGGAAGGCACAGCTGCCAATAGACCAAGCAATGAAAATTGGAGATGTTGCAGAGGACACAATTGAAGAAACACAGAGTGCTTGAAGAGTTGTCAGACTGGAGGAAGTTGGAGAGATGGAGAGGGGTGGAACTATTGAAAGAGATGAAACAAGTATTTTAAAAGTGAGTTACTTTTGGAGCGTTTTGGATGAGTTCGAGTTTTCGGAGGGTGAAAGTTGAGAAGCCAACCAGAATAGCTTGGGAATTGTGGCCTGGTGGTTTCAGCAGCAGATCGGTCAAGGCAGATAGAGATGGGTGGTGGAAGGAGGTAATATTATTGATGGAGAGGATATGGGAGTTGGAAGGCCAGATTAAGGTCAAACAGGATGCAACAGTTCCAAGCAGTCTTCTTCAATTTCAGATAATGGTCAGGGAGATGAATGGAGTCCCTGGACATGGAAAGGGGGTTTGTAGCAGGGACCTGAAACAATGGCCTTGGACTCCCCATCTATAGAGAAATTTCTGCTTATCCAATAGTCCAGATAAGCAGTGGTAATAAATAAGAGGTCAAAGATGGGTCAAAAGAGGTGGTGTGAATTACAACAGGGTGTTGGCAGCTAGCGGTCAAATCCAGCAAATAAACATAGGGGTCTGCAATAATTCTGCCTAGGTCAGTCTTCTACCACCAAAAGACTTTATTGATAGCCAAAGAAAGAGCGCCACCCACGGCTTACAGCATGCAAGTCAATACTTGGGGACCTACAGGATACTGGTCTGGGTTGAAGCAATGGGCTTTAGCCCCTGCTGCTCATTTCCTTTGGGCAGGGCTCAATAAGGGAGTTTGTACTTCATGAAGCCCATGGGGAGATCTATGCTGATTCCTCCTGTGCCCTTCATGGTCATCATAACAGGGTCCAGGTCCAAAAGGAGTGAAGAAATCTCATTTCAGTCTGGAAATGATTGGACGCAGGCTTTCATATTTCTAACTTGGTTACTGTTGCATCAGTTTTGGGCCTGTGGAATTGGTGCATCAATATTAAGTTCACACCATGATGCTTGTACAATTTCTATCACTTGCAGTGCATGTGATGCTGCTTAATTGCTTTGTTCTTTTTCCTGAGCTCCCTCAACAGACTTTCTGCAGGCAGAATACGTCATGATGCTGTTTTTCTTTTCAAATTTGAGTGGAATTTGTTGGTAATTCCTCCAGGGATTTGCTGCACTTTATAAAAGAGAAAAAATGTTGCACACATTGCTAGTACCCCCATCCCCTGAAATTAGATACTCGGGGGGAACACAGCACTTGAAGGAAAATGCAAACACTGCTAGGCAGTTAGAAATGGAAGATCAGAGATCATTCTCAGTAACGAACAAGTTCAAATTTGAGGAGTGAAGGGGGCAAAGAGTGGAAAAATTCAAACAATTCTTAATCATAAGTAAAATTAAAATATATTGCTCAGTGATGATCTTGGGAAAGGTAATAAAATGCTTGGTATGCTAATGCCCCTTCATTTTAATTTTTTTAAAGAAGGACATGTCTTCCACTGTACTTTGAGTTGGATTATTGTTAGACATTATGGCCAGAATTTTACCAGCCTGCTTGCCATGGGAATCGGAAAGGGCAAGGGGCTGATTCTACTTTTTAATCATCACAAGAAGCCTCACAACACCAAGTTAATTTCCAACAGGTTTATTTGAAATCACAAGCTTTCGGAGCGCAGCTCCTTCATCAGGTGAGTAGAGTGGTAGGTTTTACGAACGCGGCATATATAGGCTGCAAGATAATGTTTGGAACGTCATTTCTAATCATCAGCTTGAGTTACATTTTGTTTAAAGTTTAAGTTTATTTATTAGTGTCACAAGTAGGCTTACATTAACACCGCAATGAAGTGCCTGTGAAAATCCACTAATCACCACACTCTGGTGCCTATTTGGGTACACAGAGGGAGAATTTAGCATGGTCAATGACCCTAACCAGCATGTCTTTTGGACTGCGGGAGGAAACCGAAGGAAACCCACGCACACACGGGGAGAGCACACAGTCTCCGTACAGACAGTGACCCAAGCCGGAATCGAACCCTGGCCCCTGGCACTGTGAGGCAGCAATGTTAATGGCTGTGCCACCATGCTACTCTACATAAATGAGCGTAAATGTCTCCATGATATTAAATATCTCTTCTGCAATGCCTATTCTGTGGTTAAAATTTGTTATTTTGAGCATATGAAGTTGCAAAACTCACTAAATAAAATCTGCTTCCCCATTTTCATCAATTGATGCAATGGTTAACATTTGGAGACTTATTTTGTATTTATGCTTCCCATCAATTTAACCTAGGTCGTTTTTAGAAACCATTCTTCCAGGTGTTTTGCTTAGCTTCTCATGTATCTCTTACTATATGTCCAATTAGGTGCTGTAGCATTGCCTTACTTAATCAATTTCGATGACTATTTCAGCACCACTTCATGGTCTCGTTCAGATCTTGAAAAATTCATCAGCTTCGCTTCCAGTTTCCACCCCTCCATCACCTTCACCTAGAACATAGAACATGGAACATTACAGCGCAGTACAGGCCCTTCAGCCCTCGATGTTGCGCTGACTTGAGAAACCAATCTAAAGCCCACCTAACCTACCCTATTCCAATATCATCCATATGTTTATCCAATGACCATTTAAATGCCCTTAATGTTGGTGAGTCCACAACTGTTGCAGGCAAGGCATTCCACACTCTAACTACTCTCTACCTACCTCTGACATCTGTCCTATATCTATCACCCCTCAATTTAAAGCTATGTCCCCTCATGCTAGCCATCTCCATCCAAGGAAAAAGGCTCTCACTGTCCACTCTATCTAATCCTCTGATCATCTTATATGCTTCTATTAAGTCACCTCTTAACCTTCTTCTCTGTAATGAGAACAGCCTCAAATCCTTTAGCCTTTCCTCATAAGACCTTCCCACCGTACCAGGCAACATCCTGTTAAATCTCCTCTGCATCCTTTTCAATGCTTCCACATCCTTCCTATAATGCGGCAACCAATACTGTACGCAATACTCCAAGCACGGCTGCACCAGAGTTTTGTACAACTGCAACATGACCTCATGGCTCCTAAGCTCAATCCCTCTACCAATAAAAGCTAACATGCCATATGCCTTCTTAACAGCTCTATCAACCTGCGTGCCAACTTTCAGGGACCTATGCACATGGGTACCAAGATCTCTCTGTTCAACCACACTACCTAGTAACTTACTATCAGCCCAGTACTCTGTATTCCTGTTACTCTTTCCAAAGTGAATCACTTCACACTCTCCGCATTAAACTCCATTTGCCACCTCTCAGCCCAGCTCTGCAGCTTATCTATGTCCCTCTGTAACCTGCAACATCCTTCCGCACTGTCCACAACTCCACCGACTTTAGTGTCATCTGCAAATTTACTAACCCATTCTTCTATGCCCTCATCCAGGTCACTTATAAAAATGACAAACAGCAGTGGCCCAAAACAGATCCTTGTGGTACACCACTAGTAACTGAACTCCAGGATGAACATTTCCCATCAACCACCACCCTCTAAATTCTTGCAGCTAGCCAATTTCTTATCCAAACCGTTAAATCACCCTCAATCCCATTCCTCCGTATCTTCTGCAATAGCTCACCATGGGGAACCTTATCAAATGCTTCACTGAAATCCATGTACACCACATCAACTGCTTTACCCTCATCCACTTCTTTCATCACCTTCTCAAAAACTCAATTAGGATTGTGAGGGATGACCTACCCTTCACAAAATTGAGCTGACTATCCCTAATCAAATTATGCCTTTCTAGATGATTATAAATCCTATCTCTTATACTCCTTTCCAAAACTTTGCTCACAACAGAAGTAAGGCTTACCGGTCTACAATCACCAGGGTTGTCTCTACTCCCCTTCTTGAACAAGGGGATAACATTTGCTATCCTCCAGTCTTCTGGCACCAGTCCTGTAGACAATGACAACCTAAAGATCAAAGCCAAAGGCTTTGCAATCTCCTCCCTAGGCTCCCAGAGAATCCTAGGATAAATCCCATCTGGCCCAGGGGACTTATCTATTTCCATACTTTCCAGAATTGCTAACACCTTCCCCTTATGAACCTCAATCCTTTCTAGTCTAATAGTCTATATCTTAGGATTCTCCTGGTCTGAGATGGACCTGGTCCATCTCAGACACTTCCTTGATTTTTCTGTCTCCATTTCTGGCAATAGACTATCTACCAATATCCATTACACACCCACTGACTCCCTCAGCTATCTGGACTATAGCTCTTCACACCCTACATCCTGTAAGGACTCCATCCCTTTCTCTCAGCTCCTTTGCCTCCATCACATTTGTTCCGAAGATACTACCTTCCAAAGTGGTGCTCATTCCTATCCATTGTTGTCAAAAGGGCCCTCAAAAGCCTGCAATCCATCTCCCATGCCACGACACACACTCCCTCCCCTCCTTCCCAGAACAACGATAGAGTGCCCTTCGTTCTCACATTTCACTCCACCATAATCCTCCACCATTTTCGCCAACTCCAGAGTGATGCCACCATCAAATACATCTTCCATTCACTCCCTCTGTCGGCATTCCGCAGAGACCATTCCCTCTGGGATAATCGAGTCCACTCCTCCACTATACCCAACATCTCTCCCGTCTTTCATGGCATCTCCCCAAATCATCGCAAAAGGTGTAACACCTGTCCCTTTACCTCTTCTATGCTCACCATCCAAGATCCGAAACATTTATTCCAGGTTAAGCAGCATTTCACTTGCACCTCTTTCAATTTGATGTATTGCATTCACTGCTCCCAATGTGGTCCCCTCTATATTGAGAGACCAAGCATAGACTGGGTGATCAGTTTGCTGAGCATTTCAGTCTGTGCGCAACTCGGACCCTGACCTTCCAGTTGCTTGCCATTTTAACACACAATCCTGTTCCCATGTCAACATGTCTGTCCTTGGCTTGCTGCAATGTTCCAGTGAAGCAAACTGATGGAACAACATCTCATCTTCCAGCCAGGCACTTTGAAGCCTTCCAGTCCCAATATTGAATTCAACAACTTCAGAAGATTTGCTCTACCCCGCCTTAACCCCTTTGTCTTCATTCTATTTTATTTAATTTTTAACTGTTCTGTATCTTTTTTTATTGTCTTTCTTAATTTTTCTTCCCCCCCTCACTTTTCTCCTACTTTAAGCCTCTTCCCTTGCCTTTTCTCCCCCTTTGCTCCTTCTTTTCTAAATCTTACATCTGTCCCATCCATTTCCTCCCCCCACAACCCACTACAGCCCTCCCTCCCCCCCACCCCCATCCCAATCGCTTCATTTAATCTTCTCTGCTGTTTGGCCATTCACACCCTTTATTCTCTCTGTGCTATTAGTTGGTTTCCCTGATTTCTGTGGCCATGACTAATCTTTCACTCCCCGACCCTGCAGTATAAATATCTCTCACTTTCTATGCCTTTTAGCTTTGACAAAGGGACTTGCCTGGACTAGAGACATCAGTTCTTTTCTCTCCTTAAAGATGCTGCCAGACCGGCTGAGATTTTCCAGCATTTTCTCTTTTGATTATCAATTTCTTACTGGTCATAGACACAATTTCTAAGTCATTCAAAGCAATAAATAAAAGAGATTGGATGATATTAAATCTAATTGTCTTACAGTTTATCCTTCTTCCATCTATTTTATGAGGTCATTATAGTTTCTCACTGATGCTTGTTGAACATAAAGTCCTCCCTTTCCAATCATTTGGAAGACATCCCTTAATGTTTACCTTGCAAATCTATGAAAGATTGCTGTTTATCTCAATTTCTAATGCTTGTTCAGTGATATTAAAGGGCTGCAATTTGGTTTCAAAGATTTCTTAAAATAATCAAGAAATTGGACTTCTGGGATTGCAACCATGGAAGATATTATTATTAAAGCACAAACAGTTTGTCTCTTCTGCTGATTAATGTAATTTGCAGGATTAAGAAGGATGTAATATGAAATGCAGAGTACTTTCCAAAGGTCAGCTCTGTTCATTATCTTCACCTCTCCCCAATCTAACAACAAACATTATCAATGCCACATTACATGGCATGAATTATTGTCGATGTCTACTTTGAAGGCTCATCTGTCTATTGAGTTCTGCTTTAGATCAGATTCTAACACAAGTCTCATTTATGGGTCCCATGAGCCACTTACTTGGAAAGAGTACTTTAGAGTCAGAGCTGGAGTAACACAGCATGGAAAGAAGCCCTTCGGCCCAACCAGTCCATGCTGGCCATGGTGCCTTCCCACCTAGTCCCAATTGCCTGCGCTTGGCCCATATCCCTCTAATCCTCTCCTGTCCATGTATTTATTCTAATGCTTTTTATATGTTGCTACTGTACCTGCCTTAACCACTTTCTCTGGCAACTTACTCCATATACGCACCACCCTTTTCATGAAGAAGTTGTCCCTCTGGTCCTTTTTAAATCTTTCCCCTCTCACCTTAAATCAATGCCCCCTAGTTTTCAATTCCCCTATCCTCTTCCCCTAGATGGTCTGCAACCAAAGTTAAAGAATCCCACTTACCCATATAATGGAGAGGTAAGGTACCACTCATACCAATCAAATGGAGGTATCGCCATGCAATGCCAATCCAGTATTCAATGCCAATGCCGGAGCTGTCTGGAATAGGACCCAACCCTAACCATTCTGACACCAAGGAAAGGTGATGACCACTGAGCCAGTGATCACTCTGTCCAAGCACTGTTGGGTATCAATCTAGTAATTTCAGACCAGAATCTAATTTCTGCTCAGCAGGACAAGCTTGAATCCTTCAACTCTGACTCCAAAACAAGAATGCTACCACTGCGCCAAAGGCTGATTCTAATTTCAGGGTAACAAGGTCTTAAAGGATTGTGATTTGAATCTGCTTGAATTAAATGCTAATTTGTGAAAAAGGATTTGAAGACACATAAGGAGAGATTTGTTGTTCTATTATTCTTGGCATGAAGATCAGGAAGATATATTAAGAATTTGTGCACCCTTTAATGGACCGACCATTCTGAACTCATGGGAGAATGGTTCCATGCAGGAGCAGTGGAGTGAAAATCTTCCCTGTAGCCTTTCTAAAGCAGTCGGAAAATAATTACAGGAAAACGTCTGGGGTCATGGAGTTTTTTATTTCTCTTTATGCTTCTTTGCTCTCCTCTTCTCAAAGCATTGACTCTCTGTGGGGGTATGGTTAAATAAGAGACAGTCACCCTCTGGTACCCAGCAGCCACTGTTTATGTCTCAGACTTTGATATTCACTGGTAATTTAATTAGAATGGAGCATAAGAGAGAGAGAAAGCGTATGTGTATGTGTGCATAACCACAAATCAAAATAATCAGACAATAAAATCTAGGGATGAAACCTGGGATCTTTCTGCTCTCAAAATATTCAGTATTTCACAGAATGAATTTATTGCGCCTTGGAGAAGGATTTGTTAAAACCGTTCCATTGTCTAACTTGATAAAATTTTATGATGCCCAGAATAGAAACTGGTAGTTCCTGTCCCAAAATAAGTATGAAATTGTAGGAGCAAATCAGAATTATTGTAAAGTTTGGACCCTATTTAATTGTCCTTCCCCCTTTCCCATCAACTCTTGTCAAGCAGGGTTTGTCTATTACTGTACATGTTTGTGTCTTTGAAGGTGTTTTGACATTTGATTGCTACTCAAAGTAAAACCTATTTGATCAATAATATGGTTTTGGACCTGGTTTGAGCAAATCAGTGTTGGAAAGTGATTCTTCTGATCTGTGTAGGAATCCATGCCTAGGGCAGTGGAATTGGGTGGAACGGGGTATTAGGGGATGAACAGTTTATATTCCAATCAGAGTCCACTGCCAACTCCCTACTTTAAGCTAGGATTTCTAATACAAGAACCTATAAAGATGGTCATTTCCTTTGAATTCCTTATAAAGCTGGCGTTAAATGCCTCTTCTCCTGGGAGACTTCTGCTTTGACTGAAGAAAGACAACAGCTTAAAGCTCTTACAAAGGAAAATCCTTTAAACAATAAACTATTTTGTTCTTCCCCTTGAATTGTGCTGTCTAATATTGCTGCAACAGTAATCCCATTGGGAACCAAGTTGCAGACTTGCTTTATTTGTGCAAGCTTTTAGCCAATGTTCGCTTTAAAATAGTGCATGTGTATATGCTGCTGTCATAGATTGGGGTACAATTAAGCTCTGACCCATTTACCTTGAAGTCAACCTTACGACGAAGGAATGACTCTGACTGACATAAATACTTGATGCGGACCTCCTGCTGGCGAACCAGCACTCACATTGTGCTCTTGAACAAGTCATTCAATACTTTGCTGTGGATGAAGTGAAGCAGAACAGGCCCTTACTGAAACCCCAGAGGGATTCACATTCAGTCTTGATCATTCCTATGCAGAACTCAACACCATCTATGGAGCTGTCGTTACAAAAAGTGTATAGTAACTTATAAAATACTGATGTAGATTCATTGGATTCATTTGGACACAAATTCTGATGTGCCTCGCATATATTTAACAGCAAAACAAAAATTAATACAGGCATAAATTCCCCCTTTGCTTTTTAATGTGCTATCCACTTTTTAAGAGAAGGTGTAATCAGGCAGCAACTATGCCTCCTACTTATCACATTAGCAGTGTAGTTTACAGGTTAGTTAAAAGCAAAACAGGCTTGATGGAAGGGCATTGGCCTGAAATGTTAACTCTACTTTTCTTGTCACAAGTGCTTCCTGACCTGCTGAGTATTTCTGAGTATTGTGTGTTTTTATTCCTGAGTTCCAGGACCCAAAATTATTTTGCTATTGTCTCTTGGCTACTTATTGGCCTTGATTTTAAATAGGTTCTGGGTATCATACACACAGGGCCAAAGAAGTGAAGGGAGTCAGGGGAAGAGGAGGCCCAACATAGAATCATAGAATCCAGCCAGACTGGCAGAGGTTAAAATTGGGTCAGTTTGCCCAATCTGTGCTGACCTAAGTCTCACTAAAATGTAAGCCTGTGTGCTGTAGTTTGCCTTGAAGGGGAGGCTTGAATTAGAAAAGGGAACATCAGTCAGGGTTCTTGATGCTGTTTGCTATCCCAAGGCACATAAAGAAGTGTGCATGTGGATGACAGGTGAGGAACAGATTGGCGGATGGCCTTGAGCTCCCTTCTCAGTTGTAAAGATTTCTGGCACTCACTGTTAAGGCTGACACACAAAGAGTGGCCTATTTTTATGGGCTGGCCAAGAGAAGCTGAAACCCATAGAACCATAACCCCAGAAAACTCACAACTTTTTCAGTATGAACGAGTAAAAAAATGGTGGGGATGAAAATATTTTCCAGTGTCTCCATTTAAATGTTTAACGTAAGTAATGGAAGCTCAAATCCAAAACGTTTTGTTATCACTGCTTTTAACCAATTTTTGATTAATACTTAATATTAACTCATTTAGCTATTTTTTTAACTATTGCACAGTTAATTGGAATAGTGCAGTTGTCTTTTTGTGTGAAAATATTGTGATCGTGACAAAGCAGCCTCTGGACTGTTTTAGGACCTATCCTATGTACAAAAAGAGCGAATCATAAAGGGACAGTGTTTCTAGCAAAAGGGAATTTGTACCTTTTGTGTTCGTTTCATGATGCATAACGCAATAATATAAAAGATTCATGAGAATGGTTCCAGGGCTGAGGAATGTCAAGTTATTTGAAAGATTTGAAAAGTTGGGACTGATCACCTTGGAATTGTGAAGGTTGTACAGAGGTTTGATAGGGGTATTCAAAACCATGGAGGACCTGGACAGAGTAGATCGGGAGAAAATTGCTGCAAGGATCGAGAACCATAGTATACAGGTTTATGACAGAAGCAATGACAACTTGAGGTAAAATTTTCACACAGCGGGAGTTTGGGATCTGGAATGCACTGCCCAAGAATGTGAAAGAGGTAGGTTTGATGGAAGCCACTAAAATGGAATTGGATTATTACTATAAAAGGAAATATTTGCAAGGCTATGAGAAAAGGCAAGAGGGTGATAGTAGGTGAATTGCACCTTCAGAGGGCCAGCACTGTCACAATAGGCCAAGTGTCCTCCTGTAACCATTCTGTGATTCTATGTTAAAACCTACCATTCCAGCTAACAGACATAACGGGTGTAAATTGCACCCCCACCCCCAGCAAAAATTTGAAGTGCCCAATGAGCAAGCTTAGTAAAATGAACTTCTGGCACTCTGTGAAACTCAGAGGCCGTCAGGGGATTTATGCCAATGGGGCGAGGGAAGGGGGAAGGGAGCCATCCCACCCTGAAGGCCAGCATCAGACTGCTGAGGGGGCTGCTACACATGCGCTGACATACGTCTCCCCTCCACTGACATCTCCTGATCACCAGCCCCAAACCTGCCTCCCCGGATGGCCAGCCTCCTAATGGCCAGACCTGGCTTCCAACTGCCAACTCCACATCAGCCCCCACCCCCCAATGCAGAGCTCCCCCCATTCTACCTCCCATTCTACCTCCTCCCACTCCATTGGTCTGGCTCTACCCCCATCTGGCCTCACCCCCTCAGGTCCCACACCCTTTGCAGTGCTCGAACACTGACAGTGTGCCAGGCTGACAGTGCCAGTATGTCCAGTGGGCAGTGCCAGGCTGGCTGTGCCAGGGTATCAGGCTGGCAATGCCAGGCTGGCATTTCCCAAGGGGCATCCCCCCCCGCCCCTGATTGTTCAGAAGGCTTCAATGGTCTCTGGTCCCACCAGCGAAGCCATCAAACCCGGTCGCCATTGCTGGGACCATACATGATCCCTGCTGGTGTGGACCTCCACTGGTAAGCTGAGACCCCGAACAATTGTGTCCCAGGCTCACTAAATAGAGGTAAATGCTGATTCCATTTGAAAACCAGCCTTGCGCTGTTCCCCGGCTCAGGGCTGATTACATCCAAAAACTTGGCCCGGGAAGATTGCAAATGGCTGGACGCCAGTTGTGATTCCTATTTTTGGCCTCCCGTTGACGTTTCCCAGCTCACTGTGCTGTTCGTGTAGCTCAACGTCACTGTAACAAGATCAAACAGGACTTTGTGATACCTCACCCTCCCCTAACAAAAAAAGGTTTGCTAATTTGTTAAGCAGTCCCCGACTAAACTTCATGAACCTTTAGAATGCATGACCAGAATGCTGCTCAAGAATGTATATGGTGAATGTCAAATTATCTTCCAGGGTTCCAATGTGTAAAATTAGTTGGTTTCCTCTATATTTAAAGATGTCAGCTGGGATGTCCTACATTGGAGCATCCAACTGACACTCAGGGCAGAATTTTACCAGCTTGTCTGCCTGAGGTTGTACGATCCCACCCAAGGCCAACATTTCTCTGAGCCTCGCCCACCCCTGGAATCAGAGCAGGCATGCCAGTAAAATTCCAGCCTCATTGTCTATGACAAAGAGCTGAATTTGTGGGCTAAGCCGTGATGGAAGTGATTTGGCCTGAAAATTATGGATGGCCCTCCCACCAGACCCATCCTTCACAACACCAGGAAAAGGTAGAACCTCAATAGGAAGTGACAATTGGTGTTGGCGTAACAAGGATCTACGCACAGTTTGATGCAGCCGCACACAAAGATGGCCATCAGAATGGGGCAGCGTAGGGTACACTTTTGCCTTCCTTATCTAGAGATCTGTCAGAACACGATCTATCTTGGACCTGCAGAAGACTATTTGACTGCATCAGCGCAGGATCGGGTGTATGGGCCAGACCTGCACTATGTAGACCAAATCTGAGAGTACCTCACACATGATGACCAGTTTTTTTCCTGAAATGGAGAGGGAGCGTTGCCCCCACTTGTCCAGTCTCTTCTTTACCTTAGTAATAAACTCCTCCCAGTTTTTAGCACATGCCCCAGCCACTCTGAACCATATCCCCTGCAACTTCAGGTAATCTGACTTGACATTGAAGGGGACAAAGGCTCAGACAGCCCAGTTCCCAAAGAACCTGGCCTCACTCTTGCCACAGTTTACCTTGACTCTCAAGGCCAGTTTGAACTAGTCTCAAGACATTCAGGAGACTGCGCACCGATGACAGATCTGAACAGAAGAAGGTGACGTTGTCCATGTACAGGGAGGCTTTGACCTGAATGCCTTCGCTGTCTGGGATTATCACCTCTCTTATGCCCAGATCCTTCCTGATTGATTCGGTCAAAGGCTCTATATGACATGGGTGGCACGGTAGCACAGTGGTTAGCATTGCTGCTTCACAGCTCCAGGGTCCTGGGTTCAATTCCCGGCCTGTGTGGAGTTTGCACATTCTCCTCGTGTCTGCGTGGGTTTCCTCCCACAGTCCAAAGCTGTGCGGGTTAGGTTGATTGGCCATGCTAAGTAATTGCCCCTTAGTGTCCAGGGATGTGTAGGTTAGAGGGATTAGTGGGTAAAATGTGTAGGGGTATGGGGGTAGGGCCTGGGTGGGATTGTGTTCGGTGCAGACTCGATGGGCCGAAGGGCCTCTTTCTGCACTGTAGGGTTCTATGATTCTATGAACATACAAACAAGACAGAGGAGATTGAAACTGCACAGATGTTTGTGTAGGGCAGTTGGCTCCAATTGCAGATTCCCTCCCCAAAGCCCATTTTGGAGAGCACATCCATCATGTAGGTGTGCGACATTCTGTCAAAGGCCTTTTCCTGGTCCAGGCTGATGAGGCAGGTGTCCACCCCCCTGTCCTGCACATAGGCAATCATATCCCTAGCTAGCTTGAGCCTCTCAGAGATCTTCCTGCCAGGTACAGTACAGGTCTGGTCAGGGTGGATCAATAACTCTGGAGCAGATTTGACCCATTTGGTGATGACCTTGACAGAATTTTCTAATCGACATTCAAAAGTGAAATGGGTCACCAGTTTTTAATTATTCCCTTTCCCCCTCCCAGTTGTCGATGAGGGTAATGATGCCTTTCCTCATGGACTCTGACATGCTGCCACCCAGAAACATACTGTTGTATACCTTCAGCAGGCTGGGCTGATCCAGCCTCATTGAGCTGAATGTAACTCTGTGGCTGAACTGTTGCTCCCAGGGTTTTATTCTTTTCAAAGGACTTGAAAGCCTTTGTCAGCTCATCCAGATGATAGCAGTTTGTGTAGGCTCTCCCGTCTGTAATCATCTAAGACCTCCGTGATAGATGACAGGAAGGGCTGGGAGGTCATGCTGTCTGTTGGCTTCAGGTCATACAGTTCAGCACAGAAGGATTTGCAGATCCTTGGAATGTCAGACTGTGATGACTTTATTGAGCCACCTTTTGCCTTCAGATAGCTGATCACAGAGCTCTCTCTGTGGACCTTTAGGAAGATGAAACACTAGCATATTTCGTCCTGCTCCGTGACGTGGACTCTGGATCAGAAGATGACCTTGGAGGCCTCTGAGTCAAAGAGTCTCTGTGCCACTGTACGCTGCCCTCAAAATGGCTGCGGGAGGCAGTGGGGAGGGGAGAAGAGACGGTTATGCACTTTCTTGTGCAATGTGCCTTTGCAAAGAAGGTGTGGAGAGAGACATGGTGGTATTTGTTGAGGTTCATCCCAAGCAGCTCCAGAGTGACGCAGGACTCTGTGCTCAATGGATTCTTCCCTGGGGCGTATACCGAGACAAACAGCAACTGCAGTGGAGAACCATCAGCTCTAAGAAAGAAGCCCTTTGGTCTGCCTGAAACTTGTTGGTCTACCAATGCAAGGAGTTGTCCTCGTTCTGCACTGTAGGGATTGTATAATTCTATAAGTGTTGCAGACTGGCACATTGCAAGATCCAGGACTACGTGCTGAGAGATGCACTAAAGCTTGGGCCAACTGCTGCCAAGGCACAATGGACAAAGGCAACTGTATAAGGTCTTTCAGCCAATGTAGATCAAGGTGGTAACTGGCTAAAACTCCTCGGGCTGTGTGTATAATTCTGACGTTGTGTAACTTTATTGAAGCCCAATGAACAAAGGGCTTGACAAAGCTCTGATGAAGGATTATCTAGTTCAAAGAATTGCCTCTATTCTCTCCCCACAGATGCCATCAGGCCTGTTGAAATTTTCCAGCATTTTCTGTTTTTGTTTCAGATTCCAGCATCCGCAATATTTGGCATTTATGCCCGATGTATGTAGTTGTAATGAATTTTGGACTTTGTAATGAAAATATTGAAAGGTATGTAATGTTCTCAGAATGAACTCAGCATGAATTTTGATCTCAGGAGAAAATGTAACTATCATCAATCTTTACTGTTATAATAATTGGAAATGTTTCATAATGGGTTTTTCAGATTTTATAGGAATGAAGTATATTTTTGGGAAATGTCTTTTCTTGTCAGCTTGGATCTTGTATGTCTCTTGTGTGAGGATCATGAATTGGATTCAATCTGAAGTTGAATTTGTTTTGGAGCAAAAAAGGAGATGGATTTGAGCTTGCCCGCTCCACTCCGTGCTTTATAACTTTAAGAATGGAGTAATTTTTTAAAAATTTGAGTTTGTTAAAGTGCATTAGGAGCTTACTGTTAGCAAGAGTGACAGACACTGCACTTTGGTAGGCTTTGAAAAAAAACATTAAAAACATTCACACCCTGGAGTTATCAAGGTAAGCAAGCATGTTTCACCCAAGTCCAAAAGCATCAGATTCAGACTAATTTACTCTGTGTGCATATATTGGTCCACGTGCTGGGCAGGCACGTCTGTGCCCACATCTGTGCCAGTGTCGATCAAATCAGTGTGCTTCAGAGTGAGGTGAAAGGTTGTGCGACCCAAAATAACTACGCTCCGTTAATAGGCACAACCTTCTGTGAGATTCTAATGCAGAAGAATTTGCTGAATTTTGCTCTAATTACATTGGACATGCCATTTGAAATGCATTTTAGGAGCTGTTTGCACTTATAGATGTTTGACCAAGCGTTTCATCACTTATACAAGAAATTATTCAAATACAATCACTCCTCAGCTACCAGGGAGAATGAATGACCTTGACAAGTCTGACCTGAGCAGTGTCTCCTCTGATTTGTCTGAAACTGTTGAAATGAAGCAAATTTAATCAATAAAATGAGCAGACATCTCATGTACTGTCCCTATGCAATTGTTGCCCTTAAATCTGCATTGTATAAAATGGAATTTTACATGTATGCCATCAGTATGTACTGGCAAAACTAAAGCAAGGCTGTGTTGTCAGTACGATGGTTATTAAAATATGTTATTCGCTAGGGGTTATAGCAATAGGTCAGTTACTGGGTGTAGGTTTAAGGCTGATTGTGCATAGCACAAGATTTAAAAGACAATATTCGTGAAAGAAAAAAGGCTTGCATTGATAGAACACTTGTCATAACATTCCAAAGTGCTTCATGACCAAAGAGGTACCAGTCACTGCTGCAATGTAGAAAATGTAGCAACCACTTTGTGCAGAGCAAGCTGTCATACATAGTAATGTGAGAACTCCCCAGCTCATCTTTAAAATAGTCCCACAGGAGGTTGAAACCTCAATTCTACATCTCATCTAGAAGTCAGCACTTCGGACAGTGCAGCGCTCCCTCAGTACTGCACTCGAGTGTCAGCCTGGATTTTGTCTTGAAGTCTCTGGAGTGGAACTGAATTCATGATCTTCTGTTGAGAGGCTCAAATGCTTCCACTGAATCAGGACTGGCCGAAAATACCAGGCACGTGTGTCAGAGTGGCAACATGCAGTGCCACAGAGCAGAGTCAGCTATCCTTCCCCTGTTAAATACCCAATCTCAGTCATGTTGCAGGGCTTAGAGCCCGATAGGCGCGTTTATTTTATTCGTTCATGCGCCATGGGTGTCACTGGCTAGCCAGCATTTGTTGCCCTTAAGAAGGTGGTGGTGGGCCTCCTTCTTGAAATGCTGCAATCTATGTTCTGTGGGTTGACCCACAATGCTGTTAAGGAGGGAATTCCAGGACTTTGACCCAGCAGCTGTGAAGGAATGGTGATGTATTTCCAAGTCAGGGTGGTGAGTTGTTTGGAGGGGAACTTGTCGTTGATGATGTTCCCATGTATCTGCTGCCCCTGTCCTTCTAGATGGAAGTGGTGGTGGGTTTGGAAGGTGCTGACTGACTGCATGATTGTAATAAGTTGCCTTAGTCCTCTGCAATGCTTGAGAATGTTTCACAGCCAAGTCTTCCTATTGCCACACTCCTTTATAAATCATGTGAAGTGCATCTAAATCAAGGTGACAACCCCAGTGTCAACTGTTCAGCTTTAATCCAAATTGTTTCTGAGTTGACGACAATGCATACCTTGATGGCTTGGCGCTGATGCCTAACAATTGCCTTCTGTAGAAATTGTGATGTCCTAACTATGTTAGGATTTTAAACAAAAAACAAAGACTTGGTTTGATTCAAACTAAAACACAACAGGTTTTATTAAAAGAGATAGGGCGGAGACTTCCCTTCGTGCCTGCTGAGGGAATCATAATGGGTGGGACAGAAAATTTGGTGGACCACTTAAAGTTCCATTGATCTTGAGCAGGAATTCCTGGTCTTGGGATGTATGTAGCCAAAAAAATCCCATGCATGTTCTCGGCACTGCACCAAGTACAAAACTGAAAGTAAAACAGCAGCCTGTGACAACACGCTAATGACATCAAATCATGTGATCAGCTCTTAAAGCACCCTCACCCCTTTAAAACGTGTATCATCAGTCAAGGAATTCCAAATCGTTGAAAAATATTTTTCATTCCCCCGATAGCTGAGTTGTTAACCAACAAGCAGTGGACTGGAAAATACCAGATTTGATTGGAGGTCTATCACTACTGATTTTAAAGAGGCTGTGGGAAGACAATCCCAGTTAACCACACCTGGAGAATGAAAAACTGGCTAGGATTTACTCTCCAGTGAGTGTACCCAGGAACTGGATATCAAATTTGGACAGGGATCAACATTGCTGTTTCAATGGCAATATAGACTGCCATCATAGTGTAGGAACTGCACATGAAGATTGGAGGGTTGAATTACTGGAGGGTGTATATTGAGCCACATATGCTCAGATATGAGACTTTATGACTGAATAGCCACCTGTCATATAGGATCACATATGGGATGCTGAAGTGCACCCAGTGTCCAAGGAACTGCACTTCAGCAAGACTTCGACACCTTCAACAGAGGAAGGTAAGAACTTTCTTAACAATATGCTGACACCAAATCCATCTTCGTTACACTATGGTGTATTTAACCCTACAATAAGTTACAAACTTGAATAGACGGGCCACCAATGTCGTAAGTGAGGAAGAGAACGAAAATCACAATTCAGAAGATGTCTCTTCCTCATGAAAGGTCTTTTTATTTATGCAGTGCTCTTATCAATGCAAAAGCATTTGGGTATGAAATATATTTAAAACATGAATAATTGAAAATGCACAGTAACATGTAATCAGCTTTTTAGAAACAGGAAAAGGACCAGCATTAGCAAGAATTACTGATGGCAACAAATCTTGTTTCCCTAAATGGCAAATTGAAAGTTAAAATGCTGTACCTTGTGTTATGCATTTGGAGAAATTTGTAGGATATTCTAAGTCTTCCTGACTAAATTGTTCAAGTTGTTACTAATAAGTGTATATTTTTAAAAGAGAATTTATTTAGTTTCTCCAACCTGAAGGTCTGATGCTGATTGATACATCGTGACTCTGTCAATTTATCTGTGACAATCCTTTGTTGCACTTGCTCTATTGAAACACCCCATTGTACGCAAGAATGCACCTAGAGTGAAACCATGTAGTTGGATTTTGAATATGACTTTTGGGATTCCTTTAGAATTCAACTCACATAAAGAGGAAATAGGAGAAAATAATTGCATTTCAGGTGACCTGAATTCTAAAGAAGCTGGACCTAGTACCGCCCACTGCATGATCCAGTCAGGGGCTGACTGCCTGTGTACACTCTGCATGAACAGTCAATCTCCCAACAACACTCTGCCAACCCAGCAGGCATCAAATAAAGGAAAGCCAGCTAGCAAATACCTTACAGTCAAGGCATTACTGTGTATGAACCACCTGCTGCTCAAGTTACTGAACTAAGGAGGTGATCTTACATTAAAAATTCTAAGTGCCAAATGAGCAAGAAATTGAGAGAGAATAACGTGTTTTTCAGCACGTTGCGAGTTGCACCCTTACGACACTCAGTGCAAAATAAGATCCTGGATGTGATTCTTGCCAGTAGGAGGTGTGCAGAGCATAAGTACACTTGGGGCAAAACTGAGCTGGTAAGATTGTGTGAGGTGAAAAAACAGGCTCAAACTCAATTTTTCACCACTCATGCACACAACTCTACCACTTCGCCTTGCCAAATGACAGGTAGGATGAGATCCCGTGATTGCAAGATCATGACTTAAGTTTTATGATGTAATGTAGGATAGTTCTAGATTTGTTTTTACTGCCCTCAGTTAAGTACTTCTTCTAAGTTTCTTACACACCTTTAGATTAAGACCTCAGAAGGAGCACAGAAGAACTGCTTCTTCAGCTTGTGTGCAGGCTTATTCCAATCTCCCCAGCCCCTTGGCAACTGGAGTACGCTATTTCATTTCCACTTTTCACAGGACCAGAATGACTTTCCCATCAAATTGACATATAGATGAGGTAGGCTGGCATTTCCACTGCTATGAGCTATGGAAAAGGCTGACAGGAAGCAAAGAACTTGCATTTTGTAATGATGCACGCTTCAGACTGCATCAAGAACACAAAGGGTATTCATTAACAAGTAAAAACATGCACAGAGGTTCTCAGCCTCACGGCTGCCCTTGAGCAGCCCATTAGATGATCCATCCCTACATGTTTTCTATCTGTCTTCAGACTGTCATCTGCTGAAGATAGGACTCCAACCTTGCGGTCATTTCCCACTCTCAGTATGAACTGGTTCCTCAAACCAGGTGGCCCTCTTCTGATGTGTTGTCCTTAAAGAGGCAATGGCCATAATTGCCACATCTCCTGCCCTCTCCCTTTAACTTCCTCATATAATCTTGAATAACTAAGTTACTCAAACCCAAATTCTAACTAAGCATTATACACACGATTTGGACAATTGTAAATTGAGCCTTTGAAGGTTTCTCGTAGAACTGTGCAATTCTGTAAATTTTCTTTGTATATATGATAGCCAATTTTGACTTTTTTGAGGAATATTCTGTAGAGAGTCCATTTTGTTTGTTTCTAAAGCATGCTAAATATACCGTAATATTTCATTGGTTTGGTAGAATAAGGAAATTATCGTATTTGTGTCACAAATGTTTAATGTGTGAAGTCTTGCAAAGCTGTGACTGTGGCCAGTCATTGTGTTGTACATTACTGCTCAATTATGCATGAGATGTTGTGAAAGACTGAGAAATATTGGAAAAGAAACTTTAAACTTTCCACGCTACTAAGGTTTCTTTCTTTTCCCACACAGATAAAACAGAGCAAAAGATTTTCACAGATATTCCGTGGCATTAACTGATAGGGCAGTTATAGGAATTTTTTCATTGGCATTTAGAAGAGTGAGAGGGGATCTCATAGAAACTTATAAAATTCTAACAGGGTTAGACAGAGTAGATTCAGAAAGAATGTTCCCAATGGTGGGCAAGACCAGAATTAGGGGTGATAGTTTGAAAATAAGGGGTAAATTTTTTAAGACTGAGGTAGGAGAAATTTCTTCACCCAGAGAGAGGTGATTCTTTATCATAGAACCCGACAGTGCAGAAAGAGGCCCTTCAGCCCATCAAGTCTGCACCGAACACAATCCCATCCACGCCCTACCCCCATATCCCTACATATTATACACACTAATCCCTCTAATCTACACATCCCTGGACACTAAGGGGCAATTTTTTAACATGGCCAATCAATCTAACCCGCACATCTTTGGACTGTGGGAGGAAACTGGAGCACCCGGAGGAAACCCACGCAGACACGAGGAGAATGTGCAAACTCCACACAGACAGTGACCTGAGCCAGGAATCAAACCCAGGACCCTGAAGCTGTGAAGCAGCAGTGCTAACCACTGTGCTACCATGGAAATCACTACCACAAAAAGTAGGGGCCAAAATGTTGAATGATTTCAGGTAGAAATTAGTCATAGCTCTTGGGCTATCGGGATCAAGGGATATGGGGGGAAGGCAGGATCAGGATATTGAATTTGATGATCAGCCATGATCAAAATGAATGGTGGAGCAGGCTTGATGGGCTGAATGGCCTACCCCTACTTCTAACTTCTAGGTTTCTCCGTGGGATTGGCTGGAACTTTGCACAACCTCGCACCATAAACCTGATACCTTGTACTGTTCATGAGAATGCTATGGCACAATAGGAGATTATTGAGCATATGGTCGGCTTTTTGTAAGAACTACCCAATTAGCCCCACTCTCACTCTTTCTCATAACACTGAAAATCTTTCCTTTTCAAGTACATATCTGATTTCCCTTTGAACGTGGCTATTAAACCTACTACCTCCAATCATTCAGGCAGTGCATATTCTAGATTATAATAACTCTGCACAAAATCATTTCTCCTCATCTTTCCATCCTTCCAGTACTTCTGCTAATTAGCTTTAATCTGTGTCTTCTGATAACTGTCCCTTCAAACAGTTTCTCCTTATCTACTCCAGCAAATTATCTTCTAATTTTGAACACAGCTTTAACTCTTTCTGGAACATTCAGAGAGACTCATGAAGCACAGAAGACCATTTGGTCCATTCAAAGCCATGGTAGTTCACTTTGGAACAATCCAGCCAATTCCTTTTCCCTGCTCAATCCGTTTAGCCGTGCAAGTTTATTTCCCTCAGATGCTGTACTAGATCAAGGATGACTTGATGAGGCTTGAATTAACAAAGGCTTTATTGCCAACCAAAGAATAATATGCATGCAACAAGTTCAGACTCTATTACAATGCGACAGCTTGACTCGACTTCCTGGTTCCAATAGCCAGTCCCTCCTTGGCCCATGGTGCGCACCCTCCAGCTGATTGGCTCAGTTTCCCACAGGGATAGTCCGTTGAGTCCTTGCCGACCATGTGGGAAACTGAAAGAGCCCTGCCAATATACTCCTTTCTCCTAAAATCCAAGATACACCTATAAAAAGGGGAAAGGAAGAACAGGATTAGTAAGGCACACAATCAGCTCTAGATAGAAAAATGGTAATAGGAAAGACCACTGGAAAACTCATCAAAGGCTTAAAGGTCCGGAACTTCCTGGGCTCTGGTAGAGCCTCAGTTCAATTGTAGGTTCTTCCACATTTAAAATGCACTGTTTTTTTTCTGAATGATGTTGAGTTTCTTGAATATTGCTGGAGCTGCAGTCAAACAAGCATAGAACATAGAACATTACAGCGCAGTACAGGCCCTTCGGCCCTCGATGTTGCGCCGACCAGTGGAACCAATCTAATGACCCTCTAACCTAAACTATTCCAATGTTATCCATATGCCTATCCACTGACCATTTGAATGCCCTTAAAGTTGGCGAGTCCACAACTGCCGCAAGCTGGGCATTCCACGCCCTTACTACCCTCTGAGTAAAGAACCTGCCTCCGTCCTATAATTACCACCCCTTAATTTAGAGCTATATCCCCTCGTGTTAGCCATCACCAACCGAGGAAAAAGGCTCTCACTATCCACTATCTAACCCTCTGATCATCTTGTATGCCTCAATTAGGTCACCTCTTAACCTTCTTCTCTTTAATGAAAATAAGCTCAAGTCCCTCAGCCTTTCCTCATAAGACCTTCCCACCATACCAGGCGACATCCTGGTAAACCTCCTCTGCACCCTTTCTAATGCCTCCACATCCTTCTTATAATGCGGCGACCAGGACTGTATGCAATACTCCAAGTGCGACCGCACCAGAGTTTTGTACAGTTGCAACATGACCTCACGGCTCCGAAATTCAATCCCTCCACCAACAAAAGCTAACACACCGTATGCCTTCTTAACAACCTTATCAACCTGGGTGCCAACTTTCAGGGATCTATGCACATGTACACCGAGATCTCTCTGCTCGTCGACACTACCAAGAGTCCTTCCATTAGCCCTATATTCTGTACTCCTGTTACTCTTACCAAAGTGAATCACCTCACACTTTTCCGCATTAAACTCCATTTGCCACCTCTCAGCCCAGCCCATCAACTAGAGTTATTAACCCTTTCTCCCCAAAACCTATTTTCTTTGCTCTGAGCGATTTCAAAGGCCCCATGATCTCTCAATCATTTCACTCTTTCCTTCATATGATACATCTCATCTTAAGGTGACTCAGTACTCATGTTGTCCAAATGGGTGGCATGGTGGCACAATGGTTAGCACTGCTGCCTCACAATGCCAAGGACCTGGGTTTGATTCCCAGCTTGAGTCACTTTTGGTGTGGAGTCTGCACGTTCTCCCTATGTCTGTGTGAATCTCCTCCGGGTGCTCCAGTTTCCTCCCACAGCCCAAAAGGTGTCTAGTTAGATGCATTGGCCCTAAATTCTCCCTCTGTGTACCCGAACAAGTGCCGGAGTGTGGTGACTAGGGGTTTTCACAATAATTTCATTGCAGTGTTAATACAAGCCTATTTGTGACACTAATAAATAAACTTTAAAACTAACCTTTATTTAATATTCAGAAAATCTAACTAATAATAACACTTTGGCTCCAGATTTTTGTCTATATTGTGTTGTATAGTTTGAACTCAGTAGCATAAAATTTGCACCTATCCTCCAACCTTAACTTAAGTTCATCACATTCCATTCTCCCCCTTCACATGTAATGTTCAAACTGCAGAACTTTGCTTCTTATATTGATTCTACTAGTGTATCAAAGTGAATCAGTTTGAATTATTAAAAATGTTCTGTCAATGCCCACATAACACCTTGCTGTTTCATCTTCTTCTCCATCTCTGGCCAGAACTCCAGCTCTCTTTCCCTATTATATGAATTGCACCTCTCTGATGTCTCTCTGAATAGTAGCGGAAAATGAGCAGAAAATCAGAAGGCAAGATCACAACACTGCCTGCCTGAATCCCCAAGAAAGAAAGACGTGCATTTATATCATGTCTTTCATCACCTCAGGACATTCTGAGACACTTAACAGTACTTCTAAAGTGCAATGTGGGCAGTATAGCAGATAATTTGTGTGTAGCAAGCTCCGACAAAGAACAGTCAGATAATGACCACTTTTTTTTATTTTTGTGATTTTCATCAGGAATCTATGCCTTTTCTTTTCTAGGTCGTAGTGACTGTGAGATCTTTTGCATTCACTTGAGACACTAGCCAGGATCTCAGTTTAATGTCAGTACTACACCAGGCAATTTGAGAAGTTCCTTGCTTCACCTTTTCTACTTTAATTTAGGACTGATGATGGACTCCTCACGAGTGTCGATAATCCTTTCAGGAGCCTACCATCATATTTCCTTACCAGCCCCTCTCCTCTCACTCCTTTCTTTCCATCAGCTCCCCTCTCCTTTCCCTATTGGCACTGTCACAAGAGGCCAATTAGTAATTGTGTAAAACTCAAACTGAACAGTCATAGAGAAAATCAGAGACATTTACTGTAATAAATCAATGTAGTTTAAAAATTGAAAACCTTGGATGTTGCAAATAATAGCACAGATATGATCAGGAAAGGTTATTATAAAAATGAGGTAACAATAACCAACTGGATTTTACCATAGGTTAGGTTCTTTGTAGAAATCTAAAGGAATGCAGCTGAATAATGTTTCTTGAAGAATTGTAATCTCCAATGTTAATAGTACAGCATTGCATTCATTATAAATTGTATAACGTAATGGGATTTGAACATATGTTTTACAGAGAATGCTTCAAAAATAGTGCCGACTATTTGCTGCATAAATTGATACCTGGAAAGATCCAATAACTTGGAAGTCTGTTATTTTAATATTTCCTGGCTAAAGCTTGTATTCGTCTGAAATAAAACAATGGAAAATTGTGTCTGATCTGATGCTGCTCCCAAAATTATCTTTCTTCAATAATATAGCATCTCTGGACAGATATGATCTAATGAATTCATTTGCAGAAAAAGTATCCAACCAACATTTGAATGACAGTTTTGGTAGTAAACCTCTGAACATCTGAAAGGTACTAGCTTCACTTCATGTGAATCGATGAATGGGACCAAATGTAACGACTGCAAATTATACAATAAGTGGAAGAGCTATAATGGCACAGTGGTAATGTCATTGGACTAGTAATCCAGATACCTATTAATTTGAGGGCATGGATTTAAATCCCAACATGTCAGCTGGTAGAATTTAATTTCATTTAATAAATCTGGAAATAAAGCCAGTCTCAGTAATAGCAACCATGAAGCCATACTGATTGTTGTAAAGATTCATCTGATTCACTAATGCCCTTTAGGAATGGAAATCTGCCACCCTTTCCTAGAACGGTTTTCATGTGACACTAAATCTACAGCAATGTGGCTGACTCTTAACTGCCCACTGAAAAGTCTAAGGAAACTTACAGATGGGCAACACATGCTGACCTTTCCAGCAAAGCCTACATTTATGAATGAGTAAAGGGAAAAATTTAATTCCCTTTTTCACTAAATTTGTCTACGCTGCAAGATCCAATTATTTAATTGGACTTCTCCTTTCAGTTTTAAATGTTTAATGCTATACTTTATGAGAGATTGGAACTGTGTTATGAGATTATGGGCCAAATTTTGCAGCCTCACTCATCCCGAAACCTTAAAATCCCAGCTGACGTCAACAGACCATTTCACGGTCCACTTCTCAACCAGTCCAATTCCCGTGGCATGCAGGACAGTAAAATTCTGGCCTATGAAACCACAATTCAGAGAAATCCAGCACAATGCCCATATATTCTTGCTGCTCTAGTTTCACTATTTATTTGTTCACAGGTTGTGAGCGTTACCGGGCTAATAGTTATTGTCCATCCATGAGGGCATTTTGTGATTCAACCAGAGTAACATCCCTGCCTCTGGACCAGAAGTTTCTGGTTGAAATCCCACTCCAGGACTTGATGGGTAAGGAAGGTGCCTTCATAATTTGGGCAAACAGGTTGAATATAAATCTGCAAATCCTTCCACCACACACCAATGACAGGTGGTAACAGCAGTTTAGGTTCCTGGTCAGCCATGTGGTTGAAGAAGGCATTCGGCATGCTTGGTTTCATCAGTCAGAACATTGAATATAGGAGTTGGGAAGTCTTGGTGAAGTTGTACAAGACATTGGTAAGGCCACACTTAGAATATTGTGTACAGTTCTGGTCACCCTATTATAGAAAGGATAATATTAAACTAGAAAGAGTGCAGAAAATATTTACTAGGATGCTACCAGGACTTGATGATTTGAGTTATAAGGATCGGCTGGATAGACTGGGACTTTTTTCTCTGGAACGTAGAAGGTTGAGGGATGATCTTATGGAGGTTTATAAAATAATGAGGGGCACAGATCAGCTAGATAGTCAATATCTTTTCCCAAAGATAAGAGAATCTAAAACTGGAGGACATAGGTTTAAGGTGAGATGGGAGAGATACAAGGGGGAGGGGAAATTATTTCACACAGAGGGTGGTGAGTTTCTGGAACAAGCTGCCAGAGGTAGGAGTACAGAAGGATGCAATTTTGTCTTTTAAGAAGCATTTAGAAAGTAACATGGGTAAGATGAGTATAGTGGGATGTGGGCCAAATGCGGGCAATTGGGCTGAGGGGCTTAAAAAGAAAGGGTAACATGGACGTTGGGCCGAAGGGCCTGTTTCCATGCTGTAAACCTCTATGACTCTAACCACGTTGCTGTGGAGTCACACGTGGGCAAGACCAGGTAAGGACGGCAGATTTCCTTCTGTATAGGACATTAGTGAACCAGATGGGTTTTTATGACAATTGACAACGGTTTCATGGTCATCACTAGACTTTCAAGTCCGGGTTTCTATTGAATTCAAATTTCAAATGAATGGTGGGATCTGAACCCAGGTGCCCAGTGTCTGCTGAATTACTAGTTTAGCGACAATACACCACTGCTTTCCAATACTGTGTAGGAACCCGTGAAGGATGCAAAAGAAAGTGCTACCCCATAGTAAGTGATTTACGCCATTAGTTATAACTATTCCATGTTTCCCTGGGACTTCTGCACTGTTCTTTCAGAAAGTTTTAATACCGTTATGATAGCTTTGCCTCTGAATGGCAATCGCAATCTTCTGCATTCAAAGCAGTTTTGCCACTAGGAATTAAAAACTGACAACACGGGAGAACTGACAGGAGTGTGATTATCGGTAATTGAGTTTGAATGCATTCTCTGATTACATTTAAATGAAGTGCTAATCGGGATATCACTGTGTTTGCTAGTCAAGATGTGGTGTGCTTTAATAACCCAAAATCTGCTCTCAAAATACTGTAATGACAAGTTTGACGCTGCTAATTGTTATTAATGTGTAAATCATCCAGTAACTTGAGGCAAGGAAGACTTATTTCATGAACTGTGAATCACTACAAATTGCTGGACAAATTGGATGGTCCTGCCCGCCATTAGCCTCAAAAATGGCTGATGTGGGGTTGCCTCTGGTTTTCTGGCCTGGTATCAGGATCCCCACCAAGCTGACAAAATTCCATCCCTAACTACAGCAGAATACCATGTGGGGAAGTGAGATTATTCACTTTGGTAGTAAGATTAGAAAAGCAGAATATTATTTGAGAAACGTGAAATTTGTAAATGTTGATATTTAGGGAGGTTAGGGTTTACTTATACAAGGAACATAGAAAGTTAGCGTGCCGGTACAGTAAGCAATTAGGAAGGCCAATGACATGACAGTTATACAAGAACACCTCAGCTTATGAGGTGTGAGATCAGACCTTGATAAGTATGTGCAGTTTTGATCCCCATTTTTAAGGAAGGGAGGTCTTTTGTGGTGCAAAGAGTAACATCCCTGCCTCTGGACCAGAAGTTTCTGGTTGAAATCCCACTCCAGGACTTGATGGGTAAGGAAGGTGCTTTCATAATTTGGGCAAACAGGTTGAATATAAGTCTGCAAATCCTTCCACCATACAGGCGGTAACAGCAGTATAGGTTCCTGGTCAGCCATGTGGTGGAATGGGAACTGGAACTTCCACCATTACTACTCATGGCTCCAGACTACAAAGTTCATGTCAAAGTGCATGTTGCCACAGAAACCCAGGCTGTTGGCTGGATGATCAGTTTCGATCAAATTGATGACAATAGCATGCAGTTCAATCCCTGTCCCAGTTATGATGGATTTGGAACCTGCCTCCTTGCCCTGAAGATTGTGATGCTGTAGGTTGGACCTGCCTTTGGGCAGAGAACTGAGGAAGACTAAATAGACTGGGTCTGTACTCGTTGGAGTTTAGAAGGATGAGGAAGGTTCTTATAGAGACATATAAGATAATGAAAGGGGTGGATAGGGTAGAGGTAGAGAGATTCTTCCCGCTTAGAAAGGATAGCAGGACTAGAGGACACAGCCTCAAGATAAGGGGTGGGGCAGTTTATATCAGAGTTGAGGAGGAACTTCTTCACTCAAAGGGTGGTGAATCTCTGGAATTCTCTGCCCGTTGAAGTGGTGGAGGCTACCTTGCTAAATATATTTAAGTCACGGGCAGATAGGTTTCTGATAGACAGGGGAATTAAGGGTTATGGGAAGAAAGCGGGAAAGTGGAACTGATCCACTTCAGATCAGCCATGATCTTATTGAATGGCAGGGCAGGCTCAAAGGGCTGGATGGCCTACTCCTGCTCCTATTTCTTATGTTCTTATGAAGAAGGTACTTACTTTGTGCAAGGTAATGTGAAGGCTCACCAGATTGATTCCTGGGATGAGAGGGTTATCCTTTGATAAGGAGGTAGAATAAATCACACTTATATTCTCTGGAGTTTAGAAGAGAGATGATCTCATTGACACATTCAAGATTCTGGAAGAAATAAAATCTAAAATTGTGGGGTGTTCTCAGCATATCAGGTAGCATTGTGAAGAGAGAAACAGAGTTGAGGGATGGGATTTTCTGGCCACACTCACCCCAAGATCAGAAAGTCCCACCCGAGGTCAACAGACCTTTTCAAGGTCCGCCCCTCTGCCCATCACAATTCTATGGTGGGCAGGATGTGAAAATTCCACCTGACATTTCTGTTTTTCTCTCCGTAGATGCTGTTTGACCCACTGAGTATTTCCAGCACTTGTTTTTTGTTTTTATTTCAGGTTTCCAGCATCGGTAGTACTTTTAGTAAAATTCTGAAGGGGCTTGACTGGATGTACACTGAGACATTGTTTCCCTTAGCTAATGAATCTAGAACACTGGTGCACAGCCTCAAAGTAAGGGATAAATCATTAAGGACGGAGATGAGATGAAAGTTTTTCACTGGGAAGATTGTAAATCTTGGAAGTTCTCTACCCAGTGGATTGTAGATGCTCCCTCATTGAGTACATTTCAGGCTTAGAGAAATATTTCTTGTCATGAATCAAGGGATATGGGTAGGAAGATTGAGTTAAGGCAGATATCAACCTTGGTCATACTGAATGGTGCAGTCAGCTCGAGGGGGCATATGATTCATTCCTGCTCCCATTTCTTATGTCCTTTTGTTTCTATTTCAATTTTCCATGTTCTTAATTCTGTCCACCCTCATTTTCAAGAACTAGGGTGCCACAGCTAGAGGCAGAATATAGCTGACAGAATAGTGCTGTCAAACCAGTTTGATCCGAACTCAATGGTATCAGCAAGGCATGCAAAAATGTCAATAGATTATATGGTATTAAAATTAAAATTCCCTGGTTTTACCAGAAGCCATTATTGTAACAAGTTTTATGTTTGCTATATCATAAGCAACAAAAAGCATCTATGACAAGTCTTATTATTCATCTTTTAATCTGCATGTTTAGACATGTAAATGAAACAACAGATTTGCATTAATTATCAGTTAATACAGCATTATAATGGTCTACAATTTGTATTATGGAATAGGCTGGAGATGAAACGAATCAGGCACTAGCGTCAACCTCAGCTTGTTTGGCAACTTTCTTGCCTTCGAGTTACAAGGTTATGACCTCAAGTGACATTCCAGGACACAAGCTCACTATAGCAGTGGGTGAGACATTAATCCGAGGCCTTGTTGTATCCTCTCAGGTAGACTTAAAATGTCTCATTATTGTTATTTTGAAGAAGAGTAGTATCCTGAAAATATATTTATCACTCAATCAGCTCCTGAAAAAAATAGATGATCTTGTTTTTGTTGCATGGTTGCATGTGAGAACTGGCTGCTCTGTTTCCCACACTACAACAGTGACAACTCCTCAAAGGTATGTAAAGTGCTTTGAGATATTCTGTGGTTATGAGCACAGCTGTAGAATGCAAGTATTTATTTTGTTCCTTTTTATTTCTATTTTTCTTTTCCATGTTCACTAACAAGCCAGTAAAATCCTGCAAAGGGTAATCTTCAATTTTATTAATGCAGGCAATGATTTCTGCTTCAGTGATACAATATAACTACAGACTTGGTGAGCCCCAGAAGAGGTAGTCTCACGTTGCTTGAGTATGGCCCTTCACACATGATATTCCAAACTGAGCGCCCCAGGGAAACAATGCACCTCCTGCACACTTTATAAATTCACACAGAGTGCTTCTTAATATAGCAACAAACCTCCTTCGGCATTGATCGTGATGAGTCAGAATGCAGAAGGTGATTGGGGAACAGGGAAATGTTTGGAAATGCTGGAGTGTGAAAGTTCTGGAGCAATGCAAATCTCAAGAATGAAGAAATATGTTAATAATAAACCTCCTCAGAGGGACAGTGCAACATGTTTTGATTGGTTCCTGCAAAATAAGCAAATGCACACAAACATAAGGGTAGACGTGATCAACTTTTTTTATACCAGTTCTCAACATTACAACCGTGACTTCTAAAGTACTCAATAGGCCATCTTGCTCTTTGAGACCTGCCAAGATCATGAAAGGCACTTTATAAATGCCAGTTTATCCTTTTTCTATCCATCTTTTCTGCAGCAGCAAATCATATTATAGGCCCTTCTGCCAAATTCGACATATTTGAATTCAAGTCATTCATTTAGATAATCTTTCTAAACTCTCACTGTTCACAGCAATCATTTTATTTTTAATTGATAATAAGGTGATTTGAGGATAAATGTAAATAATGGATATATAACATTTAAAGTACACTACGGAATAAAAAAGTTGAACAATATCAAATTTTATTCATTGTAAAATTTCATTTTTTACAGATATAACATGTTAAAATTAGGGCCATGTCATTATTATAGTAATGTATGCTGTTTTATATAGTTCAACTCTTAATGTCAATCAGGAAGAAGTAATTCTCAAAGCTGCTTAGGCATTAATGGGACCCTGGGAATCACTGAGTGAACTGATGGCCCTAAAGACAGATAAGCACTGGAATGGACAACTTTATTAGTAATTCATACAAATAAATTCCTATTTTATAGATAAGTTTAATCATTTTCTTATACATTTAGTAGTTTTACATTCTTTGCCTGTCATGAATTTTAATTCATTTCTAGGATTATGACCTCAGTGAGTCAAGAGGACATTTATAGATATTTTTCGAAGCTATGTGCTGTGAATTCTTCAGTTCACCTTCTACTGTAGGCTGACTTCAATGTTGAAAGTGCTTCGAATTACATGGCACAGAAGGAAGACATTCAGCCCATTATGTCTATGCCCACTCTTTGAAAGATTGATCCCACTGGCTTGTTCTTTTCCCAAAGCCCTGCAATTGTTCCCCCTTCAAGTATTGGTCCGTTTTAAAAGGTACAGTTGAATGGGCTTCCAATACCTGTTCAGGCAGTGCATTCTAGATCATAACAACTTGCTGAATTAGGAGCCACTCGGCCCCTCAATCCTGCTCTACCATTCAATAAGATCATGATGGGCGTGATTGTGACCTCAACCCCACATTCCTGCTTTCCCCCGATAAACTTTCACCCCCTTGCTTACCAAGAATCTATTTCTGCTTTAAAAATATTCAGACTCTGCTTCCACTATCCTTTGAGGAAGAGAGTTCCATATGTAGATACACACATTTCCTCATTCCACAAACTCACTGACGTTCTTTTGTCAATTATATTGTTAATAATTTTCTTCCCAATTTACTGTTATTGAACCATGTTTTCCACACATGTTTTGATCTGTTGTTATTTTTATGAATATAAACTTTCAAGTTAGCACGTTCAAGATTGCCAAAGTACCCCTCAAAACGCTGGTTAACAAAATTGTGGCTCATGAAATAGAAGGGTCAGTGTTAGCCTGATACAAAATTGAAAGAATTGGGTGGCACGGTGGCACAATGGTTAGCACTGCTGCCTCACAGCACCAGGACCCAAGTTTGATTCCAGCATTGGGTGATTGTCCGTTTGGAGTTTGTAAGTTCTCCCTGTGTCTGGATGTGTTTCTCCCCACAGTCCAAAAATGTGTAGGTTGCTCAAATTCTTTGAGGATATAACAGGGAGAGTAGATAGAGGGAAATTTGTAGATGTAGTGTATTTAGATTTACAAAAGGCATTTGACAAGGTGCTGCATAAAGTAAAAGCTCATGGAATTGGAGGAAATGGGTTAGTATGGATTGAAAACTGGCTGTCACATAGAAAATAGGGAGCTGGAATAAATGGGCCCTTTTCAGAATGGAACTAGTGGAGTATTGCAGGGATCAATTCTTGGCCTGCAATTGTTCACTTCTACGTTAATGACGGGAGGAAGGAACAGAATGTAAGGTTTCCAAATTTGACAATGATATGAGCATAGGTAGAAGAGCACGTTATGGTGAAGATATGGTGATCCTGCATTGAAATATAGATAGACTGGGTGACTGAGCGAAAACCTGGCAAATGGAGGTTAATGTGGGGAAACGTGAGGTTATGCATTTTGGTAGGAGGAATCAAAAGGTAGATTATCTAATTGGAGAGGGATGGCAGGTGAGTGAAGCACAGAGGGACCTAGGTGTTAGAAAAATGTTGGAGTAACAATGGAGGCAGTCTAAAGGAGAGTCATAAGAACATAAGAACATAAGAAATAAGGGCAGGAGTAGGCCATCTAGCCCTTTGAGCCTGCCCCGCCATTCAATAAGATCATGGCGAATGTGAAGTGGATCAGTTCCACTTTCTCGCTTTCTCTCCATAACCCTTAATTCCCCTGTCTATCAAATACCTGTCTACCCGTGACTTAAATATATTTAGCGAGGTAGCCTCCACCACTTCAACGGGCAGAGAATTCCAGAGATTCACCACCCTTTGAATGAAGAAGTTCCTCCTCAACTCCGATATAAACTCCCCCCCGCCTTATCTTGAGGCTGTGTCCTCTAGTCCTGCTATCCTTTCTAAGCGGGAAGAATCTCTCTACCTTTACCCTATCCATCCCCTTCATTATCTTATACATCGCTATAAGATCCCCCCTCAGCCTTCTAAACTCTAACGAGTACAGACCCAGTCTATTCAATCTCTCTTCATAGGCTAACCCTCTCATCTCCGGTATCAGCCTAGTGAACCTTCTCTGCACTCCCTCCAAGGCCAATATATCCTTTCGCAAATGCAGTGACCAAAACTGCACACAGTACTCCAGTTGTGGCCTCACCAGTGCCCTGTACAGTTGCAGCAAGACCTCCCTACTTTTATATTCTGTCCCCCTCGCTATAAAGGCCAGCATCCCATTCACCTTCTTGATCACCTGCTGCACCTGCAGACTGGGTTTTTGTGACTCATGCACAAGGACCTCCAGGTCCCTCTGCACCGGATTCACCAGGCTAATTCCTGGGATGAGAGTGTTGCCCTATCAAGACAGACTAAATGGTCTGCATGTGTATTCCTTGGAATTTAGAACAGTGAAAGGTGACTTTTTTCAAATATATAAAATCCTGAGAGGACTTGATAGGGCAGATGGTGAGATGTTTTCATTAGTGGGAGAGTCTTGAACAAGGGTACATAACTACAAGATAAAGGGCCAGTCATTTAAAACCGAGGTGCATAGAAATTTCTTCTTGCAAAGTGTGGTGAATCTCAAAGAGAACAAAGAACAAAGAACAAAAACAGCCCAGGAAACAGGCCCTTTGGCCCAATGAGCCTGCGCCACCATTTTAACATTACCATTCTCCCCTTCCACCCATGACCCTTATCTATTGTTTTATGGCAATCCACATTGAGGGAAACTAATTTAGGGACAACTTATTACTGTCAATCAGCCTAATAGCACATCTTTGGGGTGTGGGAGGAAACCGGAGCACCCGGAGAAAACCCACGCAAGCGTGGGGAGAATGCGCAAACCCCCACAGACACTGGCCCAAACCCATGTGTCTGCACAGCAATCAGTGATAGTCACTGAGCTGTCGTGTTGCCCAGCATCTGGTCCAGCTTAAGCACACGCTAACGACATGAAGCACTAGGCCAATCTTGAACATTCAAGAGCAGCCCAGGTACGCGTGTATGCCCCTCGTTGGACAACAAGGCGGACCGACTTAAAACCTGTGAATCTCTGGAATTCTCTGCCCCAAAGGGCCTTGGAGGCTGGATCATTACAAATATTTAAAGTGGAGATGGACAAATATTTGATTAATCCAGGAATAGAGGGCTATGAGGAAATGGCACAGTAAAGGAGTTGAGGCCATCATTGGTCAGCAATGATCATATTTAATGGTGGGGCAGGCTTGATGAGTCCGGTGGTTTACTCCTGCTTCTGCTTCTTGTGTTCTTCTGTTAGGTTGATTAGCTATGGTAAATGTATGAGGTTATAGGGATGGCAGGAGGAAGTAAGATGTTAGTTTGGAGAGTCAGTGCAGATTTGTTGAGCTGACTGGCCTCCTTCTGCACTGTAGGAATTCTAAGGTTAAGAGCAGACACCAGTGATTCATGGTATGTGGTTGTTTTTCAGACGGGAGGAAGGTAGTCAGTGGTGTGTTCTGTAGATTAGCACACCTCTGCTTTTTAAAAAAATTATATAGCAATGACATCCAATTCTGCTTGTCACATTTTAAGAAGGATGTGAGGGTCCTTGAGATGGTGCAGAGGAGATTTGCCAGAATGAACACAAGAGATAGGGGCTGGACGAGACCATACAGTCCAGCTTGCTCTACCATTTAATACAATGGTGGTAATCCTACACTTCAGCTCCATATCCCACCCACTTCTCATTAATTCCCTGCAAGACCAAATATCTGTCTATCCCAGCTTAAATGTATTCAACACTGGTACACTCATAACCCTCTGGGGTAGAGAATTCCAAAAATTCACAACCCTTTTTGTGAAGTAATTTATCCTCATCTCAATCCAAAATGATTGGTCTTTTATCCTGAGGCTGTGCCTCTATTTTTTAGACTCCTCAAGCAGTGGAAACAATCTCTCAGAGTCCACCTTATCAGGCCCCTTCAGTATTTTGTAAGTTTCAATGAGGCCGCATTTCATTCTTCTAAACTCCAGAGAATATAATCCCAGTTTACTCCACCTCTCATTTTAGGGCAACCCCCTCATCTCAGGGACTGATTTTGTGAGTTTTCACTGTACCTCCTTCAATGCAAGCATATCTTTTCTTAAACGTGGAGGCCAAAACTGCTCATGATGTTCCAGATGTGATCTCACCGAAACCCTGTATAATCGCGGCAGCATTTAATCTTTCCTGTACACCAATTCCCTCACAACATGCATTTACCTTCCTAATTGCTTGTTGCGCCTGCATGCTAACTTTCTGAGTTCTATGTACAAGCACACCCAATGTATACAGGAATGAGGCATTTTAGCTATGAGGTTCAATTGGTGAAACTGGGGTTGTTTTCATTGGAGCAACACAGATTGCATAGAGGTGTGTTAGCAGCGTACAAGATGATGACAGGTTTGAATAAGGTTGAAGTAGAAAACCTGTTCCCATTAGTTAATGACACAAGGACTAGGAGGCATTGATACAGGATTTTGGGCAAGAGATATAGTGCAAATGTGAGGGAGAATTCTTTTAACACAGCGAATGGTGATATCCTGATACTCGTTGCACAAGTGTATCAGAAGGCAAGTTGATCATGATTTCAAATGAATTTGGGTGGGAACTTGAAAGAAATTAACTTGAGACTCATGTGGATAAAGTGGGGGGAATGGGACTTTTCATTACTCATTCAGGGTATGGGTGTCACTGGCTGAGGCAGCATTTATTGCTCATCACTAATTGCCCTTGACTCAGTGGCTTTCTAGGCTATTTCAAAAGGTTTTTTTTAAGAGTTAACCACATTGCTGTGGGTCAGGAGTCACATGTAGGCCAGACTAGGTAATAATGGCAGATTTCATTCACTAAAGGACATCAGTAAACAAGGTGGGTTTTTATGACAATTGACAAAGGTTTCACGGTCATTATCAGACTATTAGCTCCAGATTTTTATAGGATTCAACCTGCCATGGTGGGATTTGAACTCCAGTCCTAGAGTATTACCCTGGTTCTCTAGATTACTCATCCAATGATAATCCCACTATCCCACAAGTCAGCATCTCTCCTGATCTGTTCTACAGATAGCCAGCATGGACCAACTGGACTGAATGGCCTCCTTTGGTGTCATCAATTATTCTAAATGTGACTTAGAAATTTGTACAAATCATGACGCTGAGTTGCCAGTACTCCAGAAGTACAAAAAATATTTCTATGTAAAACTTTCATTATCCTTGTAAAGACAAATGAGGCCTTTATTCCCTTGAATTCAGAGGGTTAGGGTCATAGAGTCATAGAGATTTACAGCATGGAAACAGGCCCTTTGGTCCTACTTATCCATACTGCCCTTTTTTTTTGAAAAACCCTAAGCTAATCCCAATTGCCCGCATTTGGCCCATCTCCCCCTATACCCATCGTACCTATGTAACTATCTAAATGCTTTTTAAGAACATAAGAACGTAAGAAATAGGAGCAGGAGTAGGCCATCTAGCCCTTCGAAGATAAGCCCTTTAAAAGATAAAATTGTATCCGCCTCTACTACTACTCTGGCAGCTTGTTCCAGATACTCACCACCCTCTGTGTGAAAAAATTGCCCCTCTGGACACTTTTGTATCTCTCCCCTCTCACCTTAAACCTATGCCCTCCAGTTTAGACTCCCCTACCTTTGGGAAAAGATATTGACTGTCTACATTGTCTATGCCCCTCATTATTTTATAGACCTCTATAATGTCATCCCTCAGCCTCCTATGCTCCAGAGAGAAAAGTCCCAGTCTATTCAGCCTCTCCTTATAACTCAATCCATCAAGTCCTGATTGAGGGATGGCCTGATGAAAGGACGGGGTGAATAAGGATAAACAGTTTCCTCTAATTGAAGACTTTAGAACCAGGGGCTATAATCTGAAAATTAGGGCCAAGCTGTTCAGGAGAGATCTTAGAAAATATTTCTACCAGCAGAGACTAGTGGAGGTTTGAAACTCTCTTCCTCAAATGGCTGAGGATGTTGGTTCAACTGTTAGGTTTAACTCTGAGATAGACAATTTTTTATTGTGCAGAGGTATTAAGGGCCTAGGGCAGGTACATGGACTTAGGCCACAGATCAACCATGATCTTATTGAATGGGGAAGTGAGCTGAATGGCCTACCCCTGTTCCTATGTTCCAAGAAAGTCATTTACATGGGTTGACTAGAATGTTTTTAGCCAGCTTCTTTTGCAGGATTCAGAAATCTAAAGAAATGGTCAAAGTTCATCGCCATACAAATATATAGAAAAAAAAAACCTTAATAGAGCAACCACTGAAATAGATCTTGATGTCTGAAAAATTTATTGCGAGATATACTTGCTTCATAGTGTACCACAACAATGTCACAAGACACCATAGAGCTGGTCCTGACAAAAGCAGAACAGTGAAGAACAATTGAACATAAGCATGCACAATTTAATGAAATTCGAACCTCTTCAGTGACTCGCTGAGTAAGATTGAACATCTGTGCTTTATTCACAGTTAGTTTTTGACCTTGTACGTTCCAGAGAGAGATACTGAGCAAATGACCTGTCCGATCATTGGCAGCTGACAGGTCTCATGTTCACAAGTCACATTAAAATGGATGGATGGTAAGATGTGGCACAGAAATAGTCATCAAGGGCAGGAGCACAGTGTGGCTGCCATTACAGGTATCAAAAGTCCCCGTCAACATATTTCAGACCCAAACTCATCCACACATAGCCTAATGGCTTTCAGACTGTGAGTGTGTGTTTTGGTGTGTGTGTCCTCCTGTATTTGCTTTGAGACTTCCAGGTGAGCCTTGTAAACATTTAGACATTTTACAGTCCATTGACAGACATATTCTCAACAACACGTTATCCTATCACCTGGTGGATGGTGTCTTCTCCCTCAGGGAAAACAGTACTATCAAAATGTTTTTAACTAGTACATATATGTAGCAACAGACACAATGGCCTTTTTAGCACCCCTTAAACTGCCCTATGGTGTCAATATGGACCAATGCAACTGCTTCTTCATTCCCAACTGTTCAAACCTGAGCACACAGAAATGAGAATGTCAAAGAATCTCCTGCAAAAGGAGCCAAATTAACATTCCAAAGTCATAACCTGAAGATATAGTTGGCACACGGCTTAAGTTTAATGTGAGCGAGAAGAGGCCTGAATGCTGGTAGCAGGTTCAGTGCAGGAGGAGCTGGCTGTCCAATGTAATGGCCAGTGGTCAGAACATAAGAACATAAGAAATAGGAGCAGGAGTAGGCCATCTAGCCCTTCGAGCCTGCCCCGCCATTCAATAAGATCATGGCTGATCTGAAGTGGCTCAGTTCCACTTTCCCGCTTTCTCCCCATAACCCTTAATCCCCTTGCCTACCAAAAACCTATCTACCCATGTCTTCAATATATTTAGCGAGGTAGCCTCCATCACTTCAACTGCAGAGAATTCCAGAGATTCACCACCCTTTGAGTGAAGAAGTTCTTCCTCAACTCCGTTCTAAACTGCACCCCCCCCTTATCTTGAGGCTGTGCCCTCTAGTCCTGCTGTCCTTTCTGAGTGGGAAGAATCTCTCTACCTGTACCCTATCCATCCCCTTCATTATCTTATACATCTGTATAAGATCCCCCCTCATCCTTCTAAACTCCAACGAGTACAAACCCAGTCTATTCAGCCTCTCTTCATAGTTCAACCCCCTCATCTCCAGTATCAGCCGAGTGAACCTCCTCTGCACTCCCTCCAAGGCCAAAATATCCTTGCACAATTGCGGCGACCAGAACTGCACACAGTACTCCAGCTGCAGCCTCACCAGTGCCCTGCACAGTTGCAGGAAGACCTCCTTGCTTTTATATTCTATCCCCCTCGCTATAAAGGTCAGCATCCCATTTGCCTTCCCGATCACCTGCTGCACCTGCAGACTGGTCCCCAGGTCCCTCTGCACCGTAGCATGCTGCAGCTTTTCACCCTTTAAATAATAATCCCTCCTACTATTATTCCTGCCAAAGTGGATAACCTCACACTTGCTAACACTGTACTTATGTTCTTATGTTCTAATGTTGGGCCAAGTGGAGCTGGAATATTTGCATCAAGTGTCAGCAGCAAGCAGTTGGCCTCTGTCAGCCCTGGTCATAGCCCAGCCTTCTGCTCCCCAACACTACACCTGATCACCCCTCTCCTGATGGCAGCCCAAAGCTTCTGAGCCCTCCTGACTGCTGGGGACCATCCCACAGGTCACTGGCTGCAACCTCCTGATACTTAATGATGCTCCTGACTATAGCCCAGGCTGAAAACTGGCCTGCTGTCTTGTGGAGCCTGCAGCAGATTAGTTAAATGAGGCCCTGATCTGAAGATGAGCATATTTTCTAGATACCCGTTCTTGTCAGGTTTTCAGTGCACTACCATCTCCCCGCAATTTCCCAGCCTCCTTATTAATATGCTGGCCAATGTGGCATTTGTCTGTGCTTGCTATCATAACATAAAAATTGTAGAGTACAGAAGGAGTCCATTTGGCCCATCATGCCTGCACTAGCACTTTTGAAAGAACTAGTCTCATCACTCTGCTAAGTGTTACAGATATTTTTCAAATATATATATCTAGTCTCCTTTCAAAAGTTACTATTGAAACTGCTTTCATCATACTTTCAGACTGTGAATTCCATTATAAATCACTTTATGTAATATTATCCCTGGCTAATTTGACCTTCCATTTTGGGTCCTCTGATTGTGGACTGAACCCCCTGCTAGTGGAAAACAATTCCTCCAATATCTACTCTATCAAAACTCTCCACTATTTTTAAAAATCTTTACCTAAATCAACACTTCATCTAATACAGAATTATTGAGAAACTTTGCTGTTATATGGCCAGCGAAGACAAATGGAAATCTCATTCTGTTGTTCTTGATGTATCCTTATGTTTCACAGATGGACGGTTTAGAAAGACATGCTTTCAACCAGCTGACTGAGACAGTGATACTGCACAGTGCTAAGTTCACTGAATGAAATCGTTTTTTGTTCAATTTAAGGTTTTATTTGCAGGGAATTAGGTGTTTTTGTTTTAAAAAAAACTTTCCAGTGATGGAGTCCTTAATGAGGAAAATTAAAAAGAAATGACATTTGCGATTTACAACTTACTTTTCACCATTACAAAAAACCGACATCACAAACAGAATTGAGTATTGTCAACATCAGGACAATCAGCGCTTGTGCTGGATACAGCTTCCAATAAAAGTTCTTACAAACTTCAGATATCCAATGTACAATAACTAGCTGCTGTTACTACGTCAGCCCGTCCCTACTATTCCCTATGCACATCACATAACACAAGCTTCATTTTTAAACTTTCTTCACATCCAAGGATTAGGGACCATATGATCTGAACTCAGGAATCTGGCAAATTTAATTTTACACATTATGTAACACTGCTTTTATCAAATCAATACCATCCCCAATCATATCTCTACTAGATTTTCCTCATCTACAATCATATTTTACAGTTTTCTATGTGTTACAGTGCCACTCAGTCTCACTGACAGACTCACTTGCAAAATTTAGGAACAGCAATACACAGTTTCTAAAGTGTTTTGAGAAGTTTACATTCTGTTGGCAGGGAAGATCCATCCAGTTTGTTTCTGAAAGATGCTGGCACGTGGCAAAAAGCGATACTTTGTCCACGATTGAAGGGGCACTGTTTCTTGCCAAAGCAAGATGCAAGAGGCTTTTCAGCAGTGCGTTGCCACTGAGGTATAAGTGGACATTTCCCGCCGTATTGTGCTGAATGGAGAGAGCTCAAGTTCCGTGGTAAACTCGTTGTCGTTGTCATCGCTGGCGACAGTGGATGACTTGGGGCCACATTCCTCACAGCAGCAGCAGCAGCAGTCCAGAAAGGCTCGGCTAAATGGCTTGCACAGGCAGAAGAGGACCACCGGGGTCACACAGGACTTGAAGAACAAAAGGAACTGACTGATGAGCTGCAAAAGATCCACCGTTTGCTGGGAGACCCCGGTAACCATATAGGCAGTCACAATGTTGCAGATGTTCTCAGGGATGATACAGAACCCATACAGAATGGTCAAAGCCACCACCGTGCAGTTCATCTGGCCTTCAAGCTGAATCTGACGTTTGTTCCCCCTGGCACAGGACTTCTCCGCCTTTCTGATTTTCCTAGCTGTCACAATGGAGCTGCCAATTGTGAAGAGGGTGGGCAAACAGAAATAGCAACCAAAGTACCACCACATCTTGGCGCTGTCATACGTCAGTGCCAGCACATAGAGAGTGTCTGGTAACTTAGCTGATATCTTCACAATACAGCGGTCTGCAGTTGTGTCGGAGGCTGTCACCTCCTCCGTTGTCAGCTGCCGAAGAGCAATCTCTGGAAGTGCCAGTAACATGGCGCCCACCCAGATGACGGCCAACTTGGCCGTTGTTGATGAGCAGTTCTCAATCATCTCGTAGTACATCTGGACATTGGTGGCCGCTCTGAACCTGTCAATGCACAGCGCACACAAAGTGAAGGTGGTGACTCCGAGGGAAGCAACCTGTCAAAGAAAAGGACAAGAGGAAAATATTATGAGTATAGTATTATTTATTGTGGCATTCAGTCAAGGGACTGGCTAACCCAATTGGCTAGGAGTGTGTTGCAGAGTAGTGTCAATAGTGCGGGTTCAATCTCTGTAAGGACTGAGATAGTTCTTGGGGCTTGCCCCCTTGCCTTGCCCCGTGGCGATGCAAAATAATTAGCTGCCAAGTTGACTGACATCTTGAATCCTCCTCACCTCTAGGAGGGAAGGAGTGTTGGGGGAGGCAATACACCCTTCCTTCACATTATCAAATGCTTTAGCATAAGATTAGCTATAAACTGTGACCTTCAAAATCCTTTACAGTTTGATCATACTTGAACAATGAGGAGTCTATCACCATCATGGCTACTAATAAGGAAAGTTGATCAGGGAGAATCAACATCCACCATTATTTAATCCCTTTTTTTTAAGGGTGTTCTTAAATTTTATTTAGCAATATTTTAACAATATTGGCCATTTTTGTGGGAAGTGAGAAACATTCGATGCTGCCCAGGTTGTACTTGTGGATCGTAAGTACAAATAGCTCTTTGGTATGATGCTTTTGCAGCAGGTATCTGGTCAGCAGTGTTTGTATTTTTTCCACACACTTGAACACTGAACAATGAAGATCAGAGAATTACACAGTAGAGAAGAAGGTTAATTAGCTCATAATGCCTGTGTCAGCATTTTGAAAGAGTTACCCATTTATTCCCATTATCTTGATCTTTCCCTGTAGCCCAGCAAACTTTTTTCCGGTCAATTATTTATCCAATATTCTTTCGAAAGTTACTGTTGAATCTGCTTCCACTGCCTTTTCAGGAACACATTAGAGGTCACTGCCACATGCTGTGTAAAAAAAAACTGTTTCTTCATGTCGCCTCTGGTTCTTTTGCCAATCACCTTAAAACTGTGCCACTGGAAACAGTTTGCCCCATCTAGTTGATCAAAATCTTTCATGATATTGAACACCTCTATTAAATCTGCTTTATTCTTCTCTCTCTAGGGAGAATGACTTCAGCTTCTCCATATCATTGAAATTACTCAGCTCTGGTGCCATTAAAAATGATGTGGAGATGCCAACATTGGATTGGGGTAAGCACAGTAAGAAGTCTCACAACACCAGGTTAAAGTTCAACAGGTTTATTTGACAACACAAATATTTGGAGCACTGCCCTTTCATTAGGTGAGTGGGAGTTCTGTTCACAAACAGGGCATATATAGACACAAACTCAATTTACAAGATAATGGTTGGAATGCAAGTCTTTACAGGTAATCAAGTCTCAAAGGTACTGACAACGTGAGTGGAGAGAGGGCCAAGCACGAGTTAAAGAGATGTGTATTGTCTCCAGCCAAGGAACACTTCAGCGGTCATGTGTATTCAGCCTCTGATCTTGTAAATTGAGTTTGCATCTGTTTATGCCCTGTTTGTGAACTCAACTCCCCTCACCTGATGATGGGGCAGTGCTCCGAAAGCTTGTGCTGCCAAAAAACCTGTTGGAATTTAACCTGGTGTTGTGAGACTTCTTACTGTGCTTACCATTTAAGATAGCAAGTCTACATGGATAATGACTGTATTTATTTTGCCAAATATGAATACATTTTATAGTTCCGGACAAACGTTAGTACTCAAAATGTACATGTAAATCAGAATTTACTAATTTGTTATGTATATACATATATAGGGGAGGCAGTGGCAAAGTGGTATTGTCACTGGACTAGTACTGCAGAGACCCAGGACAAGATTCAGGACCTGGGTTCAAACCAGACTGCGAAATTTCAATTCAATAAAGAAAAATCTGGAATTAAAAACCATGAATCATGAAACCATTGTCAACTGTTGTAAAAACCCATCTGGTTTACTAATGTCCTTTAGGGAAGGAAATCCTAGCCTGGTCTGGTCTATATGTGACTCCAGAGTCACAGCAATGTTATTAATTCTCAAATGCCGTATGAAATGGAGGCAATTAAGGATGGGCAATAAATGCTGACCCAAGCCAGTGATGCTCATATCCCCTTGGGGAATAGAAAGAATATATATATAGTATATATAATTTTATCTCAGTGTAGTTTTACCTTAACTTTGCAATTTGTTTAGGTTTAAGCAAAAGCATTAAGCATCCTCGAATACAAATGTTATCTTGTTAACATGAAAAAACTCTTTCTTAATCCCAGTTTTTCTTGGTGTCAAGGATTTGGAGGTGGGGGGGGAAATTAGAGAAGTTACCAAAGAATGTGTAGGTGGGGGTTCAATAAAGGGGTGAGAAGAGGCTCATGTAGAGAATAAGTGCCAATGTGGACATATTGGGCCAAATGTCTCTTTTCATTGATGTAAGTGCTCTGTAATACATTGCAAGAATATCTATGTGTTGAGAGGTGGGTACAAATAATTTTACCTTACAGAAATCTCCATAGTTGTTCCCATACCAATTGAAAATTAACTAGTAGCTCTGTCTTAGCTGGACTCCTTAAGGAGAAAACAAATACAATTAAAACTGAAGAGGCTCATTCAGAGTTTTCTTCATTCTCGATGAATGGGTCTTGCTCCTGGGTACCTGTTTGATATTTAGTGCCCATCTCTAACTGCCCTTGAGATTCACAGTTGAATCCAACTGAGTGGTTTGTCTGGCCATTATAACAAGCAGCTAAGAGTCAACCAGAGTGGTATGGGATTAGAGTCACATATATGTCAGACTGGTTAAAAGGGGCAGGCCTTGTTACTGAAAGGGCTTTAGAGAACCAATCTTGTTTCTGTAACAACAGTTCAAGAGTTTCATGGTCACTTTCATTGATGTGAATTTTTTTTTAAAAAACAGAATTCAAATTCTCAAAATGGCATACAAGGATAGTGAACTCAGTATGTTAACCACACACTATTGTGTCCACTGTCATTCTGAGTGTCAAAGCTCTCATACTTCAAACCTTAGAATCGAGATCATTGGACTGATCTTTATTCAAACGAATGAGGAGATATCAAGTCTGCTGCCCTGCGTAAAACCGATGCTGTGGTTCATATTCAGCTGCCTGTTCGAGAAAATTGAAAGCAGCTGCTTTTTCAAATGGGTGACAAGTGGAAAATCTACTCCAATAATTAGAGTCTCTGATACAGCCACTGGGGCGGGGGGAGAGGAAATCTGGGGGCTGGGCAATCCTAGCAACCCCTGGTTGGCTGGTAGTCCTTGTGCAAGGCCCCATCCCCCTTCAACAATCATCTGTGCTCTCCCTCCTCCCACATGCCCCAACACTACTGCCACAAACATTGGCTAGAAACCCTGGCACTCATTGTTGGCTGCCAATTATGACAGTTCAATGCTAGGCCATCTGTCAACTTGGAGGTCTAAGCCTGCCAAATAGACAGAAGATCTTGAAACGAGGGAATAATCTACAAAAAATATTTAAATTATTACGTGAATGGAGAAATTACAATAAAAAGTAAATGTCTGTGTGTTAAGGTTCTTTTGCTAGGCATTTATACATACTGTAAAAGCAAGAAGATAATTAGGGCAGGGGTAGGACCACTCATGGATAAAGGAGGGAACTTGTGCTTGGAGGCGGAGGATGTCGGCAAGATCATAAATGAGTACTTTGTGTTGATATTCACTAAAGACAAGGACGTTGAGGATAGTGAGATTAGTGCTGAGCATGCTAATATGTTGTGGGAATTTTGAGGTCAAGAAAGAAGTAGTATTGGTTCTCTTGAAGGACACTGAAGTAGATAAGTCCCCAGGACCCAATGGGATCTAACCCAGATTATTGAGAGAGGCAAGACAGGAGATTGCTGGGGTCCTGACAAAGATCTTTGTACCCTTGCTTGCCACTGGAGAGGTCCTGGAGGAGTAGCTAATTTTGTTCTTCTGTTCAAGAAAGGAAAAAGGGATAATCCAGGAAATTATAGACTGGTGAGTCTCACATCAGTAGTTGGGAAGTTACTGAAGAGGATTATTCGGGATATGATTTACATGCATTTGGAAAAGCAATGTACAATTAGGGAAAGTCAGCATGGCTTTCTGCAAGGCAGATGATGTCTAACTAACTTGACTGATTTTTTTTGAAGAGGTGACAAAGGTGATAGATGAGGGTAGAGCAATGGATGCTATCTATATGGATTTTAGTAAGGCTTTCGATAAAGTCCCTCAGGGTAGGTTCATTCAAAAGATTAAGATGCATGGGATCCACGGCGACTTGGCTGCTTGGATTCAGAACTGGTTGCCCAAAGAATACAAGTGGAGGGGTGTTTTTCTGGCTGGAGATCCATAACATGTGGTGTTTTGCAGGGATCCATACTGGGATCTCAGCTGTTTATGGTATATAAATGATTTGGATGAAAACATAGATGGTGAGGGAGCTGGTAAGTTTGCAGATGACACAAAAATAGGTGGTGTTGTGGATAGTGTAGAGGATTGTCAAAAGAAACAGCGGGATATAGATTAGTTGCAGATATGTGCAGAGAAATGACAGATGGGGTTTAATCCAGGCAAGTGTGAGATGCTGTACTTTGGGAGATCAAATGAAAAGGGTAAGTATACAGTTAATGACAGTACCCTGAACAGTATTAATGGACAGAAGGATCTTGGGGCTCAAGTCCATAGCTCCCCATAAGTGGCCACACATGTAGATAGGGTGATAAAGAAGGTGTATGACATGCATGCCTTTATCGGTGGAGGCATTGAGTACAAGAGCCAGGATGTCATGTTAAGCCTTATAAAACTTTGGTTGGGCTGCACTTAGAGTATTGCGTACAATTCTGGTTACCACATTGTAGAAAGGATGTGGAGGCCTTGGAGAGTGTGCAGACGAGGTTTAGCAGGATGCTGCGTGGAATAGACAGTGTGCGCTATAAGGAACGGCTGGAAAAACTAGGGCTGTTTTTTCTGGAGCGGCTGAGGCTGACAGGAGGTCTGATAAAAGTCTATGAAATTATGAGAGGCATAGATAGGATTGACGGTCAGAATCTTTTTCCCAGAGTTGTAATGTCTAATACTAGGTGGCATGCACTTAAGGTGAGAGGGGGAAAGTTCAAAGAAGATGTGAGGGGCAAGTTCTTTACACAGAGAGTGGTAGGTGTTGAGAACACACTGCCAGGGGTGATGGTGCAGGCAGACACAATAGGGGTGTTTAAGGGGTTTTTAGATAAGCACATGAACATTCAAGGAATAGAGGGATATGGACCAAGGGCAGACAGAAGAGATTAGTTTAATTTGGCATCATGTTTGGCAGAACACTGTGAGCAAACAGGCCTGACCTGTACTGTACTGTTCTATGTTCTATTTTAATTAATTCACTGAACTATTGATTTTATCCAGACTCACATGTTTGTTTGCTGATATTGCAAATGGTGGATTCGCTCCAAAAGGGAATTTAAAACAAGTATATATTTGGCAGACAGAAATATTAAAAAGGAAAATTCAGTGCTGTCTTATCTGCAGATTTGGCCACTGAAAGACTTTCAAAAGAAAGACCTTGTATTCATTTAGCACCAGTCATGAGCTCAAGAGTTCCCAAAGTATTTCACAGTCAATTACTTGTTCACAAAGTTTAGCCATATTGTAAGGTAGGAAAGACAATAACCAATTTTCACATAATAAGAAGTTCCACAAATGGCAATGAGATAAAATGACCACCTAATCAGCTTTACTGCTGCTGGAGTAAATATTGGTCAAGATATCAGGAAATCTCGTTTGCCCTTCTTCGGGTAGTGTTGCAGAATGTTTTACATACATCTGAGGGGGCAAATGGCTTAATATTTGAATCGAAAGACACATCTCTGACAGTGCAGTACTCCCTTAGTACTGCATTGAGATGCCAGTCTAGATTATGTGCTCAAATTTATTTGTTGTGCTTGAGTGCACCATTCCAGCATAACACATTTTATTCTTTTTCAAAAGAATATTGCAATCCCTTGAAAGTCAAAGGGCTGGATTTTTTGATCTCGCTCGCAGCCGGGATTCTCACTGCAGTGAACGGAGATTTGGCTGAATGTCAAATTCTCCGTCCTCGCGGGCAGGGTTTAAATGGCCGGAAAGTTCTGACCAACAAGTTACTCCAAATTTTATTCTTGCATTAAAATAACGTTATTCTCTGGGATGATGACTGGATATATGCTCTTACGAGTTCAAAGCTAACTAAATAATTGCTGAGAACGTAATATTTTAGAAAGAAAGGTTTCTTGAAGTTCCAAACAGATCTTTTTCCAAGCTTGGTTTGCGTGTTATTGTGAAGAATAACACACTGTGTACACATCTTATACCTACTGTAAAAAGTTCTGAAAAAATTCATACTATGTAAAACATCATTGGGGTGGCACAGTTGCACTCTGGTTAGCACTGCTGCCTCACAGCGCCAGGGACCCGGGTTTGATTCCCGGCTTTGGATTACTGTCTGTGTGGAGTTTGCACGTTCCCGCCGTGTCTGTGGGTTTCCTCCAGGTGCTCCGGTTTCCTGCTACAGTCCGATAGATATGCTGGTTAGGTGGATTGGTCATGTTAAATTAGTGTTAGAGGGATTAGCTAGGGTAAATGCATGGGGTTATGGGGATAGGCCCTAGGTGGGATTGTGGTCGGTGCAGATTTGATGGGCTGAATGCCCTCCTTCTGCACTGTAGGATTCTATGATCTATTTATTTTTTTCTGTATCTCTCTAAATCCTTTGATTTACTTTTCCCAAAATCGTCATTTTAAACATTGATGGTCTGCATTGTATTTTATGCTGAATGCTATCACAAGACATAGAACATTGTCTATTCACCATCTTAAATTTACAATCCCCCCACCAGCCTGCCTCAGTAGCTGCCATGTGTACCATTTACTAGATGGCATCTTGCCAGCGCTTCCTTGATAGCACTTTCCAAACCTATGATTTTCTCCACCTAGAAGTACAATGGTGGGAGATGCATGGGAACACCAGCAACTCCAAGTTCCATTCCAAATCACAATCCATATGACACATGAGGGATCAGGTTACACTGATAGAAAGTCCCAATTCCCCTTAGTTGATGGTTCCTTAACATCAGCGGTAGATTCAAGGTAAGAGATAGGAGCTTTAGCAGGACTTGAGGGAAAATATTTTTGCCCAAAAGGTCAGAAATGCACTGCCTTGGAGAGTGATAGGAGCAGAAAGGTTCGAAACATTTAAAATGTGCTTGGTCATGCACTTGTAGTGGCATAAGCAGAAAAGCTACAGCACAGAACAAGAGCTGAAAAGTGGGATTAGGCTGGATGGTTCTATGTTGGCTGGCATTGACCTGCCCTCCTTCTATGCTGTAGTCTTCTCTGATTCAATACTTCATTCCAACCTGACTCATATACTGCCTGCCTCTCCTTCACCAGTATTCTGAAACTCTCTCCCCATAACACTTTCACCACACAGACTGTGGCTGTTCAAGGAGATGGTTCACCACAACTTTCTCAAGGGCAGCTAGAGAATGGCAGTAAATACTGGCCTTGATAGTGACTCCCATATTCCAAAGAAGAATTTAAAAAACTCAAAGTTGCGCATTTAGTAAATTTTGACTGTCAATAATTTAATCAATGAAACAGCCCACAAGCACGATGTGCAAACTCTGACAGAACCAGACTGATCATTAATCTCACCTTCAAAAGCATCTTTAAGGGCACACTTTTTAAATAAAAACAATAAATATTCACTCATAAGTTACACCAATGTTTTTCATCCACATGAAGTACTATAGGCAATGTGTTGGGAACAAGGTGGCTGTGACTAAATTATGCCACAGTATGAAGGCTTGTGTGAGACACTAGGGAATCTCTCAACATCAAACATCCTTCCAGAAGGGAACTTAGTAAATCAACACATAAATAAAAGGAAAATACTTCAAATGATTTGGTCTAAAATATTGACAGATATCTTTGCGTGTATGACAGTATTCCCTTCAACAGAAACTGGAATACTTGTGTTAATAATGCTTCAAATGTTTTGACAAGCCAGTCAGCCTTAATGACAGAAAAAGGGGGGGGATGCACTTCTTCCTCAATCCAATTAGGTAAAACCTGTCTGTGCAGGTAAACCTGACGATTACAACGTACAGCATACTCCATGGTATATACAATGAATAGCTTCCAAGTTTATAGGAATGCGAGAGATAACAAGTGTATAAATTACAAATGTCACCATCTTCAAATTAGAGTTGAATCTTTGAATTATAGATAATATTTCATTTGCAGGGCTGGAGACGAAGGGAGATGTTTAACCTCCTGTCTTTCTCCTTACACAATTTCTTTTAACATGTAGAAGTCATAGCTTAGTTTAAATCCAGCACTCTATTTGAATGGAGGCACATATTTCTACCTGATTTTAGTGGCAAGAATTCACTGTTGTACAATTCCAATTATGTTAAGTACCTCTTTACTTTATGCGCAGCAAGGGGATGGGTGGGAAGAACTGAGGTTTGATTGAAAGCAAAGGGTACTCCAATAATACCCAGATTCGGACTTCTATGCTGAAGTTACTTACAGGAAGAATTTCACCTGTACAGAACATAACTAATTGATTACACATTGCTTCTTTACAATTACTATTCATGTTTCTTTATTTATAATTAATAGGATGCAAATGTGAACACTGACGTGTACTTTGGAAGTATGTCTCAGGCCATTTAATATGCTCATGGATTTAACAACGTTCTCCTCTGCTCCCCTCAGATTTCCTCCCACTTCACACTTCCTTTCCTGAAAGAATGGATCCCGGTTGGTGTATTCATTCCATGGGCACTCGGCACCAAAACCTCACCAAAGGCTTCAATCTTTGAGAGTGCATCTAGGCAAAGGTTGGCATTCTCTGCCTTTGTGCCCACGAGTCTACAATATTCTGCCCCTTTACTTCAATCACAAGCTGGTGGGCTCATAAGCAGGAAGTCTACCTCTCTTCAGCTCTGAAGAAGCATCATATGAACTTGACACGGTTAACAATGCTACCTGACCCGCTGAGTTTTCCAGCCTTTCCAGTACAATAGCAGCAAGTCCATGTCACTGACTCAGAAATTCAAAGGCACCATCTCTGATTCACTCGCACGTTACAACATTGCAAAGAATCCTAGCTCATGTTCCACCTCAACAAATTTATCACAGGGCAATGAATAAATCTGGAACATTTTGGTCTCAAACTTGGTACCTCAAACCTATTGGCATGTATGGCCTTTAACCAATTCCAAAGCGTAAGATGTGTAGAAATGTGAAGACTGTTGTTGTAGAAGTTCTCACTTCTGGCTGCTGGTTAGTTAAATACTGCAACAAAGCAATCTCAGAAAGCTGGAATTTCTCATCAGATCATTACAATCGAAGTCTGCTCAATGCTAAGGCCTTATAATGCATGAGACTGTCATAAGGAAAAATTCTGAGTAATTTAAGTTTTCCAGCCTGGAAAGGGGTCAGTTAAAAATGGACGGACAGGCCTCCAGTCACTGTCTGAGTGGAGTTTGCACATTCTCCCCGTGTCTGTGTGGGTTTCCCCTGGGTGCTCCAGTTTCCAGCCACACTCCAAAGATGTGCGGGTTAGGTTGATTGTTCATGCCCATTAGTGTCAGGGAGGTTAGCAGGGTAAATACATGGGGTTATGGGGATAGTGCCTGAGTGGGGTTACTGTTACTGCAGGTTCAAGTGGGTCAAATGGCCTCCTTCTGCAGTGTAGGGATTCTATGATTCTATGATCATATGGGTATAGTAATTATGAAATACTGTAAATAAGATAAATAAAGCGGGTGCCCCATTTTAGGAAGAGTGCGAAGGCATTAGAGAAGTTGCAGGAAATATTCACAAGAATGGTTCTAGGGATGAGGAACTTCAGTTGTCAGGAAATTTGAAAAAATTAGAATTACTTTCCTCAGAGAATAGAAGGTTGAGGGGAGATTTGGTAGCGGTATTCAAAATCATGAGGGTTCTGGACAGAATAGATGGAGAGAAACTGTTCCCACTCATAAAAGAGTTGAGAACCAGTGTGTAGATTTGCAGTAATTGGGAAAAGAAGCAAAAGTGATATGAGGAGATTTTTTTCGCAGCAAGTGTTTAGGGTCTGGAATGCTGTGCCTGAGAACATGGTGGAGGCAAGTTCAACTGAAGCATTCCAAAGAGAATTAGGTTGTTACCTGAAAAGGAGGAATGTGCAGGGCTATGAAGAGAAGATGGCAAAATGGACCTAGGTGAGTTACTCAATCAGACAGCTGATGCAGACACGATGAGGATGATTTTACCATCGCCTTGTGCCTTTTTTCAGGTGTGATGCAATGTTAAGTGAGCTATAAAGTGCTGAGCGCGATCTGTGTCAGCTTTCGTGGCTAGCGCCATTTTACAAGCGCCGGATATATGGCGCAGTCAGCCTCTTGCTGGAAATGGGCGAGAGGCAGGTTAATATATTTAAGGGAGGGAGAGGGGGGCCTGCTGCCACTCTGCAGTGATCGGTGTGGGAAGGGTAGTGGGTCCACGATGGGTAGGGGAGGAGAAGTTCTGCAATCAGTGAGGGGAGAGAGACAGGTCTGCGATTGGTGAGGGTGGGGGGTCAGTGATCGATCTGGGCAGTGGGGAGGAGTTGGTGAGAGCCCTATCTTGGGCTATGGGGCCCCACGATCGTACTGGGGGCGGGGAGAGCTGCTTCAAGCTGCTTGCACTCGCAAGGGCCTGACAGCCCTCTCTTGTTACTGCTACTGCTAATATGCATGTAGGCCCGCACACGCACACTACCTCCCTCTGCAGGCTTTTGGGTGTGTTAAGCCCCAGCGCGAATTTGACACGCTCAAAATTTTGCAGGCAAAGTGTGTATGGGGAAGATCTAAAATGGGCCTAAAAGTCAGATCTGAAATTCTCCCAGTTTCAAGTCCACCCAGCACTTAAAAAATTGTAAAATCGCTCCTGATGGGCCAAATGGCCTGCTCCTGACAATTCTGTGATTTTGTGAATTCAGATTATTACTTTAAAACAGGCTTGTCCAATCTTTTCGGGCCAGTTAAGGGCGAGGGGAGAACATTTCAATCTTTCACATAATCGGAGCTGATGAACCAATTTCACAAAGACAAGGTTTGGCATAAATTTAAACACAAATTTAAAAAACAAGCTGATATATGAAAAGGAACAACTCCCCTTTCCAAAGCAGGTCACAACAATAAATTGATAATTTAAGTGAGAGTAATAAATAAAGCAATCACTAGAGTGTGAAAGGATGAGGATACGCGTGTCCAGGTCACTCACATTCTCCAGGTGCTCACTCACTCCTCTGGTCCACTGTGAGAGTGGATGAGAGTGTTATTGGTGTGCAGGGGTGAAGGTGAATGAGAAACAACACTTCACACACACATACACGCACACACCACCCTCCACACACACCACCCTCCACACACACTCAAATACTCTGACAGAGACAGACCATGATCTTACCATTTCAACCCACCAGCCGATAAGGGTGCGAGGCTGATCTCAATATTTAAATTCTATTCAAAGTAGAATTAAAATATTACAAATGAGCCCGGGAGGAATTATCTGACCTCACATGCCTTTGCGGCCTCGCTGGTGAAGCTTCTCTCCAGTGACGATAGCATATGGTCCCCATCAATAGGGACCAGATGTGATGGCCTCGCTGGTCAGGCCAGGGGATAGTGAGACCTCCCTGGAAGTCAGGGGCAGAGGTGCAGTGCCCCTTGGGCAGTGCCAACCTTGCACCACCAGCCTGGCACCCTGGCAATGCTAGCCTGGCACCCTGGCACTGCCAGCATGATATACAGCCACTGCCCAACAAGCATTGGTCACTGCCCAGGGGGCAGGGCCTGAGGGGGCAGAGGCAATGCAGAGGGGAAGCAGCCTGAGGGGGCAGGCTTGAGAGGAGAATGCTGCATGCTTTGCAACTGCAATCGGAGGTACACACGCTGCACGCTCTGCAACAGCAATCGGGGGGAGGAGTGGGGAGACACACTAGCAATCGGATGGGAGGGGTGGGGAGACATGCTAAGTGTTCTGGAAACGGCGATGAGCCGATCCATGTGTGGGGTATGCCCTGCTGCACAGCCCCGTGATAGCAGTGGTGAGGGGATCAGATGGCTCATGATCATGCAAAGGGTGAGGGGTGGGGGGCCACAGAGACCCGCAATTTGTTGGGGGGGGGGGGGGCATTGGCACAGAGCCCATGGTAACTGCTGGGGGGGGGGGCATATTGGCTGCAGAGGCTAGCAGTAGCTGGGGGAGACAGTGAATAACAGAGATCTGAGTATGTGCAATTGTGCCCTCTGCTGCTATCTGCCAGCTTTCAGCAAGCTTTGGCCCCGCCTCCGTCACCTATTGGCAGGAACAAGATCTGGCTTCATTTTTTTCACAGAGGTGAGATTCTGTTTTTAACTTGGCCAAATAAACAGAATTCTTTTGGTAAGATCACTGATACACACACACACACACACACGCACACACACTAACACACACACACACTCATCCCAAACACCACTCACACCTCCTCCTTAAACAAACAGGCACTCACCCCACACAAACATACACACACTCCTCCCACCTCCACACACAGGCTCACCCCACACACACATACACTCACCCCTACACACAGTCACACACATTCACTCCACCCACACACACACCCCTACACACACAGACACACACACACTCACCCCACACATAGTTTCACCCCACACACAGATTCACCCCCCGCACACACACACTCACTCACTCACCCCACACACATACAAACTCACTCCACACACAGAAACAAACACATTCATGCACTCCCCACACACAGACACACGCACACTGACCCCACACACACACTTTCAAGCCCCTTCATACAAAGGCTCACCCGTCTCACACACACATTTACTTCTCTTCACACAAACGGACACACAAGCTTGTTCCTTAAACATTTGCACACATACACTTATAATTAATATTATAAGAATGGTCAAAACAATATCTGGATTGGTAATAACATTAAACATTAGGCTGGTCAGGTATCTGGATTGGATATGTACAGTAAAAAGAATGACAAAAAACAGACAAATTGGATCATGCTGCAGCAGACAATCTAAACTGAAAATCCTCCTACTGCAAAGTTCAGGGACATTTCTGTGTATAAACCATCCATCCTCACTCACTCACACCCACCTGCCCATCCATTTTACTTCTTACGCACCTTAACTCTCACCTCCCACCCAGCACTCATTCATCCACCCGCAAGGTAATTTCACAGGCCCAAGCATTTAGCTGCATCATCAATGACTTTCCTTCCATCATCAGGTCAGGAGTGGGGATGTTTGCACAATGTTCAGCACCATTTGTGACTCCTCAGATACTGAAGCAGTCTATGTCCAAATGCAACAAGGCATGGACATTATCCAGGCTTAGGCTGACAAGTGGCAAGTAACATTTGTGTCACACAATTGCCAGTCAATGATTATCTCCAACAAGTGAGAATCTAATAATCACCCCACAACATTCAATAGCATTACCATCACTGATTCCCCCCATTATCAACATCCTGGGGGAGTTACCATTGACCAGAAACTCAATTGGACCAGCCATATAAATACCATAGCTACCAAAGCAGGTCAGAGGCTAGGAATCTTGTGGCCAGTAACTCACCTCTTGATGCCCCTCCGCCACTCCCCCGTCCCCCCCAAGAGCCAATCCAAAATCTACAATGCACAAGTCTGGAGTGAGGGAAGCAGTGGAGAGGTCTTTTTCCGGTTGGAGGTCTGAGGTGTTCCGCAGGGCTCTGTACTGGGACCTCTGCTGTTTGTGATATATATATAAATGATTTGGAAGAAGATGTAGCTGGTGTGATCAGTAAGTTTGCGGACGACACAAAGATTGTTGGAGTTGTGGATAGTGATGAACATTGTCAGAGAATAGATAGGCTGGAAAATTGGGCAGAGAAATGGCAGATGGAATTTAATCCAGATAAATGCGAAGTGATGCATTTTGGTAGATCTAATGTAAGGGGGAGCTATACAATAAATGGCAGAACTATCGGGAGTATAGACACACAGGGGGACCTGGGTGTGCAAGTCCACAGGTCCTTAAAAGTGGCAGCACAGGTGGAGAGGGTGGTGAAGAAAGCATATGGCATGCTTGCCTTTATTGGATGAGGCATAGAGTATAAATGTTGGCATATGATGTTACAGCTTTATAGAGCGTTGGTTAGGCCACATTTGGAATACTGCATCCCGTTCTGGTTGCCACACTACCTGACGGATGTGAAGGCTTTGGAGAGAGTACAGAAAAGGTTTACCAGAAGGTTGCCTGGTATGGAGAGTCTTAGCTATGAGGAGAGATTGGGTAAACCGGGGTGATTCTCCCTGGAAAGACGGAGGATGAGGGGCGACCTAATATAGGTGTATAAAATTATGAAGGGCTTAGATAGGGTGAACAGTGGGAAGCTTTTTCCCAGGTCAGAGGTGACGAACACAAGTGGTCACAAGTTCAAGGTGAGGGGGACAAGGTTCAACACAGATGTCAGGGGGACATATTTTACACATTGAGTGGTGGGGCCTGGAATGCACTGCCAAGCAAGGTGGTTGAAGCGGACACGCTGGGATCGTTTAAGACTTATCTTGATAGCCACATGTACATACTGGGAATAGAGGGATACAACCAAATGGTCTAGTTGGGCGCATGAGCGGCGCAGTCTTGGAGGGCTGAAGGGCCTGTTCCTGTGCTGTATTGTTCTTTGTTCTTTGTTATGGAATACCTTCCAGTTATCTGGATGCCTCACAGTGCCAGGGACTCGGGTTCAATTCCCGGCTTGGGTCACTGTTTGTGTGGAGTTTGTACGTTCTCCCTGTGTCTGTGTGGGTTTCCACCAGGTGCTCCGGTTGCCTCCCACTGTCAGAAAGGCATGCTGGTTAGGTACATTGACAATGCTAAGGTCTCCCTGAGTGTCCCGAACAGGCACCAGAGTGTGGCGACTAAGGGATTTCCACGGTAACTTTATTGCAATGGTGTGTAAGCTTACTTGTGACTAATAAATAAATAAACTTAGAAAACACTCAAGAAGATTGACACAATCCAGCAGCCCACTTGATTGATACTCCTTCCACACACATTCAATCCCTCCACCAGTGATGAACAGTGGTAGCAGTGTGTATCATTTACAAGGTGCACTGCAGGGACTCACAAGCCCTCAACCACTAACATCTAGAAGGACAAGAGCAGCAGATACCTGGGAACATCAGCTGGGTTCTCCTGCAAGTCATTCACCCTCCTCACTTTCAAATATATTACTATCACTGGGTCAAAATCCTGGAATTCCCTCCCTAATAGTGGTGGTTGTACCTAAATGCCAGGGACTGCAACTCAAATTCAAGAGGCAGCTCACCACCACTTTCTCAAGGGCAACTGGAGATGGGCAATAAATGCTGGCCTAGCCAGCAACATCCCCATCCCAAAAAGAATAAAGTGCCTATTGGAAATTGGTGAAAATTTCATTCAGAATCAAGATTAGAAAGAAATCCTTCACTCAAAATTTGACATTCTGCAGATACAAAAAAATTCAGGTCATTTAATACAATTACATAGCCTAGTGACTGAATTTATGTGTTAGAAATTCAATATTTATTCAATGGATCAAATTGTCTCATCACTGCATTTTCTTAAAGAAATTATAATAGAAACAAAATGTGCAGAGGTCAATCATGTTCTGAAATCAAAACAGAAAATGCTGGAAAATCTCAGCAGGTCTGGCAGCATCTTAAGGAGAGAAAAGAGCTGACGTTTCCAGTCCAGATGACCCTTTGTCAAAGCTGATAGACATGTTCTCACTGTCAAGATAGTCAACAAGCCTAACGTTCCCAGACTAGAGTCAAGATTCAGGTGCCAGATTGGTAACTCTTCCACTCTCTGTTAATAATGTATTTCTCCAGCAAATTATAATGTGCATGTTTTAATTTAGAAAGCATACCCATTTGGCAATTTAAAAACACTCTGAACAGTTCTATGAATACGTTTGCACTGTCCCCTAAGTGTCAAGTTTGTCAATCCAATTTAAACACTTTCCAGACGGATTGAATCCATCCTATTTAGCATGTTTGATGCTGTGGGTTGGTTCTATTGCGAATTACCATTGGGCCACGCTAATAGGGTTCAGTGTGTTGAGGTCTGACCTGTGTGCAGATCACTGGCACCAATTGGTGGAGAGGTTTTATTCTGGTGTCTGAGTAAAGTGGAAGGCAGGAAATCAGTCAGGCAGCTTCTGTCATTCCAGATCAGAAAATGATCATCTCTGAAGTGACACAAACTGACATTTCACTTTGAATATTTTAAGGACTGCTACTTTGCAAAGGAGTGAAGCATTTCTCTGAATAGACTCTTAGTAAAACTCCTAGCAATAAACCAGTGATGCAAATGAAGGTGAGGATTGACATAGTGACACTCTTGGTGTGTATGTCTCCAAGTATAAAACATATTTCAAAAGAAATTGACAGGAGTTTGTTTCAGTTCCAGCTTTGTAATTAGCCGCTGAAACTGTTTTGGGTTAACTTCTTTATTGATGTGGAGAAGTTTGCTGGTGTATTGAAGCGATCTCTGCAATCGTTTTCCTCCGCTCGGGAGGTGAGGGCGAAAGAATCAAACGGATTCCACTTCTGACCATTTATTAACCCCCGCCCCCGCCCCGCCGCCAGCACGACCCCCTCCGTTAGAAACTGCATAAAGGATCGGCCTGTCTCTTCTCAACTCGGCCTAATAGTGTGGACAAGATTTGGGCGTGGATATACATAAAGCCAGATTCCAGCAACAAATTGAAAGAAATGCTGTTTCAACTGTGTATCTCAAACTTCCATTATTGGAAGGTATTATGTAAAACAATGTGCATTTGACAAATCTCTGAGAAAATGTATGTTTAAGCAATATTTTTCATATCTGGCACACTAATGGCCATCAGTCTAGCTGGAAGCAGTGATGGATGGATCTCCGTCCTGTACTAAAACTGAGATGTTAACATGGCCAAAACACACAAAAAAGGAATCCATTTCAACAGTTGGGAATCACTGAGTCGGGATCACTTTGAAATTAATATGAGTTTCAACTCAATAATGCCAGCGACACATTTATTCAGCAATTAGCTCGCATCCTCCTGAAGCACGTCATTCTGTCTTATTTCACTGGAAGGATCACTTCAGTGAATGGACCAATGCTGAATTGCTGCCCGGTCCTGCTGTCGTATTCTTCACATAAATTAGCCCACAATTAGCAACATGGTACATACCCAATGTACACATTTTCGCAATTAACCACAGGGCAGGGAGTGAGTTTAAGTGTGTGCCTGTTTCTTATTTGTATAAAGGCTGTGATTGCAGAGCGATTACTGTTAATTATTAACGTAAATGATCACCCCTAGCTTAATGTAACAAGACAGGTGAACGGCCAAGCTCATCTCCCTGACATGCTGTTACCAAGGAAACTGACATGAAACAAGATAATAACTTGCAGCAGCATATTATTCTGTTGACTAACGAAGCTGCTTATTCTCAGCAAAGATACCACCGTCAGTTTCGATTTAACTTCTCCTGAAATATTAAAACATCTGTCTGATTCAGGAGCTGACTGCCTTGCTGTGTGTTTTCATCTTGGGTACTACTCGGCTTCCCAGTGTTGGCGTTGCCTTCTCTTCAACACGTGTACCAACTGTTTGACTATATCGTTCAGTGACAGCATAGAACCATGTTTTAGGGCTGTGCTTAAAAGTTCACTGGTGCTGGAAAGCAGTTGCCATTTTTATTGCAATCTTAGTACCCTAACAGTATAGCCCCAGGGTGGGCCCTGATCTATACCCCCAACTGGTAGCAATGAGATATTGTCTTGGAGCAGGAGTCCAAAACTAGAGGGCATGGGGTTAAGGTGAGAGGGGAAAGATTTGACAAGGACCTGAGGGGTACCTTTTTCACACAGAAGATGGTGCATATATGGAATGAGCTGCCGGAGGAGGTGGCAGAGGTGGGTACAATTACACCATTTAAAAGATGGTAGACATGACCTGGAGGTGCCGGCATTGGACTGGGGTGGACACAGTAAGAAATCTCACAACACCAGGTTAAAGTCCAACGGGTTTATTTGGAATCGTGAGCTTTCAGTGCACCGCTCTCTCATCAAATGAGTGGGACAGTTACTGGCTCTGAAAGTTCACGAAAGCTCATGATTCCAAATAAACCTGTTGGACTTTAACCTGGCGTTGTGAGACTTCTTACAGTAACATTTAAAAGACGTTTGGACAGGTACACAGATGGGAAAGGTTCAGAGGGATATGAGCCAAATGCAGGTAACGTCAACATCAGGGGAACAGTCTGCAACCCAGTCAAAAATGGTACTCATGGGAACGGTCGATCTCCAGGGCATATTTATACTCAAACAATAGCAGAATTCTGTGAGTGTTGGAAATCCAAAGGAAGAACAGAAAATGCTGGGGAGAGGAGTGGGGGCAGGAGTTCTAGCAGCATCTGTGGAGAAAATAAATCATTCGGATTCAAAGGGTTAATTCAAGTTTCTCTATCGACATAAGTTGCTAGAGTTACTAAGTTTTCCCAGCATTTTCTGTTCTTGTTTATGTGTACTCTGTACAGGGTATCTTCACCACATGGACTCCTCCTGCTCAAGAAGGAGCCTAACCCACCACCTTCTCAAGGCCAACCAGGGGTGAGTGTCACCAGCATTCTTGCTGGTTAAAATAATTAAACTAAAATAAACAAACTAAGGGATGAAGCAAGAAGAGCAGCTCCAAAAAAGGGAACCGCTCTAAACAAAAAAAAACAGAAAGGAAACTTAAAACATTAAACCAAAATGTGATTAAAGGGGCCACTAATGCTCCCAAGTCCCTGCGGTGCCCAATGAGCACAGAAAGCCTCAACAGTGCCCTCGGGTACTGCACGCTCTCATTGCCAGTGAGATCACCAAAACTGCGCCCCCCCCCCCCTCAATTGCTCACCTCAAGATAAGGGATCACCTTGCAGGAAAGATCTCCAAGCAGCCACTTTTTAGTCAGCTCATGAAATATGACCAGAGGAAGACAGAAAAAGATGATGAGGAAGTCCCAGAAAGCCAGGTTGGCCAACAGTGAGTTGGAGATACTCCTCATGTAATAGTTGTGGCAGACAATGCACATGATGGACAGGTTTGCCATGATCCCAATCACAAATATGATAATGGAGAGACACATGACAGCGTAGGCCCCGTAGGAGTCCTCGGTCACAGGGTAGAAAGGGTTCTTCAGCTGGCGCCTCCTCCCTGGTGCCTGTACAGGCAGCAGAGCCGGCGCACCCCCCAAGACAAAGCCACTGGAAGTGTTGAGGAATCCTCCAGTCCTGCTGTGTGTGTTGGAGTGCTCTGCCGATGCATTGAGGTACAGGGCGGCAGCTTCTTGCTCTGGGTTCAACTCCAACCCCCCAGGCCCCGTGGAGTTAGCAGTAGGAGAATCTTTACCCTTCTCCCACTGCTTGGTGTTGCCAGCTGCTCCTCTCTGAAACCTCGCCGTGCTCATCTGGAAAAGGCCACCCGCCAGTGGGTGCCCATGCCCATTTGTGTTCCTGGCAGCAGGGAGCTCGGGGTGCATTCGAGACTGGCTGTGCCCCCTGGCAGACCCTTGTACCATTGCCCCCTTCGACCCGGGAAGGATCTCCGTTGCGTTCTTGCGGGGGTACTTCGAGAACTTGGGCTTTTCCCATCGCTGTTCGCCAGAGACCGCTGTCTCATTGGAAAACCACCCTCTGTGTTTGGGGTGAGTCGGTGCTTCGCCCCCATGTCTGAGCGCGGGATATATACCATCCTCAGCTCTCTGCTGAAACTCTGCTCCACTCAATCCCCTTCGCCTGGCAGGTGGGTGAGGTGCCTGGGCAGAATCCTGGGTTAGTTCGCTGTCCACAACCCAAGAGCTGTTGAGTTGAACTTGACTTGGGTTTGCGCAGGCAACCCACAACAGACAGGAGACAAGGGCCAGCACAGGACAGCACATCTTCAGATCAACGCTGCGAAGGTTTTAGACAATTAAAAACCCAACTGACAGGACTTCAGGATTCAATATCATCGGAGCTGCTAGTTTGGATCGGGAGTTTGAAGCTTCCAGTTTTAAAGTATTCAGCTGGCTCATCCCAAGGTTTCTTGGAAAGCAAGTTCAGGAGCCAGCATAATCCAAGTTTCAGTACCATTGAGGCTCATCTCCTACTCTGGTCTCCTCTTCCCCCACAACTTGCAAATACAGCTCTCTGTATCTGATCAGATGGTCTCAGAGGTGTAATCCAGCTCTGTGCTCCCAGCCTCACTCACTCTTCCCCTCTTGCTGCTCCGCTTACTCTCCATTCAGTGTTCGCCACCGTTTGTGTCTGCTTCCCATTTCTCACTTGCTTTGGTCCAGTACAGCGCGGAACGGGAGCTTTCCCTCTCTCCTCCACCCCGCCTGGCTTTGAGGGGAGGAGCCGATCAGAGTCTGGGGTCTGCTAACACTTTCCGAGGAAGGTGGCTCCGAGGAGTTAGAGTCTGTGTGTTGAGGCAGTGGGGGAGACAGAAATCGATCCCAGTCTCTCAATCCAACAAGAACCGAGGCTGACATGAACCACTGGGGTCAGGCAAGGCAGGGAGGCTGGGGGTTCGACTTGCCCACTTAACTCTGGAGATAACCCTCTCCATTCACTCCTCCATCAGTGCTTTCCGCTTCATTTCACAATGAACGTTACAATGGAAGGTCAATATCTTTCTCCTTCCCCTTTGCAAATGCCCCAGTCCCCCTATATCGATGTAAATAAGTGACTTAACTTGCCCCCTTTGAAAGGTGAGTGTTGACCTCGGTTTGCCATCTGTCCGGATTCCACCTGTAAGAGTTCCACCCCAGTGCTACACGTTTGGCCACCCGATTCTTCTGTATTCACCTGGAGCGCAGACACTCCTGAGTATATATGCACACACACACACACACACACACTCGTCTCAAAACATCGCCAGCAGTTCCACTCGGATAATGTGCCAACAGCTCCCTCCTGTGAAAGGCAAGTCATTACAACAGAAGCTAGCACTGTTCAACTCTGATTTGAGCCGAGCATTTTTCCCTTCCCCAGCTCGGCTCCTTAAAGAGACACTGCCTTTGTTGGAAAATTATTATTGAAATACAGAGAGAGATTGTTTCAGAGTTCCAAGGCAATGTGCCGAGTGTTGGAGGAGGGGATTTCAGGACAATTCAGGGACTTGGCAGTACTTGTTCCCCTGCTGATGATTCCCATGTAATATGCAATGTGTTGTGTTGGAGCAACATCACCAGAGCGGCAGGGTAGCACAGTGGTTTGCTTTACTGCCTCACAGCACCAGGGATTTGGGTTCAATTCCAGCCTTGGGTGACTGGGTAAGATACTCTGTCAGAGGGTCAATGCAGACTCGATGGGCTGAATGGCCTCCTGCGCCACAAGGATTCAATGATTCTGTGAATCGGTATGATTCAAACACAGGCCGAACTTGACAGATAAGAATAATCAGAATTTATACTGTGCCTTGATTGCAATAAAATGTTCCCTGTCGCTTCACAAGAATATTGTTGGCCACAGTTCAACAATGAATCATGTGAGCAGAGGGGCTGAAGACATGGCCATCAATGAGGAAGATAGATAAGGCAGAAAGGAAGGATCTTTTCCCTTAGTAAAAGGGTTAATAACCAAGGGGCATTGGTTTAAGGTGAGAGGCAGGGGATTTAGAAGGGATTTGAGGAAAAACATTTTCACTCAGAGGATGGTGAGAATCTGGAATTCCCTGCCCAAAAGGGAGCCAGAGGCGGGAACCCTCATGGCACTTAAGAAACATTTAGATGAACACTTGAAACACTGTAGTGCACGAGGCTATGGACCGAGTGCTGGAAAATGGGATTAGAACAGATAGGTGCTTGATGGCCGAAGAGTCTCTTTCTGTGCTGTAAAACTCTGTGACTCAATGGCTGAGAGATTGAAATGAGCCAAAAGAACAAAATTGGAGGAGTGGGGAAATCGCAGAGGGTTGTAGAATTGGAGAAAATTAAGGGATAGGCAATGTGGAGGACAATTGAAAACAAAGATGAGAACTTTGAAATCAAGATAGGACTGGATCTGGATCTACGGGACTAAAGCTTGAACAGGACTTGTGGTGAGTTAGGATACAGAGTCAGAGTTTTGAATAGGCTCAGTTTACAAAATAGGAGGCTGCCCAGGAGAACTTTGGAATTGTCAAGTCTTGAAGTAACTAAAGCTTGGCTGTGGGATTCAGCAGCAGTTGAGGTAAGGCAGGGGAGGTGGAGAAGATGACTCCATCCTCCCAATTGTTATGGTTCAGGTAAGAAACTCCGAAGTGTTTTATGGAATCCATCTGGATCATAAGTTTTGTATCCTGAATTTTCTAGATCAGCATGACATGTTTCACTTCAGGTATGATTCAAAAGACACACTAGGGAACTTTTATCAAACAAAATGTATTGAACAATGTAGCCAACATGTATAGAAATTGAACCAGCAATAACGTTTATCAATGACAAACAAAACAACCACAATAATGTACAACCCTTAACAAATATCTCTAAGACGTTCCAATCAAAACCAAGCTTCCTTTAGACAAAACCCTTTAACTTGCTTCAACACAGCAAAGTCTACTGCTCATGCAATACTGGAATTGAGTCCTTTGGATGAATGCTGCAGTCCTCTTGAACACTCAGAGCAGTTCGAAGTCAGAACAGCTTCCCAGACCAGGGCAACTTCCTGGTCAAGCCACCAGCAGCAGATTTCCTCCCAGCAGAAAGGCAAGACCTTGCCTTCAGCCAAACAATTTCCCAAAACTAGAGAGAGAGAGAGAGAGAGAGAGGCTGCTTTCAATCTGATGTCCATCCCTACTAAACTAAAACACTGCTACCAGCCAAAAACAGAAAATGAAACCTTGAATTCCGTACGAAGGAGAAAAACCTGACCAGAACCCATAACCTTCCTCCTAACAATGCAGGGCCATAAAACCAATCCCAGGATAAACATGAACAGCCCCCATTTAAGCTATTGAAATGCAGTCAAGCCGGTAACAAATGACATCAGATGAAGCTGTGAGCTAAGAAAACATCAACATTGTGAGAGCGGCAGAGATCATGATTTAAAAAAAACTCTCCTTAAAGGTACACTAACATCACACAATGCTTATTCATAAGAGTTTTCCACTGGAAACCAAACTACAGGTAATCCTTGCAACAAAATCCTTAAATGGTGCAAACTGAAGCTCAAACAAACAACTAAATTAATCAATCCTAGAGTTAATGACAGTTGTTTAAGTCCGGGAATATTGTTAACAGTAAGTATATTTATTTAATCAATTGCCTGTCTAATACTGTTAATGGGTCAGCTACATTGGGATTCTAATCATTAATTAATATCAATATTATTAACTATAAATTTATAATCTGCTAAATTAATTCTGAATTACTGTGACAACTGTACTGCCTTTGGAACTCTTATTTATTTTGACAATTATCCTGATCTACTAATTATTTTCATAATGTTTAATTTTAAGTGCTGCTGGCTATCATTTTAAGAGTAAGAAAATTTGTTAGTTTATTTTTGTATGGTTTCTTCTTTGATAACTTTTCCTCAGCAGGTTGCAGGGATCCTGATGAGAGTTTGGATGTGTCAATGCAAATTGAATCCAAACTGACAGATAGAAGAGCAAATTTCAACTCTGAGACTCTAAGATCAGCTGCCAGACATAAACTAGGTGATAAATCCCCAATGACATCTCATCCAAGAGTTAAGGTAAAGGAGTTAACAATCAATGTAGTGCCTCAGAAAAAAATTGCATTAGGTTATCAATTCCAATGTTCTTACAGAAGATTCAGAGGGTTCCAAGAAAGCTTTAAGGAACTTTCTAGAAAAGATATTAAGTTAAAACTTTGAAGTTAATAAATTGAAAGCAACACCTGAATAAAGAGAGATTACCGAGTAAAATTTGCAAGGTTAAATTGTCAAGAGTTTAACTGAACATACATCAAATTTGATAAATGCAGCACAACTTTTTTTCTTTGGTTTGACTCTGAACCCATAATAAATAGAATAGCTGCACAGACAACAGAGTGTAAGGAGAGGCAACAACATCTCCTCCACAATCATTCTCAACACTGATGCCCCATAAAGTTGTGTCCTCAACCCCTTACTATACTCTTTGTACACTGATGACTGTGTGGCCAAATTCCCCTCCAACTTGATTTTCAAGTTCGCTGATGACACCACCATAGTGGGTTGGATCTCAAACAACAATGAGACAGAGTATAGGAAAGAGTTGTGAATCTGGTGAATTGTTGCAATGTCAATAATCTCTCCCTCAATGTCAGTAAAATGGACACGTCTACATCAATGGAGCTGAAGTGGAAATGGATGGGAGCTTCAAGATTTTTGGTGTCCATATCACCAACAACCTGTACAGATCCCTCTTTGCTGATGCTATAGTTAATAAAGATTACCAACTACCTCTTCTTTCTCAAGAAACAAAGTAAATTCGACATGTCCACTACAACTCTCACCAACTTTTACAGATGCACCATAAAATGCATTGTTTCTGGTTGTATCACAGCTTGACTTGATTTGATTTGATTTATTATTGTCACATATATTAGTGAAAAATATTGTTTCTTGCACACTAAACAGATAAAGCATACTGTACATAGGGAAGGCAAGGAGAAAATGCAGAATGTGGTGTTACAGTCAGAGCTAGGGCGTAGAGAAAGATCAACTTAATGTGAGATAGGTCCATTCAAAATTCTGATGATAGCAGGGAAGTTTTTGAGTCCGGTGGTACATGTCCTCAGACTTTTGCATCTTTTTCCCAACGGAAGAAGGTGAAAGAGAATATGTTTGGAGTGTGTGGTGTCCTTGATTATGCTGGCTACTTTTCCAAGGAAGTGGGAAGTGCAGCCAATATCAATGGATGGGAAGCTGGTTTGAGTAATGGACTGGGCTTCATTCACAATCCTTTGTACTTTATTGGTAGCTTGGTAAGGCTCCTGCTCTGTCCAAGACAGTAAGAAACTACAAAGGGTTGTGAATGAAGCCCAGTGCATCATGCAAATCAGCCTCCCATCCATTAATGTTGTCTACAGTTCCTGCTCTGTTCCATCTTTTTCCATCAGGAAAAGGATAAATCTGAAGTCGTGTACCAACCGACTGAAGAATAGCTTCTTCCCTGCTGCTATTAGACTTTTGCATGGACCTACCTTGCATTAAATTGATCTTTTTCTACAGCCGTAACACTACATTCTGCACTCTCTCCTTTCCTTCTCTATGAACAGTATGTTTTGTCTGTATAATGCACAAGAAATAATACTTGCACTGTGTACCAATACATGCAACAATAATAAATCAAATCAAATATCAAAGGAGACAAGACTGCAAGTTGGTTAAGGTACGAGACACAAAAAGCTGATGATGAATCACCATCACTCAATGTGACAGCAACCAGTTTACTAAATGGAGGAGTGCATCTATTTTCATATTTCAGTGTGATAGCTGAATTCTGCAGATTTGCTGACCACACTTTGTAAACTTGTACTGGAGTCTCAGCCATTAACTATAACTTCACAATACTTTCATTGACAAAAAGTTGCATTAATGTGGCATGTTTTAATACTGTGACATCTCAAAGCGTGTCAAAGGAACAATTATCAAGCATAATTTGCCACCGATAATGATAGGGGTATCAAGGCAGCTGATCAAAGATGTACGTGTGTACATTTTAGAGGAGAAAGAGGTGGAGGGAGGTTGAACAGGAATTCTGTACTGTAGGATTCTATGATTCTATGCTGTTAAATAACATAGGCCGCTTCATTATCTGAGGAGTTGTGAGTGGTATTGAATACTGTGCACAGAATAGTGAGCATTTCCATTTCTGACCTTATGATGGAAGGAAGGTCATTGATCAAGATAGTTGGAGTTAGGGAATCGCTATCTTTCAGGTTGGACAATCCAGTGGTTCAGCTGGAGTTTACAAATCTGTGACACTATTAAAGTAATTAGGAATCCTTTGAGTATTCCGGCCAATATTCTTTCTTAACCAATAACTCCAAAAAAATTATTGATCCTGGCAACTCACAGGTGACACCACATGTAGATCACTGTGTGCACGGTTCTGGCTATACACGTTGTAGGCGCACTGTCCACATGTGGAGGAGGGGAATCACAAATCAGGCATGAAGTGGATAGACCCTGTCACCAAGTAGCCAATTTCTGGCTTGTTGTAATGGCTCGAATATGGAAATTATGGCTGATTGTTGTCAACTGAAAATGGCATATTTGCTGCCATGATAGTTTACTGATGATACTTTCTGCATAGTGGACATCGATTGACAGTGGCAGTGGTTAGCACTGCTGCCTTACAGTGCCAGGGACCTGGGTTAGATTCCTGGCTTAAGTCACTGTGTGGAGTCTGCGCCTTCTCCCCATGTCTGCATGGGTTTCCTCCCATAGTCCAAAGACATATGGGTTAGGTAGATTGGCTATGTGAAATTGCCCCTTAGTGTCAGGTAGGATAAATGCATGGGTTATGTGGATAGGGCCTGGGTGGAATTGTGGTCAGTGCAAACTCAGTGGGCCAATTGGTCTCCTTCTGCATTGTATGATTTTATCTACGTAACTGCACGTTCAGGAATGGCAGCCCTTGTGATTGCGATACATCTTCCTGTTTACATGTGGGACTACAACAACGCACACATGCAGTCAATGGCACCCTGCACCAACAGGAATCTGATTTACCTAGAACAGCCTGCTCCTGCTGCTTCTCTATTTGGTTAGAGATTATGGTGAGGTTTCCTTTCCAGGCACACACAATCTTTGCTGCATGGTGAACTATACTGGATTGGCAATGTTCCCTGCTCTGAGCTTCACAGCCACTGGCAGCAGTGTCCTCACTCTGCTCTGAGCACAAACGGTGGTACCACAGTCAGAATTTACAGCTTAGGACTTCAGAGAGTGCTAATAACTCTGTCTGATGAATATTCAATTGGGAAGACTTTTTAAAATTTAATTAATTCATTCAATGGATGCTAGCATTCATTTGTCCATCTCTAATTGCCCTTGAGACCTAGCTTTACTGAAAAGTGGAACATGGCTTCTAGATACACAGGGAAACGTGAACATACCACTCAAATCAAACAGACTGACACTGATGGACATTCGGGATGAGGCCCGAATTGGTCTGGACACTACTGGCAAGATTTGCCAAGCAACTGCATTGGTTGATTTTTTTTCTTGGGGATGTGTAGCTTTTCCAGTAAGGCTAAGGCAACATTCCCCATGGTAGATCAGATTTTTTTTTAGCTGGATTGAGTGACTGACATGAGCACGCTACTTGGCACAGGCATACAGGAATGATAAACGTCAATTGGCTTTGCTGTAATCTTTGCCTATTCATGACATTGCCCTACCCGACAGCTTCTCTATAATCTCACCGAGGATTAAAGTTATCATTCTTTGCACCATTTGGGAGGATGTGAAACTTAGAATGAAATGGGCCCATAGTTAATATCTCGCTAAATCTGGATGCTTCAGATGTTCTTCTAACATTATTATAGTGCCCCAGACAGAGGGGCAGTTTCCAAAAAACAGACTGTTTGACCAGTTTGCCTGCTAAGTCTTATGTAATTCATATTAATTCTGAATGTTAGAGTAGAAGATCAATATCTTAAATTGTTTCAGTTTTCTGGCTTTATATGGTAAAGTTTATTCTATTTGCTTAAAACCATGGAATTTTGTGGCTTTATTGTCTTAGGAAGTAACTGGGATTTCAAGCATTTGCCTATCTCAAGCAAATGTAAAAAGATCCTGTGGCACTGTTTAAAGTGCACTTTCAATAGACCTCATCCTGGTCAATGTTTTTTTTACAGTGGTATTCCTCTGTATACTAACAATGCCCAAACTTCATTATGCTTCTTTCCAATTCTGCCTTTTTGAGTCATTTTCTGTCTATGCTTCTGACCTATTTATCTACACTCTATTGTTGTCACAAGTCTGTTTCATGTTTGTATCTCTCACTCTCTACCTCAGTGTTTCAGTCTTTTTCTGTATAACTTTCTGCTATATTTTTAAGTGGTTGCATGATTGCTTTCAGAGCTGGTCAGGTGATTTGATGGTGATGTCATTGGGATGTTTCAAAGAGTCCTGTTTAGTTTGATTTTGTACTCCATTCAAACAACCGCTCCTTCAGTAACTTGTTGTTAGTTTGAATTTACGTGTATCAACCATATATTTTTCTCTATGTAAAACCCACAACCAGTAACATAGTTAGGACATTACGGTTCCTTATCCCCATATGTATGTACGTGGCTCCTATTCAGATTCTGAATTGGTGTCTTAGGCAAAATGTAAGGTCCAGGATATGCAGAAAGATGGGAAGCAATATATATCAGGTTGGATGTAGGATAGACTGAAGCAGTCAGAGATATGTTACAATATTTCCTATAGCAGTTCAAAGAATAGCTGTTACTAACTAAGGCTAGGAGATGCAATAGGAACATGGGTGAGAATAAATGGAAATACTATGGTCTGCGATAGCTAGACTTGAGACAATAATGAGTGATGGGCTTTGAGAGTTCTGGGCTTTGAAAATACCTGGTGAGGTAGAGGTTTGCACTCAAAAAAGCTTTGAGGGAGGCTGGGGTCCAGTAGAACTTGTAGGTCTAGTCAGTAGTTCACAGTGACTATTGGGACCCAAAATGTCACAAGTGTGAATTCAGCTTGGATTTGAATCTACAAACTCTCATATTTCAATCAGTGACATGACCAGCGCAAGAATCATACTTTTAGACCAAAGAACTAGTTTGACAAAATAACTCTTAAGACATGATTTGCATGTCCACGTGATACTGCAACCTGACTCTCACACAGCTCAAGACGTGTTAAGAAATGTGAACTTACCTGTCTGTCTGCAATGTTTTCTGGGTGGAGACTGAGGATTATGAGTTGCCGCATGCACCAGCAATTCTGGAGCATGTACAAAGTGGGACAGGCTACATATGCTCAGCTCAGTGTTTTTGTTCTTCGGAGGCCATTGCAGAGCTCATCAGGGAACCATGCTTGTGGCATGGAAAACCGACCAAGGGAAATGCTGTGCAGGTAAGGGTAAGCCCAGGTGACCACGTCTGTGGGGAGGCTGAAAAAGAGGCTCCAGGTTGCAAAGGTGTCGCTGTTAGTCGGCGCTCAGGAAAACTTGCAGCAGACGTATGACACCTCCATGCCATACAATTAGGGCTCAGGAGAGATCTTGGTGAGCTGAGAATGCAGTGGAAGATTGTGGGCTTTTTGCAGCTGAGAGGGTTAGGGCTCAGTGGAAGCTCTGGGAATCCCACTGAAAGTTTGGTCCAGCAGGGGAGTTTGATGAATCCAGACAGAGTGCAACTCAGTGAAGCTAACTAAAGAAATTGTGCTCATAATTTGATGCTGCCATGCAGCTCTGCGAATCATGCGGAAGGCAGTCTCAGGAGGAGAGATTGAACCATTAGGAGATTAGCAGTCATTGAGACAGTCTAAGTTGGAGTGGTTTTCAGGGAAATTCAGAAGCTGGATCTTTGAAAGTGAAGAACTGAAATCACTCGAGGGAGGCAGAGTTCTATCAAAGTTGTGTACTCACAGTGGACACTGTTGTCTGGGTAGGTTGCTGAGAAATCTCTGGGATTTGCCTTGGTTACCAATTAATATGCAGTGAGGTGTTTGATCAGTTTGCCTGCTAATTCTTATGTATTTCATATTAATTCTGAATGTTAGAGTAGAAGATCGATATTTTAAATTGTTTCAGTTTTCTGGCTTTGTATGGTAAAGTTTATTCTATTTGCTTAAAACCATGGAATTTTGTGGCTTTATTCTCTTAGTAAGTAACTGGGGTTTCAAGCATTTGTCTACTTTAAACAAAATATTACTGGTCCCTAACTGGATTGTAACAATACAGTACTCTATTAGATGGTATTGTAACACGTGGCTCTATATAAAGTACAACCTCTGCATTGTACTCAAGTTCAGTTACTATCATTCTTCACTGTGTTGCCAGGGCATTTCACCTTCTAAAGAAATTTAAAAATTTACAAAATTATAATAAATCCACTGTTAGAAATGCTACAAAATAGATATTCTACCATTGTATTCCAGTAAAAGAAGTTGAATGAAATATGCTCTTTTCACCATTTGATAGAGGAACCAGAGAAAAATAAGCCACTGACCAGGTAATAGCTTTCAAATGCACTTCTTTGCAGCAAAAACAAAATGAGATCCAATCTTTATAAACTAAAGTCCAACACAAAAGTAAGCCACTTGCTGCATAGATCTTGAATATTGCTGAAGAGAAGTGTTGCTGAAGCTTTTCAATTTGCACTTATCAGATTGAAGACAAGAATGCCAAATTTCAAACCGTCATAATTTGTATTGGGAAAACGGATGCAGAATGGTTCGCAAATTCACTGATTGACCGAGGCATTGCCACGGGGAAAGCAACCGGAAGCTTCCTATGCCTCCAGGTAGTTCAAAAAATGTGCAATATTTGAACCTGTTCCTTTAGTTTGCAGAGAATGGGTCCTTTGTATGAATATATATTGCTACTAGCAAGAATCAATACACCATGCTATGAGCTCAACTGATTATCTTGAATTGGCTGTCAGTGGAACTGTGAGCACATTCAGGATTGTTCAGCAAGTGTTGTCCAACTGCAGAATCACATTGAGCAGCAGACATTTTGTTTTTGAGTTTTACAAATGCAGGCTGGTTGAATATTGCCTGGATTGTGCTTTTATGGAGGAACATGCTGCTTGAGTCGATCAGTCAATCGCTGGGTCAAACACTGGCATAACACTGACACTGAAATCCATATACAACATTGTTCAATTGATTGGTGGCAAACCCTCTTTCTAGACTGATGGCAGCAACTTATTGGCGGAAAATACCACTCGTGTTGCTGCTGTATAATAAGTGTGAAATGACTTGATTAACCTGGTGTTCACATTTCTGAGATACTTTGTGTTTCCAGGACTGATCATTACAGTGGCAATGCAAGTGATATTTTCCACCAATAGGATGCAGTCATCAGTCCAAAAGACGTTCTGCCACCAATCAATTGACCAACTTTGTGTTTGAATGTCAGTGCCAGTGTGATGCCAGGCCTATGGTCCCAAGGATTGGTTGATCAGTTCAAACAAAATGTTGTTCTTGCTGTTTTCAACAGTCACAGTACACACTCAACCAGTTTGAGTTTGCAAAATCCAAAACATTTACTGAAAGACGTGATTCTATGACTGGATGTTTTGCTGAACAATCCGGTACGTGCAAATAGTTATGCTATAACAACTAATTTAAGATTATCAGTCAACCTCGTAATGTGGCTCATTTACGCTTACTAGAAGCAATATACATTCATACACAGGGACTCATCTTCTGCATTTTATTTGAATTATCTGGGAGCTTGGAGAACCTAATATTCCCTGTTGCCCTCTCCAGGACAACACATTGACCAATTAGAGTCCACTTGCCCACAAATTGTCACTCATTTGTCCTGCGGTTTAAACTGCTGCATTTGTTTGAAATTTGGCATTCATGTATTTGTCCTGATGAATGCAAGATGAAAAGCTTTGGCAATACATCTCTTTTTTAAGCAATATCTGTGAAGGGCAAAGAACAAATTGCAGCTGTTAATAAAATAAATAAAGGGAGAAATTCAAAGCATTTTATGAGAAAAATGTAACTGATGATGAGTAACAACATAAGTAACACTTGTCCAAGCAAACATGAATATTTATTTTGCTAAGCAATAATACAAGTACTATAGTTATAGGCTTACATGTTTCATCAGTTTAACTGAGGTTTGTGATAAAACAGTAGCCTTCCTTCATTACATCCTCCTCTTTAGGTATTCCATAAAAAAATACGCTTTTAATAATAGTTAACAGTGGAAAATGATACAGTTGTTTGGGAAACAAAATCCAACAATGAGGGTATCCTCAGACTATGTTGCAGGAGTGTTATGGAGATGTTGAATAGGTCCAGATTATTTCAGTCTGTTTCTTCACAGAAGAACGAGGTTTGGTTTTCATTGTTAAATGTTGTCATACTTGTACGGAAACTTGGACTGAATATTCACAAGTTCTGCAGTTGTGCCTCTTCTTAAAGAAAGCACTGCTTTTGTTTCATTTAAAAAAATGAAATATAATGAGATTCATTCTTGGTAAAGTTGGGCTATTGTCGTACACGTCAAATCTTAGAAGTCCTCAGCTGCTGCAACAACAGTATCAAATATCTGGTAGTGTGTCTTCTGCTCTGAGCCATCATTGACATAATAGGACTTGATGCAGCATTCCAGCCAGGGGCAGTCATCTGCAGGCACAGGGGTAACAAAGACGATCAAAGCAGATTTGATGAATGTCTCCTAGCAACATACTACAGAGATAGATTCAGGCTTCTTGCTGACCAATCCCAAAGCAAGACCTATATTTTCCTAATTCTGGTCTTTAATTTCAGAAACATGCTTTCATGTTCAGAGGCAAAGAAGAGAGGGAGAAGGTAGGAGAGCAGGGAGTGGAGGGAGAACAGGAGTGCGGGGGGGGAGAGAGAGACAGGAGGGGCTCGGGGGGAGAGAGACAGGAGGGGCTCGGGGGGAGAGAGACAGGAGGGGCTCGGGGGGAGAGAGAGACAGGAGGGGCTCGGGGGGAGAGAGACAGGAGGGGCTCGGGGGGAGAGAGACAGGAGGGGCTCGGGGGGAGAGAGACAGGAGGGGCTCGGGGGGAGAGAGACAGGAGGGGCTCGGGGGGAGAGAGAAAAAGAGGAGGGGCTCGGGGGGAGAGAGAAAGAGAGGAGGGGCTCGGGGGGAGAGAGAAAGAGAGGAGGGACACGGGAGGAGAGAGAAAGAGAGGAGGGACACGGGAGGAGAGAGAAAGAGAGGAGGGACACGGGAGGAGAGAGAAAGAGAGGAGGGACACGGGAGGAGAGAGAAAGAGAGGAGGGACACGGGAGGAGAGAGAAAGAGAGGAGGGACACGGGAGGAGAGAGAAAGAGAGGAGGGACACGGGAGGAGAGAGAGAGGAGGGACATGGGAGGAGAGAGAGAGGAGGGACACGGGAGGAGAGAGAGAGGAGGGACACGGGAGGAGAGAGAGAGGAGGGACACGGGAGGAGAGAGAGAGGAGGGACACGGGAGGAGAGAGAAAGAGAGGAGGGGTATTGGGGGGGGGGAGAGAGAGAGGAGGGGCGCTGGGGGAGAGAGAGAGGAGGAGCGTGGGGGAAGAGAGAGGAGGGCCGTGGGGAGAGAATGGAGCAGGTCTAAATTGGGTGTGTTTGGGATGGGGGAAAGGAAATAGAGCAGAGCACATCAGAAGCATCGGTGGGAGAGAAAAGCAAAGTACTGGGGAATAAAGGTGTGCAGCTGAGTAGTTGGGAGTGAATAATGAAAATAATATTCCACAATATAATACTTCACTTAAAACCCAAGCAGAGGAATGACACAAAGATTAACATTCCTAGTAGTCATTTTTAGACTTGGGATGTTCAATGTTGATAAATGACCAATACAAAAGCATGTGAAAAATAAGAGTTTACGATATCTGGGTCTCAGATATTATTTACCTGCTAGTGTAGGAGTACTACACTGTTGTCTGGGGTCCACTCACACTGCCTGTTCCTCTCTATAATTACATTAAATGCATGAAGGTTGTAGCTACAAACTGTTCCTCTTTATGAAATCAGAATGAAAGATTCTTACCACTGGAAGAGGATTTTAGAGTAAAGACTAGGTTTCACTGACATTTTTCCCCATTTAATTAAGGTATGATTTGAAAGACGTTTAATGTGAGATGCAATTTTACCCAGTGGTTGATAATCTGACGATTACTATTGCCACAGCAGATCTGAAATGGCATCCCAGAAGTGCCTGTGCAATTAGCCCTGAACTGTACTGTTACTATGGTTCTGTAAATCCACACATAGGTGTTACAAATGCTGCCGAGAGTGATGGCAGCAAGATGTGTGACATGCTGGGCTGTAACCATTTCACTAAACATGTCCACTGCAGTGGAAGTTATTTACTGAGCAATGTGTTTCCAGCTTTCAAACAATCAAAGCTTAATAGATGTAGGGAAGATAAAATAGGGGTTCCAAATTTAAGCCCATCATTAATAATAATAATAATAATTCAGAATGCAAGAGAAATGTATAAAACTATAGTGTGGGCAGGAATACCTTATTGCCTTTGGTCAAAGGATTTATAACCATGGGCATAGATTTAGGGTAAGACGGAGGAGCTTTAGAGGAGTTCAAAGGAAAACACTTTCACCCAGAAGGTACCAATCATTCACAAGGATTGGTGAAATAATGTGAAAATAAGCTAAGTACAGCACCTCTAATCTCTACCCTGCTGCTTGTATATTGAACACGTCATTAGACTGATACATCCCAACCTGTTGAGGTGGGATGATGATTGGCAGCAGTTCAAGGCATGCTTCCCTAAAGATGCAGGCCCACCATACCACAATGGGAGAGGGTGGAGATCTGAGAGTCACTGTCTGTAAGGATGGAGGGGTATTGATCAGCTATGTGCCAAGAGCTGGAAAATGAAATTAGGCTGGATGGGTGCTTGTCGGTCAGCACAGACTGAATAGGCTGAATGGCATTCTTCCATGTTGTAAAGTTTTACCCAGAAAGCAATTGGAATTTAGAACCTGTTACCGAGAGGAGTGGATCAGTTGAATAGCATAGATGAACTTGTGGGCAAACTAGGGGGTGGCATGACGGCACAGTGTTTAGTACTGTTGCCTCACAGTGCCAGGGACCCAGGTTCAATTCCAGCCTTGGGTAACTGTCTGTGTAGTTTGCACATTCTGCCCATGTCTGTGTGGGTTTCCCCCAGGTGCTCCAGTTTCCTCGAACAATCCAAAGACGTGCGGGTTAGGTGGATTGGCCATGTTAATTTTAGCATCCGAAGATGTGCAGGTTAGGTGGATTAGCAAAGTAAATGCATGGTGTTACGGGGATAGGATATGGGGTGAGCCAGGATAAGATGCTCTGTCGGAGAGTCAGTGCAAACTCAATGGGCCGAATGGTCTCCTCCTGCATTGAAGCAATTCTATGATTCTAGTTAAGTGCTTGGGGGAGAAAGAAATAGAAGGATCTGTTGAAGGTGTTACATGTAAAAAGCTCCGACGAAGCTTTTATGGAGTATAAACACCAGGATGAACTAGTTGGGCTGAGTGGCCTGTTCCTGTGCTTTATAATACAATTGATTTCTCACCTTGACTGCCATTTTATTTTTCAGACCATCAACATTTGATTTCCTAATTTCAAACCATCAGGTGTCAGTTGCACCCCCAGATTCCACCCCCCCCACTTCCTCCTGTAGATGTAGACTCCTTTTCCTTCCTATGTTGCAGTTCCAGAGGTAACCAGCCATTCCCTGGAACCGTGCCCAAGCACTTCTTATTTGCATGTGACCTTTAATTGGGAGTGTAGACAGTTATTTGATTTGCAGGAGGCATTTTGGCTGAACGTATGTCCCATCCACTTACTGGAGCTGAAACCTTGGCCCATTTTCTTCTCATTAACTGGGGAGCTGGCAGCCATGTCATCACCAGGTGGCGTAATGATAGTGTCATGGGACTAGTAGCCCAAGGCCTGTGTTCATGCTCTGGGAGGGATGGGTTCAAAACCCACTGTGGCAGCTGGTGGAATTTAAATTCAATTAATAAATCTAGAATTGAAAGCTAGTCTCAGTATTGGTAACCATAATCTGTTATTGTAAAAACCCATCTGGTTCACTAATGCCTTAAGAAATCTCACAACACTAAGTTAAAGTCCAACAGGTTTATTTGGTAGCACAAGTCACTAGCATTCAGAGTGCTGCTCCTTCATCAGTTAAGTGGGAATTCTGTTCACAAACAGGGCATATAAAGACACAAGCTCAATTTACAAAACAATGGTTGGAATGTGAGTCTTTATAGGAGAACAGTGACCACGACACCAATCAACCCTGCCACAGCAACCTCTGCAAGAAGTGCCGGATCATCGACACGGATGCCATCATCGCATGCGAGAACACCATCCACCAGGTACACGGTACGTACACTGGCAACGCGGCCAACGTTGTCTACCTGATATGCCGCAGGAAAGGATGTCCTGAGGCATGGTACATTGGGGAAACCATGCAGACGCTACGACAGCAGATGAATGAACACTGCTCAACAATCACCAGGCAAGACTGTTCTCTTCCTGTTGGAGAACAGTTCAGCAATCACGGGCATTCGGCCTCTGATCTCCAGGTAAGCATTCTCCAAGGCGGCCTTCACGACACATGACAACGCAAAGTTGCTGAACAGAGAATGATAGCCAAGTTCCACACACATGAGGACGGCCTCAACCTGGATCTTGGGGTCATGTCACACTATCTGTAACCCTCACGACTTGCCTGAGCTTGCAAAATCTCACTAACTGTCCAGTCTGGAGACAATACACATCTCTTTAACCTGTGCTTAACCCTCTCTCCACTCACATTGAGTGTACCTTTAAGACTTGATTACCTATAAAGACTCACATTCCAACCATTATTTTGTAAATTGAGTTTGTGTCTTTATATGCCCTGTTCATGAACAAAACTCCCACTTACCTGATGAAGGAGCAGCACTCTGAAAGCTAATGGCTTTTGCTACCAAATAAACCTGTTGGACTTTAACCTGGTGTGCGAGACTTCTTATTGTGTTTACCCCAGTCCAACGCCAGCATCTCCACATCATCACTAATGTCCTACAGGGAAGAAAACCTGCCATCATTACTGCGATTCCAGACCCACAGTAAGCCACTCAGTTCAAGGATAACTAGGGGTGGGCAACAAATGCTGGCCTTGCCAGTGATGCTCACATCCCGTGAGGAAAAAAAAGGAAAAAAAAATCTGAAGAAAATTTACTCAAAATAGACCAAGGATTCAACCAGGCCTTCCTGGGTTTATGAGGCATCATACATTTGTGGTGTTGTTGGTTGACTTATTGAACCCACATGTTAATCATTTTATGAGGCATTTTCTTTTTCCATTCCTCACCATTATTCTCCATTCTTTTATGTCTTACCCTACCTGGCCTGGGCAAGCAGATCAGTGAGTTAGCTATCCTCTCTGCCAGTTCGGGAGACTATTAGTGAAACACACAGCTCTAATTCACTGTCTTTCATGGCCTTCCTGTCTGCAGGCTGCTTCCCAGCAGGGGGGCTGGGCCTCGGTCTTTGCATAGTAAGAGTTAACCATACCCACTTCAACTGAGAGGTGCAGCTCACCACCACCCCCATCCCACCCCCTCCCTGGAACGCTCCCCACCCCCACGCTACCTCGAACTGTCTGTTGCCATGGCACTCAGTCCCTGGCGACCCACTGGTAAACTGCACAACTCAGCCAGAGGGCAATTGAGTTGGAATGATTAAAAACTGGCTTTTAACTGGACATTTAACGTAAAGTATCTGCATCTTTTCCTCCAACTTTGTGCTGACACCGATGCCTTGATTATTGAACTCAACAACAGTGGATCTCCCTCTAATTCTTCGGGCTTTATTAACTTTCTAATATGGTCACCACTCTGTGCACAGCATCTTTTATTTGCTTTACTATTTCCTCAGACTTCTTCTCCCATACAAGGGTCATTTGGGACTTGTCAGTTTTCTCTCTCTCCACCTGCCTCTTTTCTATCTCATTCCTCCCTTGTACTGGAGAAGGACAGGTAATGACTGACTCAAATTGTAACCAGGAGAATGGAGATGTTCAAATAGAAGAGTCAAAAGTGTTTAACGTCAGGTTTAAACCGTGATTACAGAAATCACTTTACTTGCCAGACACTTGCTTCGTGCAACATTTTCAGGTTGACAAATTATGAAGCACAGCAGCTTTAGTGTCATTTTATTTGATAAGGGGAGGTGAGGAGATGGTTTATTCCCTTCAGGAAATCACTGAGCTGCATTGCGAGCTTGCTACAACATCATCAGCAGTTATCTTTGCAATGATCACATATACATCGTCGTGCAAAAGCTGCTCAGTTCGAACGACTGAGTAGTAGAGCTGTAGGTAAAGAGTTTATAGAAAATGATACGAGCCACCATCGCAAAGTATATTTAACACAATAAAATACAGACTCCCTACAATGCAGAAAGAGGCCATTCAGCCCATTGAATCTGTATCGACAATAATCCCACCCAGGTCCTATCACCGCAACACTATATATTTACCCTGCTAATTCCCTGACACCAAGGGGCAATTTAGCATGGCCAATGCACCTAATACTCATTCTAACCCAGCTGCCCTCTGGCTGAGTTGTGCAGTTTATCAGGTCGCCAGGTACTGAGTGCCATGGCAATGGACAATTCAAGGTGAGGCGGGATGGGGCTTCGGGGGAGGAGGTTAGGTGGGAGGAAACTGGAGCACCTTGAGGAAACCTATGCAGGCGTGGGGAGAATGTGCAAAATCTATACAGACAGTGACCCGAATTGAACCCGGGTCCCTGGCACTGTGAGGCAGCAGTGCTAACCACCGTGTTGCTCCATCCCAAGGTGTTTAATAAAAATAATACTGATAAAACCGGGAGCTACCCGGGAGGATGACGAAAAGTTTAATCAAGTTTAAGGCGCATCTTAAAAGAAGTGCGAGGACAGAGAGGTGAAGAGAGCAGATTTTGGAGCTTACGCCTGAGTGTGCTGTAAGTACGGCCGGCAGAGCTGGAACGATTAAAATCGGGAATGTGAGAGAGGTCAGGATTGAAGAGGGGCAGAGGTCTCAAAAGCTTGGAGGGCTGGAGAGATCGGGTTGGGGTAGGTGTGGAGGGATTTGAAAAGGTAGTTGAGAATTTTAAATGCGAGGCATTGGTGGACAGACCAACAGAGGTCAAAGAGCACAAGGAACAGGAATTGCCAATGTTTCCCTGTTTATTTTTTCTGCAGCTGAATCCTGTCAGGGGAGATGTGCAGAAGATGTGTGACACTTCATGAATTTGATGAGAATGTCCCCATCGAATTATTAATGATTCTAAGTGGGTAATGAGTCACCAGGAAGCATCAGTGTGATTCTAACACTTTAAATTGGATTAAAACACCAGGTCTTCTTTGAAGTGCCAGGCAACTATAGTCAGTGCAAATCACAACAGAAAATGTCCAACTTTCCCTTGCGTGTAGATTATATAAAATGCACACACTGGGTAGCCCGTTACCTTTACTTGTTCTTGGTGGGCACAATGTGTCCATTATTCTTGTCAGCTTTTCCTGCAGTGCATCATCGACCGCAACATCAGTCGCAGAAATACCAAAGAATCGTTCCTGAAGAGATGAATGAATTAGAATTAATTGGGCTCCTGTTACCTGCTGAATTCTCAGCTTAATTATCATCAAAAATAAATTTCAAAGAAACATGACTCCTATCTCTGAGCTAACAACCAACAGTTTTGAAACGGTTCAGTTTCTAGGACAGCTACACTGAAGCTGTCATTTATCATTACTGATTGATTCTCAGGGTGAAGCAGAAAATGTTAAAGAACAAGCAAGCAAAGAGCAAGTCTTCAAACCAAATGTCTGAATTTCCTGAGGCGTTGTCTGCTTTACAACAAGGAAGAAAGTGCCTACTAAATGTTTCGAGGAAACAAATGAGTCAGTGAGCGTGGTGAACCGCAGAGCTGTCCAGACTTGTCTTGTCAGTGGCCCAATATCGGTCAGGCTGACAGAGTGGGGTTGCCGATGTGCAAATCTCTCTCACCATAATCCACATCAGATTCATCATCCTTCTAAGATCCATAATCTAACTATCACAAGTCCTACGGTGATGGGCGAGCGGTGTAGTGACAGGTGCGGACTCACTGGGAGCTGTAGCTGCAAACCTGCACACAGGTTTTTCACTGGAAGCAAGCAGAAGTTGGAATTGGCAGTCCCGAGCTACTGGGCAGTCTTTGCCACTGAATGTCACTGATATTCCCACCTATTCTATGGCGAACAGTAAGTTATTTTTCGTAATTGACCATCTGAACAGTGTCAATCTGAGTTCCAGCATTATATCACATCCCTTCAGTGCAGAAGGAGGCCATTTGGCCCATCGAGTCTGCACCGACCACAACCCAGACCCTATTACTGTAATCCCACATATTCATCCTGCTAATCCCCCTGGCACTAGGGTCAATTTAGCATGGCCAATCAATCTAACCTGCACATCTTTGGACTATGGGAGGAAGTCAGAGCATCGGAGGAAACCCACGAAGACACGTGGAGAATGTGCAAACTCCACACAGACAGTAACCCGAGGTCAGAATTGAACCCAGATTCCTGGCACTGTGAGGCAGCAGTGCTAACCACTGTGCTGCCGTGTCGCCCCAATCTGTATCGTAGTGACTGGTGGTGACAATGTTTAAAAGAAGTAAACACAATTAATATAAATAATGAATGGATGACTGAGGATTACCGGCAATTGTCCAAACTGCTAAACCCCAATAGTTTTCATCACCATCTGATACCAGAACTGGATTTTACCAAATCGCGTTCTTTGCAACTAACCTAGGTATTCTTGCATGGATTGTGGGCATTGCTGGCAATACCAGCATTTGTTGCCCATCCCTAATGTTCCTTGAACAAAAGGGCAGTTTAGCGTCAATCATGTTGCTATGGGTCCGGAATCACATGTTGGCCAGGCCAGGTAAGGATGGCAAATTTCCTCCCTTAAAGGACATTAATCAACCAGATGGCTTTTTACAACAACTGATCATAGTTGCCATGACTGAGACGAGATTTCAATTCCAGATTTATTAACTGAATTTAAATTCCACCAGTTGCCATGGTGAAAGTTGAACCCATGTTCCCCTGGGCTTCTAGATTACTATCCACATTACCACTGTGCCACTGTCTCCCTTCGGGTTTCCTCAATAAGAAGAAGTGTTCATATTTGCACCGGTCTTTTAAAAGAAAATCTTTAAAGGAAATGACACTTACAACTCAAAAGAGCTTTTGTGGCGCAAGTTTCTGTTAATCCTTTAAGAACTAATGGGCGGGGTGGCAGGGAGTCAAAGACTGACTTACCGCCTCGTCCCATAGCAATGCATCCAGTGATCCTGATCCATCATCAAGTGTAAACCTCATGACAAACACGTAACGTAGAAGCTGAATGCCTAAAACTGGTGCAAGGAAACATGTTAATGTGCAATAAAGCCACAACGACAAGGCCCCTTAGAACATCCTCTAATAGTGAATGCGGCAACACTAGGAGAGCTGTGACAAGGAGAACTCTTTTTAAGTCAGCACATTGTTATGATCTGGGCTGTACAGCCTGAAAAGACATGGGAAACAGATTTGATAATTATGTTAAAAAACAGAATTGGACATTTCTTGGAAAGGAAAGAAATGTAGGTCTATGGCGAAGAGCAGGGGTGCTTGTCTAATCAGCTGTTCTTTTTTGAAGAGCCAGCACAGGCCTCTTGGGCCGAACAGCCTCCATTTCTGCTGTAAGATTCTATGATCCAAATTTTCCAAACATGAACTTGATCTCAGAATGTGTCACTGAAGTTCCAATGCAAGAAGAATACAGTGCATTCCAATACACAACTTTAACATATAATCTACAGTTGATTATCTCTTGCTGTTAAAAATGGTGTTTCAAACACTATGTCCCATGTATAAGTAGGTATCTGTCCCTCATTCACTGACCCCAGTTAAAATCATACTTAAATTGCACAATCTCTGGATAGAGTAACTAAGGCTGAATGATTCATTATTTTGCAGCATCTCAACCATGGAAATCTTAGGGGTGATCTTACGAAAAAAATTTGAAGTCCAGAGCAAGTGTGAAAGCAGGAGAAAACATTTTTTGGGCAAGTCCAAATCTGTGATCTTATGCACTTAGAGCAAAACAAAAACCCATTAAAATCCATTTCCTGCCTGTAGGGGGCAGGGCGGGTGTACGATCACCTGAAAGCTGGCTGAGTGCAGCAGAGGTGTCAACGCGCACATGCTCTCAGCCAGCTTCCATAGCGTAAAGCAGGCATCCCTCCCCCTCAGCTACCATGGGGGCCCGCAGCCAATTGTAATTTACGTGATTTTTTCAGCCTCGTGCTGGAAATGGGTGCGAGGCTGACCTCGCTGGATATCCGGTGCCGGTAAGATTGCAAGAGGTGAGAAATTGGGCGCGAATCTGGTTTCTCAGTTCTCTTATGATCCGAATGGCTCTCCCTGCCCATCGGCCAGTGGAGTGTGATGGTAGCGATGGTAAGATTGGCCCCCCTGCTTGTCTCTTCCTTTTATAATGACAGGATTTTAAAACTCAAGCTTAATATCACTGCACCAATCTTACTCAGGTCCTGCATTATGGGTTTTATATTGTTTCTTCAATGTAAAGAAAACTCTGCAAATTCAGACTTTTCAAGATAATATTTCATGTTCAAAACTGCAAGCATATTATGAACAGCAAAACAAGAACAATTATTTTCATTTATTTAGTGTAGTCAAACATTCAAAGACGCTTCATGTTATAATCACTCGGGAAGCGGTAATGAACAGATTAATGGATCTGCACATTGACAAGTCCTAGGGTCTTAATAGAGTTGGCTAATGAAATTGTAGATGCATTGGTATTAATTTTCCAAAATTTGTTTCCAATATTCTGGAGAGGTTCCATCAGTTTGGAAAGTAACAAATATAACCACTCTGTTCAAGAAGGGAGGGATGCAGAAAACAGGAAATTATAGGCCAGTTAGCTTGATGTTTGTCGAGCGGAGGATGTTAGAATTGATCAGTAAGGAGATTATAGCTGGGCACTTAGACAAGCTCCAGGTAACTGGGAAGAATCAGCATGGTTTTATGGAAGGGACATCATGTTTAACCAAGTTACTGGAGTTCTTTGAAGGAATTGTGTGTGCTGTGGATAGAGGGGAGCCTATATCCGTACTGTGCTTGGATTTCCAGAAAGCCTTTGATAAGGTGCCACATCAATGGTTATTGCAAAAATTAAAAGCTCATGGTGTAGGGGTGACAATTTAGATTAGATTGAAGGTTGGCTGGATGGTAGAAAACAGAGTACACATAAATGGATCTTTTTCTGATTTCAATCTAGTAAACCTCCACTCAACCACCTCCAACACATTTACATCCTTCCTTAAATAAGGAAACTAAAACTGCACACACTGTTGGAGATGTGGTCTCACTACTGCCCTGTATAACTGAAACATAACATCCTTACTTCTACGTTTAATTCCTTTCATAATAAAAGATAGCAGTCCATTACCCTCCTTGAGTACATGCTGCACCTGCACACTAACCTGTTGTGACTCATGCACTAGAATATCTTGATGCCTTTGTACCTCGGAATTCTGCAGGCGTTCTCCATTTAACGCATACCCTGATTTTTATTCTTCCCAGAAAAGTGAACATCTTCACACTTTCCCACATTATATTCAATCTGCCCATTCACTCAATCTATCTGTATCTACATCCATCTGATTGTCAGGATGTGACCGGTGGAGTCCCTCAACGGTCTGCCTTGAGCTGTTAACTTTTTACAATTTATATTAATGACTTAGATGAGGGCAGGGAAGGCACGGTAACTAAATTTGCAGACAACAGAATATGTAGGAAAGTATATTGTGAAGACATATGGAGTTTGCAGATGGATACAGATAGATTGAGTGAATGGCCAAAAAGTCTGGCAGATTGAGTATTATGTGAAAAGGTGTGAAGTTGTGAAGTGTGATACCTAGAATGAGCGGGTTGACTTATGAGGATAAATTGGAAAGGCTGAGCTTGTTTCATTGGAGTTTAGAAGAGTGGTAGTGACTTGATTAAGTACACAAGACAATCAGACTACAAAAACATAGGAATAGAAGTTGGCATTCGGCCCAGATTCATGACTGATTTGCTATGATAATCCTCAACTCCACTTTCCTGCCTTATCTCCATGAGCCTTAATTCCTTTACTGATTAAAAATCTGTATGTCCTAGCCTTAAACATACTTAACGAGCCAGCCCCTACTTTGCAGTAAAGAATTTCACTGACTCACTGCCCTTTGAGGAAAGAAAATCCTCCTCATCTCTGTCTTAAATGGATGCCCCTTTACTCTGAGATTCTGAAGGGTATTGACAAAGTGGATAATCAAAAGGATATTTCCTCGTGTGGATGAGCCCAGAACTAGTGAATACTGTTTTAAAATTTGAGATTGTCTTTATAGCACCAACATCTTTTTCTCAGAGGGTTATGCGATTTTGGAACTTTGTGCTCAGAAGGTGGTGGAAGTGAAGTCACTGAATTTTTTTTTACAGCAGAGGCAGATAGGTTCTTCTTGGGCAAGAGGATCAAAGGTTATCGAGGGTAAATGGGGAATACGGAACTCAATGCAATCAGATCATCCATGATCTTATTGAATGGCAGAGCAGGCTTGAGGAGCCAAATTACCTGCTTATGCTCCTATTTCCTAAGTTATGGTCACAGGAAAGTTATGAAATAAAGTCTGGTAGCCAGTCACATAAAGTGGTGTTATGACTGGTGACCAAAAGCTCAGCGAAGTAACTTAGCTTTAAGGAGTGACTTAAAGGAGAGGTATAGGGAGGGAATTTTACAGCTAAGGGCCCAGGTGTCTGAATGCACGACTGCAAAGAGTGAAAGACTGAGTTGTGCAGGAGGCCAGAATTGGAAGAGCTCAGAGAACTTGTGGGGCGTGAGAAGGTTACAAAGACTGAGAGGGATGGACGTGAAAACAAGGACAAAGATTTTAAAATTGAGATGTTAGGCTGGATGCCAATGTAGGAGTTGAGTGAACAGGACCTAATGTGATTGAGGGTAAGGGCAGCTGAGTTTCCACTGAGTTCAAGCTTACAGAAGGTGGAAATTGGGAGGCTGGATAGATGAGTATTGGAGTACTCAAGTCAAGATATAGCAGGGGCTTGGATCAGGATCTCAGCAACAATGAGCTGGGACAGGGTGGAGATGGGTGACGTTACAAGATGGAAGTAGGTGATTTTGGTGATGTAGCAAATACATGACCAGAAATTAATCTCAGAGTCAATTGTGATGCCAAGGTTGCACACAGTTTGGTTCCACCCCAGACAGTGACCAGGGAGAGGATTAAAGTCGGTGGTTATTTCATAAAATCATAGACTCCTACAGTGCAGAAGGAGGCCATTCAGCCCATTGAGTCTGCATCGACCACAATTCTACCCAAGCCCTATAACCCCATGCATTTACCCTAGATAGCCACCCTGACATTAAGGGGCAATTTAGCATGGCTAATCCACCTAACCCATATATCTTTGGACTGTGGGGGGAAACCGGAGCACTGACAGAAACCCACGCAGACACAGGAAGAACGTGCAGACTCCACACAGACAGTGAACCAAGCTGAGAATCGAACCCAGGTCCTTGGCACTGTGAGGCAGTTTTGCTAACCACTGTGCCACCCTGTAGAGTTGATGTGGAGATGCCAGCGTTGGACTGGGGTAAACACAGGAAGGTCCCTCTGACCTTGAAGGAGACTAGTGTTGAAATTGCAGGGGCCCTGGCAGATATATTTAAAATGTTGGTATCTACGGGTGAGATGCCGGATGATCGGAGGATAGCTGATGTAGTTCCATTGTTTAAAAAAGGCTCAAAAACTAATCCGGGAAATTATAGGCTGGTAAGTTTGATGTCAGTAGTAGGTAAATTATTGGAAGGAGTACTAAGAGATAGCATCTACAAATACTTGGATGGACAGGGACTTATTAGGGAGAGTCAACATGGTTTTGTGCATGGTAGGTCATGTTTAACCAATCTATTAGAGTTTTTCAAGGAGGTCACCAGGAAAGTGGATGAAGAGAAGGCAGTGAATGTTGTCTACATGGACTTCAGTAAGGCCTTTAACAAGGTCCCAAATGGGAGGTTAGTTAGGAAGGTTCAGTCGCTAGGTATACATGGAGAGGTAGTAAATTGGATTAGACATTGGCTCAATGGAAGAAGCCAGTGAGTGCTAGTACAGGATTGCTTCTCTGAGTGGAGGCCTGTGACTTGTGGTGTTCCACAGGGATCAGTGCTGGGTCCACTGTTGTTTGTCATCTATATCAATGATCTGGATGATAATGTGGTAAATTGGATCAGCAAATTTACTGATGATACGAAGATTGGAGGTGTAGTGGACAGTGAGGAAAGTTTTCAAAGCTTGTAGAGGGATTTGGACTAGCTAGAAAAATAGGCTGAAAAATGGCAGATGGAGTTTAATGCAGACAAGTATGAGATATTGCACTTTGGAAGGACAAAGCAGGGTAGAACATACAAGGTAAATGGTAGGATACTGAAGAATGCACTAGAACAGAGAGATCTAGGAAGACAGATACAGAATCCCCTAAAAGTGGCGTCACAGGTAGATAGGGTCGTAAAGAGTGCTTTTGGAACATTGGCCTTTATAAATCAAAGTATTGAGTATAAGAGTTGGAATGTTATGGTGAGGTTGTATAAGACATTGGTGAGGCCGAATTTAGAGTATTGTGTACAGTTTTGGTCACCTAATTACAGGTAGGATATTAATAAGGTTGAAAGAGTGCAGAGAAGGTTTACAAGGATGTTGCTGGAACTTGAGAACCTGAGTTACAGAGAAAGGTTAAATAGGTTAAGACTTTATTCCCTGGAGTGTAGAAGAATGAGGAAAGATTTGATAGAGGTGTATAAAATTATGATGGGTATAGATAGAGTGAATGCAAGCAGGCTTTTTTCCACTGAGGCTAGGGGAGAAAAAAAAGAGGACATGGGTTAAGGGTGAAGGGGGAAAAGTTTAAAGGGAATATTGGGGGGGTTCTTTACACAGAGAGTGGTGGGAGTGTGGAATGAGCTGCCGGATGAAGTGGTAAATGCGGGCTCACTTTTAACATTTAAGAAAAACTTGGACAGGTACATGGATGAGAGGGGTGTGGAGAAATATGGTCCAGGTGCAGGTCAGTAGGACTAGGCAGAAAAATGGTTCGGCACAGCCAAGAACGGCCAAAAGGCCTGTTTCTGTGCTGTAATGTTCTTTGGTTCTAAGTCTCACAACATCAGGTTAAAGTCCAACAGGTTTATTTGGTAGCAAACACCACTAGCTTTCGGGACTTTGCCCCTTCGTCAGGTGAGTGGGGAGTTCTGATCACAAACAGAACATATAAAGGCACAAACTCAGTTTACAGAATATTGATTAGAATACGAGTATTTACAGCTAATCAAGCTTTAAAGCTGCAGACAATGTGAGTGGAGATAGCATTAAGCATAGGTTAAAGAGATGTGTATTGTCTCCAGACAGGACAGTTAGTGAGATGTTGCAAGCCCAGGCAAGTTATGGGGGTTACAAATAGTGTGACATGAACCCAAGATCCCAGTTGAGGCAGTACTCACGTGTGCGGAACTTGGCTTTCAGTCTCTGCTCAGTGACTCTGCGCTGTCGTATGTCGTGAAGGCCACCTTGGAGAACGTCTACCTGAAAATCAGCCTCTGATCTTCGGGTAAACAGTCTCCAAGGCAGCCTTCATGACATATGACAGTGCAGAGTCGCTGTGCAGGAGACTGATAGCCAAGTTCTGCACACATGAGTACTGCCTCAACTGGGATCTTGAGTTCATGTCACACTATTTGTAACCCCCATGACTTGCGTGGGCTTGCAACATCTCACTTACTGTCCTGTCTGGAGACAATATACATCTCTTTAACCTACGCTTAATGCTACCTCCACTCACATTGTCTGCACCTTTAAGACTTGATTAGCTGTAAAGACTTGCATTCTAATCAGTATTCTGTAAACTGTACGTGCCTTTATATGCCCTGTTTGTGATCAGAACTCCCCACTCACCTGACAAAGGGGCAAAGCCCCGAAAGCTAGTGGCATTTGCTACCAAATAAACCTGTTGGACTTTAACCTCGTGTTGTGAGACTTCTTACTGTGTCCACCCAGAAGAGTACAGTACTGTGCCACTCAGTTTTGCTGCGCATTTGTAGAATAATTACTTGTGCTTTGCAAGGATTCCAAAACAACTTGCAGAGTGATGTGGGGGCATAACATCTATCAGAAAATAATAAAGCTTACTTTTGGCTATCTCTGACGATTCCCATGGTCCGGTTTGAGACAGAGACTGAAGAGCATCCATTGGTTGAGGTTGAGAGCAATGCCTGCAACTGGTGAGAAAAGAATCAACATTCAGGAAGCAAGCTGGGAACCAAATTTCCTCATCTCATTTTCAGAACTATCTAGATTCATTCATCATTTAATTGCTTATATGACAATTCACTCTCTTGAATGATACATTGGGTAGGATCTTGGGTGGCACACCTCAAGACCATAAGTCACAAGAGCAGAACTAGGCCACTCAGCCAATCGAAATCTGCTCCGCCATTCAACCACGGTTGATATTTTTCTCATCCCCGTTCTCCTGCCTTTTCTCCATAACCCGTGATCCCCTTATCAATCAAGAACCTATTTATCTCTGTCTTAAAGACACTCAATGACCTGGCCTCCACAGCCTTCCTGCGGCAAAGAGTTCCACAGATTCACCACTCTCTGGTTGAAGAAATTCCTCCTCATCTCTGTTTTAAAGGATCATCCCTTTCACCTGAGATTATGCCCTCTGGTTCTAGTTTTCCCTACTTGTGGAAACATCCTCTCCACGTCCACTCTATCCAGGCCTCACAGTATCCTGTAAATTTCATTAAGATCCACCCTCATCCTTCGAAACTCCAATGAGTACATATCCAGAGTCTTCAAATGTTCCTCAAACAACAAGCTCCTAATTCCAGGGACCATTCTTGTGAACCTCCCCTGGACGCTTTCCAAGGCCAGTACATCCTTCCCTAGATACAGGGTCCAAAATTGCTCATGAAACTCCAAATGGGGTCTGACCAGAGCCTTATACAGCCTCAGAAGTACATCCCTACTTTTGTATTCTAGCCCTCTCGACATGAATGCTAACATTGCATTTGCCTTCCTAACTGCCGACTGAACCCGCATGTTAACCTTAAGAGAATTTGAACACTGACTCCCAAGTCCCTTTGTGTTTCTGATTTCCTAAGCATTTCCCTATTTAGAAAGTAGTAGATGCCTCCATTCTTCCTTCCAAAGTGCATAAGCTTTTCCATATTGTATTCCATCTGCCACTTCTTTGCCCACTCTCCTGTCCAAGTCCTTCTGCAGCCTCCCTGCTTCCTCAATACTACCTGTCCCTCTACAGGATCCAGTTTTGTGGCAATGGCATCTTCTGGTCCCATCACCGTCAACGGGGATTCCCACTGATTACACCCTTCACTGCTGGGGATTACACAACGGGGGCTCGCTGTTGGCAGGACTGGAAGATCCTGTCGGCGGGAACGGCTGGCAAATCCCACCCATTTCCTTTTCTCTATTACAAATTAGAACCTAACAAGATTATTAGCAGCTACGTGGCAGTTTTAACAGCTGAATTACATTTTAATATAAGGTATAACTTTAAAAAAAATCTTTGCTTAGTCAATGCAGTATGACTGGATTGTGCGAAATTAGCTTGTGGATGTGTTTCTTGTCCTTTGAGTTGAAGATGACTATGTCCATCAGCTAGAGAGTTTGTTAGTTTCCGGTAGATAAGTTCAAAAGACACACTTTTGCAATTTGAATGCCTCTGTTAAAATAATGACCAAAAAACATGTTCATTTATATTGCAGTATACCCTCACACCACACATTTTCTTCAGTTTTTCTAATTTGGATGGGATACGCATATGATTTTTGATAAACATACAACTAGCCTGCCAAAATATGGGCAGCACGGTGACACAGCGGTTAGCACTGCTGCCTCACAGCACCAGGGAACCGGGTTCAATTCCGGCTTCAGGTCTGTGCGGAGTTTGCACATTCTCCCTGTGTCTGCATGGGTTTCCTCCAAGTGCTCCGGTTTCCTCCCACAGTCTAAAGATGTGCGGGTTAGGTTGATTAGCCATGCTAAATTGACCCTAATGTAAGGAGGATTAGCAGGGTTAATATGTGGGGTTATGGGAATAGGGGCTGGGTGGGATTGTGGTCAGTGCAGACTTGATGGTCCGGGTAGCCTCCTTCTGCACCATGGGGATTCTATATACTTTGCAGACATCTGGGTCACTGTAAACTGCAAACAACTTTCGTCATAATACACACCAGTCCATCATTAAATAAATAACTTCCCTGAAATGTCTTCTGTGGTAACGAACACAGAATGGGGAGAAGGGGTGTAAGAGATTGCTGAAACAGAAACAATAAAATGGAAAGCGATGAAGTGGAGAGTAATTTGTTCCTGGAACATTTCAGCCAATCATGACAAGGAGACAATGACTGAAATGTTTTTAGCTGGTTTAAATTGTGAGGCATTCAGAAAATCTTGCAATTTGTGTTAAGGCCACTTTAATGTGTGAAACATGATGTAGACGGTCTCTTAGGCGACTTTACTGTTCTGATTCATAATAAGATTTCTATATTTTAGTTATAGCTGGGCAACCACAGAGAGGATCTGTTAAAATGTGCAATTTGTCCGAATTATCCGGTTTGAAATGGGTACTGGGTGACACATCAGTGCTCTGCGAACACATTTTCTGTCTCCGAGTGATGGACAGAAAAAAACCGCAAAACGCAAACCATTCATTTCCCATCCATTGCTATTCCAAGAGGGGGAATTTAGGTGAATCGCACTTAATGATAGTTCCCATTGTCTCTGCAGCTCAAAAGGATGAAGGAACTGATTACACGGGGCACTATGCTGATTGTATCAGGGAACTTTCACTTTCCATGTATGTGGGAGTAATATCATGTTTCAGATGGACAATCAATTGGGGCACTGAACCTTACTGAGGCTGGGGGAATGGAAATGATGTATCCTGTTGGAAATAGGATACTGTCAGCACAACCTGAAAGGGGTCCTGCCAATTTATCCCCTTTATGTTCTTTTTCTAAAGGACAAATATAAGCTCGTGTGATGCGTGAGGAGATCGAAATCTGGAGGGCAAAAACGAAGACGACAAGATTCAACAAGGATTACCCATAATGCCATTTCCTATCTTGTATCAGGAATGGCATTGAAAGATCATTCAAAGTCAGGCATTTTGTCCTGGAAGTGATGGGAATGATGCTCCCAAACCTCTCGGAGAGTCGGTACAGCTCATTTAGAGTTACTCCTTCAAAAAAAAACAGAAAATGTAACTTAATACAAGCAGTTCAAAATTCATCACATAGTGTTCAATAAATCTGGATGTAAATAAATACCACACTTACTAACCACCACCAGGGGTGAGTTAATTCAAATATGAATTCCAGACTTGAATAGGTTTTCAGTTTTCTCTTGCATTTAATTTCCTTCTTTAAGCTAAAATAGTTGTTGATCGAAAATCTAATTTCCACTGGAACACTCCAAAGCAGCATTGTATGAGTTATCAACAATGATTAATGGAAGTGACAAAAGAGAGGGGGCATATCACAGGCCCACCTTCTGTAGCATAAACTGTTTCATTTGCAGTTTACTGGTATAAATCCTGTTAATACTGGTAAAAGGAAGGAACTGAAGTAATACTTTTTGAATTAAGATCAAGCAAAAATGCAAGCATATGTGCTATAAACACATGGTTAATATGCTTTCCATTTGTATATTGGCTTGCTAGCTGTGGAAGAGGGATCTGGGTTAATTAGCAGAACCACAGGCAGAGTCTCAGGAAAGGGTTAAAGTGATTCACACCTAACTGGATCCGTTGATGGTTTATTCAGCTGTGAATGCATTACCGAAAGAAAACTGAACATAATATGATTTTTAAGTATTAAGCTAATATCAAAATACTGAGTGCTGTATTTTAACAAATTAAAAGTATTTCAATATGGAATCACCTCAGTCAGAAATGCGAACGTTGCAGAAAATGATGATTACGGTTCAAAAGTTTATAGTTGGGTTAGCAAGAATGTGGTAATTTCAGGTTTTGGGTACAGAGGATAATACATATATTTAAAACAATGAGGCTTCTAATGTCCAAGGCATAAAATTGTACCAGTCTTTTGGGCCCAGGGCTGACATAGAACATAGAACATTACAGCGCAGTACAGGCCCTTCGGCCCTCGATGTTGTGCCGGCCAGTGGAACCAATCTAATGACCCTCTAACCTAAACTATTCCAATGTTATCCATATGCCTATCCACTGACCATTTGAATGCCCTTAAAGTTGGCGAGTCCACAACTGCTGCAGGCAGGGCATTCCACGCCCTTACTATCCTCTGAGTAAAGAACCTACCTCTACCTTGGCAATATGCTGTTAGGAAAATAGTCACATGACAGAGTCCTTAGCAACATGGCAACCAGGAATTATGGTCATGCCGGGGGGTAGGATCCGGTAATGGGAATGGGCAGATAGCATATTACCATGCCAGGCAGTGTATTCCAACTGGCTGAGGTAATCTGTCAATGTGGACTGACATATTAATGTGAAATGAAATTGAATTAAGCTAATAAGTGGGAGTATCTGAGACAAGCAGAAATTATAATTGGATGGTATTTTGGCTCAGTGCTTCAGGTCTTTGGAAAGGTCTTCCAGTACCAGCTGGTGTTGATAGACTCTTTGGGGAATGTCCGTGGCCGAGGTTAATGTCATGTATGTCTTTTATGTTTTTAAAATAAATCAAAAATATTGTCCTTGTGTAATTAATTCTAGCTTTCTTAAGTTCTGTTTGTGAGAACTTGATCACCTTTGGAGAAATTCCCTAAGACACTAGTAAAATTCCACCTTCACATAAATATAACAAGGCGCAAGTGCATGGGGACACCACCAGCAGGATGTTCCCCTCCAAGCCACTCACCATCCTGCATTGGAAATATATTGCCATCCCTTCACTGGGTTAAAATGATGGAACTCTCTCTCCGAACAGCACTTTGGGTGTACCTATATCACATGGACTGGCAGTAAAGGCAGTGACTTGAACTGAAGGCAGTTCTCTACTTTCTCAAGGGAAATTAGGGATGGGCAATAAATGCTGGTCTAGTCAGCGATGCCCACATTCCATGAATCAATAGGCTTTCATTTAGAATAATCTTTGTCAGTGATACCATTTGTCAAATGCTAACACCGGCTGTAAGAACAGGAAAGCACAGGATCTTAGAATCCCTACATTGCAGGAGGCCACCATTTGGCCAAACAAGTCTGTATCAACTCTCCTACAGAGCATCCTATCTAGGCCTTATCCTGTACCCGCACGTATGCTAATCCCCTTAATCTACACATCCTGGGACAAAGCAGGAATGTGCAAATGCACCAGAACATTTAGTAGGAGACTCTAGACTCTTGTGATGAGCTCAGGTTTCCTTACTGAAGACAGGAAACTTAATTCTTCAAGAAGAGCAATGGGGTCAGCTGTGGGGAATGGGGCCAGAATTATTGCTGATGAAGTCTTGCAATGATTGTTTTCTGGTTCCTCCCAATTTTCTCCCCCTTCCCTCTTTGTATGTGGCCATCTAAAGACTAGCAACTCTCTATAAAAACATTCAGTGGCAATTCCTAATCCACAGAGGCAGAGCCGGATAATGAGTGGAGGCAGAAGAATCAATCATCTTTGAAAACATCAGAGCCAAGGGCAATCCAATGGCAAGAGGCAGCAGTTAGCGGATTTAAAGTAAGGATTGAGAACCATGGCTGGTAGTACATGTCTGTGATGGACAGCACAGGAGTTAACTCTGAGGGATTGAATTTGCCCATCTACATTCCATGGGTCACAATGCTTGGGTTCATGTCATACTATCTGTAACTCCATGACTTGCCTGGGCTTGCACAATCTCACTAACTGTCCTGGCTGGAGACAACACACATCTCTTTAACCTGTGATTAATGCTCACTCCATTCACATTGTCTGTACCTTTAAGACTCGATTACCTGTAAAGGCTCCAACCATTATTTTGTAAATTGACTTTGTGTCTTTATATGCCCTGTTCGTGAACAGAACTCCCACTTACCTGATGAAGGAGCAGCTTTTGCTACCAAATAAACCTGTTGGACTTTATCCCTAGTGTTGTTAGGCTTCTTACTGTGTTCACAATGCTTGCACAGTGTGATATAGATATAGAGCCCTTTGAGCTTTGTAACACCATGCTAGTATCAAAACAAATTTCAATTGATTATTTATATTTACTTAGTGTTGCTGCTCTGCACCTAAGCTAAGAGTATATCCTACCTTCCACCAGAATTGTGGAACGTTCTGGAATTCTTTGCACTTCATCTGACTTCACGAAATGGACGGTGATCCGGCGATGTCTGTGACCTTCAGCTTCCCATGTAGCTGTTTGGTACCACAGAGCATCAGGTGACTGGCTATCAGGGGCAGCAGCCATAGAGTCAGGGCTGTAAGCATCTTGCAGAAGGCTGTCAATGTGATCATCACATGGAATCTCCTGCCTGTAAAATGGGCCCAGGAGAAGCAGTGAGTGTGGTCTCATCACAGTTATGCACAGCAATCAGTCAGCACCTTTCAAATCAATACTGAAGACCACTTAGCACATTTAAGACAAGTAACAAAAAATACCTCCTCTAAAAAATCCCCAAGAAAAAATTCCAACATCTTTTCCTTCCTGTAGCCATCACCCATGAGCTGCATTCAATTCTTTAGATTGGTGAAGATATCTCAGGTCAGAAATCTTTTTACTCTTAATTTTCCAGTACTAGAATTACAATTTATGGGGTTTAATTAATATTTCTCTTCATATTGTGTAAAATCTTGATGCAAAGCCTGAAGTGTGGTTTCGGATTTTCAAAAATATTAATGTTACTGTTTCGTAGAATCCCTACAGTGCAGAGGGAGGCCATTCAGCCCATCAAACCTGCACCAACAACAATCCCCATCTAAGCCCTATCTCCATAACCCCATGTATTCACCCTGCTAATCTCCCTGACATTAAAGGACAATTTAGCATGGCCAATCAATGTAACCCACACATCTTTGGACTGTGGGAGTACCCAGAGGAAAACCCCACAGACATGGGGAGAACACCAAACTCCACACAGACAGTGAGCCAAGGCCAGAATTGAACCCGGATCCATGGCGCTGTGAAGCAGCAGTGCTAACCACTGTGCCACCCCAAAGACTTTTCTCAAACCAAATTCAGAAAAGCTCCTTCATGCATCCACTTCACATTAAATATATGCTTTCATTTAGCACCAGAGGCTTAGTTTTCCATTCTATTTTCCTGCATGAATCTACCCAGAGAACTGTAGCAACAGCCTGTCAGGTACTCACAGTGAGTGACACTTGGGACAATAAAGTTTCACCGACTGGTGAAGAGCTTGGGGCTGATAATTCACCATCTTCGCTCTAATGCGGTACTTCTGAGGTGGTGTTTGGTCCAAGACTTCTTGAATTGAGGTTGGTTTGATGTGTTGATGAGCTGTGAGCACTGCAATAAAGAACAAAGATTGAAAAAGTATGAGAGAATCATCAAAAACAACAAAAGTATAGGAGGACGATCAACGTTCCACAATGTCAGAACCATTTGTTAAGCAGCAACAGTGGTAATCTTGAGGATCTTAAAGGGACTGGAAAACTTGAAGCTTTGGCAATGCCTTTCAATGTACTTCTGCGGGGCTGCATCGTGGCACAGTGGTTAGCACTGCTGCTTCACAGTGCTAGGAATCCGGGTTCGATTCCCAGCTCAGGTTACTGTCTGTCTGGGTCTGCGCGTTCTCCCCATGTCTGCGTGGGTTAGAACATAAGAACATAAGAAATAGGAGCAGGAGTAGGCCATCTAGCCCTTCGAGCCTGCCCCGCCATTCAATAAGATCATGGCTGATCTGAAGTGGCTCAGTTCCACTTTCCTGCTTTCTCTCCATAACCCTTAATTCCCCTATCAGAAACCTATCTACCCATGACTTAAATATATTTAGCGAGGCAGCCTCCACCACTTCAACGGGCAGAGAATTCCAGAGATTCACCACCCTTTGAGTGAAGAAGTTCCTCCTCAACTCTGATCGAAACTGCACCTCCCCCCCCGCCTTATCTTGAGGCTGTGTCCTCTAGTCCTGCTATCCTTTCTAAGCTGGAAGAATCTCTCTACCTCTACCCTATCCATCCCCTTCATTATCTGATACGTCTCTATAAGATCCCCATTCATCCTTCTAAACTCCAACAAATACAGACCTAGTCTATTTAGTCTCTCTTCATAGTCCAACCCCCTCATCTCCAGTATCAGCCTAGTGAACCTCCTCTGCACTCCCTCCAAGGCCAATATATCCTTGCGCAAGTGCAGCGACCAAAACTGCACACAGTGCTCCAGCTGCGGCCTCACCAGTACCCTGTACAGTTGCAGCAAGACCTCCCTGCTTTTATATTCTATCCCCCTCGCTATAAAGGCCAGCATCCCGTTCGCCTTCTTGATCACCTGCTGCACCTGCAGACTGGGTTTTTGTGACTCGTGCACAAGGACCCCCAGGTCCCTCTGCACCGTAGCCTGCTGCAGCTTTTCGCCTTTTAAATAATAATCCCTCCTACTATTATTTCTGTCAAAGTGGATAACCTCACACTTGCTAACATTATATTCCATTTGCCAGGTCCTCGCCCACTCGCTCAGCCTATCCAGATCCCTCTGCAGACTTTCCACACCCTCCACGCAATTTGCTTTTCCACTCATCTTCGTGTCATCAGCAAATTTCGTCACCCTACACTCAGCCCCCTCCTCCAGATCATCTATATAAATGGTAAACAGTTGAGGCCCCAGCACCGATCCCTGCGGCACTCCACTAGTCACCAACCGCCAACCAGAATAGCACCCATCGATACCAACTCTTTGCTTCCTATTAGACAGCCAATCCTCTATCCACACTAACACCTTACCCCCAACTCCGTGCACCCTAACCTTCTGTAGCAACCTTTTATGAGGCTCATTGTTCTCTGGAGCATTGAACCTGGTGGCTGTGGCTGTGGTGAGTGACTGATTTAAAGTGAAAACCGCTTTTTTCCTGTACTTCCGGTTCTCGGGGCTTGTTAGAGTGTAGTTTACTTCCGTACCGGAAGTTAGGCCAGGGGATAGTCGTTAAGGGGGAGCGGGGGGTATAAATCGGATACTCACCCGGGGACCCACCTCATTGTTCTCTGGAGCATTGAACCTGGTGGCTGTGGCTGTGGTGAGTGACTGATTTAAAGTGAAAACCGCTTTTTTCCTGTACTTCCGGTTCTCGGGGCTTGTTAGAGTGTAGTTTACTTCCGTACCGGAAGTTAGGCCAGGGGATTGTCGTTAAGGGGGAGCGGGGGGTATAAAAAAGGGGTAGCAGTATAGAGCGGGCAGCGTCGGGAGCGGGCAGCGGAGTGAGTGGGAACTGAGTGAGAAGGGCTTTGGCTTGCTGGGCTTAGGCGAGAGTAGGCTTAGAGAAGGCGAGTGACAGATTCCTACCTTGGGCGCTTACAGGAGGTTGGGAAATGGCAGGGAATATAGGGAGGAATGTAAGTTGCGTCCGGTGCCACATGTGGGAGTTCCTGGTGGTGTCACGGGTCCCCAAGGTACACATCTGCAGTAAATGTTTAGAACTGCAGCGATTGAGGGCCCGGATCAGGCAACTCGAGGGGCGACTGGAAGATGCGTTTCTAGTTAGGGAGAATGAGGAGATAATGGCTGGGAAACATGAGCAGGAGGAGGTCTCAAGGGCGGAAGAGAAGGGAGGATGGACGACTGTTAGGAGGGGAAAGAGGAAGAAGAAGAGTAGTCAGGGTCCCCCGGCCTCCCCGGAGGCCCCCCAAGGTTCGTCGGCAGGGGCACAGAAAAATAGGAAGGAAGGGGAGACTGATTTAGAGGGACGGAAAGGGTCTGGTAAGGTGATAGTGGTAGGGGATGGGAGGGTCCGAGGGATTGATAGGAGGTTCTGTGGGCAAGGGCGCGACTCCAAGATGGTGGTCTGCCTCCCTGGAGCAGGGGTAAAAGATATAATGGAAAGGGTAGAGGGAATTTTGAAAGGGGAGGGGACCCAGGCAGAGGTCATAGTACACGTAGGGGAGGGGGATATAGGAAGGAGGAGTAGGGGAGAGGTCCGTAGGCAATTTAGGGAGTTGGGGGCCAAACTAAAGGGCAGGACCTCTAGGGTGGCACTGTCTGGGTTGCTGCCCAGTATGAGCAGGGCTAAGAATGACGAGATCATGCAGTTGAATGCATGGTTGAGGGACTGGTGTAGGGTAGAGGGGTTTACTTATGTAGATCATTGGGAGGTGTTTAGGAGAGAAAGGCAACTGTACAGGAGGGGTGGGGAGGATTTGAACGGGAGGGGGACTAGTGTCTTAGCAGGGAGGTTAGCTGGGGTGTTCAGGAATGATTTAAACTAATAGGGAAGGGGGGTGGGGAGGTGGCTGGGAGAGAGACGGGTGAAAGGAAAATTATAAGGGAGAAGGTGGTTCCGAGGGACATTTGTGGGTTGAACTGTGTCTGTTTCAATGCTAGGAGTGTGGCAGGGAAAACGGATGAGCTTAGGGCCTTGATGTTTGTGAGGCAGTTGGATGTGGTGGCTGTAACGGAGACGTGGTTACGGGAAGGGCAGGACTGGCAGCTGAATGTTCCTGGGTACAGGTGTTTTAGGTGTGACAGAGGAGGGTTGAAGAGAGGTGGAGGGGTGGCACTGTTAGTCAAGGAAAACATCACAGTAGTGCAGAGGGAGGGCGATATGGAAGAGATAGGGATTGAGTCGATGTGGGTGGAGTTGAGGAATAAAAAGGGAGAGATCACACTGCTAGGGGTGTACTATAGGCCACCCAACAGCCCAAAGTCAGTGGAGGAGGGAATTTGCAGGGGTATTTTGGACAGGTGCAGAAAGAATAGAGTGGTTGTAGTGGGTGATTTTAATTTTCCCGGAGTGAATTGGAGGGGGCCTAGAGCTGGGGGTATGGAGGGAGAGGAGTTTGTGAAATGTGTTATGGAAGGGTCGCTAGAACAGTATGTAACTTGCCCGACTAGGGGAGGGGCTATACTGGATTTAGTGTTGGGAAACGAGCCAGGGCAGGTGGGTGAGGTAGAGGTAGGCGAACATGTGGCGAACAGTGACCACAAGTCCGTCTACTTTAGGATAAAAATGGAAAGGGACGAGTGCCGTCCAAGCGGGAGTGTGCTGAACTGGGGAAAGGCGAGCTATGGCAGGATTAGGAGGGAGCTGCAGCAAACTGACTGGGAGGGACTGTTAGCTGGCAAGTCCACGGTTGGCAAGTGGGAGGCTTTTAGGGACAAAATGAAATGGTTGCAGGGGAGGTTTGTTCCGGTTAAGCGAAAGGATGGGAAAGGTAGGATTAGAGAGCCGTGGATTACGGGGGATATTGAAGACTTGGTTAGGAAGAAGAGGGAGGCGTATGATAGGTCAAAACAAATGGGTACGGAGTGTGCGCTGGAGGAATATAGAGAGAGTAGGAGGGAGCTAAAAAGGGGAATTAGAAGGGCGAAGAGAGGGCATGAGATGGCTTTGGCCGGTAGGATTAAGGATAATCCTAAGGCATTTTATTCCTATATTAGAGGCAAGAGAGTAGTTAGAGGGAAAATTGGTCCTCTTAGGGACAAGAGTGGAGAGTTGTGTATTGAGTCGGAGGGAATGGGGGAGCTCCTGAATGAATACTTTGCGTCGGTATTCACGAAGGAGAGGGGTTCGGAATCGTGCGGTCTCTTGGAGGGAGCGGAGGTTCAGTTGCAGGATATAGTTATTACGAGAGAGGAAGTGCTAGGGCTTTTAGGTAGCGTAAGGACGGATAAAGCTCCGGGGCCTGATGGTATTTATCCCAGGCTGCTTAGGGAGGCGAAAGATGAAATTGCTGGGCCTCTGGCGCACATCTTTGTCTCTTCTTTGGACACAGGTGAGGTCCCAGAAGACTGGAGGGTAGCAAATGTGGTCCCGTTGTTCAAAAAAGGTAGTAGGGATAACCCTGGGAATTATAGGCCAGTGAGTTTGACGTCGGTGGTAGGGAAGTTAATGGAAAAAATACTTAGGGGTAGGATGTATGAGCATTTGGAGCGTTGCGATCTGATTAGGGATACGCAACATGGCTTTGTTAGAGGGAGGTCTTGCCTTACGAATCTGGTGGAATTCTTTGAGGAGGTGACAAAAACGGTTGACAATGGGAGAGCCGTTGATGTCATCTACATGGATTTCAGTAAGGCGTTTGACAAAGTCCCTCACGGTAGGCTGGTAGAAAAGGTTAAGGCGCATGGGATACGAGGCCAGGTAGTTAGGTGGATTGAGAACTGGTTGGGAAATAGGAGACAGAGGGTAGTTGTGGAGGGTACCTTGTCGGGCTGGAGGCCAGTGACCAGTGGTGTGCCGCAGGGCTCGGTACTGGGACCTCTCCTCTTTGTAGTCTACATAAATGACTTAGAAGAGGGAGTAGGTGGTGTGATCAGCAAGTTTGCTGATGACACCAAGATGGCAGGGTTGGCGGGTACAGAACTGGATTGTCAGGTGATACAACAGGATATAGATAGGTTGGTGCAGTGGGCAGATAGGTGGCAGATGGCATTTAATCCTGACAAATGCGAGGTGATGCATTTTGGAAGGAATAATGCAGAGAGGAGTTATGTGATAAAAGGTAGGCCGATTAGGAGTATAGATGTACAGAGAGACCTGGGAGTGCAGGTCCACAAATCCATGAAGGTTGTGTCACAAGTGGAGAACGTTGTTAGGAAGGCTTATGGGATGTTAGCCTTTATAGGAAGGGGCTTAGAGTATAAAAGCTGCCGTCTAATGCTTCAGTTATACAGAACGTTGGTTAGACCGCATTTGGAGTACTGCGTCCAGTTCTGGTCACCTTATTACCGGAAGGACGTGGAGTCTCTGGAAAGGGTGCAGAGGAGGTTTACCAGGATGTTGCCTGGCATGGGGGGACTGGGTTACGAGGAGAGACTGAAGAGACTGGGGCCATTCTCCTGGGAAAGAAGGAGATTGAGAGGGGACATGATAGAGGTATATAAGATACTGAAGGGAATAGATAGAGTTAATAGTGAGAGACTGCTCCCTAGACTGGGTACGAACACAAGAGGTCATCAATTAAGGGTGAGGGGGGGGAGGTATAATTTGGAGGTAAGAGGAAGGTTCTTTACACAGAGAGTTGTGGGGGTCTGGAATGCGCTACCGAGTAGGGTGGTGGAGGCAGGCACGTTGGACTCGTTTAAGATGCAGTTAGATAGGCATATGAGTGAAACGGGAATGGAGGGATATGGTAGGGGCTATTAAATAGGGTTAAACCTCGGGAGACACCGGAAGGGCAGGCTGTATAACTAATATGTTTTGTCTTTATTCCACAGGTGGAGGTCCACCTCGTGTCAAGCGAGGGGCATGCACACGGCGGGTTGTGCGTGGGCTGCTCTTGGAAGTCCAGGAGTGGCCTAGTACTTCATGTCGGTGTGTGTGCTTGATCCTGGACCGATAGACGGGCTCCACAACAGCTCAGTAACTAGCACTGCTAGCTGTGCAGATACATGGATTTGGGCCTGTGTCTGTGGGAGTTTGCGCATTCTCCCTGTGGCTGCGTGGGTTTCCTCCGGGCGCTCCGGTTTCCTCCCACACCCCAAAGATGTGCTCTTAGGCTAATTGGTTTCCACCAAATTGACACTATTTCTTCCCTGAATCTGACTGAGTAGGGTCCCATTCGTAGACATGCAGGGTAGAATAGGTGTAGGGCGATGCGGCGGCGCGGGCTCGTTGGGCCGAAGGGCCTGTTTCCCGTGCTGGGTTGTTCTTTGTTCTTTGTTCTTTGTTCACCTTATCAAAGGGTTTCCTCCAAGTGCTCAGCTTTCCTCCCACAGTCTGAAAGACATGCTGGTTAGGTGCATTGGCTGTGCTAAATTCTCCCTCAGTATATCTGAACAGTGCTGGAGTGTGGCGACTAAAGGGTTTTCACAGCAACTTCATGGCAGGGTTAATGTAAGCCTACTTGTGACAGTAATAAATTCACTTTAAAAATCTTCTCCCTCCTGTGAGACTGAAGGGCGCTCCCCCAAGAATCAGCAACTCCAGCTCAGCTCAGTGCTTCAGGTGCTTTCCCATTTCTTCATCAAAATGAATTCAGCTAATATCGAGCACTGCACAGCTCTGCCCCATAACTGTCATCATGGAGAATGAAGAGAAACCAAAATCACAATGTACACAATTGAGCTTCAGGTGAAATGGCCTTAGGCCCCATTGGATCTCATCCTTCCTCCTGAGCTGTGGAAGACACTGACAAGGTGAAACATATTGCCCATTTTCTGATGCTTTGGAAGGTTGTTGAAGACCACTTTATAGGCAGCCACATATTATGCAGTCAGGTACCGGCTGGATGCCATCACCAGCTTAATGAAAAATTACAGGTTTCATCACCAATTTCATCAGATATTTTGGTTCCAATTTCATAACTTGGCACCGGGAATTGGAATAATTGATCACTCACTTAACAGCAATGACATTTCCAAAATTCCCATCTTCCTACTAGGCTATCCTGCTCTTTGTAATCCAACCTTCATGGCAACATAATCCAGCTGCTGATCAGACACACATATTTTGAATTCAGTCCAAACAACATACCTCCATCCTCTTCTTCGGCTGCACTGGCACATCTACATTTGTTCTGGGTTCAGTTTTCCTCTTGTTAAATGTCTTATATTCCCTTAAGATCCTTTCTGAAACTTGGTAGCTATCGGCAAGATTACATAACTAACGTAGTTTTACAAAGATTAGGTACATATCATAACAAGAGGTGTACATTAGAGGGCAATAATGCTGATCTGCACAGAACTATAACAGAGCTTGTGTGATAAAGAAAGACTTGCATTTATATAGCATCTTTTCTTTCCTCAGGATGTTCCAAAGTGATTTACAATCAATTAAATACTTTTCTTTTAAAGAGTAAATTATTGTTGTAATGTGCGAAAGACAGCAGTCAAATGCATACAGCAAGATTCCACAATGTGATAAATACATCTTTAGATACCAAGGGGCAATTTAGCATGGCCAATCAACCTAACCTGCACATCTTTGGACTGTGGGAGGAAACCGGAGCACCCAGAGGAAACCCACTTGGATAGAGAGAGAGCATGCAAACCCTACACACAGTTATCGAAGGCTGGAATCAAGTTTGGGTCCGTGGTGCTGTGAGGCAGCAGTGCTAACCAATGTGCCACTATGCTGCCCTAAATGACCAGATAATCTGTATTGATGATGTTGGCACAGGGATATGTATTGGTTAAGGCACGGGGATAAAAACACCCATGTTCTTCTTTGAGTAGTTTAACAGCCATCTGCAAGGGCAGATAGAGCCTGGGTTCATATCTCATCCTCAATATAGCTCCTCTAGCATGGCACTCCCTCAGTCTTGCATTGGAATGTTCACCAGGGTTGTGATCTCAGGTGTGTGGGGTAGCTTTTGTGTCCACAACCACTTGAGGTGCGAGTTTTCTGACTGAACCACAGCTGACACCAAGAAAAGGAATTATTCAGACCACAGGCACAGCGATCAATTTTAAAGCAGCAACTTCACAAAAAGCCATGCCAAAGAACAGACTCAATTTTCTACAGGTTCGAGGAATTTATGCCAATACCAACCTGTTGCAGATTCTTGATGACATCGTGCGACATGAGTTGCTGTGGCCCATTCAGGAGCTGGAAGATTTAATAATAAATCTCATTAATGAAGTAACCAGCACATCACTTACCAAACAGGAAACCTGCTCTATTTGTAAAATGTTTCCCAATCTAAACAAAAAATTCACATCACCCCCGCTACATGTAGCCATGGGCTGAGTGCTGAGAGAGGGGAAGCAGGCAAAAGGCTTTTAGTTACTTGAACACGAGTCAGAAAGTGTTTAGTGTTCAAAGTGTAATGCCTCCTATTCTCATGTTGAAAATTGGTTGCAGGAATTAAAATGATATTTAATTGGTTAACAAAGATATTTAACATGGCAACACTAAACCCAACTAACAAAACAGAGAGATTGTCAAGTAAAGGTTCAAAGAAAGTGGAGAGTGTTATTAAAAATAATCACGAATCAGAAGAGTCTATGTATTTGTCACAAGTCGGCTCACATTAACATTGCAATGAAGTTAACATTGCAATGAAAATCCCCTAGTTGCCACACTCTGGCATCTGTTCAGGTACACTGAGGGAGAATTTAGCATGACCAATGGACCTAACCGGCACATCTTTCAGACTGTGAGAGGAAAACCAAGCAGACATGGGGAGAATGTGCAGATTCCGCACAGACAGTAACCCAAGCCAGGGATTGAACCTGTGTCCCTGGCACTGTGAGGCAGCAGTGCTAACCACTGTGCCACTACTTGGAGAAAGGTTAAAAAGGCATTTAAAAGAGGTTAAACCAACGAGAACCAATTGAGAGCGCTGATCCTTTGAGGGACTTAGCTGGGGCAGTACAACAAAATTACTGGCCTGAATCCTGTGGTCAGGATCGGAACCCCTATATCTGACCCTGGACAGACACAAAAATACACACTTGATTTTCTCGGATCTCTCAGAGCAGTCTTCTGATGGAGGGTCCTGCAGAAAACAGTCAGTGCAGGGAACCACAGAGGGAGCAGGGCAGTGAATTAGGGGAGAAAACCTTGCCCAACCGCCCCCATTCCCTGCAATGGCACTGGCTGCCATTCACTACCAACTTAAGAGTTTAAACTTCCCAAAGTTTCTTTGAAAAGCTATGGAGAGAAGGTAAATGTGTAAAATGGTAAGGTGGGTAAGGTGGGGGGAAGGGTTAGGGTGAGTAAGGTAAATGGGCAAGGGGGTGGAACAAGTGAGCGTGGTGAGGTTGGGTCAGATCAGATCAGGTCAGGAGTAGTTGGGTCATTGAAGTTAGCTGGATGGAGTTGTCAGGTGGTGGAGCCAGTCAGTTAAGGTTAGGGCTGGAGTAGGGAGGTGGGGCACAGCCAGTATGAATGCTTAAGGTAGTTCTGTCAGTACCCAGGTGTTGCACCAGGTCTTAACCTGTTTAGCATTTACTGAGTAACTATTCCGGTGAGTTGGAATTGTCAGAAGTCTTCAGCTCTAACTCAGAGTTGGAGACTTTTTCAGAGGATCCCAGGAAGCAGGGAAAGTCCCAGATAACCCCCAGAATCAGTGCATTAGGGCTCCTGAAGGGTCCCCAGAGACAGGAAGCTATGTTTAGTTTTGATTAGTGGTTATCTCTCTAAAACACTATCATACTACATTTAACAGTTTCACAGCCAGAAATCTGTAACTAAGCTTGTTTCAATTCAGTGTTGCAAAGTTTGTCATCATAATTTCCCAGGGAACAGACTCATGGAGAGCCTGGCATGATTTTTAAACACCTATCAGGTTGGTTCAGTTCACATTTGAGAGCTTCCATTTCATTTCAATGGCCAGTTATTCAGCATTCAGGATAATTCAGTCACATTTCATCACAGTATAAAAGACAACTTTATATGAATTACAACAGTGGGAAAGCTCTCATAAAGAAGGCAGTCAATAGTTTGAGATTCCTATGCAAAAGCAAGTTTAGTAAGAAACTCAAGATAAAAACCTAAGAACAGGCAGCTTTATATAATCCTGAAAGTTGGAGTACAAAGACCAACCTAAACTTTGCAAATGCGGGCCTATTTTTGGCAGAATGGAACTTCAGTCTCACCCAGTCCTGATCAATTTTTGGCTTCGGGCATTAGATACCTCCTGGAAGGAGGCACACTGGCTCCTGCTGGCGGAGCCCATTGATCTGCAGCCAGAAATATTCTGAGGCAATTGATCTGCTACCTTGAGAGGAAGAAGGCAATCTGAAGCTGCCTAAAAAATTGAAATTAGGGAAAATTTTTCAGCAGTTCCTGAGGCCTTTGTATGATCCCCACACTTTAGTGACTCGATTGAGGACTGGATGACCCATCTGACAATAAAACACTCCTCACAGCTCTGCTCGTCTCTCACTTGGGTTATGCACTCAAAGTGAGAAGTCTCACAACACCAGGTTAAAGTCCAACAGGTTTATTTGACAGTAAACCCACAAGCTTTCGGGGTTTGCCCCTTGGTCAGGTGAGTGGAGAGACTCTCCACTCACCTGATGAAGGGCAAACCCCAAAAGCTTGTGGGTTTACTATCAAATAAACTGATTGGACTTTAACCTGGTGTTTTGAGACTTCTCACTGTGTTTACCCCAGTCCAACGCCAGCATCTCCACATTATGCACTCAAACGCATGGCAATATTGAAGATGATGTGGAGATGCCGGCGTTGGACTGGGGTAAACACAGTAAGAAGTCTGATAACACCAGGTTAAAGACCAACAGGTCTATTGGCATTTGCTACCAAATAAATCTGTTGAACTTTAACCTGGTGTTGTGAGGCTTCTTACTATATTGAAGATGAGCAAGGGAGTTCTTCAGATGTCACAGCCAACACTTATCCCCTGCCCCCACCCAATCCAACACCATCATTGTGATGTCCTGAGGAGCTGTTTATATAAATTCTTTTGTTTCTTCTCTCTACAAATCTGGAGTCCTTATTAGAACTAGTTCAGAGGAAATCTGGCATTGATTTTTCAAATCAAGAGGGATTGAGGAGGTAAATAGACAAGGGGCAGGATTTTCCAGCCACGCTCACCCCAAGACTGGAAAATCCCATCTGAGGTCAATGGACCTTTGTGTGGTCCTGTCCCACCTGCTACAATTCCCATGGCGGATAAGACGGTAAAATTCTGCCCAAAAAATATTTCTACTGAGTGAGCCTGCAACTAAAGGACATTAATTAAAACTGCCACTTTGAGGGACCAATCCTCCAGGCTTGTCTTGGACTCTAACTCTACCTCAACGTAGGACTAAATGTCTGGACCCTATTCTGAGCAGCCGGGCAAAAATCATTTGTGTATGTGTTGGGGGTGGGGGTGGGGTGGGCATTGAAAACTTTGAACATGTCCCTTTAATGTTATTAAAATATTGGAGATGGGAAGCATTGCTATTTGAATTGGCATGGCAGCTCAAAGCAGGATGTTGTGAGATAAGTCCACTGGGAATATCACCAACTGGGGTTGACAATTCTGCCAACACCATAAGAATGGAAGGATGGGGGGGGGGGGGGGGAGGAGGTTGGGGGGTGCAGGAGAGAATTTCCCAAAAGTTAGTGAGGCGTGAAACCTTTCGCTAGAAACAGAATCTATGGCAGCTTTTAAAAGAGATATCGATAAAGATTTGAAAAACAAAATTTCAAAAATGATTAAAAAACCAGTGACTGGGGCAAAGTGGATTGATGTCCAGTGCAGAGATACATTTAAAAAGTATTTAGACGCACACTTGCGATGCCAAGCCATACAAGGCTGTGTGTCAAGTGCTGGAAAATAGGGTTAGAATAGTTGGGTGGTTTGTCTTTGGCCAGCACAGAAGTGATAGGCTGAAGGGCCCTTCTCTATGACGTTTACCACTATGACTCTGAGCTGTCCTCTTCTGTGCTGTCAAACTCTATGATTTATGCTGAGTCACTTTGACTTTCCAGAAATTTTAATGAGAGGCCACTCTTTGGTATTCCAATTCATTAAAGCAATCTGGAAATTAAATGTTCATTAGTCTGAGCTGTATGTTATTTCGTTTTACAAATATTGGCGAGCTTTCTATTTGAACCTGAGTTTTGACGATTGAAAATTCTTCTCTTGGGAAACCACCCCACTGGCATCAGTTTCAGTACAAAGACATTATATGGCCCTCATTATAGACCTGACCCTATTTAATCTGGTCTTTATCTATCCTTCAGGCTCAGCCGAAATTCCCACCCAAGATATCTTCTCAGGGTCATTGAGGAGAGCAGATGGTTGTTCCAGCATGTACTCCTTTGATTTGCAAGTTAGGACTGGATTCTCGACTCAAACGCCCACTGGGGCCTCCAGCATTATGTCGAAAGCATTGAATGTTTCTGTAAATCAAACAAGTACTAATTTTGCATGGAGCGCCGATGCTGGATGAGCCATACAGCAAGGAAAGGAATACTAAACAGATGGCTGAATGCTTCTTCCATTTTGTGGCTAGTGAGCTCAGGGGGCCAATCGAAGGCTCTTCTATTTATGAAGCTGCTGCACGGAATGACCCTCTGACTTTCAAAAACAAGCGTTTGTCTGATTCCTAGGATTCAACACTGATCAGAGCAGTCCTGTCTGCCACCACTAAAAACCCAAATGGACTTCCTGTGCTCCTCCCTTACAAAGTTTGACTCTGCCTCCATGTTGCTGCATTGTGCGGAGGGTTCGGTGTGTTGCCAATGTAAACACAGTTTGCATACCATGTTGTCTCTGATTCATTGTATGATGCTCTGCTTTCCATTCAAATCCAGCAAATACTGCAGCCCCGCGCATATTAAGGGGTGGCATGGTGGCACAGTGCTTAGCACTGCTGTCTTACAGTGCCAGAGACCCGGGTTCGATTTCCAGCTTGGGTCACCGTCTGTGTGGAGTTTGCACATTCTCCCCATGTCTGCATGGGTTTCCTCCAGGTGCTCCGGTTTCCTCCCACAGTGCAAGGATGTGTGACTTACGTGGCGACTATTACTTACGTGGCGACTATTACTTACGTGGCGAAAAACTGCAGCAGGCGACGGTGCAGAGGGACCTCGGGGTCCTTGTGCATGAGTCGCAAAAACCCAGCTTGCAGGTGCAGCAGGTGGTCAGGAAGGCGAATGGGATGCTGGCCTTCATAGCGAGGGGGATTGAATATAAAAGTAGGGAGGTCTTGCTGCAGCTGTATAGGGCATTGGTGAGGCCGCAGCTGGAGTACTGTGTGCAGTTTTGGGCGCCGCACCTGCGCAAGGATATTTTGGCCCTGGAGGGAGTGCAGAGGAGGTTTACTAGGCTGATACCGGAGTTGAGGGGATTGAGCTATGAGGAGAGGCTGAATAAACTAGGCTTGTACTCGTTAGAGTTTAGAAGAATGAGGGGAGATCTCATTGAGACGTATAAGATGATGAATGGGATGGATAGGATAGAGGTGGAGAGACTCTTCCCGCTCAGAAAAGACAGTAGGACTAGGGGGCACAGCCTCAAGATAAAGGGGAGGCGGTTTAGAACGGAGTTGAGGAGGAACTTCTTCACTCAAAGGGTGGTGAATCTCTGGAATTCTCTGCCCGTTGAAGTGGTGGAGGCTGCCTCGCTAAATATTTTTAAGAAGCGGGTTGATGGGTTCTTGATAAGAGAGGGGATTAAGGGTTATGGGGAGAGGGCGGGAAAGTGGAACTGAGCCACAACAGATCAGCCATGATCTTATTGAATGGCGGGGCAGGCTCGAAGGGCTAGATGGCCTACTCCTGCTCCTATTTCTTATGTTCTTATGTTCTTGATTGACCACACTAAATTGACCCTAGTTTTGGGGGGACGAGAAGGGTAAATATGTGGGATTACAGGGATAGGGTGGGATTGTTGTTGATGCAGGCTCGAAGGGCCAAATGGCCTCCTTCTGTACTGTGGGGATTCTATGATTCTAAACTGACACAGGTTCACTGACTTCTTTTCATAGCGAACAACCTGTGATTTTTAAAAATTTATTCATGGAGTGTGGGCGTTGCTAGCTGGGCCAGTACTTATTGCCCATTCCTACTTGTCCTTCCTCTGTGTGGGTTGTTAGGCCATTTCCGAGAATCCACGAAGAGTTTGATGACTCTACATGACGTGTTATAAACCCCACCACCACTATCACCCCATGGTACATGGAGAACCATTGCAAAAAAAAAATCACCCCACACCACAGCAAATAACCCACTGCTCTCTTAACGTTGACTTCTTTGGGAGAAAAAACACTCAGTGAATAGCCTGTGCTGAGCCAGGAGGAGACAGCACTGCTGTAAGACAGCTGTGGCACAGGCCACACACAACAGTACCAATTCTTCATCAATAGCACCATCTAATGGTGAAGAACTTCCGTTCACCTCACTGCTTCAATAGAGCTCCTGGAGGCAGCTAAGGAAAAGAGAGACAGTGTCACAGAAAGAGGCACGAGTGAAGACCTGAGGTAACCGTCACCATGTTATATGGGAACTATACTGGGGTACTGAGCTGAATACTGGCTCGTGAGTGGAGTGGAAAGCTGAATGAGTTTAGAAAGAATTAATACTTTAACCAAAACTGCTGGGCAGCTGGTGAGACACCTGGCCCAGAGTGCAAAGTGAGGAAACCACCCCTCGCACTGCTCTAACCAGGTGCGGAACACAACCCAATCCCTTCGCCAAAGGGTATTGCAGGCTTCTCAGTGTGTATCTGCTTTCAACATCAGCATATGGAAACATCTGTAGGTCAAAAACCATCCTGCACCAGGTATGCTATCATGCTCAGAATGAAGGCTGTCCATACACATTGAATCAGTAATAGTGAGAGGCATTCTAGACCAGTTTCCCTCAATGCAATGAATATTCAGGATGGGGGTAATAACACTGTTAGAACAATATAGTGATTCTGTGCTGACCAAAGACAAACCACCCAACTATTCTAACCCTATTTTCCAGCACTTGACACACAGCCTTGTATGGCTTGGCATCGCAAGTGCGTATGGAGGCGCCTGGGAACAGATGTCCAAGTCGGATCTGAATTGCGCCCAGATTCAGCAATTAGAATGAAAATGGTAAAATTGGGCCCAACGTCTCTCTTGAGGCACTGATGGACAAGGAGAGTTATGCTCTTCCCTCTATCTGAAAGAAGAAATCTTCTTAGCCAGACCAAGAGGGCACAGGCAGAGGTGACCAATACGGGACGCAGTGCAGAATGTGACAAGTTCTGGAAAGGTGAGTGACAAGCCGCTCCTGGATTGCACATGCATGCATGCACACACAGTGGCAGAACAAGTAACCAGTTGCATCACTGAAATGTCAGAAACCTTCACATATAGAGCACAACTGAGCGGAGGATATATATCAACTGTATCACTGAGGAACTCAACATCTCACATAAATGCCTTTCTGGAATGGGTGAAGCAGGGAAGCCTTCTCATTAATCTGTCTCTCTTCATCCTACAGAGATCATATAACCAATAAAGAATGCCTCAAGCTGATAGTGGTGGATTGTGGCTGTTCACCACACTTAGCCAACGAAGCAGGCAGCGCTGGAGAGCAGGCGGGAGGCACCATGGTAAGCCACAGCTGATGGTGAGGTGGGAGGTCATCTCGAGCAGGGTCACCTGAAAGCCCAATGTTTGAAGGCCACTTCTGCCTAATGTGTGCTGTGATTGAGGAAAGCCGTCATCTATTGAGCTTGTGATATTGAGTCAGCTGCTGCGTAGGCTGAGATCGCATCGCCACTGCCTCGAGTTTCCCATAGGGCCAGTTGTGGAGGGTGAGTAAGCTGCCATAGCCCAGTCATTGCCAGCCTCCTCAATGGGGAGAGATGGCCCTAAATCAGAACTTTAGCATCATTCCTCCCCATCTTCCACCTTGGTTAGAGCTCACTCTGGTGTTAGAATGGGCAGTACTGGGTAAACCTCACCTCAAGAGTGAGCAGGAGGAAGAGGGTGAGGCAGAGTTAGCTGTGGACCATCCCCACTGGAGGAAAATGGGCAGATTTAGCCATGTTCCACTGGGTAACAATGCTAGGCTTCAAGTGTCAGAAACGAGAAGGATTTCTTCTGAAGCATCAGAGATAGATGAATTCCTGAACGTTGGAGATTGGCAGATATTGAGGGGCAAGCTGATAGGAGTCTACAAGATTATGACGGGCATGGACAGAATGGATTGTCAGAAGCTTTTTCCCAAGGTGGAAGAGTCAATTAGAACCATAGAACACTACAGCACAGAAACAGGCTCATCTTGGCACTTCTTGGCTGTGCCGAACCATTTTTCTGCCTAGTCCTGCTGACCTGCACCTGGACCATATCCCTCCACACCCCTCTCATCCATGTACCTGTCCAAGTTTTTCTCAAATGTTAAAAGTGAGCCCGCTTTCACCACTTCATCTGGCAGCTCATTCCACACTCCCACCACTCTCTGTGTAAAGAACCCCCCCTAATATTCCCTTTAAACTTTTCCCCCTTTACCCTTAACCCATGTCCTCTATTTTTTTTTCTCCCCTAGCCTCAGTGGAAAAAGCCTGCTTGCATTCACTCTATCTATACCCATCATAATTTTATACACCTCTATCAAATCTCTCCTCATTCTTCTACACTCCAGGGAATAAAGTCCTATCCTATTTAGCCTTTCTCTGTAAGTCAGTTTTTCAAGTCCCAGCAACATCCTTGTAAACCTTCTCTGCACTCTTTCAACCTTCAATCTAGGCCTCTCAGCTCAAGAGACGGCGACTGTTTCACCGGCTGAACGACGGAGTTTAAATCTGCCATTTGTTGTCCAATGCATTCATAACCACTTCTGACACCCTGATGTGTCCTGGTCTTGTCAAATTCCTTCCAGTTGAAAAGCTCAAAACTGTTGCTCCAGAGACTGTTTAACAGTTAATTGGAGGAATGTGGACTCTTGGCTCCAACCTCTCCATCTGTTCGCCGCCCCCCCGGATCACATTCCTGATCCAGTGACACCATCCAAGATTTTGATTCGCATTCACCCGCACCCAACCTCACCCTTGGGGCTTTTCAAACTCCAGCTCCTAATATCTGACTTTGGGCACTTGACCATTAGGCATCAGGTCAGGAATATGGATAAGCCATTATATAGTTTTGCAGCAGGTCCAGCATTGCGAACATCAATTCCGTCGAGTAACAAGTGAACCAGTGGCGATCCAATTAGTCCAAACTTGCTTAGTTTCTCTGGTTTATTGATGCCAGAAGCCTTTGACAAAACAGGACTGCAAAGGTACAGATGAATATAACACAGTCAATGGCTCATACCTGAGGACCTGCTTGAAGTATTAAATATTTCCAGCAGTGTGAGATCGCCCAGACTATCCTGGTCTGCCAGAAGTGCTGATTCCAAAGATCTGAAAGAAAACAGAGAAAATCGTACAAAACATTTTCAATTCAAGTATCAAAAAAATGCTGCGAATGACTAAAAATAGATTCAGGGTGAATTCAGATAACAATAACCTTTGAGTGAACTATGAACAATCACTAAGGATAGGTAGTTTCACAATAGCTAAAGCCTGGAACAGATACAATGAGTGCCTGAGTTATTCATAGGTTATGGACTCGTACCTTTGGGGAGTGCAGAATCGCTTCAAAACAATTGTCAGGTGCAAGTAGCTTCTTGGAGCCAGTGTACTAACTTTTGTCTTAAGGCTGACACAATAGATCCTTAGTGCAATGGGGATATTTATTAACCTGCATCCAAGACACAGCAGAGGCTGAGGACTGGCAGGTTGTATGCACAAAGCTTGACCTATGTACATCTGTGGGTGCAAATTCCTATGAAGTCTTGCCTCTTCCTATCTAGATGCACCATAGAAAGCATTCTTTCTGGTTGTATCACTGCTTGGTATGGGCTCCTGCTCTGTCCAAGACTGCAAAAAACTACAAAGGGTCATGAATGTAGCCCAGTGCATCACTCAAACCTGCCTCCCATCCATTGAATCTGTCCACACTTCCCGCTGCCTTGGAAAAGCAGCCAGCATAATCAGGGACCCCACGCACCCTGGGCATATGCTCTTCCACCTTCTTTGTTGGAAAAAAGATACAAAAGTCTGAGATCACGCACCAACTGACCAACTCAAAAACATCTTCTTCCCTGCTGCCATCAGACGTTTGAATGGAGATACCTCGTATTAAATTGATCTTTCGCTACACTCTTGCTATGATTGTAACACTACGTTCTCCACTCTCTCCTTTCCTCCTCTATGTATCCTCTATAGATATGCTTTATCGATGCAGTGTGGAAGAAATAATAGTTTTCACTGTATACTAATACATGTAACAATAATAAATCAAATAAAAGCAAATCCTGTCTGTGTAATTATTACCAACCTTCCCTAATTTCCAATACTCCTAATATTCCGGCCTCTTTCACATCTCCAGTTTTACATGCTCTATCATTGGTGGCTATGCGTCCAGCTTCCTGGGCCCTACGCTCTGGAATCTCCTGCTCAAACTACTTTGCCTCTCACTCCTCCAATAAGACACCCCTTAGAACTTAACACTTGGAAAAATGTTTCAGTCCACCTGTCCCAAATTAACTTATCTGACTCAAAGTCAAAGTTCTTCAATGAGATTTTGCAAAGCACTTTGGGACCTATAACTACATTAAAGGCACTACATAAATTCAAGTTGATCCTGTTTACCAAATTAGATTAAAGACTGTGCTGGCATCACTGACTCTGGATCTTGGGTATCACACGGTCAGTGGAAACTCAAGTCACACTGCCAATTCCCCAAGACAAATGGGTCGAGAGTTGGTGTTAACTCCAGGACCTGGCATTGCTTGATAGGGAATCTCAGAAAAGCTGTCATAATAAACTCATCAATGGCGCAAGAAAGGTAGCTTTGGAAAACATTCTTATCCTTGACTCTTGCTTGCTGTAATATTTTACAATTTACACAAAAGGAATGAGAGCTCTTCCCATTTCCCAATAATAATGCCAGGAAATTGAGGAAATCCAAACTGACTTTTGACTTTCCTGTCACATTTCCCGTGTCTGCTCAGAGACCAGGACCTTGATAAGGCAGGAAAAATGCACTTGAGGATGATCACATCAGGTCATACATGTTCGCATTGAATGGCAGAACCTCAACGGGCCAAATGGCCGAATTCTGTTCCGATGTCTTATGTCTTTCACTGTATTGTGAACACTTTGCAACCAAGGGATTATGTACGGGGGAGGCGGGGGGCGGGTGGCTGGCGGCTGAAGTCTTCAGACCTTTCAAAGTATAAGTGGTGTCCCATTGAATGCTACTCACTGCCTGAGCTGTTGGACATCGCTGCAGTCCTTCGGCAGCACTGTGATTCCTCGCCCATATGCTGTCCCACCGTGGAGGTGAAATTCCATCTCTGGTACAGTGTCAAGGCTCCAGTTTGGTTTCTCTGCGTTCAACGTGGCTAGCTTTGCATGAACATTGTGGATTGTCAGGTGTGTTCCCACCTGTAAGAAAAATCCTCACTATTTATTACACTTGCTCATTTGGGAGAGTATCTTCTGTGTCCACCAACCTTAGTGAAACAGTGTAAGTGTCAGCATAAAGGGCCCATCACTCTTTTGTAACAAGTGTCTGCATTACAGCTAAAATTAGTAAATAGAGAAAAAGATACCTTCAGTATATTACTGTGAATCACTAACAGTCACTCATGGCTATGGGCAGAAGTAAAACTTCATCTGTATTTCTTAAGAAAGATTCTCATCTGTTTATAATTTGTAAATAAAACTTCAAAGACATTTAATTTCCAACCCTAAAACAGCCATATCCAATTGATCTTTCCAATGTTTTATACTCTTGATAAAATTGGAAATTCCATGCCTCAATTTTGGAGGCTAGAAATCCTGGTTCTGAATTTTCTTTGTAAATTCTGGTGCCTGCACTATGTTTGGTGTTAAATTCTAATTGCTGCAACAACTTCTGATCAAAACAAGGCAGGAATCTGGTGACTGGAGGGTTTGTTAAATCTTGTCTGGCACCTCTTGTTCAACTAACATCTACATCTGTTGTTCTTGGTGGCATAGTGAGTGCAGCATGGTGGTACAGTGGTTAGCACTGCTGCCACACAACACCAGAGACCTGGGTTCAATTTGGCATTGGGTGACTGTCCGTGTGGAGTTCGCACATGCTCCCCGTGTCTGTGTGGGTTTCCTCTGGATGCTCTGGTTTCCTCCCACAGCTCAAAGATGTGCGGGTTAGGAGGACTGGCTATGCTAAATTCACCCTTTGTGTCCCAAGGTGTGTAGGTGATGGTGGGGATGGGGGTTTAGATATTGTAAATGCATGAGTTTACGGGGGTGGGACGGGTAAGATGCTCTTTTAGAGAATTGGTGCAGACTCGATGGGCCTAATGGCCTTCTTCTGCACTGGGATTCTATTGGATAATAGATGTGTTGTGCCAAGTGTACCTACTCTTCTCCCATTTGAGCACACTGCTGGCATCCAACATTTTTGGTACCAACCAGTACAAGTGACTAACTTATAACATCACAAGTAAAATATGTGCAGCAATGAAAAATCCTCACTCTAATTTATATCACCATTCATTCATATAAAGGCACAAAAGGACCATTCAAATGATCAAGCATAGTCCTTCTGCCAACCCTGTTTAACAGGGAATAAAAACAAAAAATGCTGGATAAACTCAGCAAATCTGACAGCATCTGTGAAGAGAGAAACAGAGTTTCGAGTCAGTATGACTATTCTTCAGAGCTGTCTAATAAATTCATTCATTTAAAATAATGGATATATACCCCTGACCCTCATATTACATCCCCATTATTTATAACTGATTGCCAGCTAACAACTCCATGTTTCTGTTCAACATTATCATCTCAGTCTACAACACTCCCTGTTAACAATCCACTCTTATTTTCAAATGCATATTCATCCAGCATCATTTTAGTGAGTATCCATCTCGGAGCTGACTGCTATTGCAGCGAACCTGCTCCACCAACCTGTGTGCAAAATTATATTCCTTCTGGTAACTTGAAGCCTCATTAAATTAAACTTGCTCGTTGGCAGTCCATGTCAAACAGCCTGTTTCTTGGATCCATGCCCCGCTAAGTGTTGGGAACACTATCTGGTATTGTATTTCTTTAGGTAGAAATCAAATCAAATTTTCAATTAAAATTAAGTAATTCCCTTTTTTTCCTTTCATTTTGTTTCGCCCGTCCCTTTTTGGGCCACCATAGTGCTCTCCAGTCAAGTGACTAGTTCACACAAAGTGCTGCTCCTTTGGTGTACATTCTAGAAGGAAGGCAGATTTGCCTTTGGAGAGCACCTTTCATGAGCTCAGAACATTGGCACGGTGGCACAGTGGTTATCACTGCTGCCTCACTGCTTAAGGATGCTCTTTCTAATATAGCACATATATACATAGCAGGGTTACATTAGCTGTCAGTCCTCATTGAACCCTGGTTCAATTCCAGCTCGAGTGACTGTGCGAAATCTACACATTCTCCCTATGTCTGCATGGGTTTCCTCTGGGTATTCCAGTTTCCTCCCACAGTCTGGAAGACAGTTAGATGCATTGGCCATGCTAAATTCTCCGTCAATGTACCCGAACAGGCACCGAAGTGTGGTGACTAGGGAATTTTTCACAGTAACTTCATTGCGGTGTTCATGTCAGCATACTTGTGACTTTAATAAATAAATTTACAACATTCCAATGTCCTTTACAGCCAATGAAAATGTTCTGAAGTGCAGGTGTTGCTGTAACGTAGAGTAGGATGGGACAGGGCAAGTCAAAACAAGCTGTTTCCAGTAATAAAATCCCATAGAAGGCTGACATTAAACTCAAAATGTTAACTCTGTTTTTCTCTTTCCACAGATACTACTAGACTGGTATATTTTTCCACCACTTGCTGTGTTCACAGAATCACAAAATTGTTGCAGCGCAAAAAGGAGGCCATTCGGCCCATCATGTCAGCACCGGCTCTCCAAACAAGCATCATTTTATTTCTATTTCCAGTGATTAAATGGTCAAGAGTGCCTCTCAGGATTAAAGGCAGGAGATTTGGAAGAAGGAACAGCAGGAATGTCTTCCTACTAGAAGCCTATGGAATCCCAGAGTTAATATCTGAGGTAGAAATAAGGTCAAAATTAAAGTTTAATTTCAGTAGGTGCACAAAGGAAAAAGGTGAGTGAAAGGTGAGAACATTCCCCCAGCACTTCACTGAATATCAGCCTGGATTAGTTGCTCAACATTGCAGTGGGCCTTGAACCCACTACCTTCTGACTCAGAGGTGACAGTGCCCACAAATGAGCTGCACTTGACAGTTTAAATTACCAAGTGTTCTATTCTCCAAAAACAACAACACATACAACTAGATGCTTACAGAGGACTTGAAAAGAAAGTCCCCATTGTGGTTGCATCACTTGTCGACACATGCTATGCAGGTGCACGTGTAACAGAAGAAGTTGCCCCAGGCCCTGTGGAACTCTGTCCCTGCATGGAGACAACATCTCCAGGAGAGAAGGAAAGGAAACAATATTGGCAATGCCCTGATATCGAAGCAAGTTACCCTTGAAACACTAACAATGCAAGGCAATTTTAATATAAGCCTATAACTAATTGAGGTGGCCACAGCGGAATAAACTATAATAATATGTTATGTGTCACTCACTTTTATTGCAAAACGAACATTTAATCAGAACTGTCCTCCGAGATTATCCTCAATGAGTCAAATACAGTTATCTTTTTAAATTACTCATTAATGCAGCCAGGCTCCAGAAATCAACTGCCTAAGGATGCTTACTATAATATAGCACATACATACACAGGGGGTTACATTAGCTGTCAGTCCTAGGCCCATTTACAACAATTACAATTTAATCTGTGGCAGCTTTCATGTTGTACATAATGTGGGCTTCCATTGTGAAAGAAAGCTGAATTCTGCTCTCTTGCAAAGTTCTGAAGTGTAGGCCAGACAGGAAACTGGGACCAGTACTTTGAGGAATTTCTAAACTTTGTAAACAAATAATAAATGGCTACGCGGACCTCTTCCCACCTGAGAGACATGCTCCCTGAGCTGGATGTTACCGAATCAAGAATCTTGATATAAAGAATGTGTTTACAATTGCACCGCACACAAATGCACAAAGCTGTCCATGAAACTGCGGCCGATTAGTGTCACAAGTAAGCTTACACTAACACTGTGATGAAGTTACTGTGAAAATCCTCTAGTCGCCACACTCCGGCACCTGTTCAGGTACATGTAGGGAAAATTTAGCATGGCCAATACACCTAATCAACATGTCTTTCAGACTGTGGAAGGAAACCCATGCAGACTCAGGGAAAACAAGCAAACTCCACACAAACAGTGACCAAGCCAGGAATTGAACCCGGGTTCCTGGCGCTGTGAGGCAGCAGTGCTAACTATTGTGCCACCATGCTGCCCAACACTTAATGCACCGAATCTTGTCAGACACTGGCTTTCTCTATTATTGAGCCTGAGCCCCTGTCATGAACATCGTCTCCCCCAGTGCCACCAACCCATTAAAACACTAGGAATCCAAAAAAAAACTATCTGCAAGACTCGTGATTTGAATTGGAGCTCCTCTTGGAGATGGCGACCAATATTCCAAGCTCTCAATATCCGTTACAACAGCCACTGAAGAAGAAATGAAATGACTGACACACACTGGGTAGTGCCAGCCTTGTACTAAGAACAGAGAAAATTACAGCAGAGGAACAGGTCCTTCGGCCCTCCACCGACCATGCTGCCCGATTGAACTAAAACTCCCACCCTTCAGGGGACCATATCCCTCTATTCCCATCCTATTCCTGTTTTTGTCTAGATGCCCCTTAAAACTCACTCAGCTTCTGGTCATGTAAAGAGTAGACAGAAGGTTGCTTTCCCTGACACCAGGGCAGCTACCTATGTTCCTTCCAATCCCTGGCAGGTTCTTTAGCGTTGGTGGGCCCTTACTGTTCGCATGGTAATGCCGCTCAGAATCCCTCCCACAAACTCTAAACTCTTGCAGAAACGCAAAGAATCATTTTAATAGTACAATGAGTTGGCTGTCAGTTTCTGGGTGAGATCAACACATTGAGGTGCAGGCGTGGGCAGCACCCAGAGAACAACTGGCTTACAATCAATTGACCCACGATACGCACAGTGTACCCACTCACCCCCCCGATTCTGACACCTCTAGTCTGACAGGATGTCTCATGTTCCAAATAACACTGGTGAAGCACCATCCAAGTCCCACACATTATAAAGATCACCAGTTTGTTTTGATCACTGCTCAGAGTGAGTAGGACAGCCTTTTGTTTCAAATGACAACGTGATTTCTTAAATCTTTGCTCTCTTAATTGTGGTTGACCTTGCGAGGAACTCAAAGCTACTTATTATCGATGTACTTGACTCATTCTGCTTGTGCAATGCAGATCGGGAAAGCAAATTAACCAAAAAGTTTGGACTATTGCCCATGACACTGTCAGCTAGGTGGTACCGAGCACCCATGGTGCTGGTGAGGGGAGGGTTTGTCACAAGCACTGAGCACCAAGACAGCTCAAACATGAAATTCGGCATGTCCGCTAAGACTTCACCAATTTTTACAGATGCACCATAGAAAGTATCCTCTCCAGATCTTTCACCGCTTGGTATGACTCCTGCATTGACCACCACAAGAAACGACAAAGGGTTGTGAGCAAAGCCCAGTCCATCATGCAAACCAGCCTCCCATCCATTAACACTGTCTATTATTCCTGCTACCTTGGAAAAGCAGCAAGCACAGCCTAGAAATACTGTCTTCCACCTTCTTCCATTGGGAAAGATACAGAAGTCTGAGAACACATACCAACCGACTCAAGAAAAGTTTCTTCCCTGTTGCCATCAGACTTTTGAACAGACTTAGCTTATATTATCTTTCTCTACACGCTAGAATATAACACTACATTCTGCACTCTCTCCTTCCCTTCTCCCCAGTGATCAGTATGCTTTGCCTGGATAGCATGCAAAAATCAAAACTTTTCACTGTGTCCTGATACATGTGACACTAATAAATCAAATATAGGTGACATAATTACACAGAGGTAATGTTACAAAGTTAGCAATAGATGTTTTAAATCTGGAGGCTTGCATATTCGTAGTGCCATCCATTTTTCTTGAAAGGGGCATAACATTGGAAAATACTTGCGAGTGGGAATGCACCGTTCAGTGAAACCATCCTGCAAAGCGAGCGAGGCTCTGAAAGCACAGAAATATTAGTGCTTATCTAATGGGATGAATGCACTCTGATTGATTGTGTGTACAACATGCCCCGTGCACCTCACAGAGATATTTCCACGGTCCACAGGAGTTAGTAATTGCTGTATTATGAGAAAAGGCTGGGGAAATCAGCGTATTCTGCTGCACAGGGAAATTAATGGAGTGAAGCTATGGCCAGACTATTTAAAATCATTAAGGCAACAAATAAAATGGAATGGAGTGTGAAATATGATCTATATAGGGGGGAAAAGATGCAGAAGAAATCATTGGCAGAATGAAAGTTAGCAAACAATTTTTCAAGAACTTTTTGTTAGTGAATTCATTAAGATGTGATTTGAAAAAAAACAGACTGGATATGCCTTTAAGCTTCTGCTCTCACCCCTTTCCCTCCCTCCAAGAATTACAAAAGGGGTCCCTCGTGGTACTTGCTTTCAATCCCATCAGCTTCCATAGTCAATGGATTATTCTCCACCTCCAGCACATTTCCACGACCAAACACATCCTCCTTTCCCCTCCACTTCCAGCATTCCAGAGGCACCATTAACTCCGTAATACTTTGGTCCACTCCTCCATCACTCCTATCAACTCCTCCCTCCCCGTGGCACCATTTCACAGAGGCACAGAAACAGCAACACCTTTTACCTTCCTCTTTCGCACTGGCCCAGGCCCCAAACAATCCTCCTAGGCAAGACAGGTGTATTTCTTTACAGTTCAGTATACTATATTCGCTGCTTATGATACAGCCTCCTCTACTTCGAAAGCAAACGTGAGACTGGGTGACCACTTTGGGGAACACCTCCATTCAGTCCACAAGCATGACTCAGTCATGTTAATTTAGTTCTTCACCTTGTTTCCATTCTGACCCCTGCCCTTGGTCTTCGGAAGTGTTCCAATGAAGTTCCAGGGACAGTGCCTCATCTTTCGACTGGGCGCTTTACTGCCTTCTGCACTCAACGTTGAATCCAACATTTTTGGACTGTAACCTCTTACCCCATTTTGTTTTCTTTTCCCATTGCTGGTTTGATTCTTTTTGTCCTGCACTTTGCCTTCAGACAGCAGCTATTCAGGGTTCTGTCACTTACACCTTCCCTAGACACATCTTTTGTTTCTTTACATGGAGAGGTGGTGGCATAGTAGTAATGTCATTGGACTAGTAATCCAAAGACCAAGGGTCTTACTGGGGACCTGGGTTCGAATCCCACCATGGCAGATGGTGAAATTTGAATTCAATAAAAATCTGGAATTAAAACTCTAATGATGACCATGAAATCATTGTAAAAAAAACCCCATCTGGTTCATTAATGTCATTCACGAAAGGAAATCTGAAGTCCTCACCTGGTCTGGCCTAGATATGACTCCTTTTAACTGCCCTCTGAAATGGTGAAACAAGCAGCTCAGTTCAACCCCTATAAAACCTTTTCTCATTTCATGTCTCCTGCCCCATCATTGACGTTTCTTACATGTGTATCATTACGGTCTCTCCTTTCACTTGCTTGTAACCATCATCAGCTTTACCCAGTTCTGATGAATTGTTATCTCTGTTTCTCTCCAGAGATGCTGTCAGACCTGCTGAGTATTTTCAGTACTTTCTGGTTTTCTCCTCCCAGATTTCCAGCAGCCAGAGTATTTTGTTTTTGCATTATGTTTTGTGCTAACTTGAGACCACAATAAAGGTAGTTAGATGCATTGTTTAAAAGAAGGATCTTCTTTATGAAATAAAATAATGAAGTTTAACAATAACTGTAACTCAACAGAACAGTAATAACTATGAAAACAGAAGCACTAGTAAAACAGGTCTTTCTTGCAGAACACTCTCTTCCAGACTAAAATGCTTAGAATTCTCAACATGACGCCAGTAAAATAACTACATCAGAAAAAAGGCTTATAAAAACACACTGCACTCAAAATGGCATGTAACAGATTTAGATCTCGCATATGATGAACGCGGCCCAGATTGCAGCAGTCCAGCAGCCGCAGTAGTGTAATGTGAGTAACTGGGAATGAAATCTGCATTATGTCATTTTCTCAGGGCCACTCTGTAGCTTGTTTTGCCCCACAGCAAGTTTCTTTGCCACCACTGAATTTTGTTTCCTTACATTTGCTCACGGGGTATGGGGATCACTGGCTAGGCCAACATCTATTGCCCATCCCTAACTGTCATTGAGAAGGTGGTGAGTCGCCTTCTCGAACCGCTGCAGTGCCTTTGGTGCAGGTACACCCACAGTGCTGTTAGGGAGAGAGCTCCAGTTAAATTAAGCGAAAATCAAACGGCTTTCCATTCCTTGGATGCTTTGGTTTTTAAACATGAATTACTGTTTCAGGTGAAGTAGAGCATTTCTGCTCCAATCAGCAACAGTAAATTCTCAGCTATTTGCGCCAAGTTGACTTCTGCTGGCAAGGGACGGAAACTCAATCCCTGCAGGGATAGCCGGCCAACAATGTAACAGACAGTCAGGAGCCAATGAACCTCTGAATTCCTCTAAGACACTCAGTGTCACTGATGGCCACCAGACAGACACCTTGCTGACTGACTCCCAAGCATTCAGGCTTGTCCATGTTGTAAAAATTCTAAAGAGATGTGTGGCTCTCATTTTCTCACCTGGCTTCAAAGATGCAACTCCACATGCAGTGCCAACAATTCAATTGTCACTTGCACCTGAAATCCAGTATTGTGTGAACGAATTTGAAGCTAAAGTTCACAATTTATTGTTAAATATGGTGCCTTGTACACGGCTGCTGGCCTGTAACAAGGCTGCTGTGTGTGTGGCACCATCCCATTCCTCATCACAAGATTTAACTTCTGGTCAGTCATACATCACAGCCCTTGTTTCTCTCCTTTTTAACTAGCAACGTTACAACTTCTGCCCACCTTTCTCACTTAATTCCTCGCAACTCCTTCCAAATTAGACATCAGGCAGGCGCACTCCCACTGGGGGAAGGAAGGACATCCAAGCTAGAGTGACGGAATGACGGAAGATATAACACTTAAAATAAGACAGAAGGAGGAAGCTTCTGACAATTGCAAGGTTTATAATCCAACTGGAGAGCCAAGCTGAATGTAGAAAGTACCAAGGAGAACTAAAGAAGGGAGTAGAAGGGTCAAAGAGAGTGCGTGTGAGTAAGTAAGTGGCTCACACAAAAGGGAAGCAAGAAGTATTTTGTAAGTACATAAATAGTGAAAAGTTAGGAAAAAGAAGGATGGAGCTAATTCAGGGTCAAAAAAAGAGAGATGCTGGCCCATAACCTCCTGGTTCCCCAATGCTGCTTTTGGGGGTACGCTAACGATGCTTTGGGAAATCCCTCCAGGACATTACTCTGTAAGGGTTTCCCCGGCAATTGTCCAGAAGTGATAACTTCCCTCAGACAATAGCGCAGAGCTGAGAACCATCTGACAGAAGTGATTTAAATCACCAAATTTGGATGGTTCTGCCAGTTTTATCCTGATAGTTACTCAGAAAGAGTTAGCAGAAAAAAAAACAGAATTTACTCCAGAGTAACTATTTAAACACTTTTGGTGAGATTTTGTGGCCTCACTCGAGTGAGACTGGAAATTCCCACCCAAGATCAACAGACATTTCTGTTGTCTGCTCCTGACCCGCTCCGATTCCATGGCAGGCAGGGTGGTAGAATTCTGGCACCAAACCCTCGGGAACAAACCCCCCCACCCCAAACATACAAACTCCCACTGCCCCCTTTCAAGGAGACCTACCACAGCAACCCCAGCTCAATTTCTGATACCCCCCCCCCGACACCCCTCCCTCCCAGTCCAACCAGACCCCATCTTCCAGGCTTGACTTGACCCCACCCCCCCCCCACTCCTCTCCTGGCTCTACCTCAAGCCCCCAACTCCCCCCTTCCAGACTGACAGCATGACCCTCCCAGTCTCACCTCAAACAAAGGAACCACTTACCTTTGACATTTACCTCTCCCTTTAAACATCTCCTTTACAGCAGCTGATCCCCATAAAAAGAGGGAGTTCCTTCCTTCCCTGCACCCATGTTACTCTAGGCTGATGCTGCAGCGTTGTTCTTCCCTGCTCCAGTCTCACAGGCGGAGTGAGGAAGGTTGGGGAGACACAAGCTTTGGACTTTCAAAGTAAGTTCACCCAGAGTGCCAGTCGGTTGGAGATTGCCACCCTGAGGAAGTTACAGGCCGATATTATGAAGATGGAGGGCATGGCTGATACTTTCTACTATCAGTCTTCACCAGAGAAGAGGATAATGCCGATTAAAGGAGGAACAATAACAGTACTGAGTAAGATGAAAATGGATAAAGAGAAGGGACTTAAAAAGTTGACAGCCCTCAAAATAGGAAAAAAGATCACCCATTCCAGATGAGTGTATCCTAGATTACTGAGAGAAGTCAGGGTGGAAATTATGAAGGCTTGGATCACAATCTTCCAATCCTCCTCAGTTTAGGAGGAAAAGTATTGGAAAAATATTAGAATCGATTGCTAAGGAGAGAATAGCAGTATACTTGGAAAGCCATAATCTGATCAAGCAGAGGCATAAAGGTTAAATGAAAGGGAAACCATGTTTGTCAAATTTACTACAATTTTTTCAGGAGGTATTGGCCAGACTAGATAGAGGAGAAACAGTCGAAGTTGTACATTTGGATTTTGATAAGATGCCATGCAAATGGTAAAAAAGGAGTTCATAGTTTTGCGAAGATAACATTCTGGCGTGGATAGAGGATTGGATAGCTAACAGGAAGCAACGAGTAATGATAAAGGGGTCTTTTTCAGGTTGAAGAGCAGTAACCAGTGGAGTGCCACTGGGATCAGTACTGGAACTGCAGCTCTTCACAACATAACGTTTTAGAGGAACAAAGAGAGTTTATTTGCAGATGTTACAAGGTGGGAAGAAAGGCAGGTTGTAAAGAGAATAGCTGACAGAGAGATGTTAACAGGGCAGATAATTCACAAATGGAATTCAATGTGAGAAAACGTGAGATCGTTTATTTTGGTTTGGAGCAAAAATAGTAGAATCAATTATTAAGGAGGAAACCGTAACACAAAGGAACTTGGGGTCCCTGTTCCTGAAACCCAGAAAACTAATAGGGAAGGCAAATGGAATGCTGACTTTTATTATGAAAGGGCTGGGATATAAAAATAAAGAGGTACTGCCGCCACTGTACAAGGCACTAGAACACAGTGTACAGTTCTGGCCCCCCCTATTTAAGGAAAGGTATATTATCATTGGAGACAATACAGAGGAGGTTTATTAGGATGATTCTGGGTATGGAGGGTCTGCCCTATGAGGAAAGATTAAACAGGTTGGTTTTCTAGACAGTGGAGATCAGAACAACAAGAGGTGAGATGATTGAAACATATAGGATTCTTCGGGGGTTAGACAGGGTAAATATTGTGAGTATGTTTCTATTTACAGGAGAGTGTAGGACCAGGGGGCATAATTGCAGAATAAGGGGGTGCTTATTTATGACGGATTTGAGGAAGAATTTCTTCTGTCAGAGAGTGGTGAATCTTTGGAATTCTTTACCTCAAGAAGCTGTGGAGGTAGAGTCCTTGAACATTTTCAAGGTTGAGATCGAAAGATTTTTAACCAGTGGAGGATCTAACTGTTACAGAGATAAGGCAGGGAAGTGGACGTAGTGAGTGTTAGACCAGCTATGATTTTATTAGATGGTGGAGCAGGCGCAAAGGGCTGAATGGCCTACTCCTGTTCATATTTTTGTGGTCTTATAGAAGGAAATGTGGTCAGTGGACTTTCAAAAAGTTTTTGACAAAGTATCACAGAATAGGCTTATTAGTAAATTAAAGCCCGTGGGATTAAAGGGGCAGTGATTGCATGAATACAAAATATGCTAAGGGACAGAAAGCAGATAGTGATGAATGGTTGTTTCCAGACTGGAGGCAGGTATATAGTGCTGTTTCACAGGAGTTAGTATTAGGAAAAATGCTATTTATATTAGAGACTTTGGCTTGGCTATACAAAATATAATTTTGATGTTTGCAGATGGTAATGAAAATGCTATATATTTAAATGGTTGCTTTAAGAGGTGATCATGTGATTTGATGGCGATGTCATTGGGGTGTTTCAGGGGCTCCTCCTTTCAGTTTCAGTTTTTCCTCTGTATAGGTAAGACCTCTGAGAATAAATCTGTTGTGTATTTGTTTGAATCCACATGTGCAAACCATAACCTTTTATTTTTGTTTAAAACCCACAGCCCCTAACATTGTTAGGACATTACAGAAATGGAGAAAAGTAACAAATAGCAAAGATTGTAACAGACTTCAATATAGAGTGTTAAAAATGGACAGACACATGGTAGACAACATCGAATTCAGAGCTGTGCAGTACCACATTTTGACAGGGAGACTGGGACAATATCAACTAAAGAGTATATTTCTAAAGAGGGTAGAAGAACAGATAAAACTGGGATACATAGATACACAGATTTTTAAAGGTGGATTGAGATGGCTACTTACTGAAACATACAGGAGACATGGCTTTATCAATAAAGGAATTCAATACAAATGCAGGTACTGCTAAAGTTACAGTGGTTAGGCCTCAATTGGAGTGGCATGCAGAAGTCTGGTGGCCACACTTTTGTAAGGATGTCAAGGCCTTGGGAAAGTGCATAAGAGATTTACTGGAATGGCTCTGTCGATGAGGAATATTGATTATGTGGAGGCTGAAGCTGGTTTTTTTTTTCCTGGGGGGTGGTTGAAGGTTAAGGGGAGATTTCATAGAGCCATGTTAATCCCACCCAGCCCCTATCCCCATGACCTCATGCATTTACCCTAGCCAATCCCTCTGACACTAAGGGGCAATTTAGCATAGCCAATCCACCTAACTTGCATATTTTGGACTGTGGAAGGAAACCGGAGCACCCGGAGAAAACCCATGCAGGTACGAGGAGAATGTGCAAACTCCACACAGACAGTGATCCAAGCCGGGAATCGAACCCCAGTCCCTGGCGTTGCGAGGCAGCTGTGCTGACCACTGTACCACCATGCCGTCCATTTGACGGGGATGTTCAAAGGACTGAATGTTTTTGGTATAGTAAATAATGCAAAACTGTTTCCAGTGATAGAAGAGTCAGTAACCAGAGGACACGGGCTTCAGGTGTTGGCAAAATGACCAGAGGTGACACGAGGAAACATTTTTTCACACAGAGAGTTGTTGTGATCTAAAATACATTAGCTGAAAGAGTGTTGGAGCAAGAGTCATTTGTAACATTAGGGACAACAACAAACAGTGACGGTCAGTTTGAAAGAGAGGGATAGTCACCAGAAAGAATGGACATAATCAGAATTAAACTGCTGACCTCTCAAAGTCTGAATCCAATCAGAAGAACTAAGAATAAGAAAAAGAAAACCATATAGTCCCTCAGGGTTGCTTTCCCAGTCATGGAATCAGCCCATCGAGCCTGCATCGACAACAATTCCATCCTTTATCCCCATAATCTCATGTATGTACCCTGCTGATCTCCCTGGCATGAAGGAGTAACGCAGCATGGCCAATCCACCTAACCAGCACAGCTTTGGACTGTGGGAGGAAACCGGAGCACCCGGAGGAAACCCATGCAGACTTGGATAGAAAGTGCAAACTTCACACAGTCACCAAGGCCGGAATTGAACCTGGGTCCCCGCGTTAACCACTGTGCCACCGTGCAGCTCCAATTCCACTTCCTTCCCAACTCGCTCAATTCTCTTTGTTTCCAAAAGCCTATCTGATAGTTAAATAAACTCATCAACTGAGCATTCACAGCTCACAGAGATCGAGAGAAAGTGGTCCAACTGTGACTAACTGGAGGAGTTAAGGACATACACAGCCATTCTCAGGTCATATTCCCTATTCACTGCCGGTGAGTGCTGGGCTCAGATACAGCTCAATAACTGCTGTTCTAGGTCACATTATCTGAGCGAATACCAGGAACTGAACTTGGAACTGACTCTTTAATTTATATCGAATAATATGGAGCACACAGCCCACAAACAAACTATTCCACCCAACAACCCATGCCAGTATTTATGCTCCACTGAAGCAGAGTAGCACGCTGGCACAGTGGTTAGCACTGCTGCCTCACCACGCTAGGGACCTGGGTTCGATTCCCGGCTTGGGTCACTGTCTGTGCAAAGTTTGCACGTTCTCCCCGTGTCTGCGTGGGTTTCCTCCGAGTGCTCTGATTTCTTCCCACAGTCCAAAGATATGTGGGGTTAGGTTGATTGGCCATGTTGAACTGCCACTTAGTGTCGGGGGGATTAGCACGGTAAATACGTGGGGTTACAGGAATAGGGCCTGGGTGGGATTGTGGTCAGTGCAGACTCGATGGGCTGAGTAGCCTCCTTCTGCACTGAAGGGATTCTATTCCACGCCTGCTCGCATTCTTCCTCATCAGTGTCTATTCCATTCCGTCTCGTATACCAATCAAGCTTCCACTTATATCTATACAATTCAGCTCAACCTGTGATAGAGAGTTCCACCCACTCATCTCTCTGAGTAAAGAGGTTTCTTCTGATTTCTTTACTTTATATTAATAGCATCTCGATTTGCTCTTGCCTACCAGAGGAAACATTCTCTCAACATTTACACGATAGATTGGTTACAGCAAGAGGCCATTTGATGCCTGTGTTGATGCTGGTTCTGTGTCAGGGTATCTGACACAGGGTATCAGATACCCTGGTGTCTGACACAGGGTATCTTTCCTCCTCTGCCACCCCCACAGCCCCCAATTTTTTTTTAACTTCAGAAAATTACTCAATTGCCCTTTAACAGCCAAGATGGAATCTCTCTCCACCGCACTCTTGGGCAGCACATTCCAGATCCTAATGTTTCACTACATAACAAGTTGCTCCTCATGTTACCCTTGCTTCTTTTGCCACCCACTTTAAACCCGAGTCATCTGGTTCTCGATCCTTCCACCAGTGGGATGGTACAGCGGCACAGTGGTTAGCACTGCTGCCTCATAGCACCAGGGACCTGGGCTCGATTCACAGCTTGGGTCACTGTCTGTGTGGAGTCTGCACATTCTCCCCGTGTCTGCGAGGGTTTCCTCCGGGTGGTCTGGTTTCCTCCTACAGTCCAAAAATGTGGGGGTCAGGTTGACTGGCCATGCTAAATTGCCCCTTAGTGTCAGGGGGATTAGTGGGATAAATATATAGGGTTACGGGGAAAGGGTCTATCTGAGATTGTTATCAATGCAGACTCGATGGGCTGAATGGCCTCTTTCTGCAATGTAGGATTCTATGATTCAGTGGGAACAGTTTGTCCCTGTTTGCCCTCCAGGCCCCCATGGTTTGGAGGTCTCAATCAAATCTCCTCTGAAATTTCTCTCCTTCAAGGAGAACAACCCCAGTTCCTCCAATCTATCCCATGTAACTGAAGTCCCTCAGCCTCAGAACCATTCTTGGGAATCCTTTCTGAACCTTCTCCAATGTCTCCACATCTGTTCCATGGCACAGTGCCCAGAATTGAACCCTGTATTCCAGCTGAGACCAAACCAAAGTCTTTGATAAAGATTCAGCCGAATTTCCTCGCTGTTCACTGTATTTATTAAAGCCCAGGACCCCTCGGTATACCTTATTACTGATTCTTTCTCAACCTTTTCTGCCTCCTTCCATGACCTACCTGTGCACCTAAACTCTCAGGTGCCCACTTCCAGGATTGTACCCTTTATCTGATAAAACTACTTGATTCACTTTATTCCCCACATCCAGAAATGCCTCCTCCAAGTTGGGCAGGACACATGGCAATGTAGAAAATCCTCCAGAACACATGTCTGCTCCAAGGCACAAGGAGACAACATACCAGCCTGGATCAGCATCAGCAACCACAGAAACGTCAACCTATCAATCTAAAAAAAAACCATTTTTCATTGGATGTGGGTGTTACAAGCTGGAAAACATTTATTGCTCATTACTAATTGTCTCTGAGGGAACAGTTTAAGAGTCAACCACATTGCTGTGGGTCTGGAGTCACATGTAGGCCAGATCAGGTAAGGACAGCAGATTTCCTTTCCTAAAGGACAGCAGGGAACCAGATGGGTTTTTAAAATAATCAACAGTGGTCTCATGGTCATCAGTAGACTTTTAATTCCAGATTTCTATTCAAACTGCTGTGGTGGGATTAGAACCTGGGTCCCCAGAGCATTTCCTGGGTTTCTGGATTATTAGTCCAGTGACAATACCTCTATGCCACTGGATTCCCACCCCCCGCACCACTGCTTTTCTAATCTTCCTTCAGTCCCTGTGTGGCTGAACCAGCTGTGGTGCCACGGACTTCGCACTGGCTACACTCCCCAGATGAGCTATCGCTCTCATCAGTGTTCAGAAGGGAATCCTGTTTGGAGAGTGGTAAACTCAGGGCTCTCCCTGCCCTAGCTGTCTGAATCCACCTGTTTGTCTGGCAGACACACATTCTCCCTCTTGCTTAATCACTCTTAAAGGGAGGGTGTCCATATCATTCTCAACCTCATTGTACACTGCAGAGACTAAATTTGTTGCTCATTCGCCAAAACCTGGAACTGAAGGTGCTCCAGCTGATTACACTTCCTGCACATTTGGCTGTCCAGGTAATGTGAATTGTCCAGGACTTACCACCACAACAACACAAAAATCTTACATAATTTCAAAAATCTTTATTCGGTCAACCCTCAGCCTTCTCCTTTTCAGAGAATAAAAGACGCAGCCTGCAGTGTGTCGATGGTAGACATGCATTTCTCTAGCCTTGTGGCAACTTCCAGTTAGTTAATTCTGATAAATCTTAGTGTGAACAAATATGACACAGCACATTAACTGAAACACTGGGCACCAAATGCAATGCCTCGACTCACCAGCAGAGAGCACCACAGCTCTACATATCGCCAACAGCTGCTTTGAGTTCTGCATAAATAATATTGAGAGACAGCGATCACTGCTGCTTAACTAATGGCAAACGAGTTACACTTGGGGAGGTGGATGACAGGTGGCTGATGGAGGGAGAGGAACTGTTTGGAAAATCTATTTAATGGATTGTGTGGCATCTAATTATCCTGAAATTCAAACACTATTCTCAACTTCGAAGAGTCAGTTTAATTAGTGTTTAATTGCAAGAATTTCTGTAGTAAAAGCAATCACAGAAAGTGTACTTACCAACACTGTAATAAATTGCACCAGTGGTCTAAATCTGCACGTAGCTCACACCCGACTGTGTGTTGGAGAATGTCCTCTCACCTCCAGAGTTTAAGGACAGCTATATTGCGCAAGGATATTTTGGCCTTGGAGGGAGTGCAGAGGAGGTTTACTAGGCTGATACCGGAGTTGAGGGGGTTGAGCTATGAGGAGAGGCTGAATAAACTAGGCTTGTACTCGTTAGAGTTTAGAAGAATGAGGGGAGATCTCATTGAGACGTATAAGATGATGAATGGGATGGATAGGATAGAGGTGGAGAGACTCTTCCCGCTCAAAAAAGACAGTAGGACTAGGGGGCACAGCCTCAAGATAAAGGGGGGGGCGGTTTAGAACGGAGTTGAGGAGGAACTTCTTCACTCAAAGGGTGGTGAATCTCTGGAATTCTCTGCCCGTTGAAGTGGTGGAGGCTGCCTCGCTAAATATTTTTAAGAAGCGGGTTGATGGGTTTTTGATAAGAGAGGGGATTAAGGGTTATGGGGAGAGGGCGGGAAAGTGGAACTGAGCCACGACAGATCAGCCATGATCTTATTGAATGGCGGGGCAGGCTCGAAGGGCTAGATGGCCTACTCCTGCTCCTATTTCTTATGTTCTTATATTTCCCCCTCCTACTACGATCCTTTCCAATGTTGACCAATCTGCTCTCTGTTCTGTGATAAATGCTAAATAGACAGTGTGACAATCACACTGGGTGTCTGTAACTGGATGGACTTCATGAAAAGCGGCACGGTGGCACAGTGGTTAGCACTGCTGCCTCACAGCGTCAGGGATCTGGGTTCAATTCCAACCTCGGGTGACTGTCTGGAGTTTACACATTCTCCCTGTGTCTGCATGGATTTCCTCGGGGTGCTCTGGTTTCTTCTCACACTCCAAAGATGTGCAGTTAGCAGATTGGCCATGTTAAATTGCCCCTTAGTGTCCCAAGATATGTAGGCTATTGTAAATGTGTGGGGTTACGGGCTGGCTGAGATGGTCTGTTGGACAGTATAAAGTTTATTTATTAGTGTCACAAGTAGGCTTACATTAACACTGCAATGAAGTTACTGGGAAAATCCCCTAGTCACCACACTCTGGCACCTGTTCAGGTACACTAAGGGAGAATTTACCATGGCTCCTAACTAGCACGTCTTTCGGACTGTGAGAGGAAACCGGAGCACCTGGAGAAAACCCACACAGACATAGGGAGAACATGCAAACTCCACACAGACAGTGAGTCAAGCCAGGAATTGAACCGGGGTCCCTGGTGCTGTGAGACAGCAATGCTAACCACTGTGCCGCCTGTTGGTTTAGACTGGATGGGCTGAGTGGCCTCCTTCTGCAAGGTAAGGATTCTAAAATTCTACGACCAATATTGTATGTTGCCAGTGTGCAATAAGAATTTTAAACAATGTGCAGATATAGGGCAATATATCTGACAAGGGCTTCTTGCATTTATTGACTGATAAAAAGAGTTTTATAGAATGTTGCTGCTGAGATGACCTGCCTGTCAATGTTTCAGAGTAAAGCTCTGGAATAATGCTGGCTCCCGGCTCGGTTTTACTCAGAGCTGCCAGTTTTGCAATAGCAACTGGATCCTCAATCAACACAGCAGCTTTTTGCAAAAAGCAAAGTGGATTAGATTAGTAGCTTCAGAATGCAAAGTGTCCGTACTTCGGAATGAATATTAGCCTGGAGCTGAGCAACACAACTAGCCTAAGAGGATTGCCGCAAAGCCAGAGAACAGCTTTTAACCAAGTTTGGAAAAATAAACTGGCAGAAAGCCCTCTGAAATCACGAGAAGGTTTTCCTTTCACAAAGTTTCTTCTCGCTCAGGTACAAGGAACTTTTTAACAAGTTGAGCTGTTCCCATTGACAGCGGGATCAGGATGGGGAGGGTGTTTGAGATGGTGGGGCAGCTTGCAAGCTGTGACTACCATGCTGTGTAGTAAGGGGTCCTCTTCAGAGACTGGGTTAACACACATCTTCTTGGTTGAATAGACAGAGGATGCTGCCACTGGTTTTCCCTGTTATTGGCAGCTGGACACCGAAGTGGGGAGAGGTTCCATTCTTCAGTGGGGTGAGAGTGACAGATTTTTGATCAGTAAGGGAATCGGGGATCAATGGGATAAGGTGGGAAAGTGGAGTTGAGGATTATCACATCAGTCACAATCTCACTGAATGGCTGAGCAGATGCAATGGTCCGAATGGGCTACTTCTGCTCCTACCTTCCATTGTCTTATGGAGAGTGACTGTCATGAAGGCAGCATTTGACCGAGTGTGGCACAAAGGAGCTTGATCAAATCGGGAGTCAATGGGAATCAGGGGGAAACCCTCTGCTGGGATTGGGCACATTCCTGGCACAAAGGAAGATGGTTTTGGTAGTCAAAGAGCAATACTCTCAGTTCCAGGACATCACTGCAGAAGTTCCTCAGAGTAGTGTCTTAGGCCCAACCATCTTCAGCTACTTCACCCATGACCTTCCTTCCATCATGAAGTCAGAAATGGGGATGTTCACTGATGATTACACAATCTTCAGCACCATTCAACACTCCTCAGATACTGTCCAAATGCAGCAAGACCCCTATAATACCCTGGCCTGGGCTGACGAGTGGTCAGTAACATTCACATCACACAAGTACTAGACAATGACCATCTCCAGTAAGAGTGAATCTAACCATTGTTCCTTAACGTACAATAGCATTACCCCCAGTATCAACATCCTGTGTGAGTTACCATTGACCGGAAATTGACCTGGATCAGTCATATAGATACAGTGGCTACCAGAGCAGGTCAAATGCTCAGAATCCTATAGTGAGAACTCACTTCCTGACTCCTAAAGCTTGTCCACAAGGCACAAATCAGGAGTGTAATGGAATACTCTCCCCTTGCCTGGACGAGTGTGGCGCCAACAACAACACAAGAAGCTCGACACCAACTAGGACGAAGCAGCCCACTCAACTTTCACTCTCTCTACCACTGATTCTCACTGGCAGCAATGTGTACTACCCACAAGATGCACTGCAAGAACTCATCAAAATTCCTGAGACAGCACCTTCCCAACCCACGGCCGCTGCCACTGTGAAATATAGAGCAGCAGGCACTTGGGAACACCACCACCACTTGCAGGTTCTCTTCCAAGCCACTCACCATTCTGATTTGGAAATATATCCCTTTATTGTCGCTGGGTCAAAATCCTGGAAAGTCCCTAACAGCACTGTGGGTGTACCTACACCTCAGTGACTGCAACGTTTCAAGAAGACACCTTGCAATCACCTTTCCAAACACAATTAGGGACAGGCAATAAATGCTGGTCTAGCCAGTGACATCCACATCCAATGAACAAATAAAAAAACACATGTACTTAGCAACAAACTCTACAAAAATAGAAACACAACTGAGATACATCAAGGCATCCAGAAGTTTAAAAAGGAATATTGTCCAGAAGGGACAATGTTAGCTATTATACATTTGCTGCAGTTCTCACAATTTCATAGACAGCACAGCAAGGGAATAGAATGATAGTGGGGCTAAAAGTATTAATGTATCAAGACCAAAAGGATGGACTATAGGCTTCTACTCCTTGGGTATTGGGACAACTTAATTCAAGTGTTTAAGACTTGTTAGGATGGATGGAGTGGGGCAGTCCATATTAATAACAAAATTAGCGTAAGGTTCTTACTGGTGATGTCTGAAAGCATGTCTTCACACCAAGCAGCACGGCGGCACTGTGGTTAGCACTGCTGCCCCAGCAACCCGGGTTCAGTTCTGACCTCGGGTCACTGTCCCCGTGTCTGCGCGGGTGCTCCAGTTTCCTCCCACAGTCCAAAGGTGTGCAGGTTAGGTTAATTGGCCGTGCTAAATTGTCCCTTAATGTCAGGAAGATTAACAGGGTAAACACATGGGGTTCCAGGGATCGGGCCTGGGTGGGATTGTTGCAGGCTTGATGGACTGAATGGCCTCCTTCTGCACTGTAGGGATTCGATGATTCAAGCTGAGTGGAAATCTGGAACCTTCTTTCCCTTTCTAGCCTACTGAGGCCAGTTCAATTGAAAATTTCAAAATTAAGATGGACAGATACTCTTAATGTGTCAAGGGTATTAAGGTATATAAGGTGGATAATTGGAATCAAGATTAACCATCTCAATGAACTATTGGACAGGCTTGAGGGGCTGAATGGCCTTCTCCTGTTCCCTTAACCATCAGGCCCCTTAATGCTTGTCGCAGCTGCCAACAACGTAGAGAACTCCTTCTATTGTACGGTAATTCCAATCCAATAGGAGCAGGAAAACAAATGAACTTTATGCAGTCCAATTGCCTGTTTACAGCATGGGTTCAATTCCTGCACCGGCTGAGGTTAGGAGGGCCCCGTCTTCTCAACCTTGCCCCTCACCTGAGGCGTGGTGATCCTTGGGTTAAATCATCACCAATCAGCTCTCCTCCTCGAAGAGCAGAGCAGCCTGTGGTCACCTGGGATTATAGTGACTTTACCTTTAGAGTTCAGTTAGAACAACTGGACCAAATGGATCGAGGCAATTTTAAAAAAAATCACTGCTCGCTGAGTGTGAACAGCGAGAGAAATGCCTGAGTCACATTCCATTACATCAATCAAATCAATTGAGGTAACTACAGAGTGAATATCTACTGTCTGCATCAATCCAGTAGCAGCTGCTGAAACAACAACAGAAAATGCTGGAAAATCTCAGCAGGTCTGACAGTATCTATGGAATGAGAACAGAGCCAATACTGGGAGTTAGGATGACTCTTCATCACAACTGAAGACAATTGGATATAGGGTGAGATTTATACAATTGTGGTAAGGGGTGGGGAGGGGCTATGGGGGCTGGTAGAGGTCCAGTAATAGAATCCCTACACTGAAGAAGGAGGCCATTCGGCACATCAAGTCTACACCAACCACAATCCCACCCTGGCCCTATACCTGTAACCCTAGATAGTTACCCTGCTAATCCCCTGACACTGGGGTCAACTTAGCATGGCCAATCAATCTAACCCGCACATCTTTTGGTCTGTTGGAAGAAACTGGAGCATGTAGAAGAAACCCATGCAGACACAGGGAGACTGTGCAAACTCCACACAGACAATGACCCGAGGCCGGTCTCTGGCACTGTGAGGCAGCAATGCTAACCACTGTACCACCCAAAGTCTACTGGACCTGATATTCCCAGGCAGTCTCCCATCCAAGTACTAACCAGACCTGGGTCTGCTTAGCTTCCAAGATCAAATGAGATCAAGTGTTTTCAGACCAGTACGGCGTAGGTGATAGGAGGCGGCTAGGGAGACATTGACAAAGATGTCATGGACAAAATGACAAAGGGAATGCAAATAGTGGTGATCATGGTAAGAATGGTGCTGATAGCGGCACATTGAGAGACAGTGGGAAGGTGAGTTTTGGTAGGCACCTTGTGAAACATCAGGAGGGAAATGGAAAGCAATGGGCGGGATAGGGTGAAAGAGACAAACAGAAATCCTGTCAAAGAGAGCCACCATCAGCATCCTTCTTAGCCACAATCACCACGATTTACATTCCTTTTGTTAATCTCTCCCTTGCCTCTACCAGTCACTAGCCTTCTATCCAGCCCCACAGCACATCCCTCCCTCCCCACAGCAGTGTAAATCTCCTCCTGTCTTCTGCTCTGATGAAGGATCACCCAGACTCGAAATGTTGGCCCTATTCTCTCTCAGGCGCGCTGAGGTTTCCAGCATTTTCTGATTTTATTCCCTGTTTCCACTCCTGTTCCCAGTCCCTGAAAATGAAGGATAAATCCTTTGTTCCCATTGTTTCGCATCCAAATGAAGCCCCTCAGCCACACTGTTCAGATACAAAGCCAGTTTCCACATGTACACTGACAACAGCCATCTCCACCTCACTCCCAGTCCTCCCCGTTTCTCCACACACCCTCTGCTCTCATGCCATTTATTCAAGTTTAAATCCTGGAGGAGCCACAAGGTCCCCCAGTAAAACATTGGGATGGCCAACGGTCATGATCTTTGACCTGATCCCTAATCCTGATCCTCAACTCCTTCCTGCAGCCACTGAGGAATGCAGACTGTGTGTCCTCTGTCACACAGATAATATCCCCCAACCCGACAGCCTCCTCTCTACTTCTGCCTCTGTAATCATAGAATCCCTATGGTGTAGAAGGAGGACATTTGGCCCATTGAGTCTGCACTGACCACAATCCCACCCACGCCCTATCCCTATAAGCCCATTTATTTACCCTGCTAGTTCTCCTGACACTAAGGGGCAATTTCGTATGGCCAATTAAACTAACCTGTACATCTTTGGACTGTGGGAGGAAACCGGAGCACCCGGAGGAAACCCACACAGACATGGGGAGAATGTGCAAACTCCATACACAGTGACTCAAGGCTGGATTGAACCTGGGTCCCTGGCACTATGAGGCAACAGACCTATCCACTGTGCCACCATGCCACCCACTAATGTTGTGCCTCTTCACCCTGCCCTCAGTCCATCTGTTCCCAAAGCCTTCATCCATTCTTTTCCCACCTTTGGAGAGGGGATTAAGGGTTATGGGGAGAGGGCGGGAATGTGGAACTGAGCCACGACAGATCAGCCATGATCTTATTGAATGGCGGGGCAGGCTCGAAGGCCTACTCCTGCTCCTATTTCTTATGTTCTTATGTTATGCTAATGTTCTCTTGCTCACTCTCACTCTGTAAACCCAAGTCCATCGAAAACTCCATGGAGTGTATCCTCACAGAATCACACAACTGTTACAACTCAAAAGGAGGCCCTTCAGCCCATCTGTTCCCCCCCCCAAATAAACATTCACACTGCTTTCTTTTCAACTAATCAACTCATTTCCTCTTCAATGTCTCAACCTGTCTCCACCTCACTCTCGGACCCTGCATTCCAGACACTTACACACTGTGTGAAAAAAATTTTACCTCATGTCGCGTCTGATTCTTTGCCAATTATCTTAAATCCATGGCCTCTCATTCGCTCACAAGTGGGAACAGTTTCTCCCTAATCACTCTGTCTCGACCCATCAGGATTTTGAATACCTCTATCAAAATCTCCTCACAGCCTTCTTTTTTCCGAGGAAGAGAGACTCAAATTTCCAACCTTTCCTCCCTGTAATAGGCTAGTGTTATTGTCACCAGACTATCAATTCAGAAACTCAGCTATTGTTCTGGTGACCTGGGTTCGAATCCTGCCACAGCAGAGGGTGAAATTTGAATTCAATAAAAAATATCTGGAATTCCAGAATCTACTGATGGCCATGAACCCACTGTTGATTGTTGGAAAAACCCATCTGGTTCATTAATGCCCTTTAAGGAAGGAAATCTGCTGTCCTTACCCAGTCTGGCCTACATGTGACTCCAGAGCCACAGCAATGCGGTTGACTCTTAACTGCCCTCTGAGACGGCCTAGGAAGCCACTCAGTTTCAAAGGCAACTAAGGATGAGCAATAAATGTTGACCAGCTAGCCACGCCCAAGACCCACGAATGAGTAAAAAAAAAATCCCTGGAACCATTCTTGTACACCTCCCTCCAATGCCTTCACATCCTCTCTGCAATACAGTTCCCAGATCAGTGTCCTAACTGGGACAGACAGTTGCACCTCCCAACCTCAACTCCCTCCCCAACACCCTCCTCCCATGACTGTGGGTGGAAATAAGTGGTGGGCACTGTACATAGAATCTAAACATATTGAAAAATACATTCAAAAGAACATCACATTAGACCCATTACGATCAGTTTTTCGGCACTGTGATTTTAAAGATCTGGTATTTTTGTATTACTCTCCTGGAACCTGGCAGTACTGACAGCAGAGGGCGTCACAGCTCCATGAATGCACATTCACAGTTCACTGCTTGCCACCAGCCTGGGCCCCCCCTCGACAGTCGCTTCTCTTCAGTGGGTGAAGGTGGTTCGATAGCGTTTACCATGTACAACAGGGAAGTGACCAGGGTTTCGGTTTCCACAGGCAGTGCCTCTTCTTCTGAATCACAGAACTCCCCCAAGCGAGGCCATTCAGCCCTTTGTGGCTGCATCTGGCCCACATTAGCAAATGTGCATCTGGCACAGGCCAAGTGCTCAGCTCACTCGCAAACAGCCTACCTCAGCCACCCGAGCCTGCCAGCCAAAAACACACTGAAGAAATGACACCTTAAACCTCAATTTAAATACTGTTTCGGTTAAAAGCGACAGAAAGGAACTACTATGCAGGCAAAGGTGGGGTGAACTGATTTCATTTGACTTATTATCACATGTATTAGTATACAGTGAAAAGTATTGTTTCTTGCACACTATAAGGACAAAGCATACCATTCGTAGAGAAGGAAAGGAGAGTGTGCAGAATGTAGTGTTACAGTAGAAGCTAGGGTGTAGAGAAAAATCAACTTAATGCAAGGTAAGTCCATTCAAAAGTCTGATGGCAGCAGGGAAGAAGCTGTTCTTGAGTCAGCTGGTACGTGACCTCAGACTTTTGTATCTTTTTCCCGATGGAAGAAGGTGGAAGAAAGAATGTCCGGGGTGTGTGGGGTCCTTAATTATGCTGGCTGCTTTGCCGAGGCAGCGGGAAGTGTAGACAGAGTCAATGGATGGGAGGCTGGTTTGCGTGAGCCTGCCGGGAATCAGGAAAGTTATAGAATGGGACAGGGGCACAGATTCCACTCTCTCCATTTCATGGCATGGTGGCACAGTGGTTAGCACTGCTGCCTCACAGTGCCAGGGGCCTGGGTTCGATTCCTGGCTTGGGGTCACTGTCTGTGTGGAGTATGTACTTTCTCCCTGTGTCTGCCTGGGTTTCCTCCAGGTGCTGTGGTTTCCTCCCACAGACTGAGAGACGTGCTGGTTAGATGCATTGATCTGAACAGGAGCCGGAGTGTGGCGACTAGGGGAATTTCACAGTAATGTCATCGCAACGTTAACGTAAACCTTACCGTGACTAATAAACTTTACTTTAAAAACCATTAAAATAAAAGGGTTCACAATTGCAAGAGGTTCCTGGTCTCACTTTTTGAAATTCATCTCCCAAAAGTCTGCTGGCGTAACAAACAGAGCATGAAAATACAAATCAATTCCTGTAACATAACAGATGAGTGTGAACTGAATTGCACATTAACCTCTGCAAGCAGGGATGGTTGCCTTCAACTTTCATCAGACAGCAAGCTCTTGCTGCAGTGACTCCCTGAGTTTAGCCGACAACACACTGAACCATTAGCAGACAGGCCTGCTCTCCAGTCTGGACTGAGCTGGCTGATCTCGACCACAATAGTGGCCAAACATCACAAACTGACTTCCTCACCAGGGACAACACTGCTGGCAATGATCCAGTGGTTTTTGCACGCCCAGGTATCAGATGAGCACAAGTATTGCGTACGGAGCAGACTGGGACAGGGAATGAATGAGAGTGACTGTAAAATAAACAGATGTGGCAATGGGAGTAGGAGGAATGGAGAGGAGTGCGGGGGGAGGGAGGGACTGAGGGATGGAGTCTGGAGAAAGGCTGAACTACCGCCTCAGCATTGCACACCAAGTGAAAAAGCTGCAACACTGTTTCTTTGTTCTCAGTGAGAATGCCAAGCTTAACCTGATCAAAATCTTTAAGATTATGAAAATGTTCCTTAGGATCTGTGTAGAGAAGATCTTCCCAAGTGTGGAAGAGATCAGAACTGAAGGACATAAATCTAAGATTGTGGCTCACAAATTGAAGATGTCATTCGAGAAAATTTTCTATACCCAGGGAGTGGTTGAGGTGGATAGCATTGATGTAATTAAAGGGAAGGAATAGACACACACACATGCGCACCCACATCAATGCATACATGCCTACACACACATACACATGGGCATACATGCACACACATATGCACACACACATATATACACATGCATTCATACACAAACATGCACACACACATTAAGACATGCACACTTGCGTGCACACATACATAAACACATACACACTAGCCTAACTGGGTCCCATCCTTTTAAAACTCAATTCTCCATTCCTACCATCGGAACACTCCCGACACATCCAATTCTGAGTCTGGACCTCACAATCATTCTGTGGATATGCTTACTCATGTGCTATTAGCACTTTCCAGTCCTGGCAGAATTTGACTCAGCCCATAAGCATATTGGGCTGAGTTAATCCGAGGTGGAGAGCAGTATTCTGGTTATGAACAGCAAGTGTGGTGAAGTTGTGTCTCACAAATGTGTGCCAGAATTCTACCACCTTGCCCGCTATGGAATCGGAGTGGGTGAAGGATGGACAAGAGAAACGTCCATTGACCTCGGGTGTGAGGCCATAAAATCTCACGTTCAAAGTAAAAATCCACTTTGAAAAATTGTGCTTCAGATTTCCTTTATTTATTTCAAATGTACCATTTAGTGGGTAGCTTAAGAACAGATCTGAAATTCTAATGCATTTCTAATTACTCAGACTGGCACTAGCTAGGTAACATGGCCCATGTGCTCAACTTGACAAGACTGTGGTGCATGTGGATTCGCAGTGTGACTGCTGGCCTGTGTCAAAACAATTCAGACACATATCCAGCTACTTGTCACCACGTGCTTTTTGTTGTGGTTGGCTTAAATGACTTGTAATTTATTTCAAACTGCTAGCACAACACAAACACTTGGCTCAGAAAGAAATTAAAAGCCCGACTCTCGATAGAAAAACAAAGCACCGCCTCATTACAAATCGTATCCTTATTTCTTCAAATAGGAAACTATATGAATTTGTGTGTCCATCCCACACACTGCCACTCACGTGTTCAATTAACTTATTCATGAGGATCTTTGCTGTTGCTTTGTAAGCTCAGATATTCTTTTACGGTTCCTATCTGCAAAGGATATTTTACAGATCTGGGAAACAATTGTAGGCCATTCAGCCCCTCAAGCCCTTCCATTAGATCATGATTGCTCGTTATTTCAGCACCACCTACCCATCCTTATATCCCTTAACAGCCTTGCCAAACAAAAATCTTTCAATTGCAGGTTTGAAATTTTCTGATGACCTAACCTCAGCAGCTTTCTGATGGCAGAATACTGAACTCCCTTTCTATAAACTGTATTTGGACATCACCATGAACAGCCCAACTCTCATTATGCCCCCTTGCCTGGACTCCCGCACCAAAGCAAATGGTTACTCTCCATACAATTCCCTTAATCTCCTTCCACACCTCAATTTGATCATCCGTAATCTTCCATACTCAAGGGAATAACAAACCTGGTCAATGTAAACCAACTTCTCAATTTGTCTTTGGCATCAGTGGCGTAGTGGTATTGTCACTGATCCGGAGACCCAGGGTAATCATTCTGTGGACTCGAGTTTGAATCCCACCATGGCAGATGGTGAAATTTGAATTCAATAAAAAATTTGGAATTAAAAATCTAGTGACATTGAATACAGGAGTTGGGACATCTTGTTGAAGTTGTACAAGACATTGTAAAGCTACACTTGGAATACTGAGTGCAATTCTGGTCACCCTATTATAGAAAGAATATTATTAAACTAGAAAGAGTGCAGAAATGATTTACTAGGATGCTACCAGGATTTGGTGGGTTGAGGTAATGAATAGACTGGGACTTTTTCTCTGGAGCATAGGAGGCTGAGGGGTGATCTTATAGAGATCTACAAAATAAAGAGGGGCACAGGTCAGCTAGATACTTAGTATCTTTTCCCAAAGATAGGGGAGTCTAAAACTAGAGGGCATAGGTTTAAGGTGAGAGGGGAGAGATGCAAAAGTGTCCAGCCGGGCAACTTTTTCACACAGAGGGTGGTGAGTGTCTGGAACAAGCTGCCAGAGGTAGTAGTAGAGGCAGGTACAATTTTGTCTTTTAAAAAGCATTTAGATAGTTACACAGGTATGATGGGTATAGAGGGATAGGGCCAAATGTGGGCAATTGGGATTAGCTTAGGGGTTTTAAAAAAAAGGGGGGCATGGACAAGTTGGGCCAAAGAGCCTGTTTCCATGCTGTAAACCTCCATGACTCTATGACCATTATCAACTGTCATAAAAACCCATTTGGCTCACAAACGTCCATCAAAAAGAAATGGCTTCCTAATTTAACCTTCGTGTCATTTTGGTGAATTTACGCTGAACTTTCTCCATGGCAAATAGTTTCTGACTGAGGTGTATTTCGCAGAACCAAATGAAATACCCTTGATGGATTCTAACCAGAGTTTTATAAATAAAGGTCATATAACCTCCATCCCACTGTACACCAGACCTCCCTCCTGAGACAAGGAACAACATTCCATTAGTCCTTCTTCCCTCTTTTTTAAAACCTATCCATTAGAACAGGAAAAGACCCTTCGGCCCTCCAAGCCTGCACTGACCATGCTGCCCGACTTAACTAAAACCCCCTACCCTTCCGGGGACCATATCTCTCTATTCTCATCCTATTCATGTATTTGTCAAGACGCCCCTTAAAAGTCACTATTGTATCCGCTTCCACTACCTCCCCCAGCCAACAAGTTCCAAACACCCACTACTCTCTACGTAAAAAATCTGTTTCGTACGTCTCCTTTAAACCTTGCCCGTCACACCTTAAACCTATGCCCCCTAGTAATTGATTCTTCCACCCTGGGAAAAAGCTTCTGACTATCCAATATAGATTTTACTGTTCCTGTTCTTGGGCCTCTGCCCATTCGCAGCTCCAAGCTTATCGCCATTTCGAAAACACTCTGATCTATCTTTCTCATGTCTGAAGTGGATGAAATCGCACTTTGCTACATTGAACTCCATCTCTCACTTAATCTATCAATGTCCCCTTGCATCCCTGTAGCAATTCTTTCTGTTCAACCAACTAACGGGTGATTGTTGAACCAGTAAAGGAGAAATGTTCGGAACTTCACATCAATTGAACCAAAATCTATATCTCTGAGTGACAACTCTTAATAAATTAGTCCTCTCATTTCGAGCTAACTAAGGCGGCCATTTCAGTTTGTGCTGAAGCCAATCAACTACTGAATTTTCCTCTATTTCAGCAACTTATCCACTTTTCCTTAAAAGATGCAGTGATCCCTCCCTTAACTGACTCCCACGGCAAAACATACCATAACAATTCTCTGCATAATGGTCCTAACCTTACAACTCAAGCCATGTTAAACCGACGATCTCTTGCCAGCAACTTCCAAACCAGAGATAATAACCCTTTCACAGTTCAGATGATCAGGAAAAAAATCCATTAATTCTTCTCTCAGTTTCATTTGCTCTAGGGTAAATGGTCTCTGCATCTCAAATCTCTTCTCATAAAGCATGTTTCTTATTTATTTATCTTTGTTGCCATGCAGTGCAAAGCACATCGGCACAATATCAAAAACAAGAACAGCAATAACAGCAGACAAAACAAACACAGAAATCACACAATGTTTCTGACAAGTCTTCCAAAAGTCACTGCATTTTCAGCAATCACAACAAAATCAGGCAAAGCATTTCAAGTATCAACAATCTTACATGGAAAAAAAGCTGCGAATATGGAGACGTGAAGCAAATATCTGCAGTTTATACTGAAGACCACGCAAAATACTAAAATTGTGAGTAACAAACTTTTCAGGCTTAGTGGTAGTAAGGCCATGGATTGATCTGTAATCTTCAACTGAACTACAAATTGTAATCTTAGAAGTCTTAGCTGCTGTTCATCAGGTATTCCCCTCATGCCTTCAGTTTTCCTGTTAACATGTCTTTACCATCTCTGTAGAAGCTGTGTATCTCTCTGAAAGTGTGGATTCCAGACTGGAGATGCATGCTCCAGATGTGGGTGTATCATATCTTATAAAGTTTAAGATAAATGTTGACTTCCCAACTCAAAATGGATGCATCCAGCACTTGTAAAGCATTTTCTGCCTGCTGTACTGCCTGAGCCACATGATTTGAATACTCCAGATTACTTGTAACAGTCATACCCAAATCCTCCTCAATGATTGAATGTGGGTGGCACAGTGGCCCAGTGCTTAGCACTGCTGCCTCACAGCGCCAGAGACCTGGGTTCGATTCTTGGCTTGGATCACTATCTGCATGGAATTTGCACGTTCTCCCCGTGTCTGCATGGATTTCCTCCGGGTGCTTCGGTTTCTTCCCACAGTCTGAAAGACATGCTGATTAGTTGCATTGGCCATGCTAAATTCTCCCTCAGTGTACCCAAACAGGCACCGGAGTGTGGCAACGAGAGGATTTTCACAGTAACTTCATTGTCGTGTTAATGTAAGCTTACTTGTGGCACTAATAAATAAACTTTAAAAACCTTAAGTTTAAACTTTAAAGGCTGGCTATCGATATTGTACTGTGAATGAGGATCATCCCAGATTCATCCTTGCAAGCTATGCTCAACAATTTCTCTTGGTTTAATATCCTTTCTACAATGGAAAACTCAAACAAGCACATCGTACTCTAACAAATATGTTGTTATCTCATTATTCCATTGTGTGGGCCCTATTCATTAATTCAAAAATACTGCTTGCTTTCATATTTATATAATGCACTATTCTACTTGCGTTCCATCCTTCAAACTGGAACCACTAGATTTCTCTGTTCTCCCACTCCCTTCATCTCTTCCATTGAGTCTGCACTCTCATTCCTTAATTTCTTCTTTAAAACCTCCCACTCCAAGGGCTTTACCCATTCTGCTAAACTGCCCATGACCTCCTTAATTTCCTTTACAAACAAATAGCAGCAAAGTGAACTGTAGCACAATGCACAAGGCTCTGGTGAATAATAGTTTATTTATTAGTGTCACGCTGCAATGTAGTTATTGTGAAAATCCCCTCACTGCCACACTCCCGGTGTCTGTTTGGGCACACGGAGGAAGAATTTAGCATGGCCAATGCACCTAACCTGCACGTCTTTTGATTGTGGAAGGAAACTGGAGCATCCGGAGGAAACCCACACAGATATGGGGCGAATGTGCAGATTCTGCACAGACAGTGACCCAAGTAGGGAATGGAACGTGGGTCCCTGCTTCTGTGAGGTAGCAGTGCTAACCCCTGCGTCACCACTGTCCTTTTTCTCCACAGATGCTGCCTGACCTGCTGCGTACTTACAACAGTTTCGGTTTTCATTTCAGCATCCACAGTATTTTGCCTTTTAATTAGGAGGGCATTTGAGTCAGCCAGGATGAGGGATTATTGGCTATTTGACTGTGCGGGGATTTTCTGTTGAAGCTCGATATAAATTAGGTTCAGGACTTTGAAGAGCTGAATCGCAAAAGTATCCAGCATCTTTGCTGTCACCTGAACAGGAGCTAAAACAGATTGATGAAATTATGCGGTTGACATATAGAGAAATGATATGTTACTGAGCTCACCCTAGAGTTAATGAGCTGTCCATTAAAACTGTTATCCACAATAATTGGCCATGATGTGGAGATGTCAGCATCGCCCTGAGGTGGACACAATAAGAAGTCTCACAACACCAGATTCCAAATAAATGTGTTGGACTTTAACCTGGTGCTGAGGGACATCTTACAATAATTGGCAACCATGTCGTTCAGTATCTCATAGAAACATCAAAAACTAAAAGTGGGAATAGGCCATTCAGCCCTTTGAGCCTGCTCCGCCATCCATTTTGATCATCAAATTCAATATCCTGATCCCCCACTTGCCTCCATGTCCCTTGACCCCTTCAGCACCAAGAGCTATATCTAATTTCTTCTTGAAATTAGGCAACGTTTTGGCCTCAACTACATTCTGTGGTAGTGAATTCCACACATTCACCACTCTCTGGGTGAAGAAATTTCTCCTCACCTCAGTCCTACAAGGTTTACCCCTTATCCTCAAACTATGACCCCTAGTTTTGGACTCTCCCACTATCAGGAACATTTCCATGAGACATTCACACAAGATGGTAGAAGAAACTATTGTCCCGCAGATACAGAGTGGGATTATCTAGCAGAAATCCACTAAAGACAACTGAGCTCTAGATAGGTAACTGCTGTATTACAAAGATGTCCAACTACCAATTTCCTGATCCAGAAAGGCTACTAAAGAACAAAACTGTATGCAAAGGCAGCCGAAAAACAAAAGAGCCACACGTTCATGGAGTTCGTAAACTCTTGACCTGTGGCCAAATCAAACCCTGGTCTCATGTAATGACGTGACAGAAAAAATACAAATTACTTGCCTCACCAAAATAACATGGCCTCTTGACCTAACTAGGAGTCATGCTATAGGAGATCTACCTGAACCATACACAGAGGAGCTGAGGTGTTTAACTGAATTCAGTCAAAAACTTTGCACCCAGGTTGTGTGACACTGCCTGGACACCACAACAAGAGTTCAGAGGCAGTTATCTATTACTTTACATTTGCTCAGACGTGGTACCTTGAGAGAGTTTGCAGCTGCCACGTGGTTATCATAAATCAGCACATCCGCACTTAGCTTGCACAGTCGGTGAATATCAGCAGGATCTCCTTCCAGCGTGTTCATATCCACTGGGATCTGCCACAACGTGTGAGGACATTTGGTACCATCCCAAACCTGTTCAAAAACATCACTTTCACATGATTCTGTATAAATTTAATGAATTAATCCAATGTTTTACATTCAATTTCTTGGATTAAACATATTAAGTAATAATGCATGTCAACTCAATGTGACCCGCCATATCTTCAATTTATAACAGAAATGTGTATAAATGTAACACCTTTAGTATAATAACATTTTGCAAGACACTTCATAAAGGCATTATCAAACAAGATGACACCAAGGTGTACATGGGAAAAATTAAGGTCAGCCGCCCAAATGTCTGGTGACCAGGTAAGTTTTTAAGGCACGTTTTAAAGGAGAAAGGAGAGGTTTATAGAATCTCTACAGTGCAGGAAGAAGCCATTTGGCCCATCGAGCTTGCACCGACAACAATCCTAACCAAGCCCTTTCCCCATAACCCTATGTCGTCACCCTGCTAATCGCCCTGACACTAAGGGACAACTTAGCATGACCAGTCCACCTAACCTGCACATCTAGCCAGACAATTCCAGAGCTATAGGCATAGCCACCAATGCTAGACTAACTGGGGTGTTGTTTCAGGGGCCAGCATCAGAGAAGCACAGATGTCTTAGAGGGTCTGGAGGAGATTAGAGTTAGGGAAGGAAGAAGCAAAGGAGGGATTTGAAAACAAGAACTAGGATTTTAAAGGGGCAGCGTTTAACTGGGAGCCAGTGTTGATCATGGGTGATGGGTGATTGGGACTTGGTGTGAGTTAGGACCTGGGCAACAAAGTCTTGGTTGAGGCCTGGTAAAATTAGAGTATATTACTACTTTTTGGTTTAAGGCTTTGCACATTTTGGCCACAATTTTTTTTAAACATGTGCATTTATTAGATTCGGTTGTTTATCCACCAAAAAAACCAAAATGTCCTTTGCATAGATGAAGATTCCCCTGGTAGGTTTTGTCCACGTGTGTCTGGGCATTTAAGAACTGGTAACGATGCATTCTTTTTTTTTATTTTCACTCACAGAATACAGGCATTTGTGATAAGGTCGGCGATTGTTGTCCATCCCTAACTGCCCTTGGGAAGGTGGTGAGTTCTCTTCTCAAACTGCTGCGGACCCATATGGTGAAGTGCTGTCAGGGAGGGAGTTCCAAAATCTTGATCCAGTGATGATAAAGGAGTGGCAAGATATTCTCAAGTCATTAAAGGATGGTAGAACCATCAGCTACCCTCACACAAGTTTCATCTTGCAGCTGAGGCAGTTGCCCAGTGTATAGGTGGCACTGGTGCAGTCAGATGAAAGCTAAGTGCCATGTGAGGATCAGCATTGTGTGCCATCTGAAGTTCATGGGACTGCTCCCAGCACAAACTGCTGCCATTAGCTTAAACAACCCTATAAAATCCATTGATCTGCATGTGTTGTTTGGTGCGAAATTAGCCATCTGTACATGCTATAATGTTTAAGGTACAAGATACTCCAATGCCCCGTCCATTGGTTACAGCACAGTAATAAGACTAAGACCCTCACAGTGTTTTAATAGGTCACTAGAACATTTCATTGTCAGTAAACAAATTTTCTTGAGGTGGTCAGTTTTGAGAAAGTCAGGAACAGGGGGAAGAAACTCGATGCAGTGAAAGTTATCCAGGATGTTAAAGTTTGATTCTAGACAATAATTCACTTATTTGTTCTTCAGAAAGGGAATGGATAATTTACTTGTCATTTCCGGATTAAAGCAAGTGGGTGCAGGAATGATGTTAATTGCTGGAAAGTATCAAAATTAATGAGTTTACAGAAAAATACATTACATCTTAAGTGCTGTGGTTAGCTCTGAGAAGACAGCTCAGGGGAAGTCCTGGTAATCAAAAAGGGTTCAGAGGAAGAGTCATGATATCTGGATATAGCTGGGGTTCAAGAATTTGATGAAACTCAGAGGTAGTCCCAGCTGAGTGAAGCTAGCTGTCTAGTAAAGAGCTGAAATTGCACCAGTAAGTGGAGGCTGAACTGCAGACCTGAGGAATCTCAGAAGTGAGATTGAAATTACATAGGTGGGCTACTATTAAAGTCATCCCAATGGAAGTGACCTTTAGACAGAATTCCGAGGAAGGATCTTTGAATGTGAAGCCGGAAATCTCTCATGACACAGAGCTTCAAGGAGATTATTTGACTCGGTGTGTACTGACGTTGGGGTGGGTTCTTGAAAAATCCATGGACTCTATCTTGGTTGCGTCTGTCATTTGCTATGTAGTGAGGTGTGTTTGCCTGTTTATTCACATGTACCTGATATTTACCCTGAATGTTAGAGTACAGAATACACAGGGTAAATTGTTTTATCTTTCTGAACTTGTCAAAACCAATGGAACCCCGTGGCTTTATTCTAAAAGTTGGTATCTATAATCTCAATCATTATCTAGTTTAACAAAATTGTACTGGTCCCCCATGGGATCTCCACCCATATTAGCATCGCAACAACCAGCTAAACAATTGTATATTAGCTAGTGGCGGAAGAGTTCGCAACAGTTACCAAATAATATGGTCGCAATTTGGAACATTTTGAAACCATTCAGAAACTTGTTTCAGCAAAGCTGCTTAAAAATTAAGAGAAGGGTTAAGAGCTGTAAAGATCTGGAGGACCTCTGATTTTTGTCATACTGGTATAAATGTAAAGGCTTAAGAATGATTTCATGAATTTACCCAATGTTTTATATTTAACTTTGACTTAAGATGGAAGCCATTTTAAAAGGAAAACATTGGGGTGACACGGTGGCACAGTGGTTAGCAGTACTGCCTCACAGGACCAGCTTGGGTCACTGTCTGCGTGGAATTTGCCCATTCTCTCCCTGTCTGTGTGGGTTTCCTCCGGGTGCTCCTGTTTCCTCCCACACTCCAAAGACGTGTGGGTTAGGTTGATTGGCAATGTTAAATTGACCCTAGTGTCAGGAGATTAGCAGGGTAAATATGTAGGGTTACAGGAATAGGGCCCAGGTGAGATTGTGGTTGTTTTTTTTGATGGGCTGAATGGCCACCTTCTGCACTGTAGGGATTCTATGATTATGCATTTATTTAACACCTGGCATGTCCAAAAGTACATTCCCCTTATTTAAACTTTAAAATGAAGAGACAAGCCTAAGTGAGTATATTCTTTAATCTTCAGGTTAGCCAGGATGTTAAAATTTGACTCTAGACAACAATTCACTTATTTGTTCTTCAGAAAGGGAATGGATAATTTCCTTGTCATTTCCGGATTAAAGCAAGTGGGTGCAGGAATGATGTTAATTGCTGGAAAGTATCAAAATTAATGAGTTTACAGAAAAATACATTACATCTTAATGGCTTAACCATCAGTGAAGCTTAGCTGGACACATTTTAATTATTTAATGTTTCAAACATCAACAAATTCTAGCTAACAGATGACTCAGTCAATAGAATGCATTGCAATAATCTCTTACAATTGTCTTTTTAGATTTGTTTCATTGGCTGATCTTTACTTACTGGTCTTTTAGTTCGGATTATATGCAGCAAATCTTTCTCAATAGGATAGATTTCTCAATCGCAGAGACTCAGAAGGCAGCTATTGGTCTAAATGTACAGAATTGAGGCAGTAACACTTGTAGCACCAATGCTTCAACCCATGTACCCTTGAAAAACACCTCTCCTTGGGTGAATTTCTCCGCAGAGTTTCGCTTCTGGAACAGAAGTTGCTTGGACCTGGGTTTTGTGGTGGTATTGATGGCAAAACTGTCAGCTCGGCTTGTTATTACTGCCCCAAAGCTGACAGAAAACTGTTTGCACGTACACATGGAAATGTGGAAATCTAGGAGTCATTGTCAGTGACGTTATGCTTCCAATAAGAGTGCTGTACTGAAGATCCCCTAGACAGCAGGCAGGCAGAAATCACTTGAACTAACTCGAATTTATCTACTGACACTATTTTAACCCCACTGTAAAAACCCTTGAAGAAATGACTCTTTCTTGATGAGATGTAACCAGGGTTTTTAAGTAGCTTACTATATTCATAATTAATCCTTAACAAACATAATAGCTCTGCAAAACTAAAATTATATTTGTAGAATGTCAAATTACTCCATTATTATAAAATAAATTTTAAAAAGATATTTTAGCTTCTACCCTAATGCCAAGTGCCAATCCCAATTATTTATTTTGTTTTTTGCAAAGAATGCAATTAGAAGAGTAAAGTATGGTGTTGAACCTCCTGGTTTGCTGTCTGTGAGAATACCACAATATGATTGGCTACTTATCATGTTTTAGGCTAGCTGATCTCTTGGAAACCCAGCTTGCTGCCTGAATTTCACAGTCACCAGTGAAGTGCTGGCACTTGCTGCTGATCTTGAAGAACACTGCATGGATTTCCCTCTTGCCCGATGTCAGTTTGATTTCAGCGCCAGGTCAAGGGGATTTCCAAGAATCCAGCTAGACTGAAACATGATAAAATGATACCAAGGCTGAAATATCCTTGACTGACTTACAATCATATCACGTCACTGCTATTGTGCCAATATCCTGGAACCGCATCCCACCCTCTACACTCCCAACAGCAGTGTGGGTGTACCACTCAGGATGTTGTGGTTCAAGAAAAACGATCACCATCACCATCTTAAAGACAATTCAGGTTGGGCACTAAGTTTTGACCTTGCAAAGTTGCCATTCAGGAACCAGTAAAAAAAAAGCTCTCAATGAATTGAGTAGGAGTGGTCAGAAAGACCTAGGAATTAAACTGGAATCTGTATAAGCCACGTTCTATTTTGAACTACTTTATTTACTAATGACTTAGTTTCTCTCTGTCCTTCCCTCAGGGATATATTAGTATACTTATAGAATCATAGAATCCCGACAGTGCAGGAGGCAGCCATTCAGCCCATCGAGTCTGCACCGACCACAAGCCCACCCAAGCTCTATTCCCATAACTCCACATATTTATCCTGCTAATCCCATGACACAAATTAGCATGGTCAATCTACCTAACTCCCACATCTTTGGACTGTGGGAGGAAACTGGAGCACACGGAGTAAACCCACGCAGACACGGGGAGAATGTGTAAACTCCACACAGATAGTGACCCGAGGCCGGAATGCTAACCGCTGTGCTGCCTTTATGAGCCTTTTACAACAGGACTGGAAGTCTTTTAGCCAGAATGACTTAAGAAGTCAAGTAAGAGGACAGGAGTCAGACATAATGACACAGAGTTAGGATACCATGATCTTTGATGGAAGCAACCAAGATGTTTCCAATTTTCCTGCAATTATAATCTGTTACTGGAAAATCAGAGGCACTAATTCTCCAAGACCAATCCCCCTCTTAAGCTCTCTGTTCTGAGGATCACAGTCCTGATGAATTCCCTCAGTGGTGTGAATACATCCTACAACCAAGGCTGTCGTTGATTCTGAAGCAAAGCATTGCCAGGCTTCTTTCTCCACACACACAGGATAATGAGTCCCAACTCTGGATTTGTGCAGAGCAAGTTTGGCTTCAGCGTTAATTACAAAGCACTTCACACCAGAACTGAACTGATGAGATAAATCTGAGGGTTTTATTTTTCTGTTGCAGCTCTGAATATTGAAAGGAAATGTGCCATTTTCAATGGATTATCACTTCAAAACATTTCAAAACTCATTAAAATATTAACACTGGGGAGAAACACCAAAATGAGTGTCTTTAATGTTAAAAAGATCGTTTTGAGTTCAATGCATGTGTTCTTTTTAAATGATGCATTCATCCCAATGATCCGTTATTGACCGAAACATTACAATTTTTTTTACTGTTATTCAAGCAAATGGCAGTGGAAAGGGGAGAAAAGTAGCCCATATCCTTCACTGGAATGGGAGCACTCAGCACAGGATTAGGAGCTCTGTAACTTGAGTTAAAAATGCATTTCATCAGTATTAAAGGGTATCAGTAGAACACTGTGTCAAAACAAATGGGTATCCATTTCAGAGTTAACTCCATTTGGGTCCTATTGATTTCCTGCTTTAATTCACGTGCAAAATATATCTGATTAAACATATAATCACAACTGCACTCTCTCATTCATAAGAGGGTAACTGCATCAGAGTGATTGTGATGCTGTCTGTAGTTAATAACTGGTCATGTTGCAAAACTGCTGTTGAATTTCTCTCTGTGCTGAACCTTTGGCAAAATGCATCTTAACAGCAACAACCTGAATTTATGTAACATTATTAATATACCAAAGCAACGCAAGGTCCTTCACAGGAGCAGTAATAAATCTTGTCACCAATCCGCACAAGGGAGCATTAGGGCATTACCAAAAGCTTGGGCCAGGAGGCAGTTTTTAAGGAACAGAGACAGGAGGCAGAGTCAATCAATATTTTTGAGGGAGAGACAGATAGATTCTTGACTAACAAGAGAGTCAAAGGTTATCAGGTGTCGACAGAATATGGAGTTGAACCTCAATTGGATCAGCCATGATCAAGTATCAGGCAAGAGCTTTCTTTCTTTTTATCTAGAGGGAATGGCAGGAAAGGAATGGGGGATTGATAGAGTGGACGTGCAGAGACTATTTCCTCAGATGGATGTAGCTGTTATTAAGGGGGCATAACTTTAAGGTTCATGGTGGGAGATATCGGAGGGATGTCTGAGGTAGATTCTTTACTCAGAGAGTGGTTGGGGTGTGGAATGCACTGCCTGTTGTGATAGTGGAGTCGGACACTTAGAGAACTTCCAAGCGGTTATTGGATAGGCACATGGAGCACGCTAGAATGATAAGGAGTGGGATAGCTTGTCTTGGGTTTGGATATAGCTCGGCACAACATTGAGGGCCAAAAGGCCGGTAACTGTGCTGTACTGTTCTTATTGAATGGTGGAGTAGGCTACAGGGGCCAAATGGCCTACTCCTGCATTTAGTTCATACATTTGTAGATAAAAGAAAGTGGTGCCCAGATTTAGGGATGGAATTCCAGGGCTTGGGGTCGACAAAGCTGAGTGCCCAGTTGCCAGTGGTGCAGTGAAAGAAAACAGGGATGCGGAAGAGGCCAGAATTGAAGAAGCATAGAGTTCTTGGAGGACTGAAAGGAGGAGGTGACCGCCACATCTCTCAGTAATTAAGGCGGCAAATGGAATTTTGTCCTTCATTGCTAGAGGGATGAAGTTTAAAAACAGTGAGGTTATGTTGCAGCTGTATAAAGTGCTGTTGAGGCCACACCTGGAGTACTGTGTACAGTTTTGGTCTCCTTACTTGAGAAAGGATATACCAGCACTGGAGGAGGTGCGGAGGAGGTGCACTAGATTGATTCTGGAGTTGAGAGGGTAGCTTATGAGTGGACTGGGGCTACATTCATTGGAATTCAGAAGAATGAGGGGAGATCTTATAAAAACATATACGATTATGAAGGAAATAGATAAGATAGAAGCAGGGAAGTTGTTTCCACTGGCAGATGACACTGGAACTCGGGGGAATAGTCTCAAAATAAGGGGGAGCAGATTTAGGACTGAGTTGAAGAGGAGCTTCTTCACACAAAGGTTTGTGAATCTGTGGAATTCCCTGCCCAGTGAAACAGTTGAGGCGACCTCATTGAATGCTTTCAGGGCAAGGATAAATTTCTGAACAGTAAAGGAATTAAGGGTTATGATGAGCGGGCGGGTAAGTGGAGCTGAGTCCACAAAAAGATCAGCCATGATCTTATTGCGTGGCGGAGCAGGCTCGAGGGGCCAGATGGCCTACTCCTGCTCTTAGATATTATGTCCTTACATATTAAGTGTTGTATCCAAAAGGAATGCCTCGGTAGCATCAGCACTGCATAATGGATCAGTGATGGTAAATTTATTTCACTCAGACTGACAATCTCCTGGACTTCTTGGCAATTTCTTTCACTCTTTCTCTTAAGACTACCTTGAATTGTTGAAATATGCTCAAAGAGCTCCACTGGTTGGAAAGACTGGACACTAGAAGGGTCCTCAGTTGATTTGTGCTTCGCTAAAGCAATCTCAGTAGGGTTATTATAGTGATACAGAAGACTTAGATTGACGTGACTAATCTCTGTTCAGTAAGCTCTGCTAGAAGTGATGCCCCATGTGGCCAAATATCTCCTAAATAATTGCAGCCTAAACTCTCACACCAATGATGGTGAGATAGTAGATAACAGTCACTGCCTGTAATTCAGCTTGAATCAGAGCCTTCGGGACAGGAGGAGAGAAAATGGCTAGGCAGTTGTTTCTTTTTCTATTATGATTCTCTCTCATTTTCTTTGTGGTCTTCATTTTTCTGGCATGTTGTCACTATATCTCTGTTTCTTCTTCTCGTCTTTTTTTAACAATATAATTTATCTGAATTTCCTCTGCTCCAGCAGGTAAACATTGCAAGTAGTTCAGTCATCAGTTCTGAATATAACAGCTTGTTCATTTGCTATCCACATGTCAATCCATGATGTGCACGGAGGGTTAGCATAGCTAGTTAATATCATCCAATCCAAAAAGTTGAGAGTCCAATTGCACTCTGGAGACTTGAGCACATAATTCGGGTCGTTTCAGTGCATTACTGAGTGAGGTTTTGTATTCTGGATGAGATGTTAAACCAAGGCTCCATCTGCCTTCTTGTGTGGACATTTAAAAAAAACTCACGACACAATGCGGAGAAGGTTCTGACATGTATTCTCTCCATTTTGATCCTTCAAACAACATTGCTAAAAACTAATGATCTGGTCACTGACGCACTGCTGTTTGTGGGAGCATACTGTGCGCAAATTGGCTGCCACATTTCTTAGCCAGCAACATATGCTGCAAGATATTACGGAATCTAAGCATTTTGCTTTATTCCGCTCTCTGCTGCCCTCTCTGTTGGGGAGGTGTAGATAAAGTCAGTTCAATAATGGCTGCCAGCTTTGCGTCTACAAGTTCATCTTCCATCAGTGCACTACACAATGGTAAGATGATGATCAGGCTTGGGTAGCATTCTCTTTTACACCTCTTTTGAAAAATGAGGGACTGAAAAACATGGTGTTACATTTTTGGAACTCCTCCAGTTGAAGTTTTAGCGATTGGAAAGAACCATATACATATTGTTTTCAGGAGTAAGTCAGTGGGTGTGTAATTGAAAATAAAATGACATATTTGGAGACAATGGAGAAATTCAACCCTAAAATACAAAATTGGTGTGATTATGGGTAAAGGCTACACATTTGGCTGCAAGTGAGTGAAATAGGGGATGAAGATAAAGTAATTATTTTCCTCACCAAGATGGGGTCAGATGCTTTGGAGATTATGTTTAGCCAATGTTGCCCACAAGGCAAAGGCAAAAATCAGCATTCTGGAAAATAACTAGTACCCGTGAACCCTCTCTGAACTGGCCTTGTATACCTCAACATGGGCCTCCACTAGTACAGCAATACTACTAGTAGTGGGAGGAGATTGCATAGAAACTTATAAAATTCTAACAAGGTTAGACAGCGTAGATGCAGAAAGAATGTTCCCAAAGGTGTGGGAGTTCAGAACTAGAGGTCATAGTTCGAGGATAAGGGGTAAACCTTTTAGAACTGAGGTGAGGAGAAATTTCTTCACCCAGAGAATGGTGAATGTGTGGAATTCACTACCACAGAAAGTAGAGGCCAAAATGTTGTCTGATTTCGAGAAGAAATTAGATATAGTTCAAGGGGCTAAAGGGATCAAGGCATTTGTAGGGGAAGGGGGATCAGGACATTGAATTCCATGATCAGCCATGATCGAATTGAATGGGGGAGTAGGCTCAAATGGCCTATTCTTGCTTCTAGTTTCTATGTACTAATAATACTGGTTTTTGATTACTTTTGACCAGCTACAAGTAATGCAGCAGTACATTCAAATCAAGTCAGCATTTCTCCTTCTCAACCTGAACCAGTTTTTAAACAACAACCTGGCACCTCAAGACTGTAGCTCAGCCAGCTTGTCTCACAAATAGTCCCACAAGACATGTTACTTTGTCTTCTCTATACTGAGGACTTCACTCAGGTATTCAGCTGCTGTAGCCAGTCCCATTTCTTCACACAGACACCGTGTAAAGCTCTCAATATTTTCAAGGCTTTCTTGTTATTTTATAGCTTCCTTGCTGATGGGTAACAATAAATCATTGATAAATCTCTGTCCCAATCCAGACAGGTTTCAGCACTAATTTAAGGGTTAATTAAGTTGGTGGACAGCCTGCTTTGATATGAAAGATTAGTTCTAGTTCGATCAGCTTGCCCTTCTGTAATAGGAGCATTTCAGATATCACTTGACTGTTGGCCAATTATCGCTGCACCCAGATACACCTCTATGGAGTATATCAACTTCAGTGTCAACCCTGTTAATGCATCAATTTTAAACCATAAAAGCAGCCTGTGATTCACCCTTCCTGATCTTTGGATGGAAATGCTGTGCACTGTTCATCTGTTGTGAAGCCTGTGGCTGCACTGTCAAGATTACACCCACCATAGCTCTTTGCAGCAAACTGCGATTGATCAACTGTCTTAGTAAAACAAGATTTGCCAAAGTTCTTGTGCTTTGACAGTGTGTTGTAGCAGTACCTCTGATGAACATTAATGAGACATCATTGAACCTAACCTTTAGCCCTGTGACAGCCACAGACACTCATTCTTCTAGAGCTGGTGGGGACGCCACCCAAATTTGAAATTTCACAGTTGACCTCAAGATGGAAGGGTCGGTTCAGTTCTAGCAGGGTTTTGAGAAGCAAATTAGAAAGTGAAAAAATGAGAGTTATAGAATAATTAAGGAGGCAGAGAAAATCGAATTATTTCATAATTAGCCTCTTTCTAATATGAAACTTGAGTATTATTGAAAAAAAAGGAATGCTGTTGAAGCTTTTCAATTTATACTCATCAGGAAAGATGCAACAATATCAAATTTCAAAGGGAACAACAATTTGTTTTGAATGAGAAAAGGATGCTGATGGTTGGCAAGTCAATTCTGATTGGTCACGGCATTACCATGTAGAAGACACCAAGGAACTATTGTTTCTGCTACGTTTTTGTTTTAATTTTTAAAAATGTGCAATGCCAAGACATGTTCTTTTTACCTGCAGAGAGTTGGTCCCTGCGTATGAACATGTCTAACAGCAAGGATAAATGAGCCAATAGTGAGCTGGCTGATAATCTTAAATGGGTTGTACTGCAATTCTTAGCACATTCGACATTGTTCAACAAGTGTTTCCATATCACAGGATCACATCTAATGTTCGACCATATGTCCTGAATTTTGCAAGCACAAACTGGTTGAGTACGGTCAGTAATCTGCCTCCTGCAAATAACCAAAGAGATGCACCAGTTGTTGGGATGTATGGCCTACCTACCTGGCATCACATTGGCACTGATTTTCTCTTGCCACATTACTCGTGTGTGGTGGCTAGAATGTCTGTTTGGCTTGACGGCAACATCCTGTTGGCAGATAAACACCACTCGTGTTGAGACTGCAGAGGAGCAGCATGAAGCAGCTAGCTTCTGCTGTTGCTCAAATCTTTGAGACACCATCTTCTTCTAGGGTAATCTGAGATTGACTGGGCACTTTTCACATCCAAAAATGGAGGCCTTAGGTTGGTTCATGAGTTTACACAATACACAGTGAGCAATGATCTAATCACTAACCCATAGGGTTAGCTTTGATGCACCCTAATTTAAATTAAGCATGGTGAATAAATGGCTCCAGCTCTATTTAATAACTGCTTACCAAAGAAATCAGTATGGAGAAAACTGCTGAGTTGTCACCTAAGTACAATAGGAGAGAAGAGAGAGAAAGAGAAAGGATAAGAAGAAAATGAAGAAAACTTGGATTATGTAGCACTTTTCAGGCCTCAGGGCAAAACACTTTACAGCCATGTATGGGATTTGGAAATGTTGTCTTTGTGGGAAATGAAGACTGCAAATAGTCTAGATGATTGAAAAGACAATGGGAAAATGGCTATTGGCATGAACACTACATTAAGTCTTGGAGAGGTTCCATATGATTAGAACCCTTTTGCCCATCAAGTGCTTTCTCCACATTAACTCCTCTAGGATATCATTGTGTATTATAAATGAAACAGACAGTGCTGTTGTGGGATGCTTAATGGCTACTGAGGCCAAGAATGGTGGCTCATTGGTGCAGATATTTGCACCATCAGATTGCCAGCTCCACTCTGTCCCCAGGCTACTTTCCCAGAGGCAGATTGGTGAATGGGTGGGGGTAAGGCTACTCCCTGGAAACAGTGAGTAGCCAACTGAAATGATTAAGGGCCTACTGAAATAGGCAGATGGTGATGTGTCATGTGTTCATTAACTGCCTCAGCGCAGCCTGTGGACGGACTCCCACCACCCACAGTCCTGGGCTCTGCTTTAAGCTAGTTTGTCATTTTAAAAACACTAGAGAAAGGAAACCTCCTTTTTGGGATGCCGTACCTCTCACTTACCTACCTTCGCATCCTGCTGCTGCTTTCAAGCTGAAAGGCCTCCTATTGGTCCTCCAGCTTTGTGAGCTTGCCCAGTGTGCTTCACTGAATGGTGAGCCCAACCTTTGGTCACTAATTGGCTAAATCAGTGAACACTGTTTGCCCAGAGTGTGGTGCACTCCCAGTGTGGTTCAGGGAAAATCCTGCCTCTAGTGTCAAACTGCAGTAGAAGACTGGCTGAGCGCATTATGGCAGTGATTGAGGCTTAGGCCTCTCTTGGCCTCAATCCAAACCAATGACCCAGCTGGAGAAGCTAGTTGTCACCTAACCCTAAATCAGATAGAGGAACAGGGCCTTAGTAATTCACAAGATAATTTAGAACAAAACAAAGAACAATGCAGCACGGGAAACAGGCCCTTCGGCCCAACAAGCCCACGCCGCCATCTTAACAAAGCATTTTCCTACACCTACCTTGACCCGTGTGTATGCGTATGGTACCCCCATTGGAAACCAGATTCAGGGGAGAATAGTTTAGGGACAATTTGTTACACCAATCAGCCGTAGAGCACATTTTTGGGGTGTGGGAGGGAACCGGAGCACCCGGAGGAAACCCACGTAACCACAGGGAGAATGTGTAAACTCCCACAGACACAGGCCCAAATCCATGTATGTGCACAGCTAGCAGTGATAGTCACTGAGCTGTTGTGGCGCCCATCTGCTGGTCCAGTTTTAAGCACACACAACGACGCGAAGTACTAGGCCACTCTCGAAACATCCAAGAGCAGCCCACGCACGACCCACCGTGTGTATGCTCCTCGTCAGACAACAAGGTGGACCGACACACCTTGATCAGTTACAAATATAAAATAACATCTAATGCTGATAAATCCAGATAAAACAAAAAGTGGATAGATAGGTGGTGATGAAAAGAAGATACTTAGCACAGGGAAAATTTAGAATTGTCACCAGTGTCAAGATAGTTCGGAGATGCAAGATCGCAAGAACAGTGAATTGATGGTTGGGACTGCTGTATGATATTGTGTGCGCCTGTTGAGATGGAGACAGAGGACCTCAGAAGGAGAGAGAAAATATTCAAATAAACTACAAGATGGTTGCTGACAGTGTCAGTGCAATGAAATACAAGAGCCAAAAAATATAGCGCAGTCAAAGGCTTAAAAATAGTGTTTTGAAAATGCTGACACAGGACCTAAACTGCAACAGCAGATGGCAGTGCAGAGTAAGTAAATGGCTGCGAATAAAGGAAAGCTATTTGATAAAACCTAAAGGCAGTGGAAGTAAATGGAACTGTTCTACAAGAAAATGTTGACAGAGCTACAGTGGCAAATTTGAAGTGCAAGATTCAAGTAAATGCCTGATCAATTGAAGTCTTCAATGAATCAAACTGTTGGAGATCTGAACAAACACATTTCAGAGATTACTCAAAGATACCAGGCGGAAATAATCAATCAATCTCAATTCCACAGTTGGCAAATCGAAGTGGTAGTTTGGAGCACTCAACCAGATGTCCAGCCAGGCACAACAAGCAGAAAAGGCGTACAGAGTTTAAGTTTACTTATTAATGTAGGCTTACATTAACATTGCAATGAAATTACTGTAAAAATTCCTTGGTCGCCACATTCCGGCACCTGTTCGGGTATGCTGGGAGAAAATTTAACATGGTCAATGCACCTAACCAGCACATCTTTGGAATGTGGGAGGAAACCGGTGCACCCAGAGAAAACCCATGTAGACACGGGGAGAACCTGCAGACGCCGCACAGGTAGCAACCCAAGCCAGGAATCAAACCTGGGTCCCTGGTGCTGCAGCAATGCTAACCACTGTGCCACCCCGACCCCAGACAACCCTGAAGAACTTCTTGAAGAATCAGTGTGTCGCCATGAAAAAACATGGACATTGAATATTACTTCAGAAAAATCTGCATTGGAACTAACAGGAGCAACAACACAATACACCAAAGCACAAAATGAGCAGGCAAGAGAACAAAATAAAATGTTGAAAGAACAACTGCATAACTTACAAGATCAAATGCAAAAGGAACATGTCACCATTCAGAAACATGAAGAAATGAAGAATGTCTTAAACAGCAGCATGAAAGCATCGCAGAAGAAACTTGAGGAGACTCTGCTGAATCACAGGAAAACATGAGATGAATTAAGACCATTGCAAAGAAAAAGAACACCTATTAAAGAATCTTGGCTTGTAACAAGAATCCCCTCAGACAAATATTATGCCTCTGGAAAATTATGAAAAGAAGCAAAATGAATTTAATATTACCCTGAACAAATTGAAGAATCAGCTGGCAGAGAAGACTCAACAATGTTCCATATTCCAGCGGAAAGCTGGAAGTAACAAAGTGAAGAGCAGAAATATCAGCTAAACAAAAATGAGGAAGCATTGAAAGGAAGGGTCCGAGGATTTTTCAAGGTGCGAAGTAGTTATTGAAGCCAAGATTAACATAATCACTGATCTGAATCAAGTTAAAATTTTGCCGGAGACAGACTGGGAATCCAACGTGAAGGGAATGGACTCAGTTCTGCTGTAGACAAAGAAAAGGCAGAAATAAGATGGCAAAATATAGACCCCACACTGAAGCACAAGGAACTAAAAGGAAAAGACTGGATGTTTCAGATGTACTGAAAACCATGGAGTTGTTGAAAAACGATTAGCTGGATTTATGAAATCAGTTTATCTGAAGGTTCCATCAGCAGAACGTATACATCCAGCAGGAACATAGCAGACACCGTGAAAAATAAAATTCAAGTCCACTCCAGGAATGAATGGAGTGCACATTCCCTTCAAAAGGAATGGGACAAACCCACAATGTCTGAAAAAAATTAGATGGACTTTTAATAAAGAGAAACACAACTCAAAGGAGTGCCAAAAGCAAATCAAAAGAAGGTATCCAAGAATCAGAAACACAGAATGTTATTGCCATTCCTCCAAAGATGGCAGAACAATATTGGGAAGAAAATCATTACATTTCAAACCTATCTGAAAGCATGAACAGTAAGGAGTTTCACAACACCAGGTTAAAGTCCAACAGGTTTATTTGGTAGCAAAAGCCACTAGCTTTCGGTACGCTGCTCCTTCGTCAGGTACCTTGAAAAAGAAACTTGTTGGACTTTAACCTGGTGTTATGAGACTTCTTACTGTGTTTATCCCAGTCCAATGCCAGCATCACCACTTCGAAAGTATGAAGTCAGAGACTCAATGTGGTAGAGACGGAATAGCAAGTAAAGATTGCATTGTAATGCTCCTTTTGAAGGATGAAATGATTTCTTTTGAGAAGAAAGGGATGCTGTATGATGTGGTGTGCACCTGCATCCATTGTAATGTAAAGGTTCTCGGCAGAGCAAGGCTTAACATGGGACTTGAAAATAACACTGCCTATGGTATGATGTATAGAGTCACATGGTGGTAAACTTGGAGAACAACCTAGAAGCCTGCATGGAGATAGCAGCACCATGCATGGCAGTAATCGGGATCTGTATGTAGTTAACTAATTAACAATAAATGGTTCATATTTAACCATAAAAGTCTCAAGTTCTCATCATTGGAACATCTAACCCATAACATGAGAGATAATATCCAACACAATGCATGTTTACATGGGTGTTCCAGATGTTTTATGAATCTGATGATTAGATCACTGTTGGCCTGCGGTGTACGATGTTGTTTAGGATTCTCCAGAAAGACTAAGCATGAATTGGTAGTGATGTACAAAAGAATGGCCTGAAATATAAAATGGATTACTTATTAGTCAAGGTGAGAAAAGAGTCCTTTTGACAATCGAGCGTGAAGGTCACGTAAAACAACCTTGTTACAGAGCCCTCAGAATACAATGTTGACTCAAAAGTATGGTAAGTATTTGTTGTAATCTACTAATTAATGAGATTAATTGGTAGGCTGACAGGTAACGTCGAGGCAATAAAGCTTACTTGGACTGAATGGCCATTCTTGTCATTCACCTTTTTGTGATAGGGTCACAAAAAATAATAATTGAGGCAATAACATTCATAACATTAATAATACACAGTTGACTTTTCAAATGAGAAAAATAGAAAGAAGCTTTTTCAATTTCTTTCAAATCTTACTAGATTTGAGGAGAATGCTAAGGAAAGAAATACATGACGTATCATCTAAAACGTTACAAATGAACTAATAGTCCTCCTGCAAATAAACCAAAAAATGGCATGTCAGATACTCTACAAAAAGAGACAAACAAACTGAATTTTTTTGCTTACTGAGATTGGAATTTAAATCACAGGGACAGTTAAGATGTGCTTTTTTTCCCACATATTTTGAGAAATGGAAAATTTGCCTGCAACTCAACTCGCACAGTCCTACTTTATATTCTCGGCATTCAATTGTAAAATGTAGCAATCTTATTTTATAAACAGTTGCTGCGGGCTATTAATAATTTTACTGCACCATGTTATACTGATGTCTGGCATCCAAAACAGCAATAAACTGCTCTCGGCAATTCTGAGCTTTAAATGAAATTTTTCTTTTTTGCAGATGTATGTGGTCTGTGTTATATAAACCAACGGTCGTTCAGTTTTCCCAATTTCTAGTTTGCAAGCCTTTGTTGGGTTGGACAAGTGCTTGAGTTGAATGCAGCCTCATTCATCCTCTTTTATCATTTCTGTAAATTAAAACAATCTACCTGTTCACCATATGTTTTTTATTTTCTCTCAATTTTGTTTCTCCCAGTTCCACAGTTCTCTTCAGCTATTCTCCCAATTCAGTTCTCCTTGCACTGCTTTACTCTGACTCTCAATTCTTTGGTAGTTTTCTTTCGCGTTTCTCCACCAGCAGTGTTTCTGTCTTTATATAAACTTTACTGTCCCCCCACAATCCCAATCCTTGTTCTATGCGTGCTCCACTCCCAATCCTCTCCCTCTTTACTCTTGATATACCCCTTCAGATCGGATCTTCCTATTTCTCTGCAATACCTTCACTATCATTCATCTGTTATCTCTCTTCTACAAACTCAAGATTCTCCGCCAGACTGAGTCAAAAACAACAAGAGCTCTTCTAGATAGATTCAATCACATTGCATTACATGCTGCTCCAGAATCAGTGTGGCCACTCCTGAGTGCAACAGAATGCTTTGGAAGCATCCAGTAATGTACAGTTTTGGATCAATATGATGGTGTGAATTGTGTCACAGCATTTCCAATTGATTCAAAAGCATGCTCTATATTGTTCTGGGTTATGAATGGTGGGGCCATGAAATCCAATATGCCCTATTTCCATAACAAACAGTTTAAGTTGTAAGTTAATTTATTAATATTACAAGTAGGCTTACATTAACACTGCAATAAAGTTACTGTGAAAATCCCCTCGTTGCCACACTCTGGCGCCTGTTTGGGTACACAGAGAGAATTTCGCATGGCCAATGCACCTAACCAGCACATCTTTTGGGCTGTGGGAGGAAACCGGAGCACCTGAAGGAAACCCACACAGACAATAATAAGAATAATAAAGGCCTGGAAAATGTTTAGTGTGATGCTGTGACACATTCTGAATGCCCATGAGTCCATGCCATAAGTTTTTGATCTACACCAATATGATCCTCCTCAACCAATTGCTTTACAAATGCTGCTAAGACATGAATACAAGACAAATTGTGTGTGCAGCCAAATCTTAATTATAAAGGTAAATGCAGAATGTTTTCTGCTTCAGGCTTACAGTAGTAAAAAGGATTTATTTTAGGAATGAAGAGCAAACAAATAATCAACAGTAATACACTGTACTTATTTCTAACATTGTAGACATCCTGCCGCAAAGTTCCTTGAAAGGATCAAAGAACACAATCTAATGATAAACTATTCTCTCATAGAATTAGTTGATATGTTCAGTGTTTCTTTTCTTGTATTTCAGATTGAATGCATTTTTCCATGGGAATTCAGAATTGACTCTCATATTGAAGCAGCTGCACCTCCCACGTAATCCATGAGAGCTGTTACTTAGGTTTCCACAATAGAAATAGCCAATGGGCATGTAGGAGAGCTACCAATTTAAAAAAAAAATCACTTTTCAAATTTGTTTGACATCTGCTGATGAGACAGAGTGAACCTCAATGTGAAAATGGAGCCACAGGAACTGCCTCGGCCTAGTGAGCGAGCAGCCTAATAAAGATTGTGCAGGCTTCTCGTCAAATAAATTAAAAAATCTTTACTTTTCAAAGCAAAGATATTTTATTCCAGTCACCTAAGATTCAGTGTCACTTCAGGAGACTGGGAGTTGAAAACTGCTGATAAAATATTTTTGAAGATTTTGATCTTTTTTTAAAAAAAAATGTTTCGGCTGCAAAATTCAACCCGATGTTATCTTGAAATGAAAGATTACTTTTTAATAAGTGGAGCGGAAAAATAATTTAAATTATGATGATCAATCTGTCAGGAGTGCTCTAATGGTTTTCAGATATCTATTTAGTTTGTAAGGAAAATAGAAGCTTATTCAGCAGGTAATTAATCCCCGAGTGCTTTAAATAATAATTCAGAGTAACATAGGAAAGTGTGGGGAAAAGTTATACATTTCCACTGAGGCTTGAAAGGGATTCCTTACTCCCCAACTCTCACCGTGAGTGAAGATATGTGAATAGGTGCAAAATAACCTTGTTTGGTGAATGAACCATGATTTACTGTATGTTCTGAACTATCCATAGTGCCCACTCTGTTTTCATGTTAACAGAATCATAGAATCTCTACAGTGCAGAAGGAGGCCATTTGGCCCATCGAGTCTGCAGAAACCACATTCCCATCCAGGCCCTATCCCGATAACCCCATGCATTTACCCTAGATGGCCCCCGATATTAAGGAGCAATTTAGCATGGCCCGACAACCTAACCAGCACATCTTTGGACTGTGGGAGGAATGATGTGGAGATGCCGGCGTTGGACTGGGGAAAACGCAATAAGAAGTCTCACAACACCAGGTTAAAGTCCAACAGGTTTATTTAGTAGCAAAAGCCACTAGCTTTCGGAGTGCTGCTCCTTCATCAGGTGAATGGGATTTCAGTTCACAAACAGGGCATATAAAGACACACACTCAATTTACAAAACAAAGGTCGGAATGCAAGTCTTTACAGGCAATCAGGTCTTAAAGATATTGACAATGTGAGTGGAGAGGCTTAAGCACAGGTTAAAGAGATGTATTGTCTCCAGCCAGGACAGTTGGTTAGATTTTGCAAGCCCAGGCAAGTCATGGGGGTTACAGATAGTGTGACATGAACCCAAGATCCCAGTTGAGGCTGTCCTCATGTGTGCGGAACTTGGTTATCGGTCTCTGCTCAGCAACTCTTACGCTATTGTGTGTCGTGAAGGCAGCGTTGGAGAATGCTTACCCAAAGATCAGAGGTCGAATGCTCGTGACTGCTGTAGTGTTCCCAACAGGAATAGAACAGTCTTGCCTGTGATTGTCGAACGATGTTCATTCATCCACTGTCGTAGCGTCTGCATGGTCTCTCCAACATACAATGCCTCAGGACATCCTTTCCTGCAGCATATCAGGTAGATAACATTGGCCGAGTTGCAAGTGGACGTACCTGATGGATGGTGTTCTCACGTGAGATGATGGCATCCGTGTTGATGATCCAGCACATCTTGCAGAGATTGCTGTGGTAGAGTTGTGTGGTGTCGTAGTCACTATTCTCCTGAAGTAGTTTGCTGCGGACAATTGTCTGCTTGAGGTTGTGCTATTGTTTGAAGGCAAGAAGTGGGAGTGTGGGTTTGGCCTTGGCACAATGTTCGTCTTCATCGATGACATGGTGAGAAGATGTTTCTCCATTTCGGGGAAGTACTGGAGGCATGGTACATTGGGGAGACCATGCTACGACAATGGATGAATGAATACCACTTGACAATCACCAGGCAAGACTGTTCTCTTCCTGTTGGGAAACACTTCAGTGGTCACGGGCATTCGGCTTCTGATCTTCGGATAAGCGTTCTCCAAGGCGGCCTTCATGACACACGACAGCACAGAGTCGCTGAGCAGAGGCTGGTATTCAGTTCTGCACATAGGATGGCCTCAACTGGGATCTTGGGTTCATGTCACACTATCTGTAACCCCCAAGACTTACCTGGGCTTGCAAAATCTCACTAACTGTCCTGGCTGGAGACAATACACACCTCTTTAACTTGTGCTTAACCCTCTCTCCACTCACATTGTCTGTACCTTTAACATTTGATTACCTATAAAGGCTTGCATTCCAACCATTATTTTGTAAATTGAGTTTGTGTCTTTATATGTCCTGTTTGTGAACTGAAATCCCACTCACCCAATGAAGGAGCAGCGCTCAGAAAGCTAGTGGCTTGTACTACCAAAAAAAAACTGTTGGACTTTAACCTGGTGTTGTGAGACTTCTTACTGTGGGAGGAAACCGGAGCATCCGAAAGAAGCCCATGTAGAAACGGGGAGAATATGCAGACTCCACACAGATAGTGACCCAAGCCGGGAATCGAACTCGGGTCCCCGGCACTGTGAGGCAGCAGTGCTAACCACTGTTCCACCCCATAAATAACAAATAAATGTGGACCCTACACTGATCCCTGATCTTAATTCCAGATATTTTTTACTGAATCTAAATTCCACCATCTGCCGTAGCGAGATTCAGATCCGGTGCCCATAACATTAGATGAGAGTGCTCCACATCGTCTCTTTCTTGGATATCCTCCCTAAGTTATAGAGATTCCCAAGTGTGACCTTCTTCTTCTGCAGAAGCCGGTAGATGTCAATGAATAGGGAAGAGATACCATCTGTGGTGACGAATGCCAAATGGTCTCCAAACTGACCTCTTCCAAGTCTTCATCTTTTTTTTCCTCTTTATGAGATGAAAAATAATGGGAACACATGTCATATTTGGACCAGAGTGAAATAAAAAGTAACAGGAAATGTCTTGGCTGAAGCTCTCCTATTCAGATTACAATACAGACAAAGCAACACTAACTTTCATTGGGAGCATGTAAACCGGCTTACTCAGTGATATCCACCTCAGTGACACACTGCTGCAGCTCTGTGCATTAGTGAATGTAACTATTGAGAAGGGAATGCAATAGATGTAGCAGATGGGAATGGGGTGGAGGAGTTAACAATACCTCCTTGAATCTATTTAAGTGTGGCACAACAGCTCATGCTGGCGGGCTGTAAAGGGAACTGGCAGTTCATTAGATGGAGAGTTGTCCTTGTGCTAATTATGCCCTGAATGGGATGCGCTTCAGATATTTAATACTCCAACTGCCTTAACTGTACAATGTGTTGGGCTCACACTATACTGCCGCTATTGGGCATTTAATGGCTTGCCCTAAGCAGATGCCTGTGCTGTAATACATGAGCTGATAGAAGCTCCCTTGAGCTCGGCTGAATCCCCCTAAAAGCAGTGGCTTTGTGCCCTGTTGCAGTGGTTTGAAAGTCAGACTGAGCACCAAGGGCTCCGTTCATGTTTTGTTGAACTTAAGCCAGCTGTTTGATCATTTTTATGATTGAAATGAGATACAACTTTCAATCAAATTCCAATCTTTGCAGCAGATCTCTAACAGCAAACATTATTTTTCTCTGCTGAAGAGATATGCTCTCTGTTTTGTGAATCCACTTCCTTTCCTTTGTTTAGAAGGCCTCCTGACAGCCTTTCCTTAAACCTCAGTCAGACAGCATCTTGTCGCAGGCAAACATTTTTCCTTTGATTCTTTCATTTCTTGACTGCACGCAATCTCATCAGGTTGAAGCAGCAGCCAACCAACTAATTCAACTAATCCCTCTTATCTTCAAAACTTCCATGGTTTTCAAAGCATGCGAGTTCATGGAAGAACTCAGCTTTCTCCCCGTTATCAATCAGGCAGCAGGCTTGTCCCATTATGTTGTTGATCCCAAAAAAGGGCAACCTTCAACAGATAAACCTTGGTATTAAACCTGGCTCAGGTACATAAAGGCTCAACCTCTATATTCTATGCACTCAAAGTAGAAAAAAACTGGTGTGGTTACGTTGACTTTCTTCTGTAACGTTATTCCATCTCAAAATACATATGTCCGTACTCTAAGGATCTTGTATCTTAATTGAATCATTTGTCGGTATTGCAACAGCCTAAACAATTCCAAAAGCAATCATATTATGATCCGGAATCTGAAAAGAAGAGGTGGTGGGAGCAGAATCAATTGTATCTTTCAAATGAAGATTGTACGTATATCTGAAGACAATATTTGCAAAGCTGTGGGCAGAGAAAGGAACTGAACTGAATAGCTTTTTTGAAAAGCCAGCACAAGTGTGATGGGACAAATGGTCTTTTCCTATGCTGTTTTATTCAATGACTTTACTTTGGAGCACAAGAATGTTATACTGCTTATTCCCTGTCAGGTGCTTTGAATGTGTGTTGTTTAACCACAATTTCTACGCATTTCCACTTCATTGTGTTGTGACAGGCTATGTCTCCAGGCTTGGATGGAAGGCCATGAATGACCCAGCCAGGTCATGGACAAGCTTTCGTATCAGCACAGCTCATGTTGGTGGTGTAGACCCGATGGGCCAAATGGTCTCCTTCTGCACTGTAGGGAATTCTACGATGCTATGTTGCAGGGCCAATGAATTCTAATTCAGTCTGTCATGGCATTAGTGTTTCACTCTGTCTGATTTGATTCAATTTGTCAGCTCACATTTTATAATGTTAGTATGCAGATCGCTTGCTCCCTCGGCGTTCGGTCTTGCAGACAACTGTTTATTGGTTCGATTGGTGACAGATTGTTCTTTCATTATGGAGATTTCCATCCAGTATGGGTCACTGTGGTATTCCTGAGTCTGACACAGTGGATTTAGAGATGCTGACCTGGTTTCTCTGATCTTGTTCATCCCGTGACAATGGATGAATAAACACCGCTCGACAATCACAGGCAAGACTATTCTCCTCCTGTTGGGGAACACTTCTGCGGTCACTGGCATTCAGCCTCTGATCTTCGGGTAAGTGTTCTCCAAGGCGGCCTTCACGACACACAAAAGCACAGAGTCGCTGAGCAGAGACTGATGGCCAAGTTCCGCACACATAAGGACGGTCTCAACAGGGATCTTGGGTTCATGTCACACCATCTGTAACCCCCATGACTTGCCTGGGCTTGCAAAATCTCACTAACTGTCCTGGCTGGAGACAATACACATCTCTTTAACCTGTGCTTAACACTCTCTCCACTCACGTTGTCTGTATCTTTAAGACTTGATTACCTGTAAAGACTCACATTCCATAGAATCATAAAACCCTACAGTGCAGATAGAGGCCCTTCAGCCCATCGAGTCTGCACCAATCACAATCCCACCCAGGCCCTACCCCCACATCCCTACATACTTTACCCGCTAATCCCTCTAACCTAAGCATCTCAGGACACTAAGGGGCAATTTTATCACGGCCAATCAACCTAACCCGCACATGTTTGGACTGTGGGAGGAAACCGGAGCACCCGGAGGAAAGCCATGCAGACACGAGGAGAATGTGCAAACTCCACACAGACAGTGACCCGAGCTGGGAATTGAACCCAGGTCCCTGGAGCTGTGAAGCAGCAGTGCTAACCACTGTGCTACCGTGCCGCTCAATTCCAATCATTATTTTGTAAATTAAGTTTGGGTCTTTATATGCCCTGTTTGTGAATAGAACTCCCACTCACCTGACGAAGGGGCAGCGCTCCGAAAGCTAGTAGCTCTTGTTACCAAATAAACCTGTTGGACTTTAACCTGATGTTGTGAGACTTTTTACCTTGTTCATTCCGCCATTGCCACCAGCGAGAACAGAGAATTCGTGATGAGCCGAAACTCCAGTCACTGCAGACGGACCGGAAAATCCCAGCCGCAGGCAAGGTTGGAGAAGCCCAACCAACATCTCGGACAACATGTTATGCTGAGCGCAGTGCGGAAGTCAGAAGCTTTTTACCACTATGTTGTGTTGATTACCCTAATATCTGCTGTAGATTCAATAGCTCTTGATACTGCTAAATATGTAAACGTGCTGCGTTACATTCTCCCCAAATGTTCATTGCGCTGAAAATATAGTTAATGCCAAAGTCACAGTGAAAACAAAAATAATTGAGGAAAAAATCTGGTTTGGAGGTTATAAGCACATTTTACAAATCAATACTTTCTACAACATTTATAGTAACATTTTAAGTCTTAGGTTATTACTGCTGACTGTTTTGTACAATAGGCTTTCTGTGCAGATCTAAAAGCAAAAACAAGTTCAAATGCACCTAAATAATTACTGCAATAAAAATCATCTGATTAATTCAGAATGACCTTGTATTCGCACCAATGAACTGTGTCAACAAATAAACCCCGTAATCATTGTAGTCCGGCCATTATTAGATTTTAAAACACGATTTGCTACATTTCCCTTATTATTTCTGCATTCAACAGCGTTATCGTATTTGTGCTTGACTGTTCCAATTATGGTTATTACACTTAAGCAGTCATGAGTAGGCAAATCGATAGCAGCACACGGAGTTCCAGGGTAGAAATCCAGACAGGCATTCAGTGTGTTATAAGCCATGCGATGAATTGAGTTTTGTGATGGAATCATTGCCCTTTATTCCCTTCCATTGTTTTTTTTTCTCCGTTTTGTATCACATAATATACATTACTCAGTCATTTTCTGATGTTCATTGCTTCTCTATGAGTAAACGTCTACACCAGTAAGCGCGAGATAATGATAGCTATCTTAGTCCATTCATCCAGGAAGCCACTCCACCATCCACACTGGATTATGAATGACTCCAGGGTATTTACCTCTGTCATTCTACCCGGGAGTCCTTTCTGCTCTCTGCATGAAGAATCTACCCAGTGTTTGCTGCTATTGGATGTCAGTGAGGTTCCATACCTTCCAGAGTGCAGCGTGACAGTGGCCCACAAAGCAGTTTAGCAACGGGCTAACCAACACTACTTCAATGGTTTGCTACAGCAAGTGTAGAACAAGCATAACTTTGGGATAATTGCCCATTAATTACAAACTAATTACACTTTTAAAATTTTAGACCTGATAATTCCAGGCATTTCTTAATTATTCTTCCATGGGGCGTGGGCACCATTGGTGATGCCCATCCCTAATTGCCCTTGGGAAGGTGGTGATGAGCCACCTTTTGAAGTGCTGTAGTCCGTTGGTGTAGGTGCATCCAGAGAGCTGTCAAAGGGCCTCCTCACAATGCTGAATGAGGAGGCCCATGCCAGAATAAATCCTTGAAATGCATTTTTTTAAAACATGAAAACTATTTACGTTCTGATGAATCATACTAAAAAATAAAATCTATGACATTTTAATGTGATTTCTATAATCATAGAACCCTACAGTGCAGAAGGAAGCTGTTTGGCCCATCGAGTCATCACCGACCACAATCCTACCCAGGCCGAATCCCCATAACCCCATGCATTTATCCTAGCTAGCCCCCCTGACACTAAGGGCCAATTCAGCTTGGCCAATTCACCTAACGTTTTAAAAAAATAATGGATCTGATCAAAATTATTTTCTGTCTTAAATGTTTAAACTTTGTAAAATCAATCGTGTCTACTACATCTGATTTCTGAGTGTTTTTTTGGCTGTTTTGTACAGTTCTTGTGCTGCAGTGACAAGAAGCCACACGCTCAGTTGCCAGCTGTTTATACCTGTGCCTCACAACACTGCTACGCAGCTGTTACTCGGAAGGAGTCCTCCTCTCTCAAGGCAACCAAGATTTTCCCATGGGCATCGTACTAGATAGGAATGTAGACTGATTGAATATCAGCAGCTAGCACGCTGACTGAAATCTGGCCTGCTGCTTTCACTCCCTTACTAATTTTATGTCACTTGTTTCGGGATGAAAAAGCTCAAATTTTGCTAATGTTCAGTCATAACTCAGAGCTTCAGCCCAGGGACCCGGGGCTCTTCTCCGCACTGCCTTCAACTCATTGTTACCTCATCTGTGCTTCAGTGACCACGGCTGGACTGATTCTGTGTGATCCTGTCATTGCACAGTCTCAATCACGACTTCTGTTCGACTTGTATTACCTTGGTTCCATTAAACAGCCTTCAAATCGGTTTGTTGGTTGTTGAGTGTAAAACTAACACTTGTGGATCTCTTTTGACATTATCCTTAAATATTTTAACACATTCTTGGCGTATGATGATGATAATTCACCCTTCATGCAGTACTTCACACTTGTCCATATTAAATTTTAAGTTCCGTTTCTGTGCCTTGTCCAATTTATTCAGTAACATTTGGGCTGCCCCTTCAATTTCAATGACCCTCTTATTTTGGCATTGTCTCTAAATTTGACTACCTTGTACTCAGTTTCTGAATTTAGGTCATTGATGTGATTTTAAAACAGTAATGGGCTCAACCCCGCTCTGAGTAAAGCTACTTCCAGCATCCCAGACAATTTAATTCCTCATTAATATAGTGGTTAGTATCCCTGCCTGTCACGCGGGACACCAGGATTCAATTCCCTGACAGGGAGCTGTCAGGTTCCATAACAGTGAGGCAGCAGTGACTGTTTTGGAGAGCATTGCTGCCTCACAGCAGCAGAGAACTAGGTTCAATTCCCGGCTTGGGTCATTGCCTGTGTGGAGTTTGCACGTGCTCCCCGTGTCTGCATGTGATTGCTCCGGGTGCTCAGGTTTCCTCCCACAGTCCAAAGATGTGTGAACTGGGTGGATTGGCCATGCTAAATTGCGCCTTAGTGTCAGGGGGACTAGCTAGGGTAAATGTATGGGGTTATGGAGATAGGGCCGTGATGGGATTGTGGTCAGTGCAGACTCGATGGGCTGAATGGCTTTCTTCTGCACTGTAGGATTCCATGATGAATCATTTACTAAATGGGGAGAAGGAGGCCTTTCAGCCCATTAAGCCTGTGCTGACTCTCCATCCAGTCAGTCCCATTTACCAACTTGAATAGCCTTGTGAGTTTATTTCTTTAAAGGGCCTACCCAATTTCCTTTTGAATTAGTTGGTTATCTTTGCTTCCACCACCAGCAGTGGGTAGTGGGTTTCAGGTCATTACCCCTCAATGTGTAGGAAAAGCTTTTCCTCTCATGCCCCCCACATCCCATGCCCAAAACTTTAAATCCATATTCACTAGTCCTTGTGCCGTCAGCGAGTGGGGACAATTTTTCCTTGTCTGCCTTAAACCAAGCCTGTCATAATCTCATACACAGCTATCAAATCTTCTCTGCTTCAAGAATTACCCCAGCCTCTCCAGTCTAATCTTGGAGCAAAATTTTTCAACCCTGAAACCATTCTGGTAAACCTTCTCCACGTGCTTTCCAGGACCTTCATATTCTTTCTAAAGTAGTGGCCAGAATTGGACACGATTTTCATGTTGTGGCCTAACCAGAGCTTTATCAAGGTTCAACCTAAATTCCCTGCTTTTGCATTCAACACCTTTATTTATGAAGCCCAACATCGCAATGTTTTTCAAACACTCTCTCAATATGTCCGCCATCTTCAAGAGCTATGCACGTGAACACCTTAGACTAACTTGGCAGGGCGGTGAGATCCTGAGGGAAGATTCAGGAGGGGAAGGTACACAGCAAAAATTAGAAGAGTCAACAAGTGAACTTTATAAGCCAGTACAAAGAAGGTTCTGCAAGAGAGTCCTGGACTTAAATTTTAGGTAACAAGCCGGGCAAGTAGTTGACACATCAGTGAGGGATGTTTTGCAGAGAGCGATCATAACTCCTTTAGGGTTCAAGGTTGTTATGGAAAAGGACAAGGATAGGCCTGAAATTGAAGGGCGGACTGGGAGCAAAACCTTTACGTAAATCCGTGCTCGAACTGTGGGAATTATTCAAGAAGCGAATGGGCAGAGTACAGGGCCAACACTTTCAATAAAAAAAGGGTGGGATCAACAAATCCAGTGGAAGGATATACAGCCTTGGATGAAGAGAAAAAGGGAGGCTTATGGAAGAAATTAAGGCTTCAAAACAGCAGAAACCCCCCAAGAAGTTTAGAATGTGCAAGAGGAAACTTGAAAAGGAAAATAGAAGAGCAAAAAAAGGGACATGAAAGGATACTGGTAAGTAGAATAAAGGAAAATCCTAAGTTGTTTTACAGTTACTTTAACTAACTAGGGAAAGAATAGGGTCCATTAAGGACCACAGTGGGAATTTGTGTCCAGAGCCGGAGGACATAGACAGGGTTCTAAACGAATATTTTGAATATTCTATAGTGGTGCTCACTAGTAAGACAGATGATGTGAATATAGAAATCAGGGAGAAGGACTGTGATTCAATTAAATAAATGAACATAGCCAGAGAGAAAGTTCTGAGTGGTCTGCCAGGCTTAAGAGCAGATAAGTTTCCAGGGCCAGATGAAATGTATCTCAGGCTATTGAGTGAGCCAAGAGAAGGTGCTGGCAATAATTTTTAATCCCTCTCTGATCACAGGAGAGGTGCCGACATATTGAAGGATTGCCAACGTGATACCATTACTCAAGAAGGGAGAAGGGGATAAGTCAGGAAACTACAGGGCAGTCAGTTTAACCTCAGTGGTGGGGAATATGTTGGAATTCTGAGAAATAGAATTAATCTGCTTTTGAAAAGGCAGGAAATTATCGAGAGCAGTCAGCACGGCTTTGCTCAGGGAAGGTCACGCCTGACAAAATTGATTGAATTTTTTGAAGAAGTAATCAGGTGTGTAGATGAGGATAATACATTTGACAGTGTTCGTGGACTTACTGACAAGGTCCCAGATAGGAATTGGATCCAGAATTAGCTGGCAGGAAGCAGAGGGTGATGGCTGAGTGTTTTTCTGACTGGAAGACTATGTTCAGTGGGGTCCCTCAGGGATCAGTGTTGAAACTCTTGCTGTTTGTGGCTTGTTTAAAGGATTTATACTTGAATGTAGGAGGGTCAATCTGTAAGTTCACAGAGGTATGAAAACTGAGTGGTGGTAAATAGTGAGGAATGATCACCTTAAATTACAGGAAGATCTAGATGGGCTGGTCAGATCGGCTGATCAATGGCAAATGGAATTCAATGTGGATGATTGTCAAGTGATGCACTTGGCCAGGACAACAAGGCAAGGGAACACATAAATGGCAGGATGCTGGGAAGCACTGAAGATCAGAGGGACCTTGGAGTGCAGGTACTCCAGTCCCTTAAGATAGCAGGATAGATGGATAAAGTGGTCAAGAAGGCACATGGTATACTTGCCTTTATTAGCCAGCACATAAGCCTCAATAGCAGAGAGAGTATTCTGACTTTGTAAGCAAACTATGTAAAATGTGGATCAGGCCACAGCTCGAGTATTGTGTGCAGTTTGGCAATCCACATTATAGGAGGGATGTGATAGCATTGGATAGGATGCAGCAGAGATTTATCAGGATGTTGCCTGGGCTGGAGACTTTTAGTTATGATGAGAGATTGGATAGGCTCGGATTATCTTCCTTGGGAGCAAAGGGACTGAGGATAGGACATGATTGAGATGTATAAAATTATGAGGGACATAGATAGAGAAGACAGGAAGAAACATTTCCCCTTAGTGGAGGGATCAGTGCCCAGGGAGGCACAGGTTTAAAGTAAGGGGTAGGAGATTTAGAGGGAATACGACAAAAAGTTTTTTCACCCAAACAGTGGTGGGAGTCTGGAACTCACTGTCTGAAAGGGTGGTGGAGGCAGAGACCCTCATAACAATTTAAATGTATTTAGATATGCACTTGTGATGCCAAGGCATGCAAAGCTATGGGACAAGTACTGGAAATTGGGATTAGAATAGTTAGGTGGTTTGTCTTTGACCAGCGCAGAGATGATGGGCTTTCTTCTGTGCCAAATACCACTGAGTCCCCAACCTCCATATGCACAATGAGATTCCTCTCCCCCTCCACACTCTTTAGAACTGTGCCCACTGAGTGTACTTTGGACAGAAATACATCACCTTACACTTCTCTGTATTAAAATCCATATTTCACTTGTCACATTTCTTATCCAAAAACCACTTTGATCCTAAATCCTTACAGCTTCAAACTTAATTAAAGGCCTTCTGTTTGAAAAGCCATCTCATAGATATCGAAGTCAGTCATTAGTGAGGTTATCTCTATTTGGTGAAAGAGCATGTTACTCACACTTTCCTTGTAAGTTCAGAATATTCACCATTTTCAACCTCTATTTCATATTCATTAGTAACCTTTTCACCTCTCCCTTGACCATCTTCTCATAGTTGGAAGTATTAAAAAAATTGCTCACTCATTTTTTAGTCACTCCTATGATTGATGACTACCTAGATTTTGCTTGACCTTCCTGATGTGTCTCTGCATAGTCAGTTCAGCAAACGCCTAGCTCTTTCTCCCAAAAAGATTGGTGCCTCAATATTTTTCTTTACTTCAGCTGATTTTGGGGTCCAGGTCCATAGGACTCTTAAATCGGCCTCGCAGGTGGAGGATGTGGTCAAGAAGGCGTATGGTGTACTGGCCTTCATCAATAGAGGGATTGAGTTTAAGAGTCGGGAGATAATGCTGTAGCTTTATAAGACCCTAGTCAGACCCACTTGGAGTACTATGCGCAGTTCTGGTCACCTCATTACAAGATGTGGAAGCTATTGACAGGGTGCAGAGGGGATTTACAAGGACGTTGCCTGGATTGGGTGGCATGCCTTATGACGATAGGTTGAGGGAGCTCGGTCTTTTCTTCCTGGAGAGATGAAGGATGAGAGGTGACCTGATAGAGGTTTATAAGATGTTGAGAGGTATAGATCGGGTGGATTCTCAAAGGCTATTTCCCAGAGCTGAAATGGTTGCTATGAGAGAACACAGGTACAAAGGAGATGTCAGGGGTAAGTTTTTCACTCAGAGGGTGGTGGTGAGTGGAATCGGCTGCCGTCAGTGGTGGTGGAGGCGAGCTCGTTGGGGTCTTTTAAGAGGCTTCTGGATGAGTACATGGGATTTAATGGGATTGAGGGTTATAGGTAGGCCTAGTAGGTAGGGATACGATCAGGGCAACTTGTGGGCCGAAGGGCACGTTCTATGCTGTAGTTTTCTTTGTTCTATGTTCTACGATTTGTTGACTGGCTCATTTATGATCAGGTTTTTCAGTTTGAGCCAACTCCTCTGCCATGTATTAACCCTCTGTGCTCAACATTCTAGCCCCAAATTACCAGGGCAGGGAGGCTGATCGAAGATTTCAATTGGGTTGTTAGGTTGGGTGGTCAGCCATGGGGGGGGGTGGGGACAGGGTGATAGAGACAGGGGAGGGACTCGACCAGGTCACAGTGGGCTTCCTCCCCTTTCTAGCCACAGCCAAAAATTCCTGTCACCCTGGTGCATCGTTTTGCAACCACTTATTGCTATGTGAATGCTTTTGTATATGGAACTGGATGTTACATTTTCTAGTGATACATTGTTTCATAAAGAACTTGCATCAAGATGCTGGTACCCAGAGCCACCCATAAGGAGAAGCCAAATTGGTAAGATTCATTCTCACTAAACCATTTGTTTTACCTGAAGCCCTGGTAGATGTGACTTTCATACTTCCCTGTTAAAAGCCAAAGCTCATTTCATGCTGCGCTGTCATTTTCTAAGCTTCTATACAGCAAAATGTCTCGCACTTGAGGTCATTATTTGATTGCTGGTTCTGAAATTCAGCTGTGAAATGAATTGCTAATGCAAGCAGTAATGGATAACAGTAACTAAGATTGTTCTTTGCTGGTCAGTGGGCTGTCTCATAAGTTTATTTTCCTGGATACTGAACAATCTTCTCCACACCCTAGCTAATGACTGTAACACTAACATAAGAACATAAGAAATAGGAGCAGGAGTAGGCCATCTAGCCCTTCGAGCCTGCCCCGCCATTCAATAAGATCATGGCTGATCTGTCGTGGCTCAGTTCCACTTTCCCGCCCTCTCCCCATAACCCTTAATCCCCTCTCTTATCAAAAACCCATCAACCCGCGTCTTAAAAATATTTAGCAAGGCAGCCTCCACCACTTCAACGGGCAGAGAATTCCAGAGATTCACCACCCTTTGAGTGAAGAAGTTCCTCCTCAACTCCGTTCTAAACCACCCCCCTTTTATCTTGAGGCTGTGCCCCCTAGTCCTACTGTCTTTTTTGAGCGGGAAGAGTCTTTCCACCTCTATCCTATCCATCCCATTCATCAACCTATACGTCTCAATGAGATCTCCCCTCATTCTTCTAAACTCTAATGAGTACAAGCCCAGTTTATTCAGCCTCTCCTCATAGCTCAACCCCCTCAACTCCGGTATCAGCCTAGTAAACCTCCTCTGCACTCCCTCCAAGGCCAAAATATCTTTGCGCAGGTGCGGCGCCCAAAACTGCACACAGTACTCCAGCTGCGGCCTCACCAATGCCCTATACAGCTGCAGCAAGACCTCCCTACTTTTATATTCAATCCCCCTCGCTATGAAGGCCAGCATCCCATTCGCCTTCCTGACCACCTGCTGCACCTGCAAGCTGGGTTTTTGCGACTCATGCACCCACTCCTTTTCTACATCCTGCACCCACTCCTTTTCTCCTAATCTTTGTACTCTATGAATTATATACTTTGTATAGCATACAAGAAACAATACTTTCCACTGTATACCAATACATGTGACAATAATAAATCAAATTAAACATCAAATCAAATTCTTTCAAGATAATGTTTTCTTCTGTCTGCCTCTATTTTATTTGGTTGATAAGTATTTTTGATGATGATAGTGTATTTCGCTCATTATCATTTCCCATACTGATTGAAATCTCCACTCATTATTCCTTCAAAATTCACTTTCCTTGACTGAACAGGGATCCACCAGGAGTTGCATGATAGGTAGTTTCGGGCAAAAGTCTGACTCCATTGGAGAAAATCTTCCCATGTTAAGAATTACCCAATCCACAAGGCTATCATCAGCAGCAAGGCTATCTGACTACATCACAGGCAAAGTATCAGCTAAAGTTGTGTTTAACTGCAGTGACCGTGGTCCTGCTTTAGGGATACCAGCAGTCAAGGTCCACCATCAAAATATACTGTGAACTTTCAGCTTGCAATCCTAACAAGATGACATGTACAGAGTGTTGACCAGTACCTCAGTAAGAATACAAACACACTATGTGATCATGTAATTGTCATGAACAGTCAGTCCCTCCCCACCAAAACTGTAGTGGAGGACTGTGCTGGACCACACTCTTGTTTTCCTGTGTTCCGCACACAGCCTGGGGCAATTAGATCAACCATCCACAGTGCACAGATGACCTATGAAAGTCATCTACAGGCAGCCTAATTGTGAGAAATGACTAGCTCAATATAAGTACACCTGACCGTTGACCTTCTTCATTTAAAATCTGCAACCACATTTAATTTGTCTTTTCCTTTAATCCTTTACAACTAGTTGCTTGGTAATACAGAAATTCAGCACTGCTTGAAAAAAAGACACATGTTGTCAAAGCTTTTCATCTTGCACTTATCAGGACAATTAGCAAGAATACCAAGTCTAAAGGGAACAGCAATCAATACTGAATCTTCTCGTTGTTCCCTTTACATTTGGTATTCTTGTGAATTGTCCTGATGAGTGCAAGGAATATCGCTTCTTCTTTCAGCAATCTTTTATTAATTTGTTTCCTGACATATAAAACTCTGGAAGGGTTCAGGCTTCCTGCCTCATGCTTATTCGTCCTTCAGCTCCTGTGAGCACCGAACTGCAGACTTTACAGTGATGGTTGTGTAAGCACAGGCCCTCCAAACTACTACTTTGATGCAGGATCCACAATGCCAGATAATGACCACATTCCCCTTCATCTTAACTTTCTCATAGGAGCAGCAGGTATATTTTAGTGGGTTGACTGATCTTGACTTCTCTTTTCGCCATTTTGCTTTGTGAGGCTCCATAGAGGGTTCTGCATTTCTTCACCATTCCCAACTTCTTGTTGCACTTCACCATGGTTCCGGGTAGGAGTTCCAGTGTAAGGTCATTAACTTGAAACTTTAATGCTGTTTCACTCTTCATAGATGCTGCCTGACCTGCCAAGTATTTCTTACATCTTAGTTTTTCTTTTAGATTTCCAGCATCCTGAGACATGTATTTTGTTCTTGTAATTGGGCTGACTTGGCCACGACACCATTGCTGTCAATAACTCTTCCTGTTCTCACTTATTAAGTAGCAGATGTGAATGGAAGCAGGTATTTTTCATTACAGTCAAATCCATAAGCCAGGATCCTTCACTGCTATCAACACCCAAGACCAGGTCTTCATATTTAGCACACCAATCTTCCCAAACACATTATCATACTTCAGGTCAGAATAAGACAGTTTCACAGAAGGAAAACAAATCCCCTGGTCAACAGCTCAATAGGGTGGTCCGAGACTGATACTCAATCAAATGGTTTTAAAAACAACCTGACAAATACTAACAAGGAAGTTAAAGGTTCTGAGTGCTGGGATCTGATGTTGAGGCCTCAGTCAGATCAGCCATGATCTTATTGAATGGCAGAGCAAGCTCAAAGGACCAACTGGCCTACTTCTGCTCCCAATTTATATGTATGCATGTTTTAACATGACCTTAAATTACTAACACTTGGAATGTCCCGATTAATTTATTCATTCCATATACCATAAGAATACCATTGCATTTTCTCAAAGTCAGGAATTACAAAAGAAAGGATAATCGTTAAACAAATCAGACTGTGTTTGATGTTGAAATAATTCTGACCCAAGATGTCAGGATAGGGGAGGTCCCTTGAGGTTAATTAAGCTGTAATGCTTTTATGGTGGTAGGAGAAGGGACTGGAGAATATAAATTTCTGCTCACAAGAGTCAGGAATTGCCATTTCCCATGAAATTCATTTTACCCTCCGACATAATTACATTTCTCCTTATATAAAAGAAGGGGATAAATGTCCGTCAGTTGATTTGTTCCTTGTACCATCATTGAATAAAATATGAACAAACTTTTTGTTTGATGTCAAGTGTTAGCAGGCCAGTCGCTATGGATTAGATGGAGGATTAGGCTATCCAGTGTTGTAAGTGAGGATTGGAAGTCAGGAAGGTGACAGATATACAATGCTTGGAGCAGAAATGACCATCCTCTGAGTGAGACTCCCTAGTGGCATGGTGGGATAGTGGTTAGCACTGCTGCCTCACAGCCTCAGGGATCCAGGTTCAATTCCCAGCATGGGTCACTGCATGTTCTCTCTGTGTCTGTGTGGGTTTCCTCCGGTTGTTCTGGTTTCGTCCCACAGTCCAAAAGATGTGCTGATTAGGTGCACTCGCCATGCTAAATTCTCCCTCAGTGTCTCTGAACAGGCGCTGGAGTGTGGTGACTACAGAATTTTCACAGTAACTTAATTGCAGTGTTAATGTAAGCCTATTTGTGGCACTAATAAATAAACTTTGAAAAAAAGTAAACTCATCTCACTTGACAACTTCACAACCGTCAGATAGGAGATTTTACATTACATTCATTTGTGTCATTAACTTCATTGTGTGTCATTAACTTCAAATGCTGGTGTAAATAGGGAATTAATCAAAATCACTCTCATTTTTAACATTATTCAGAAACGATGTCAAATATCTCTTACCTTCAGCAGAACAGAGGAATGATCCACCACAGCTTTCGCAATGAGTTGACATGTCAAGTCGAAGTACTCAGCAGGTTTAACCTCTGAGAGTTTGACAGTTGGCTTGTGAATGGAAAGATTTGCCTTTGCCCATCTGCGCAGTTCCTCGACAGTGAGTTGGTCAGTGGCGGTGAACTGATATGACTTGCTGCTTGTCCGCGGTTTCAGGGGCGCTCCCGGAGTCCCATCAAATGTCAAAGCTGAGAAACCAGCAGCATTGACAGCCTGAAGCTCTTTGTTGAATTCTTGGATCTATACATATAAAATGCAAAAGGATTTAGTTGGTTTTTGTCACTTTCCTAATTGGTACTGACCCTTAATAGCACAGACTGCAGAATTCTCTTCTACATTGATTATTTGGGTGGTCAGTACCTGGAACAGGTTAATGGTTTGGATGGCTGGAGAAGATGCCTGAACAGGAAGGAACAAGACAAATGGGACAACAAATGATTGGATGGATCCACGGGTCAATTTGTAAAATTATTACTCTGTTACAATCTTCCTTCCAGCTTTCAAAATCTTTATCTTCCATGAGGCATTGCTCCATAGTACAGCTCCTTTTGTTGTTTCCTTTATTACGACAGTGACTCCATTTCAAAGCGCTTCATCGGTTGTAAAGCACTTAGGACAACAGGAGTAGATGAAATGTTCTACATAAATGTTTACTTTCTTCTTTCCATTTCATTCCTACTGAAAAAAGCCTGCTTTTTATTTGGCTTCACCCCAGTATCTGTTATGTTACAATGCCATGCATTCATTACAAAAATTGGGGTGGGGCAGAGTTTTTTTTATATAAGCCATCCATTTCCCACTCATTCAGGCCACTTAATGTCTGAACAGTGAACTCAAACAGAAATAAGGACCAAATTCAATCTGAAGAGGGGAATAGAAGGGGCTGGTTTTCCACAGGTGAGATGAGATTAGGTAGGAAGTTCCGAAGTAGGTTGAAGAGAGTTGGCGAAATGGGCTTAGAGGGTGAATACACCCTGTGAGGGTGGGACACGAACGTGCACATTAGATTCCATTCATATTCTGCCTATAATGGAAGATTTCACTGCATGATTGTGAAGTGCCATTGAGGAATGAATCCTCAAGGAGAATTTTTACATTCATCACCACCACACTCACCAAAAACAGAATGCACAATTCCTCCATCAATGCTGAATTCACAGATCAAGGGAAGGCTACACATTTATACGACTGTCAAAGTTGCATGCTACACACTTGGCTAGTAAGTGACAAATGTTATTGAACAGCTGGAGAAACACTGCTTACTCTGATGCATTGCTCTCTCAAACACCAAATTTCCCTTATATACATAGTGCTGAAATACAGCTTGCAAAAAGTGCAATACAATTCATGGCATACATCATGCTTTACATTTAGTATGTCTTCTCTTATATCTCCATACAACACTGGGTTGAAACAGCAAGATAAAGAGCTCGCAGTCATAGCATATACAAAATACACTGACAAAATAATCCAATTAATACAGCATTAGTGACACTGCGTAAAATATTGTAATTCAAATTTATTAAACAGATGGTTCTAAAGCCAATTTTGTTAATTACCAAAAAAAGTCTAAAAATGAAAGCTTTGCAATTAAAAATGTTTGGATGAAGGATACATAAGATTCTAAAGAAAACAACTGTACTTTCCAACAATTCTGATGCATCACCCAGAAAGATTTATTGAAAGAGTATTACTCTGCACCCTGCACCATAAATTGTGCTACGATTCTCTTACAATGCTGGTAATATTTCCATTCAAGAGTTTTTTTTTAAACTAACGAAATGCCACAAAAGGTTACATTTTGGAAGGCTGCCTTTACCTTAAATTGATTACCCAGGATGTAATGCTGAGCCTATTTTTCACGTTTAGCACAATTGGCTGGCACGACAGATTGAAAACCGGCCTGCTCAAAACTAATGGATTCAACAACTTCATGCCTTTCAAGCTAAATTAATGCTGAGCGCAAACAGAAATCGGTCTTGGCATACATAGTACTTGGCTGCAGTTTGTTCGACATCAATTCTAACAAGTAATTTTACAAAGACAGTATTAATGAGGGGGGAGAAAGGCTCAGCCTTTTACCTCCTGACAGCCAAGCAGCCCTTTCTGAAACTGAGAAGAGACCAGGAGGACATTACTCAAAACAAGAGAATGGTAAACAACGGAACATTCACCATAATTCCAGGGCAACAATTTGCAACAAAAACATATTGCAAAACTATCACTAGGAAATGCACTTCAAATAGATGGTGCTTAAATTTTGTTTATACTTCTGCCTCTACTACATGTGCTAGTGGATGTGCAAAAGCTCCAATCTTCTTGAATGTGTCATCCTTTCATGTATTGAACTCCGAAGTACAAAGGCAGGCACTGACTGGAGAGCAACAACGGAAAATATTCCATAGATTGCGAAGCCTGAATTCTTCATAATTGAGCGTGAAGTTTGGGATGATATATTCTCTAATTAAAAGATGATTGATAAAATAGGGGTGAATAGAAACCAACCAAGTCTTCCTGTATAGACTATTCCATAGAACAATTGCAATCCTTTCGTAGTAAAGATTATGTTGTGTTTCATTCTATTCTGGATCAATTTACTCCATTTGTACATCAGCCACCTGCACTATAATATGCTCCTCACTTTATTGAGTCTGAAACATTTCTTAAAAAAACGTAACTTAATTTGCAGATTGCGTATACATGATTGTAGGGGAGAATATGTCGATTAAATAATGCACGATTTGTAACAATCTTTGTTTTGAATAAGCTTCGTGAAAATGTTCTCAAAACGGTGATCAACAGCGTCATGTTATGCAATGAACACCAATGAACTTTTACAACTTGCTTAAAGATCACAGACTCTTAGATTAAAACTGTTCTCGTGCAAAACTAGCTCCTCTGAAAGTTCAGCACTCCTGCTTTGAACTGCCACACTGTAAAAATTATTGGGCTTCTGTAATTACTCTTCATGAGAAATGGGGAATATGTTGGGTATCTCTCTGTAATTAATGACTTGCAGGAATACACAACAGAACTACAGGAATATGCAGCTTCATGGATTTAATCAGATCATTAATACAGAAGTACAGACGAGCTCCTACTTTCCTTTGCAGGGGGTGGGGCAGTCCACTATCCCTTTATATAATGCCCGCTTTCACTTATACAAAGCAACTTGCTGGGCCCACAAGAGTTAAAACTTCACTTTCTCTCTAAAGACTCCTCTGTGCTTTTTTTCACAAGCTGATGTCGCAGAGCATTTACTGCCACACACAGAATTCGATTAAAGGGCTAGGAAATGGTTCAAGGTGCTGTAAAGGAAAATCAGCACAGGACAAATACTTTATTAATTCACTCAATAACCTAATCAGGAGTTGATTGTATTGCTCACAGGTCATTTTGTCCTTAACGACATGGAGAGGGCTTTATATAATAGGGAGATTTGTGTTTAGTGTTTGGGATCAAATCATTGGATCCGTTTAAAAAAAGAGTGCTGAAATTCTACATAGATTTGCTCTGAAGAAGGACCTGAAAGGAAATGAAATTGTGGTAGCAAACAGCATTGTCGTAAATGGAACTCAAATTTGGATCGTTGAATTGTATTCTGTATTTTATGTAATAATCTCTGCTTTGGCTTCTTTCTTAAAGTAATTCCTGTTCTCTGGAGTAATATATCTAAAAAAAAGCAGTTAGAAGTACTGATAATATCCTTTCCCCCTTTAATACAGACCTAATTTGCGACAGATTTATATTCAAAGCCCTTTGATAAATTCTCCAACCCATTTCACTACTGCTCACAGTAAGAAGTCTCACAACACCAGGTTAAAGTTCCACATATTTATTTGGAATCACGAACTTTCGGAGAGCCGCTCCTTCACCAGGTGAGCAGCAGCGCTTCAAAAGCTCGTGATTCCAAATAAACCTGTGGAACTTTAACCTGGTGTTGTGAGGCTTCTTACTGTGCCCACCCCAGTCCAATCTTGGCATCTCCACATCATGACTACTGCTTACATTCAAGTCTTATTGAACTGGGTTTGATAAATGTTGGAAGCAAGAAGTTCTGATTTAACCTTTTCTGATAAAATTGTAAACTTAGGCCCAGTCTGCTCTCTCAGGTGAATGCAAAAAGATCCCGTGGTACTATTTTGAAGAGGAGTAGGGGAGTTATCCCTGGTACTCTGATCAATAATCATCTCACAAGTAACATCACTAAAACAGATGTGTGTTCATTATTACTGCTGTGTAAAAAGTCACTGCCACAATTCATGTACTACAGAGTTCCAGGATTTTGATCCAGCCACAATAAAGGAATGATGAAATCAAAACAGAATGCGGGATAAACTCAGCAGGTCTGGCAGCATCTGTGGAGGAAGAAATATAGTTAATGTTTCAAGTCCATATGACCCTTCCACAGGGCATAAACGGGTCATATGAACTTGAAATGTTTGCCAGAATTTTACCGCCCCGCCTGCCATGGGAACCGGAACAGGGGCAGACAATGGGAAGATTTGCTGAGCTCAGGTGGGATTTTTCAGTTTCGGGTCAAGCAAGGCCATAAAATTCCACTCGTTAAGTCTGTTTTTCTCTCTGCACAGATTCTGCCAGACCTGCTGAGATTAACCAACATTTTCTGTTTTCATTTCAGATTTCCAGCACACATGGTATTTTTCTTTTATTTGAAGGAATGATGATATAGTCCCAGTTCAAGATGGTGTGGCTTAGAATGGAATTTTCAGATAGCGGTATCCAATGTTCTTGCTATTGCCCCCGCACTTCTAGGTGGTAAAGGTCACAGGCTTGGAAGGTGCTGTTGAAGAAACTGAACCTTGGCCAAACTAGCTGAGTGGACGATGTGCAATATGGAGGCAATGCTGAGACAACAGTCAGTCATTGTACGATGCTTTCTATGGTGAAAGCTATAGTCACCCTCACCAAGCAGTGAGCATTGGCAAATTAACACAAACTGCATGAACCCAAAAGGGATACTGATATCAGAAGCTTCTGTTTGAAACGCTCTGCTCCATGTTTAGTCTTGGAAATAATTTATTCACCATGATAAATTGCACACGTTTCTGGAGTAATTAAAATCTGCCAGACTTTATATAAATCCATTTCTAATGTTCAAGATTTCTGAAGCTTAAAAATTTTAAATGCCTGCATATTCATATATTGCATACTTCAATGATTTAATTACTTAAAAGAGTTGAAACCTAGCCAACTTAGATCATCGATATGCTAAGAGAGAGCCTTTGTTTCTCCCATGTGGCACAATAGTATTACTCTTGCCAATTCATGTAGCACACTGTTATTTTACTTTTATGAATAAACTAATACAGCTCTAAGCTTACTGTAAAAGTGCCTGGCTTTGGGATACAGTATCCCATTTATAAAACCAAGGTCAGATTTGCTTGGGGTCAAGGCTAGAATGACAGTGTGTCATAATTCCACATCAGAATTTTGGAAGTGTAATGGAGGTAACTGACCTTGATTGAATGGCCAGCCACAATGTTTGCATTTTAGAACTGTCACTGAACTATTTATACACATGATGAGGTGTACTCTGATGATCAACACCTGAGGACTGGCCCATCTACTACCTAGATATGGAATAATCCCTCAGGTACAATGCGTATGCAATTTATTATGGTGAATACCAATTTCCTAAGGATGCTTACTAAATGATGAAAGTTATTAAACAACATCGACAGGGTGAGAAGCTGGATAAATTTCTGATTTCAGTTTTCAAATTTGTATACTTTCCACACGAAATAGTTCTGTACTAACAAGTTTTTTAAAAACTTATTGGACTGGAGTTTGCTGCAGGAATCACCTTAAGGCAAATAGCATTCACCATTAAAGTGCAAATTGGACAGTAACTTGCAACAAGGGCACATCTCAGCGCAACACAGGCAGCAAGAAGTTGCTGTTTGGGTTGCCTGTCCTCCGAGAGCTTCACTATATGTCCAGAGTTTTAACCTAATATAAACCCACAGCTTCAACAAAAAAAAGGATAGGGCTTTTCCATTCCTGTGCAAGTAAATCTTTAATGGCACAATGAATATTAATTTAACTGCTCTGGCATTGAAAAATAATGTATAAAATCGTGGAGTCCCATTCTTTCAGATATCAATTGTTGTTGGAGATTGTTTAAAAAAAAGTTTAAGCAAAAAGAAATTATTTTTCTACTTCGTTTTCTTAATCTCTCATAATCAGCTTTTCTTTCCTTTGATTTCACATTCTGGACCTGATTTAACATTGCAATCCTTATTCTAATTACACCGCCTGGCTCAGTCCCTGCATAGCTTATTAAGGATTCTTCAATCTGATTGACTAAGCAAATACACAGTTCCTTGAGCTATTCAACCAGGTTGCCATGCTGAAATGGCTTCCTGGTCATAGCACGTTCCTGTGCAGAAGTCCATGAGCATGTGTAGGTGTATAAGAATGGCTAGCAGTGCTTATTCACTTTTGGGTACAAAATCCAGCCCAACATCCTTGAGACCAGAAGACAGACTGTAACATCTGTTGTGACATTCACCAGACTTAGTTTTATCTGAATGAAAATGTTTTACTCCTTTATATTAGCATGAAAATGTGCCCTTGTTCAATGGTTTTAGCTCTTGCAAGGTAATTTAGACTTGTTGCTATGTGATTAACTTATCTTAAAGACAGCCTGGGAAGACATGAACATGTAGGTGCTGCAAATGGAGCCTTGCACTTAACCTATACAGTTCATTTGCAAAAAGAGAAGTGTCACATTTTGTAATGCAGACACAAATTATGCTACATGTGTACTTGATAATACATGTTCTTATCTCATGATGCAGGCTCGGACAGGTCACATACTGACTAGAGGCAATATTAATCTAGCTCTTCAATACTGAACTAATCAACATCAGCAGTAATTATACGCACAAGGTAAAATACAATGAACAGATATTATTTTTAGCCCTTTCTCAATTCATATTCCATTGTAAGTAATTTGAGTCCCAAGAAACATACTGAATTCAGCGTTGCTACATGTTTTACAGCAATCAGCACATACTCTGAGGATAAACATACATTATTTTGCAGGAGCCTGCTAATCCTTGATGATAAACTACATCTTTACAATGTTAAATGTTACATAAGAACAGCTCATTCAGTTTCTTGAGGTAATGGATAAGCCATTCAATTAGATCTTGGCTGATCCATTACCTCAACTTTATTTACACACCTCAGTTAAGATTAAATGGTTATTAATATTAATGAACTAAGGAGCTGTAATGGAGGCATCAAAAACCCAAAATGTGATTCTGTTAAGGGAGGGTTTTATGACAGAATGGTAAAATCAAAATGGTTAATATTCTCATTAATTTTAGTGCATAGTCTCTTTTGGAAATGCTTTAGCCCAAGTTGGACCTTTGGGCCTCGATTTTCATCCTCGAAACCGCTACAGGGAGTTGGAAACATTCCCAGTTTAGCTTGTTTACCTCAGGGAGAAAAAGCTAACCAGGACAGTACTTCCGTTGTTGAGGAGGGGGAGGCCACTGTGGGATGGGTGCAAGCTGGAATCAGGCCAGCCAACCTGGGAGAAAGTTTAGAGGCAGCAACAGGGGTTGTTTATAGGTTGGGAGCCAAGCTATTTAAATAAAAACAGTTAAAATAAAAATAGTTAAAATAAAAACAGTTAAAATTAAATCAGGAAGGTCTTCCAGCCCTCACCCATTACACCCACACAATCGCCACGTCCCATTCTTGCCACTTAATGCTCACAGCCAACTCCCCTCTGGTCCTCATACCAAGCTATGTCCCTAAACAATCTCCATGCTCCCTTGTGGCCCTATGCCAAGGTATAGCCCCCCCCTCCCCCCCCCACCCAATTGCCTTGTATGCCAAGCTATGGCATCTCAATGCCCATTTGCCCACAATACACCATGTAGAACCAATGGACACTAGGTGCAGTCAATGTCTAAAAAAGGCTGTAAAATGTAATTCACTGATAACTTTACACTTCCTTTCAAAATAAGTTCCTGTTAACCATGGTCCAATAAAACTGTCAGCCATCCAGTCACATTAAAGATTCAGCAGCTGAAATTGTAAGTGTTTGAAACCTCCTGTGTCAATAAGCATTGAGAAATTGGTAGCATAAATCAGAGAGGCAGAGCTGTTAATCAAGCAATGCTTTTGCTGGAGCGTAAGTATTTCAACAAGCTAATATATTTCTGGGCTCTTATCCAAGCTTCATTATGTATTCTTGGCAGAGAGCCCTGAAATCCATTAGAGTACTAAAACACCTGAGCAATTTTAAAAGATTTAAAGCACTTCCAGTTTCAGTTGTTGAAACTTTGAAGAGTTTGGGTGATTGACACTTGATGTGTCATGAACCTGCATCATGAGATAGGAACATGTATTGGCCTACAGTAAAAAGGATTTTTTCATTAAAGTGAAATTATCAACAAATGACTTGTTCAACTTCTTTTAAAACACATATTACTGTCACTATAGTGTTCATTGTTTCTATGCAGCTGATTATGGGCATGAAAGTGCCATAGCTTCAAATAAATAGGTTGGACTAAAACCTGGTGTTGTCAGACTTTTTACATAGCTTGGAATGGCAGGGGAGCCATTCGAGGCTGTGGTTCCTTGGGGGGCATACCTTCACATATCGAAATGAAGCACTAGAAATGTTGTTTGGAGGTAATACTTTGGCATGTGCAGCAACAGGCCTGTTTGGGGTGCGTGGGGGACATAGAATAACACAGTCATTGAGATTTACAGCATGGAAACAGACCCACTGGCATGAGGGCCATCTTTTGGCACTAACCTTTCAAAAAAGGTGCCCTCATACAGACTAATTGAAAATGTGGCCCGACTCCATGACATTTGCAGAGGACTAAGGCATGCTTGTAATCGCCCTGTAATGGAGATCGCCAGGGCAGGTGCGCAGGGTGTGGGCATTTGATCTGAACATCTTTAAAGGCTATTCTTAAAAATCAGAAATCCTAGGAAGGGCAGCAGGAATGACAGAATTGGGACCAGCCATCATTTTAAAAAGACTCCCAGATTATTTTGATTCGGTGCAAATTCCAAGCCTCTGTTTGAACTTTTCGGATAACTATTATGTATGTCTCTTTTATAATGCTGTGAACCAGCTGTTGTAGTATCTCTTCATGTCGGACATCTCTGTGTAAAAATCCTCCTTCAGTGTAGGCACGTCTCTGTGCAGGAGAGACTCCACCCTGTGCAGGAGATTTCACTTTGTGTTTGAGACATCCTTTCCAGATACTGGATTTGTGCAGGAAACTTTGGGGAATCCAATCAAGACAATGTGTCAGCACTGCACTATGTATTCCGGTATTCCCTAAATTGAAAGGATGCACTGTTAACAAGGAGTGCCCTTGATCAATTACCCATGGCATTCCTTACTTTGAAGGCCACTTGTTTCAGTGTGCAGATCAAACTCAATAGAGTTCAGATGGAAACCTACAGATGGCACTACAATGCACCGTTCAAAGCTGGGCTCGAGAAATAATGCAAAGTTGGTTTTCATTTTTAATTTCCATTCGAAAAAAATTAAATTGACTTCATTACACTTTTTACGTAACTGGATTAGCGAGCAGTCCCACAAGAGGACTAATTAGAAGAATTTTAGTTACTGCAGTGATTTGTATTCTCCGACTGCGAGCATTAAATTCACCCTGCTTTACGATGCCACAGGGGAAAGGAAGTCGGGCGCACTCAGTAGAAGACTCTTTCCATTGAAGAATGAAGGTCACTCCATGGTAAGTAATCTCATTTTCTCCTTCATGCTTCATTGTCCTGCACACAGCTGGGGTACAGTTAGAGGCACAGTGTGATACTAAGTGTATGATTTGAAAACAGAAAGTCTATGTAAATATGCTGGGGCGATGATGATGATGTAACATCATAGCAGACATGTTTGGGGCTACAAAAACACTGAATCATAGAATCTTACAGCGCAATCCCACCCAGGCCCTAACCCCATGCTTTAACCTGAGCTAGGCCCCCAGACACTAAGGGGAAATTTAGCAAGTCCAATCCACCCAACCCATGCATCTTTGGAGGAGAATCATTTTGTAAAGTGATGTGAGACTGAGTTAGCGTCAGCACTAGTACTTCTAATTCTTCTTTTTGGGGAGAAAATGTAGCTACACAGACTCATTTGATTCAAGTTTAATAATTTCTTTACCATCAGCTAACAATGGAGGTGTGTATGTGAATAGGCTGAGTGGGAAGAGGGGCTTTTTAGGCATTTCAAACAATAGGCCAATTATTCTTGTATCAAACTCTTTACATAAGTCTTTTCACATTACCCACAGATTTCAATGCTTGAAGTCAACCCTTCCATCTTCATGTTCATTGGAAGACTGACTATGGGTTCCAAGCTAGCATGAGGTCATTTCACACATCTAACTGATTCTCCATGCTGCCTCAGGAGAAATAATAGCAAATATCAAAAAATACTTTAACAAAAAGTGTCAGTGGGACAAAAGGTGTAAAAATACATTACCCACAAGAAAATCACATATAGGATTTGTAAATGGAATAATTTAATAAAAGTCAAAGGTTTGCATTTATATAGCATCTTTTACTACCACCTGACTTCCTGAAGCACTTAAATCAATAATGTGCTGCTGAAATGTAGCATTGCAAGCAGTCGATTCCAAAATGCACGTGTTTTAGAGACACTTTAATTACTAAAACTAAAAGTTAAGTGGAAGGACTTGGTTGAGAAACGAATAAACAATGCTGAAGTAATTGCAATTCAAGGTGGCGTGAGTTAAGTACAATTTCAAAGGATAACCTATTTTTATTTAATACAATTAGAGTTAAAAGGAAGTACACTGTAGCAATGAATGACCCATCTTTGAGCTTCTGATAGGGACAGGTGGTCTGTAATTATTTCAATAGGGGTTTGGATTATTCATGTAGTCCATCGTTCAAAGAAACCAAAAGCAACATTGTCAACAAGGGAGGTCCTTCATGGAACCTAGGATTCTGGTGAGAGGACCATTAACGCCATCATGGACATAATCAGTCATGTGAGTCCCAGAATCAGAAGGTTTGGATTTGAAGGTAAAGCATAATTGGTTTACATTTCTATTTGGAACATCACAAGAATGCCACATTGCCACAAACATGGGCCATCTGGTTAGAGAGGTTCATTTGTTTATTTATTAGTGCAATTGTTCACAGAGGCAGGTAATAAGCATTTCAGTTTGGGATCAGACAGAGAGAGTTGCAACACAGTCTCAGAAGCATGGGAGATAAATGTTGGCCAGGTTTGCCGCTCAAACAGAGAAAATGTTAACTTAATCGTTGGCTGTGCAAAATGTAGGTGGGAGCTAGCAATCAGATGGAGACAGAATTAATGAGAGAAAAGAGGTTTGAAGATTTGCCTAGCTTGGAGCTACAGGAAGAAGTTTACAGTCACCTTCATTGTGAAAACAAGCAGCTAGCTTGGAAAAGGGAGAGAGAGTGAATCTGCCAGGTGCTGAAAGGCAGCGGAGGAACCAAGCGCTGTACAGCAGCGTAGAGGTCATTAGAAACCAGGGATGTTCTTGATCTTTAAACCACTGCACATGAATGTAGTAGCCCAAACCTGAGCTGGGAAGTTCACAGTTATAGGGTTTTGATGAGAAGTTGTAGAATCACTTAGCCATACAATCACATCTTGTTTCTTCTGTAGCTTCTTCCATGAGACCCTCATATCCATCTCTCAAGTTGCACCGGCCTGTAAGTATAATTGATTGATCACCACTGATCCTTGGTGATGGATTTTACGGTGCATAAGGAAGAGAAATGATGGGTAATTCAGAGTGTTGGAGTTCCAACATGGTTTGTCATCAAGTCCTGACAAGGATAGATGACATTAAAGATGCGCAGAGCTAAGATTCTGATTGCCATAGTGCCGCTACAGAAGACTATCAAGTGAAAGGCAACAAGTTCTCCACAGGGAGAGAGGGGGAAAGCCTGATGTACAGCCAGTTTTTCCCTCCCCAGCCTCTCATTCGCACTTACTTACAGCCTGGTTACCGATCAGTGAAGAGCAAGGAATAAGGAACAGGGCTCAGTAGAAAAGAAGAATCAAACATCTTGTTTACCCTACTCCAATCGAAGATTCAATTGACACATATTGCTCCTGATTAAACAAATGCTCTTGCAAATCAAATCCTGTTCTGCACGCGCACTCCAGTCTGTAGCAGTTGGAAGGCATTCCTTCAATTATCTTTCCGAGTGTCCTGAAGGCAGTTTTAATCATGAGACCTCTACTATATTAAAGCCAACATCACACCAACACACAACTATCAAAACTTTTTAAAAGGATCTCTGAAATGTTTCAAATAAGGATTTTACTTGTGCTAATAAGTGAAAGTTACATCTTTTTCAGACTAATGTTATACATTCACCATACAAGATACAAGGGACACAGGCTTGAACATTTATGGCTATTAGCTGGTTTAACCATTCATTGTCAGATCTGACTGAAACACATAACACATCGTCTTGTCCACTGCCAACCATATACTATTCCAAGATCAACTTTGAATGCAAAGAGAACCCCTGGTTTCTTTTTACCATTACAAACTGTGTTTTTAACACCCTCTTCACTTTCAACTTCAACAACACATGTCAGTAGCTCATGGATTTTTCTGTGGTTTAACTGCTTCCTCTTGTCCAATGGCTCACCAGGAAAAACTACCTGCTAGGGTCCCCCCACTGCTCTGAACTTTCTCCCCTTTCTCTCCTCTTCAAGCTTAGCATCGAATGAAACCCACTTCCTATTCCCTCAACCAGATTCTCACTAAACTGATCACCACGCAACTTTCTTCCCTGTCCCTCAGATTAACTTATATTGTTAACATCGTCAATGATTGCCCTCTCTTTTTCAGATCTGTCATCCTTACCATTTTCCCAAAAAGCTATCCTTAATCCCTCTATTCTTACAAACTATCGCCCCCATTTCCAAAGGCCTTGAACATACTGTTATTTCCCTAATTCATGCTCATCTTTCCTAAACCATCCCATAAATTTACAAGAGAAAACAAATGTAACTATGACTTTGGTAAACTATCCTTCCTTGACTCTTTATGTGGTTGACAGATGACTTCCTCCAACTCTCCTTCATTGTCCACACAGTAGCTCTGCATTTGCCTGGTTCCATTCTTATCTAGCAAATTTGCAGTCAGTGAATTACCTGCATTGCCTTCGCTTCCCAAATCTTAACCTCTGAACCCCACAAGGATCCATTTTTGTCCCACTTCTTTTTCCACAAACATAGCTTGTGTCAATATGAAGGAGGGAACAGACATATAGCCTGTCTGACATTCAGTATTGGATAAGTAGAAAGTTCCTGCAACTAAATATTGTGAATAACAAAGCCATTGCTTCTGTCCCTATCGCTTCTTGACCTTAGACTTCATCCCTCTGCCTGGTAACTGTCTGAGGTTGAATCAAACATTTCATAACTTTGGTATCTGACCATCAGATGAGCTCTGATGTTGTACCTTCTTCATCACCAAAAATGCCTGCTTTAATTTCCATTACACTGCTTGACTCCACCCTGCCTCAGCTGAAATGCTGTGACAAATTTCATCTGCACCTTTGTTTCCTCTGGTCTTAATTATTTCAATGACCTCCTAATTGATCACCCATCTCCAATCCCACAGAAAATTAGTTTATTTATAGTGTCACAAGTAGCCTACATTAATAGTGCAATGAAGTTACTGTGAAAATCCCCTAGTCGCCTCAGTCTGGCATCTGTTCAGGTACATGGAGGGAGAATTTTGCATGGCCAATGCACCTAACCAGCATGTCTTTTGGATTGTGGAAGGAAACTGGAGCATTTGGAGGAAACCCATATGGATACAGGAAAATGTGCAGAGTCCATGCAGACAGTGACCCAAGTCAGGAATCGAACCCAGGTCCCTGGCACTGTGAGGAAGCAGTGCTAACCACTGTGCCATAGACTATACTGGCACTGTCCTAACTTGCATTAATTCCCATGGCCCTTACCTTGGCTCCTGGTGCAGCAAAGATTCAATTTTAAAATTCTCATCCTGCCATAGTCTTGTCCCTTGTTATCACTATAATCTCCTCTAGCCTTACAATCCTCCACTTCCTGCTTCCCCTACTTAGTTTCTTACGCATTCCTGCTTTTAACAGCTCCACTATTGGTAGCTGTGCTTTTGACCTTGGTCCTCAGCCCTCGATGTTCCACACTAGATTCTTCATTTCTTTACGCAAATATCCTATTTCAAATTGTTCCTAAAAGCGTGCCTCTTTGATGAAGCTTTTGGTCATCTTTCCTGATTTTCTTTCTATGGCTTGGTGTCAAAACATGTTAAAGATTTATTATTGATAATGCTGTTAAGTGCCTTGAGATGTTTTACTAAGTTAAACCACCGCACAAACGTAAGCTGCATTTTAAGTTAAGTATTAGTATAAAGGAAAAGTCATTCCTCTTCCTCAACTACACTCTCTCACAATCTTCCTCATCTTTCTGTCTTATGAACTCTTTTCTCTCTTGAATGCTCCAAGTGTAGAAAGATAAAGAAAGGACTACTATAAGATCGGCAGACTCTTCTAGGATTTTTGTTTAATCAACTTAGATGTAGAATTAATTTTCTCTATAGGGAGTAAGTTTGTTAGTAATTGTAATTAGGTGTTTTAAATGCTTTATAGTTTTAAAGATACATATAATACCTTTAATTAGTCCATACAAATAAATATATATCTTCTATACATTTCAGAAATTAAAAAAAAACTTAGATGCACAGAGTGCCCCTTTGATACCAAGCATATATTAGATACATTCTTTAAGGCATCCAACTGTTGAAATCACAAGGCCATAAAGGACATTTAATTGCCTCACCAGACACCTTATCAGAAACAACTGATGCAAGGCTGAGTTTTAATAAAGCGGCCTTCACAGTTTCTAATCAAAACAGAGTCAGAAAGACATTAATGTCTTAGCTAATGAAAGAGTTATGGTAGGGGACTTAGTGGGAACTGACAAGAATTAAAGGTAACACAATGATACCCCTTTAGTTGAAGGCAGTGATTAAAAAGCTCAGTCACTGAATTGATAAGCAATATATATATGTGTTTCATTATGTTGGCAATAAACAAAACTTATCAGGGCTATAATTGGGAAATATCCTGAAGGCACAATGAGTTGACCGCATCTCTTAAAGATTCAGTTAACTTCACTGACAAGGCCAGAAAATACTGCTGGTTTTTGTAGGCCCCCTTTATCAATTGAAGGATGCCCATATGAGACTCTTTTAGTGAAGATTCTTTATGAAGCTGCTATCAAAAACAAAGATATGATGTCTGACTAAAAGACTAGAGGACAGGTTTAGGGATGATATATTGGGCTATCCCATGAGGTATCATGATCTCATAGAACAGGATGGTTCAGTATTTTTTCTATTGGTCAATAAGTATGTCATTTGTAACAATTTTGATTGGATTGTGTCCAACTATCACACCACATTCTTTTAAATTTTAACAAAATCCATTCTGGGACTTCAAACCATGGAACACTTCTGTCTTCCTTTCAATGTCCAGCCCTTAAAAAATTAAGCCCAAACCTGGCACCATCAAATTACAATTTCATGCTTCATCTCACCTTCTAGCTCTCTTCAATGTTAGCCGTTCATCGATATTTCTCAATTTTTTTCCCCATTCCTTTATGGGTTAAGTGTTGATGGCAAGGTCAGCATTTACTGTCCATCCCTAATCATCCTTGGAAAAGTGGTGGTGAGTCACCTTGAACTGCTTCAGTTTATGTGGTGTAGGTGAACTCACAGGGCATGTTAGGGAGACACTGGTTATTGAGCCAATGACAGTGAAGGAGCGGCAGTACATTTCTGAACCAGGATGATTTGGAGGGGAGCTTATGGGTGATAACGTTTCTATTTATTTTCTGCTACTGACCTTTTTGATGGTAGAGGTTATGGGTTTGGAAGGTACTATTGAAGAAACCTTGATGAGTTGATGGGGTACATCTTCTAGATGGTGTCACTGCTTACTGACTGCAGAGGGAGTGAATGTTTAAGATGGTGGATAGGGTGCCATTCAAACAGACTGCTTTGTCCTGGATGGTGTCAAGATACTTGAGTGTTGTTGGTATAACACGCTTCCAGGCAAGTGGCTGACTTGTGCCTTGTAGATAGCAGGCTGACGTGGCAAATAATATTTGTGCCACTAATCAAGCCCCTTGACATTTAAAAGCATTATCATCACTGAATACCGCACTATCAATATCCTGGGAATTACCTTATACACAAACTGAAGTGGACCAGTCATATAAACCTGTGGCTATAAGAGCAATCAGAGGATGGGAATCCTGTGGCGAGATACACAACTCCTGACCCCTCAAAGCCTGCCCATCATCTACAAGGCACAAGTTCAGGAGTGTAATGGAATGCTCTCTACTTGCCTTCAACAACATTCAGGAAGCTCAACACCACCCAAAAACAAAGCAGCCTTCTTGATTGCCACCCCTTCCATAAACATTCAATCCCTCCACCAACAACGCAGAGGCAGCAGTGTGAACTACCTAAAAGCTACACTGCAGGATCTCATGAAGGTTCCTTTGGCAGCACCTTCCAAACCCACGACCACTACCATCTAGGAGGACAAGGGCGCCAGACACAAGGGAACACCATCACCTGGAGGTTCCCCTCCAAGTTATTCACAACCCTGACGAGGAAATATATCACCATTCCTTCACTGTTGTTGGGTCAAAATGTTGGAATTCCCTCTTTAACAATACTGTGGGTGTACTTATACTATAGGGATTGCTATGGTTCCAGAACACAGCTCACCATCGCCTTCTCAAGGGCAAATAGGGATGGGCAATAAATGATGACCTCCCATCAACACCACATCCCGTAAAAGAACATAAAGGAAAGGCTTTGGTGAGTCAGGAGGTGAGTCACTTGCCACACAATTCCCAAACTCCAAGAATAGGGTAAAAGGTTATCAGAAGCATATATGACACCGATGCAACATTAATGACAGGTCACAAGACTGAGAAGTAAGAGAGATCTAAAGGAGGAGAAGCTCCAACCACATTTAGAGGTCCCAATGCGTAAATACTGACTGTAAATAACGAGTAATGGTTTTGAGAAACTACAGACTTGAACTGCATGCTACGTGAGAATAGACAATGTCCAAATGCCCCACTTAGTCTGTGACCACACAACGAAACATGGTGGCAGCAAGTGAAAGACCCAGTCAACCTTAAAAAGGTACAGATCTGGCAAGAAAAGTAAAACGATCCTCCAAGGAAGGAGGAAATAAAAAAAATTAAGACTCACCAGAACATTGGAATATCGTGGAAGCATGAGATGCAAGCTGAGGTATAGAGGTGGAAACTGTACAGCAGTAAGCACAGGCCTAAAACAACAAGCAGTAGCACAGGAGTAGGAACAATTCCAGGGCTCAGCAGAAGCATGGAATCCATGCTATCATACCCAGAATTCAGAGTGCAGAAGGCTCCCAATGGGCCCAGAACTGGGACAATGAGAAAAAAAGGTTCATAACGTACAGAACTGCTTCAGGTTTAAATAAACAATATCAGAAAAATCAGGACAATGCTCTGCTTTATGCAGTAGGCTTCATCACTGACAATGTGATAGCAAAGTAAGGGATTGATGAGAATGAAGTAGTTCTTGTGTAGAAGCTTTCAACTCTTATTTCGGTATCCATCAGAATTTAATAACAGAGAGAGAGAGAAATTTAATAGAGAGCAAAACCAGACAAAAGCATGAATTCATTCATCAATGGTCGCTGTGGATTGGTAGGAAATTATGATTATGGATCCTTGATGAGCAGATTCACAGCAGGATCGTAATCAGGGTTCGTGACGAAGCGTGATCATACTTCATACAAATAAAATGTCAATGTAACATGAGTAAAAACAATTCAGAAAGCGAGGTAAACAGAATGCAGAAAATAGAAGAAAAAAAGCCCTGGGGGGAAGATTGAGTGAGATCAATCAGTTTCCAGGCAGTAGGAGTAAGAGAACACACAAATGTCTAAGCCTGCCAAAATGGAGAAAAGCACGTCAATCACCAATATTGGAATGTCTTTGACATGTGGAATTGATCTGAAAAAGGGGCAAGGGGGAAAATACTGCCACAAATGTAGAAAAATAGGCTACTCCAAAATTGTTAGTCATTTGAAAACACTGACAATCTTTAAAAAGAGAGAAAATTTTAAAATCGAACCACATACAAGTGAAAGAACTGCAAGTAAAACAATAACCTGCCGGGGGAAGGAAATAATACTGAAGACGAGTACTGGAGTATTAAAGCTGGAGTGAATGGACATCCCAGATTTGAAGCTAGACAGGAGCAGATGTTTCTGTTTTATCAGATGAAGTCAAACAGCTCAAACATTGCAGGTTGCATTGCAATTCTCATCTATTAAAATACAAATTCCTCGGGCAACGACTTTAAAACTGAAAAGGTCAACTCATGGCAAAGCTGAAATATAAAGATTGGTACATCCTTGAACCTCTCAATGTCATTCAAAATCAAGACCTGTTCTACTAAACAGAAAGGCATGCCCAAAACTAAAAGCAATCGATAAAGTGGATGAAGAACTACAGCAGTAATGAAATGAATTTCTAGTCTTGCTTGCAGGTCTAGAAAAGCTAAACATCAAGTACCTTATCACCCTATAAGCTAAACTAATTTGCCTCTGTCCACCAAGGAAAATCCCTCATCCACTTTTGAACAAAGTCAAAGATGAAATTGAAACCATGCAGCAGCAAAGGGGTTATCTCACAGGTCACCAAGCCAACAAAATGGCCAGGAATGGTAACGGTCTCGAAGCCTATAAGAATTTGCGTGGATTTAAATCAACTGAACAAATCAGTGGAATATATGATCCACCTGATGACCTCAACAGATGCAAGCCTTGCCAAACTAGCCAAGAGTATCCTATTTAACGAAGTGCATTTTGTTGGTTACTTCTGGCACAATGGTGAGCACTGTTGCCTCACAGCACAAGGGACCAGGGTTCGATTCCTGGCTTGGGTTGCTATCTGTGTGGAGTTTGTACGTTCCCCCTGTACCCACGTGGATTTTTTCCGGGTGCTCCAGTTTCCTCCTGCGCTCCAAAGATGTGCAGGATAGGTGGATTGGTAATGCTAAATTGTCCTTTAGTGTCATGAAGACTAGCTAGGGTCAATGCAAGGGTATATGGGGATAGGGCCTGGGTGGGATTGTGGTGGGTGCAGACTTGATGGATAGAATTGCCTCCTTCTGCACTGTAGGATTAAAGAATCCAGATTGCTGAACATATTTATAATGTCATTTAATCATTACTGTTTCAACAGATTGCCCTTTGGAATAGCGTCCACTCCAGGGAAGAATGCCTCACTTTCTAGAAGGCATGAAAGGAGTATAATGCCACATGGATGACATGCTTATACATGGTTCCATGAGAGAAGATCACAGAATCGGAACAGTCCGAAGCAACTTAAAAGATACAGGCCTAACACAATGAAAAATGTGAGTTCACCAAACCTGTGATCAGGTTTCTCAGTCACATGGAACAAGGCACTAGAATCACAGTTGCCCCACAAAAATCAAAAGTGACCATAAATTTCCCCAAATCAGGAACTATGCTTTGCAGATTCCTTGGGATGGTCAACCAAAGTAGGCAACTTCCTATTCAATCTAACCATGGTTAATGAGCTGTTGAGGCAGAGTCAATAGTGGTGCAGGAATCTGGGCCAGCAAAAGGCTTTCAAATGGATTAAACAACTTCTAAATTCTTCCCAAGCCTTGAATGACTGATTGTATTTGCAACAGATGCAGGTCTGGGGGCAGTTTTATTCCAAATGCAAAGAAATAATGAGCGTAGTTCAGTCTATTCTGCCTTTGGAATACACAAGAACAGAACAATGATGGGCTATGATAGAAAAAGAAATGTTGGCAGCAACGTTGGCATACAACAAATTTTCAAACTATATTTAATTTCAAAATCAAAATAGCCTACAAGTCACTTATCACATGAAAGAATTTGCAAAGATGCCACATAGCATCCAGCGGTTTCAGACTAAACTTGATGAGATCATACTGATTTGTCAAGACACCTCATAGATTAATCCTGTGACATCTGTGATTGGGGGTGGGGGGGTGGGTGGAGTTGTAAATATGATTGGAAATAAAGACTTGGTGGAGGATGAAAAGAGTTAACATCAGAAGCATAAGTGATACCAATATATTAATAATGCCAGATCACATGACTGAGAAGAAAGCAGGATTGTGTAGAGGTCCAAATTTGTCAATACTTCCTGTAACTAAAGAGTAATGGTTGAGAAACTCAAGCAGCATACTTTGGGGGAATAGATAATCGCCAAAACTTCTGCCTAACAACATGATGCAATACTGCCCTCTTGTAGCCTGGTCGGTTCAGTTAAATTTCACGTCAATGATAACCCTCAGGATTCAGATGCTGGGCAAGAGGCATCGTTTGCATCTCTTGTTGAAGATGGTCACTGCCTAGCACATGTGAGGCACCGACGTTGCTTACCATTTATCAACCCAAGCCAAAACTTGTTGCATGCAGTTGTGAACTGCATCCTAATCTGAGGAGTTGTGCATAGCATTGAATACTGTACAATCATCAGCGAACAACCTTATTTCTGACTATGAAGGAGAGAAAACAACAGGTCAAACAGCTAAAGTTCATTGGGCATAGGCCACCCATCTTCAGCTGTTGCATCAGCAGCGTTCCTTCCAGTAGTCTATTTTTAATATTTTACTTTTTCCAAACTACATCTACAAGAGCTGGGTAAGGCATCGTACCAAGCAAGCATTTATTGACATCCCTAAATGTCCTTGAGAAGGTGGTGGTGAGCTGCCTTCTTGAATCCTGCAGTGCATGTGATGAAGGTACACCCACATTGCTTTTAGGGAGGGAGTTTCAGGATTTTGACACACTAGTGACATGGTAATCCATGGTGCCATTATCATGAAAAGTCAGATCTAGGGGGTGGCACTATGACTAGTACTGCTGCCTTACAGTGCCAGGGATTCACGTTCAATTCCGGCCTCGGGTAACTGTCTGTGTGGAGTTTGCACATTCTCCCCATGTCTGAATGGGTTTTCTCTGGGCGCTCCGGTTAGGTTGATTGGCCATGCTAAATTGACCCTAGTGTCAGGGGGATTAGCAAGGTAAATATGTGAGGGCCTGGGTGGAATTGTGGTCAGTGCAGACTAGATGGGCCAAATGGCCTCCTTCTGCACTATTCTATGATTCTATGATCTGACATGCAGCAACAGGATCTCTCATGAGTTCAATTTTAATCTCCATACCATATGAGACTGATTAACAAAAATTAAATTAATGGGACTAAAGGGGCAGGAGCAGCATAGATATGGAATTGGCAAAGGGGCAGAAAATAGAGTTTGTTTTCGTTAATTCAATCATAGAACATGGGCTGAACTGTGTTTTTTGGCTGTAAAGGAGATAATACTATAGTGTACCTCAGAGATCAGTGTTACAACCATTTCTCTTTTTGATATATATTAATAACCTGGACTAAGTTTTGGTAGGAAAATAAGGGGAAGCAATTTGAATTAAATGCTACAATCATAAGAGGGCTCCAGGAAGACAGAAATTTGTGGCTGAACATGCACAAATCTTTCAAGCTGGCAAAGCCATTAGAAAGGTCATTTAAATTATAACAAACAGGATCATTGGCTTTGGTTAATAGAGGAAGAGAATACAAAAGTAAGCCCATTTTCCTTAAATTTTATAAAACACTGGTTAGGCCTCAGCATGAATGTTGTGTTCAATTCCAAACATAGTACTTTAGGAAGGATGTCAAAGCCTCGGAGAGTTGCAGAAGAGTTTTACTGGAATGGTACAAGGAATGAGGGACTTTGGTTATATGAGAAGAATGGACTGGGGTTGTCCTCCTTAGGGAAGAGAAGGTTGAGGGGAGATTTTATAGAGATGTACAAAATCATGATTGGTTTTGATAGAGTAGACAAAGAGAAACTGCTTCCAGTAACAGAAGGTTGGTAAGCCAAGGGCTAGAGTTCAGATAATTGGTAAAAGAACCAGCGGTGTTGTGAGAAAATATATTTTTTACTCAGCAAATTATGATGGGATGAAACACACTGTGAAAGGATAGTGGATCAAATTCAATAATGACAAACAAAAGAGAACTGGATAAGTAACTGAAGGGGAAAAATGCAGGGTTCTGGGAAAGACTGGGGGGGGGGGGGTGCAATTCGAGAACTCCACAAAAGGACTAGCATAAGTATGATAGATCAGATTGCCTATTTTGTGCTATATTTTTCTGTGACTCATTAATAGGTAGCTCACATCCTATTTCTCCATTGCCCAGGAAATGCAATCCTGTTCAACAGAGAATTTGTTCAGCACATATTAATGAGAAAATTAACAGTAAGCATACAAGTCAACTTAAAAAATCCTCTGGGAACACTTCTATTCACTTCTGCTCAGTTTAATCTGGATTGTTAGACTGCCGCAAAGCTGATTCTGTTCTACTCATTTTCCTCTCACTGTATGTGGTTACAATCCCGTAGAGATTGGAGGCAAACTTGTAAAAAATAATAATCTTTAGGGAGCAGAATGCCAATTACATTTTCTGTAGATTATTCAGGAGTAAGTGAGCATCAATGTTTAATGTTAGTCACACATAGCATTTAACAATATGTATCCATATTAATTCATTGCAGGATGATTGTGGAACGCAGGTACTGTATGGAAACCCATGCATGTCAGATCTCAGCAACTTTCAAACTGACATGACATTTCCAAGAATTGAAATTTGAATACTTTTATATAACTAGTAGCTCTGAGGAATTTGGAAAAAATGGGAGAGGTTGGTGAGGCAAGTGGTAAGACTGCATCATGACAATGAATCATAGCCCTGAATTACATACAGATATTTGAACTTTTAAATAAGACATACTTGTGGACAAAAAAAGATATACCAGCAAAAACTGGCTGTGACTGCAAACTAAATAGTTGCTGGAATTCCTATGCAGATTATACTCAGTCCAGAGAGGGACAATGGGATGTGACACCCTTTTTTGGAAACATTTGAAAATAAGAGATGCAATGCAAAGTGAATTGTGAGCTCCTGTGGAGATAATGGAAACTGATTACCATCTCAGCAGGAACCATCTCCTGTGAATTGTATCCCAGACATGTTTGTGTTATTCCCCTTCCAGGAATAAATGGGCAAAGGAGTTAAAAACCAACTGCAACTCTAGTCTCTGTGTGCTAGTCTGGTGTTCGAGTTCTATGGTGCCAGGATCACAGCTCAAAAACATTCTAGATATCCCTGGCTAAATTCTTTCTCTCTCTCTCTGACTGATTGCTGGAAGCAAGTGAAGTCAGCAAAGCCACAGTTGAAAAGGAAGCAAGACAACTCCTTTCAGCAAACCTGCAGAATCAAGAAACTACCACAATTACCCAGCCTAACGGCCGTAACATTTCACCATCTACTTGCTATGGACAAGCCAAAGTTTGTATGTCTTTTTAAACTTTTACTTTGGGAGTCATTCCTCATTTCTAACCTGTGTGTATGTATGTTGGGTTTTATTATTTTCTTCTTGCATTTTAGCAACTAATAAACTCACTCTTTCATTAACTCAGGAAAAGCTGGTTAAATTAATTCTTTTTGAAACATAAATACATTTGAACTGGGAAAAGGTATCCACACGGAAAGGGATAGCTTTAAATTAACCTCGTTGCAACCAACCAAGGGGGTTGGATAATTCATCCCTCCTCAGTCAGAAGTGTAAGAATTTGGAGGAAACTCATCCAGAATCATAACAAATTAGGGAGCCTCATCCAGGGATCAGTCATAACAATGGAAACAAATTAATCGTATTAAAACTGCTCGATGCATCAATCAGAAAATTATGACTTTCTTTTGGTTATTGACACATCTGATGTGTGACAAACACAATACTCAAGACTGATCTCGAGTATAATGTAGAGTCATTTTGGATCACAAAGGAATCCTGGATGATTTTTACCCATTGCCAACTATCTCTTTCCTACACCACTGCCACTCTAATGAGAGTGAGAAAGCCAATAATTTATTTGTCACCAAGATAAATGCCATTTAGGTAATAGGACAACCCCCCTTCCCTTATTTATTGTCTCAGAATATCTCAACCTCAGCATTCTATTGTATTCAACTCCAACCTCAACTTCCAACCTCATTATGTTACAGATGCTACTTGCAGAGAAAGCAAAAATTCCAGACGGAAACTTGTCTTACTGATCACAACCTTTTTTTTGTATTCTGACAATGCGGGAAGACCTAATGATCATAGAAGTATAAGCTTCCAGGATGACTTATAGCATTTAAGAAAAAATAAAGATTTGTTAATGTGAAGGAAATAAAACTTAAGCACATAAGATTAAAGTTACAGTTTAAAAAAGCTTGCAAAGTCTCCCCCAAAGAACCCACTTGGTCTGAACACTCAAGTAAACACTTTCTTGGGCACACTCTCTTCTAGATCTTTAACTAAAGATAAAGTCATGTTATTCAAGGCAAAACTACTACAAAGGTATGCAACACGACTTCGCAAAATTTTCCACTCTTCTGTGGAAATTCAGAAATGAGTGCTATATGAAACAAAGGGCGGGATTTCCCATGGCATGATTTGGGGCAGTGGAGGTGACTCACCATTGACCATCAGAGGGATCTTCTGGTCTTGCCTATATCTACACCATTTTGCTTGGCTCAACCATCCTGCTGACAATCGGCATAGGGGATTGTCGGGGGAGTGGGGAAGCAGAAAATTCCACCCAAAATGTTTTCTGGTCTCTGGGCAGTTGGTTCAGATTTCACATCTTCTCAGCACAGGTCTGAGGCTATCTCCCACACACAGCCAATACAACTTGGCCCATATATTTTTGCTAATGGCAATTTTCCCTTTCATAGGACATACATACACACGCGTACGCACATGCACATCACTTCTACTTCTGTCCTAGAGTACCTCATAAGTAGAAGTGATGTGCATGTATGTGATATCCGTCCTGGAGTACCTCATATCAGTTTAAAATCAAAGTTACATCAGATCTTTCAGAAGAGAGTGAGACATCACATCTTCATCCAAAGAGTGGCAGAGCTACGGAAATTTCACAAAATTAGGAGATATTGGCTCAAATTTGCATTGCTGTATTTAAGATGGACCAATGCCAATAAATACCATGGAGTGGAAGATGAGCCCAAATGGCTTTTGAACATCAGATACCACTTTTAGCAGTAAGCTTGAGTGAGCTGAGGATGTTTTCTCATCAACTTAGCACAGGAAGGGGTAGGCAAGTACCGCTCAGTCACTGATTGAATGTGTGAAAAATCAGGAGGTGGAGTGGCTGAGCTGAAAGGCAAGTGGTGGGATGGGGGGATTGAAAACAGAGGCTGCTGAGTAAGTGAACCAGTGTGGAGGGAAAGAGTTTGGGGAGAGGAGCTGCTGAATGAGTGTGAGGAGAATGTTTGGGAAGAGAGGCTGTTGAGTACGTGAGTGAGTAGGGTGAGATGTAGGAAGTATGTGTGTGTTTGTGATGGCAGCAGTGATCACAGTGTGTTTGGGGGGATTTATTCTTCACTTATTCTTTCAGAGGATGAGGATGTCGCTGGCAAGGCTGGTATTTGTACCCATCCTTAGTTGCTCTTGAACTGGGTGGCTTGCTAGGCCATTTTAGATGAACTTTCAGAGTCAGCCACATTTCTGTGAACCTGGAGTCATGTGCAGACAAACCAGGTAAGGATGCCAGGTTTCCTTCCCTAAATGACATTTGTAACCAGATGAGTTTTTACAACAATCAAGGATAATTTCATGGGTACCATTACTAAGACCAACTTTAAAATCCAGATCTTATTAACTGAACTTAAGTTCCACGAGCTGCCCATGTCATCAGAGCATGACCTTGGTCCTCTGGATTGCTAACACAGTAACACTACCACTGTGGTGGCATGGTGACACAGTGGTTAGCACTGCTGCCTCTCAGCGCCAGGGACTCAGGTTCAATTCCAGCCTTGAATCACTGCCTGTATGGAGTTTGCATATTCTCCCCATGTCTGTGTGGGTTTCCTCTGGGTGCTCCAGTTTCTACCCACAGTCCAAAGAAATGCGGGTTATGTTGACTGACCATGCTAAATTGACCCTAGTGCCATGGGATTAGCAGGGTAAATATGTGCGGTTATGGGAATAGGGTCTGAGTGGGATTGCGGTCGGTGCAGACTCGATGGACTGGATGTCCTCCTTCTGCTCTGCAGGGATTCTATGATTCTCCCCAAACCTATATCTATTCTATATATACATATCATTCAGAAACTTTCATAATTATCTCCTCAATGTTGCTACATTGACACTTCATGAAGAACTTTGGACCATTGAGGTCGTGAAATGCGGTACATAGATGCAAATCCTTTCTAAACTCTGTATGCTTTATGATGAAATATCAGCTCAATTCATACAAAAACAAATTGACAAACCCACCTTGATTCTATGGAAACGAACCACATCTCCTACTTTGTAGATTTTAGGAAGTAGATCAGAGTTCCCGTTGAAAAGCACACAATTGAGCCTGCCATTAGAAGCATCCACAATGGTCACCGTGGAACAGAAATCTGCAAAGGTGCAACCATATTCAGTTAAAAAGCTATGGAACAGATATATAAAAACTTCTTCATCTCATACTAACAAAAGGGGGCCAGTTCTCAGTTGGCTAGATGGCTTGCTGGAGGTTCAGAATAAAGCCAACAACAGGGGTTTGATTCCCGTTCCAGCTGAGTTAGCTTTAGGTCCAACCTCCTCACTGAGACTGGAAGGCAATGGCAAACCATCACTGATGTAAACTATGAAGAAAAAGACTCGGGATGAAGCATCAGTAGAGAATGAGCCAAGGCCTGTGTTCAGGCAAAGTACACAGGACATGATATGGATTTTGTATTTTGGGTAGCAAGGTGATACATGGGCATCACAGTGGCTAGCATTAGTGCCTCACAGCGCCAGAGACCCAGGTTTGATTCCTGGCACGGGTCACTGTATATGTGGAGTCTGCACGTTCTCCCCGTGTCTGGGTGGGTTTCATCCATTGACCATGCTAAATTCTCCCTCAGTGTGCCCCAACAGGTGTCGGAATGTGGCGACGAGGGGATTTTCACAGTAACTTCATTGCAGTGTTAACGTAAATCTACTTGAGACGCTAATAAATGAACTTTAAAAAGAACCTTAACTTTAAGAAACTTTAAATTTATTAATAATGTCTAAGTTTACCCAAGAGAAACCATTTCCTTAGGTGGGCAGGCTCGAGAACAAGTGGACATAATATTAATATTACGATTAGGCCATTCAGGGTGATACCAGGAATAAGGATACCATAAAAGGGTAGGAAAAGAACCTTGAACTTTCAGCCCCAAAAAGCTGTTGAGGTTGTGTGAATGAAAATTTCAAAATGAAGTGGAAAGATTTTTGTTCAGCAAGGGGTACTGAACCAAACTGAGTGGAAGAACGTAAAGATACAAATCAGGCAACATTTACCTGAATGCTACAATAAATTCAAGGGACTGAACGGCCTCCTCTTGTTCTCATGTCTCTCAAACAATCAGAATAAATTGGATATTTCAGCTCTCAATGAAGCAAGCTGGTCAAATCATTAAATGTAAATCCTGATTGAGTGAAAAGAGACTAAAGCAGGTAACAAATTGATGAAGGTCCTCTCCATCCCTGTCTTAAAAATGAGATAGGCCAAGTGGAATTTTTTCTTTTACACACAGGTAACAAAGTAAGTTACCAGGAAAGGTCACATTCAAAAAGGTTCAAAGAACAACTAGATGTGATACAAGAAAAAGAGATTTAAGAGTGCACCAAGATGAACAGCAGGGAGATTGATAAGATAGGTCTATTTTGCCAAATAGCCTTCTTTCTGAGCCTGAAAATTCAAGTAACTGAGGTACTCCATGTTCTTCTTAACTCCTCAGTGAGTTTATTTTCTTCTCTGCTATCCTGCTGGAATGAAACTTACAAAATTCTAACAAGATTGGACAAGGTGGATTCTGAAAGAATGTTCCCAATGGTGGAGGAATCCAAAACTAGGGCTCAAGATTTGAGGATGAGGGGCAAATCTTTTAAGGGAGAGGTGAGGAGAAATTCACCTAGAGGGTGGTGAATCTGTGGAATTCACTACCACAGAAAGTAGTTGAGGACAAAACACTGTGTGATTTCAAGAAGAAATTAAATAAAGCTGTTGGGGCTAAAAGGATCAAAGGGTTTGGGGGGGTGGGTGGGAGAGGCAGCGTCAGGATATTGAATTTGATGATCAGCCATGATCAAAATGAATGGCAGAGCAGGCGCGAAGGGTCAAATGGCCCACTCCTGCTTGCAGTTTCTATAAAATGCCACACTTGAAATTTGGCAGCTCCCTCATAGCATCTCAACTTTCCCAGGCCAATTACAAATATGCATCGAGTCCCAAACCAAACACAAAACTATTTTCTGCTTGAAATTTAAAAGCTTGCTTTTATTGAAAAATCCCTGGAAACAACAAAAGGCTTTGAGTACTCTCTATAGCGGTTTCTATGTACAAAGTAATTAGTCAAACTGCTTCTGCCAGCCTGTTGCACCAATCTCTGGTGGCTATGAATCATTAAAATGTTCAAACTTAGGACTGCTTGGCTGGAGGTGACTTTTCCACTACAAATACCAATGATCAGAATGGTTCCATTTCTAGTTCTGACAAAGGGTCTCTGTTCTCTCTCCACAGATACTGTCAAACCTGCTGAGATTTTCCAGCATTTCCTGTTTTTCTTTCAGACTCCAGCATCCGCAGTAATTTGATTTTAACTATGGCTACATTTCTACTTCTTTTTAACATTCAGATCGCAAAATGATAAGTGGTTTTAAATGTCTAATCCCTTCGCCAGCCTGCCACTAGCCCAATAAACATAACACGAAATGTATGAGGAGATTTGAAAACTTTTCAGTTTTAAAGTCACAGGCACAGAATTATAATTATACTCCTGTCTTAAAATACTTCTTTTAAGCAATTATAATACTACATTTTTGTAAATGTTGTGCACTCTGCCAATACGGGAACAATATGTTGGTAAGACCTTGAGAATTTTAGAATTCCTTGGCAGATTTTATCATCCATTCTGAAGTTTACATTCTTAGTGATAAGGTCATACAGCAGTCAATGTCATGGTACATGTCTATTCACAATCTGTATAGCCATGTGAATCTTAATCATGCCACTTTCATTAATTATTGATGAGAGGGTGCACTTGGGTAGTACTATTGTTACATAGTTGAGTTTGTAAAGGTGCAAAGATGTAAAGAAAATGCTTGAAGGACAAATCATCGTGTGGTCCCTTTAAAAGTTGGTATTTTGTTTCAGTACTTGAGGTTTAAAATGCTAAATACATACAGAGTCCGAGACTGAAACATTTACATGCAAGGCAAGACAGCAGGATTGCCTTGGTAATACGCTTCAGACATCTGAATGTTTTGAATTTTACACAATCAATTTAAAGCAGGGCTCAGCTACCAAGAACCTATAAGATTTGAATTTGATGTTGTTGACAACAGCAAACCAACCCTACTGTAGGAAAATTGATAGGTCATCACAGGTATAAAAGAGAGTGCTAAGAGGGAAAAATAGATTTAGTTAGCAACTTCCACCTCTCAAGTCGAGAGGGTGAAGGCAGCTCTCTGATATCTCTTAAGAGAACTCACCATCCAACTGGTGAAAGAAATCAGAAAGAACTGACAGAGAAATCAACAGAAGAACTCCAAAAATTTCCAAATGACACAAAACCTGATTGTATTTTTTGAGAGTGACTGAATTCTGTTATTCCGTTTTTGATTAATGAATGATTAATGAACAGCATTCAAGTAGAATCTTATTCATCTGGTATGTCACTTGTTTAGTTAAAGTTCCCTGTTAGTTAAATAAATAAAGTTTAAGTGTTCATCTTAATGTAAATGTCAGGTATTTCTGTTAGTTAACCACTAAACGTTACTGAAGGACAGTTCATCTTCCCACACACTTTTAACAGATTATGAGATGAGGTATTCCTCTGGGAGATTCGGCGTCACATCTCAAAAGAGGCACAACCTCCGTATCATAACACTATGTATTACCAGGACTGAGGCTGCTACTTGGTAGGTGGTTGCATGCCAACAAGAAGGGTGGCAGGGTTGGGGCATTCCAATTACTGACCAATAATCGCAGAGAGGTGGTGTAGAGTTTGCTCTTGCCTGTGTGTGGGTTGTGAGGTATTGGTAGGTATAGGTGGAAAATTGTAATATATTTTGGCTTGCGCATTCGTTTAGATGGTTGATCCACATCAATATATGTGTCACTTTTTACCTTGAAATGTTATAACTGGTTGAAGTTGCATGTTGCTCCTCTCTCGAAGAAGCAGGCCAAGAACAAATAGGTAATAGAATCATAGAATTCCTACAGTGCAGGAGGTAACCATTCGGCCCATTAAGTTTGCACTGACACCCCGGCAGAGTATCTTACCCAGGTCCTATATCTGTAACCCCGTATATTTACCCCATTAATTCCCCCAATCTATGTGACACTAAGGGGCAATTGAACATGGTCAATCCAGTAACCTGCACATCTTTGGACTGCGGGAGGAAACTGAAGCACCTGGAGGAAGCTCATGCAGACACAGGAAGAATGTGCAAACTCCAAACAGACAGTCACCTGAAGAATTAAACTGGGTCCCTGGCGCTGTGAGTCAGCAGTGCTAAACCACTATGCTACCGTGCTGGCCTGAGTGGATGACGGACAGCTGGAGCTCTTGACTTGACTTGGTTCTTCCATTATTAGCTGTATTGTGCACTGCCAGTGTAGATTCGCACTCCACAAAACATTGGCTATTCTCTTTTCTCTTCCTCATCCCATTTTAAAGATTACCCCATCTTCCTCAACCTTTTGGTTTGCTCTTCCCTGGATGAAACAATTTGGGGGGAAATTTGCCCGTGTCCCTGCCAGTGAAGCTCTTTAACTAATCACTGGACTCATCTTCCAAACTGACCTCCTGGCAAGGAATCACCTTGGAGCCACTTACACTGTCACCTCTTGTTATGTAGAAACTCAGTATCAGCTGGGTGAACCTGCATTGCAATACATGACACAATGGTAAACCCATGAATGACAGCAAACAGTAAACCAACAGACCAAGCACTATAAACACTGCTCCCACATGAAATGCTGTGTTGTATTCATACAGATGGCCTGTGAAGATTGCTTAGTTCACACTAAACTGTGAACTTTGGATGTCAGCACAGATCCTTGAAAGAGTTCCTAGAAATTATCACAGCATTTAGCATTAATAAGAAAATTTCACAGAAACAAGACTGCATTCTCAGCGAGTTAAAAACTAGCACAAGTTTGTAACTTCCATGATGCATATTTCATAAGCACGTCATGTACTTGTTCCCAATAGACCAATGAAAGCTGGTCCCAGAATAAATTAATTTTCACTTTGTGAAGAAGAACAGCAGGAAGTCATTAGATTAACCTTTTGAATTTTAATGCCTAGGGTTTTTGTGTCTACTTCTAAATGACAGCTTAACATAATAGTGCCTTTCCTCCTGTGTTAACTGCTTACTGCTTGACATATGTATCCACTACCTCATCAGACATTAGAACTCCTGGGATTAATTAAATACATAACTTCATATATTAAACAACATCGTGATTTTTGAATTAAACATTAATATTCCTCAACTTCACATGCACGTCCTTTTGCAATAAAGTCCAATTTTAGATTGCTCCTGTTATTTGTTCAATCCTGAACACTTATAGAGTGCGAAGAGACTGAAATACTTGAGTGGATTTGTAAAATGAGAGTACAAAGCCTCACCGGAAGTGGCATAGATAATAGATGCAATGCTAAAGCATTGTGAGTTTATTTTTCCGAGAAACATTTTTTAAAAATTCATTCAAGGGGTGTGAGTATTGCTAGCTAGGCCAGCATTTATTGCCCACCCCCAATTGCCCTTGAGAAGGAGTTGCGGATCTGCCTTCAGTCATGTGGTGCAGGCACACCCACAGCTATTAGGGAGGGAGTTCCAAGATTTTGACGCAGCAACAGTGAAGGAACGGCAATATATTTCCAAGTGAGGATGGCAAATGGCTTGGAGAGGAACTGCCAGGTGGTGGTATTCCAATGTATCGGTTGCCCACATTCGACTAGATGATAGTGTTCATGGGTTTGGAAGATGCTGTCTCAGGAGCCTTGGAGTGCTTCTGAAGGTGATACACACTATTGCTACTGCGTATCCGTGGAAGGAGTGAATGTTTGTGAATGGAGTGCCAATCAAGTGGGCTGCTTTGCCATGGTTGGTGTTCAGCTTCTTGGGTATTGTTGGAATTGCACCCATCCAGGCACGGGGATAGCATTCCATCACGTTCCTTGCAGACTGCAGGCAGGTTTTGGGGAGACAGGATGTGAAATACTCATTGCGGGATTCATCTGATCTGCTCCTGTACTCACTGCATTTAAATGGCTTGTCCAGTTCAGTTTCTGGTCAATGGTAACCCTCCAGGATGTTGACAATGGGAGATTCAGTGATGGTAATGCCACTGAATTCCACAGGGAGTCTCGCATCTGAAATGACTTAGAGCTTACACCAGTACACACATAACTACACAACATAATGTTGCAATATTGAGCTTAGTTATATGTACACGTATGAAATTAGGAATAGGCCATTCAATTCTTATGCCTATACTGCCACTTGATTGGTTTTATTAAAGGGAGATTTTTGAGGATGTAACTAGTAGGGTAAATAGAGGGGAATCAGTAGATATAATATACCTAGATTTCCAAAAGGCATTTGATAAGCTGCCACACAAAAGGTTAATAGGCAAGATAATGGCTAACGGAGTTGGGGTAATTTTTTTTGCATGAAAGGAGAACTGGCAAATGGAAAGGAAGTGAAAAGTGGGCATTATATGGGGCTTTTTCAAATTAGCAGGCAATGAATAGTGAAGCACCACAAGGATCATGGCTTAACAGATTGTGGCCTCTATTTCCCTGTCTACCTATATCCTTTGGCACCCTTATCAGTCAAGAAACTATTAAACTTAGCCTTCAAAATATTCAATGACTGACCTCCACTGCTCTTTGAGGAGGAGAATTCACAGGGTAATGACACTCAGAGAAAAGTAATTCTCCTCATCTCCATCTCTAATGGAAGATCCCTTATTTGTAAGGTGTGTCCCTGATTACTTGTCTCGCCCACCAGGGGAAACATATTTCAGTATCCACCTTTTCAAGCTTTCTTGGAATCTTATACATTTCAGTAAGATCACCTCATTCTCCTAAATTCCAATGGATACTGGACCAACTTGTCTAACCTTCCCTTAATCCTAGGACTCAGTCAATTAAACCTTCTCTGAAGTGCCTCTAATGCAATTATGTGCTTCCTTTAAGGAAGATGCCAAAATTGTACACAGCTCTTTCGATAAAGGCAAAATATGCAGATGCTGGAATCTGAAACAAAAACAGAAAATGCTGGAAAATCTCAGGTCTGACAATATCTGTGGAGATAGAATAGAACCAATGTTTTGAGTCTGGATGAGTCTGAACTCTTTGTCAGAGTTCAATTAAGTTCAGCTCTGACGAACAGTCATTGAGCCTCGAAACATTGGCTCTATTCTCTCTCCACGATACTTTTGATTTGGTCCCCCAATGCTCTGTACAACCATAGCAAAACTACTTTTATATTTCATTTGTTTGCAGTAAACAATAACATTCAATTTGCCTCTCTAATCATTTGTTGTTCCTGCATACTAATCTCTCGTGATGCATGCACTAGAACAATTTTTCTCTGTTTAAATCATTTCCTGCTTTTCTATTCTTCCTGGCAAAGTGGACAAGTTCACATGTTCCCACATTGTACTCCATCTGCCAAAGCTTTGCCCAGTCGCATAACCTATTTGTGTCCCATTGCACACTCCTTACACCCTTTGATTCAGAAACTGTCCCATTAACTGAAAGTTGGCAGATATTACACCACTTTTCAAGAAAGGATGGATAGAGAAAAGAGTGAACTACGGGCCAGTTAGCCAAACTTCAGTTGTTGGGAAAAATGCTGGAATTTATCATTCATAAAGTCTGAACAATGCACTTAGTAAATCATTGTACGATTAGAACAAGTCAACCTGGTTTTATTAGAGGAAAGCTTTTGAGGATGTAACCAGTAGAGTAAATAAAGGGGAACCAGAAGATGAAATATATCGAGACTTCCAAAAGGCATTTGATAAACTGCCACAACAAGTTAATTGGTAAGATAACAACTCAGAGTTGGAGATAATATTTTAGTACAAATAGAGAATTAATTGGCAAGTGGATAGAAAACAAAATGTGGGTATAAAAGGGCTTTATCAAGTTGACGGGCAATGAATAGTGGAAAACCACAAGGATCAGTATTGGAGTCTTAGCTCTTCACAGCCTATATTAATGATTTAGATGAACAGACAGAGAGTAGGATATCAATGTTTGTTGATGATGCCAAGCTAGGTTGAAAGGTACCCAGTTGAGTGGACGCAGAGAGGCTGTGAAGAGAAATAGAAAGGTTAAGAGTAAGCAACAAGATAGTAGATGGAGGAGTATAGTGTGGGGAATTCTTAAATTATTCACTTTGATCGTGTGAAACGAAAAGCATATATTTTTTAAAATGTATGAAACTTCTTAAGTGTTAAAAGACTTAGTTGTGCTACTACAAAAAAATGCAGAAACTTAGCATGCAAGCACAACATGCAATTAGCAAAGCAAATGGCACATTGGTTTTTAATTACAAGGGAAATGGAATTCAAGAATGATGAAATTTTGCTACAATTGTACAGGGTTTTAGTGAGACACATCTGGAAAATTTAGTCTCCACATTTAAAAAAGGTGAACTTGCCCTGGAGGCAGTACAGTGAAGGTTTACTAAATCAATCTCTGCGATGAGGCATTGCCCTAAGATGAAAGGTGGAGTAAATTGAGTTTATATTCTCTGAAAGAATGAGAAGCAATGTCATCGAAACCTTCAAAATTCTGAAGGGATTCTTGATAAGGTGGGTGCTGAGAGATTGTTTCTGCTGGTTGAGGAGTCTAAAATACGGGCGCACTGTCTCAGGATAAGGGGTTGCTCATTTAGGGCTGAGATCAGGAAAAATTATTTCATTTAAAGGGTGGTGAATTTTTGGAATTCTCTACCCAAGAGGGCTCCATCGCTGAATACATTTAAGGCAGGGGAAACAGCTTTTTTAGTCTCTCAGGAGATTAAAGGATATGGCGAGCAGGGGCGGAAATGAAGTTAAAGCCCAGGACAGACCATGATTGTAATGAATGGCAGAGCAGGCTCGATGGGTCATATGGCCCATTCCTGCTCTTATTTCTCATGTTCTTCACAATGTAATGTCTCATCTATGTATATTAACATACATTTGATCCTTTCATCCAAGTTTTAAAGATTTGAGGCCCCCCCCACTGATCCTTTGGCACTGTACTCATTACATCTTACCAAGCTGAAAATGACCCATTTATGCTTACCATTTCCTGGTAGCCAACTAATCCTCTGTTGATGCTAATATGATACTCTCTGCACCATGAACATTTATTTTATATACTGACCTTTGCACCTTGTCAATTGGCTTCTGGATCTAAATACGCCTTTACCGAGGTTAGTAGTTCCTTCCTCAAAGGACTCTATTATAGAATCATAGAATCCAACAGTGCAGGAGGCCATTCAGCCCATCAAGTCCACACTGACCACAATCACATCTCCACCCCATTCTCGCAATCCCATGCATTTAGCCTAGCTAGTCCCCCTCAACTGAGGAATAATTTAGCATGGCCAAACCACATAACACACACATCTATGCACTGTGGGATAAGTGTGTTTAAGAGTACAAATTTAAGAGTTAAACCGACAACTAAACCCTACAAACATTTAGCACAAAGGTTTACAAGTTTAAAATGCTTTAAAGGGGAGCAGAGGATGATTCAACAAAATATACAAAGCAGCAATAATTGTTGCAACAATAGTAACAACATACATTTGACACATTATCCTTTTTTTAGTCAAACACAATTTCCTTTTCACAAAACAATACTGACCCTGCTTGCTTGCATTCATTTTCTAAGTGCCTGCTATAATCTCCTTAATAATAGATTCCAGTATTTTCACTATGACAGAAGTTAAGTCAACTAGGTTCCTAATTTCTGTCTCCTTCCTTTCTTGAATAGAGGAGTTACTTTCCAATCTGATGGGTCCTTGTGAGAATCTAGGGAGTTTTGGATAATTAAAACCAATGGATTTATTATTGCAGCAGCCATTTCTTTTAAGGCCTGAGGATGAAGTCCATCAGAGCCTGGAACTTGATGGCCTTTAGTCTATTATATTCTCAGTACTCTGGTGACTGTAACTGTTTTAAGTTCCTCCCTCTTTTTCATCTCTTTGATTTATAATTATTTCTGGGATGTTATTTGTGTGTTTTACAGTGAAAACAGGTGCAAAAACCTGTTCAGTTCATCTGCCAGTCCCTTATTTTGCATAACAGATTATCCAGATGCACTCTTTAGAGAGCCAACAGTTAGTTTACTTTTTCCCTTTTTAAATACCTGTAGAAATGTTTGCCATTTGCTTTATATTTCTACCTGGCTTTTCTCACATACTCTAATCTCTTTCTCATTATACTTTTAGTCATTCCTTGCTGTTTTTTATATTCTGTCAAATCTTCTGACCTGCCACTAATCTTCTCTAACTTTAAGTAGCCACGCTGGTCCTTGCCCTTCTCACTGCAACATATCTTTGTTGAGTGTTATGAAATATCTCTGTTAATATCTGCTACCTTATCTCTGGTGACCTACCCCTTAACCTAATTTTCAAATTTACTTTAGCCAGCTCTGTCTTCATATCTTCATAATTGCCTTTATGCAAATTTAAAGCATTAGTATGAGGCCCACTCTTCTCTGCCTCAAACTGAATGTGAAATTCAACTATTGATCATCACTGTTACCTCTGTTATCAGGTAATTGATTAATCTTGCATCATTGCACATTATAACGTCTAGAATAGCCTACTCTCTGGTTAATTCAACAATATGCTGGTCTAAGAAACTTCCCTGGAAAAATTCTCTGTATGCCAATTTGATTCATTCAATGTGTTTCTCGATTTAAATCACCCGTGATTATCGCCATACTTTTTTCACAAGCCTCCATTATTTCTTCCTGTATACCATGTCCTGCAGTACGTTACTGTTAGGATACCTATAAATCCTCCCACAAGTGACCTTTTCCCTTTCTTATTCCATACCTCTACCCAAACTGATTATACATCTTGATCTTTAGAACTAAAGTCATCACTCTCTCTAATGTATTAGTATCATTCTTCAATAACAGAACTACCACAGAATTCCTACAGTGCAGGAGGAGGCCATTTGGCCCATTGAATTTGCAATGACTCTCTAACAGAGCATCTTACTCAGGCCCACCTCCCCATTCCCCCACCCCATCCCTGTAACTCCATGCATTTACTGCACTAATTCACCTAACCTACATAAAGGGTCAATTTAGCATGACCAATTCACCTAACCATCTTTGGACTGTGGGACGAAACTGGAGCACCTGGAGGAAACCGCTCTGCCTTTTTCTGGTTTCCTGTCCTTCCTAACTATCACACATTCTTGAACATCGAGGTTTCAGCCTTTGTTATCCTGCAGCTATGTCTCTGTATTCACTATCGAATCATGCATATTTATTTCAACTTGAACTGATAATCCATCTGATTTGTTACGAATACTAAGCACATTCAGATACAGAGCCTAGTTCTGCCTTTTTACTATATTTTCAATTCCTAGCCTTACCTCTGGTACATTCTTAAATTTGCACTTTCTGTCCCTTCCTGCCACATTCTGATTATCATTACCCTCATTGCTACCCTACCGTCTAGCCTTGTCCTCTCCTTTTAAGTTATCACATTCCATTTCTAATTTTGATTTGATTTATTATTGTCACGTGTTGGGATATAGTGAAAAGTACTGTTTCTTGCACTATAGAGGCAAAGCATACCGTTCATAGATACATAGGGGAAAAGGAGAAGGTGCAGAATACAGTGTTACAATCATAGCTAGGTTGTAGATAAAAATCAACTTAATACGAGGTAAATCTACTTAAAAGTCTGATGGCAGCAGGAAAGAAGCTGTTCTTGAAATCGGTTGATATGTGATTTCAGACTTTTGTAACTTTTTCCTGACAGGAGAAAGCGGAACAGAGTATGTCCGGGATGCATGGTGACCTCGATTATGCTGGCTGCTTTTCCAAGGAAGCGGGGAGTGCAGACGGAGTCAATGGATGGGAGGCTGGTTTGCATGGCTGATTAAAGCCCTCTCTATCACCACAGTGATAGAACTTGCAACAACACTGGTCACAGCATGGTTCAGGTGAAGGCTGTCCCAACAGCACAGTTCCCACTTCCCCAGTACTGGTGCCAATGCCCCAGTGAATCAAAACTTCTTTTTCCAACAGGAATCTCTGAGCCACATATTAAACTATCTAATCCTATTTTGGTAAGCATGATGAGTGACTGTGTGGAGTTTGCACATTCTCCCTGTGCGGGTTCCCTCCAGGTGCTCCGGTTTCCTCTCACAGCCCAAAGGTGTGCAGGTTAGGTGGATTGGCCATGGTATATTGTCCTTTAGTGTCAGTGGGATTAGCAGGGTAAATATGTGGGGTTGTGGGGAAAAGAGTTTGGGTGGGTTTGTTGTTGATGCAGGGTCAATGGACCAAATGGCCTCTTTATGCACTGTAGGGATTCTATTCTATGATTTACCCTATGCCAATTTGCTCTTGGCTCAGAAATTATCATCTTTTATGTTCTTCATCTCAATTTAGTAATAGCTGCTTATAGTCCCTAAACAAAATCTCTTTTCTAATCTTATCTGTGTCGTTGGTTTCTCTGTGTATAACAACTGGATCCTCCCCCTCTAACTACAAATTCCAATTTAACTTAGAGAAGGTGTCCTATCCCTGGCACTGCATAAGAAACACTCTTCTGGGTTTTTGCTCTCAGTTACAGAGAAGAGGTGTCCATCCCACTGACTACACTGTTTCTACTACCCCTATTTACTCTCCCGCTTGAATGGTTTCCTATAACATGGTGCCATGGTCCGTTATTCATCCTGCAGCCTCTGTTTTTTTCCATTCAAGCTGTTCCACACTTCTGCCAACATTTGCCTGAATAGTATTTCCTAACTTCTCTCCTGAATGGCCTGCATCAAATCTTACAGTTGTGCTGCTTTGTCCAAAACTCTCCAAGCAGTAAAGGTTTCCATTTACCCTACCAATTCCTTTCAAAATTCTAAAAACCTCAATCCAATCATCCCTTCACCTTGTGTACGCAAGGGAATGCAACTTGAGGCTATGTAACCTCTCCTTATAATTGAGGAGCAAATTTTCCCTTCTGCCTACCACAAGAATCAGAGCTGGCAAGGGGCGGACCATGGCAAGGTCCATTGATCTTGGGCAGGATTTTCCGGTTTGGGGGCGAGTGGGGCCAGAAAATCCGACCCTTAACCTTCGGAGCCCTGGTACTGCACACCTTACAAGGCCAATGTATCCTTTCAGAGGTGCAATGTCCAGAACTATACCGATGTAGTCCAATTGTGGTTTTATATAGCTTTTCCAAAGCTCCCTTTTCTTTATACGCGAGTCAGCAAGTTGTAACGGCTAACATTTCATCAGCCTTATTGATTTTTTTCAGCCTGACTGCTACAGTTTAATGATCTGCGTACATGGACCTCAAATCCTCTTTGGACCTCCTTTGTTCCATCCTTACATCATTTAAGTTAATACTCAGAACTGTCCTAAATGGTCCAAAATGGATGACCTCACACTTAGATGCATTGAAAACCATTTATCACAGTTCTGCCCACTCACTTGATTTATTAATGTTGCTTTGTAAATTTCTGGCTATCATTCACACTACTTATTGTGTCCTTGGCAAACGTGGATATATGGCTCTCCACTGGGTTATCCAAGTCATTAGAGATATAGTGAACAGTTAAGACCCAGGCACAGATCACTGTGGGAAACCACCCGTCAGTTTCTTTTAATTTAAATGCATTCACATTATCCTTACACTCTGTCTCCTGCTGTCTAGTTGCTGCGACGTTATTGTGACTTTGCCTTCTCATCAAAACACACTCCGACCAAGTACATTCTCATTCAGACAGCATCTTTAAAGGTGGCACAATAGGTATATTGAACCTCCCCCGTCAACCAAATGGAAGAGGAAACAAGAATTCCTAGACCATGAGGGTTAAATAAAATTCTTCTTCATCAAAATATCCTGTTTCAGTTTTTTTCAATACTGTGCTTAATTAGTAACACACTATGAGGGCAATTATTCCCTTCACTATGCCAGTACTTATCTGCACACTTCAGTAGTAAAAATGAATTAAGCTGGCATCGCACCGCACACCGTGTGAAAACCTGCCGATCTTGGCCAACTTCCAAATCATTTCAAAAGCTGTCATTAGGCTCGATTCTGAAGGAGGCCAGTACCTCGACGGTGGAGCTGAAGCTTAATTCTTTGGCAACTCAAAAAATCCACAATATTTCTGACTCTTTCCGGCTCTTATCCTCCAAGGCTGCTTCTTTCCCATCCATCACAATTCAACCCTTCGACACGCTATCAATGAATTCACACGCCTGCTCAGCCACTGGTGAATCTACTTGTCTGCTTGACAGCCCTACCTCTTTCACACAATTTAGACCAGGTTGTGCTGAGTGACACAACCCTGTCAACCTTCAGTGTCTGGGCTTTAACATGGCTGAACCATCAGGTCTTCAGCCAAAGAAAACCTAATTCACTTGGACACTCTGCTCACCTCCAAAATGGACTGTGGGAAGCTTCACAGAAAAGGAGCAAACAAATTCAATTGTAGTAAAGACAAAAGGTGGCTATATTTCAAGAGCTATTTTAGCTCTAATCAACCAGTGAAAGTTGTTGGCGCTGGCGGTTAAAATCACTCAGGTCACTTACCCACAGAAAAGCTTCTCAGACCCTGCTGATTGCAACTTCTGTTCAGGTTTCTGAGTAGTTAAATCAAGCACCTAAAATCAACAAAGCCCTTGTTTAAACACACTGAGTGGGCCCCACTGATATTGGGACCTGACTGCTGTTTTAACTCGGCAGCCGAAGTGTGAAGCCAGGCTGATCTCCCACCTTCTGCCATCAGGAAGAAGATACAAAAGTCTGAGATCATATAAGGTAAAAGTTTATTTATTAGCCACAAGTAGTCTTACATTAATACTGCAAAAATCTCCTATATACTAATATACTGATCAACTCAAGAACAGTTCCTTCCCCGCAGCCATCAGGCTTTTGAACAGACCCCTACCTGATATTAAGTCATCTTTCTCTGCGTCCTAGCTGTGACTGTAACACCACATTCTGCACCCCCTCCTTTCTGAAAGACGCGCTGGTTCGATGCATTGACCCGAACAGGTGCCGGAGTTTGGTGACTAGGGGATTTTCACAGTAACTTCATTGCAGTGTTAATGTAAGCCTACTTATGACCAATAAATAAACTTCAACTTTTTCCTTTTCCCATATGTACTCTATGAATGGTATGCTTTGTCTGTATAGCGTGCAAGAAACAACACTTTTCACTGTCTATCAATACATGTGACAACAATAAATCAAATCAAAGCAAATCAAGCCTGCAATTGGATTGGGCCATAAGAGACCCAAAAAGAGTTAAATGTAACATATTTACTTTGCTTGTGAAGTATGGAGGAGCAAGACTACTCTTCAGGACCCAAACAAGCAAAGATTGTCCTACCAGACACTGAACAATCCTGACAGCCAGCATCCTCGGGCTTAACACTATGCTCCAAAGCATCTGGAATGAGTATGACACAACCCTGTCAACCAGAATTCCATCAGTCACTGATGGAATTTAGAACATAGAACATAGAAAAACTACAGCACAAACAGCCCCTTCGGCCTACAAATTGTGCCGAACATGTCCCTACCTACTAGGCTTACCTATAACCCTCCATCTTACTGAGTCCCGTGTACTTATCCAGAAGCCTCTTGAAAGACCCTATCGAATCCGCCTCCACCACCACTGCCGGCAGCCAATTCCACGCACCCACCACCCTCTGAGTGAAAAACTTACCCCTGACATCTCCTCTGTACTTACTCCCCAGCACCCTAAACCTGTGTCCTCTTGTGGCAGCCATTTCAGCCCTGGGAAAAGCCTCTGAGAATCCACTCGATCAATACCTCTCAATATCTTATACACCTCTATCAGGTCACCTCTCATCCTTCGTCTCTCTCTAAGGAGAAAAGACCGAGCTCGCTCAACCTATCCTCATAAGGCATGCCACCCAATCCAGGCAACATCCTTGTAAATCTCCTCTGTATCCTTTCTATGGCTTCCACATCCTTCCTGTAATGAGGTGACCAGAACTGCGCACAGTACTCCAAGTGGGGTCTGACAAGGGTCTTATACAACTGCAGCATTATCTCCTGACTCCTAAACTCAAGTCGATTGATGAAGGCCAGTACACCATATGCCTCCTTCACCACATTCTCTACCTGCGAAGCTGATGAGGAGAGGCTGAATAAACTAGGCTTGTACTCGTTAGAGTTTAGAAGAATGAGGGGAGATCTCATTGAGATATATAAGATGTTGAATGGGATGGATAGGATAGAGGTGGAGAGACTCTTCCCACTCAGAAAGGACAGTAGGACTAGGGGGCACAGCCTCAAGATAAAGGGGGGGCGGTTTAGAATGGAGTTGAGGAGGAATTTCTTCACTCAAAGGGTGGTGAATCTCTGGAATTCTCTGCCCGTTGAAGTGGTGGAGGCTACCTCGCTAAATATATTTAAGATGCGGGTTGATGGGTTTTTGATAAGAGAGGGGATTAAGGGTTATGGGGAGAGGGCGGGAATGTGGAACTGAGCCACGACAGATCAGCCATGATCTTATTGAATGGCAGGGCAGGCTCGAGGGGCTAGATGGCCTACTCCTGCTCCTATTTCTTATGTTCTTATGTTCTTATTTGAGCATCCTATGAACCCGGACCCCAAGATCCTTCTGATCTTCCACACTGCCAAGAGTTTTACCCTTATTATATTCCGTCATCCTATCTGACCTGCCAAAATGGATCACCACACACTTATCTGGGTTGAAGCTCATCTGTCACTTCTCCGCCCAGTCTTACATCCTATCTATGTCTTGTTGCAACTTCTGACATCCCTCCACAGTATCCACAACACCTCCAACATTTGTGTCATCGACAAATTTACCAACCCATCCCTCTACTTCCTCATCCAGGTCATTTATAAAAAATCACAAAGAGCAAGGGTTCCAGAACAGCTCCCTGGGGCACTCCATTGGTGACCGAGCTCCATGCAGAAAAAGACACATCCATAACCACTCTTTGCCTCCTGTGGGCAAGCCAGGATTTAAATCAGGCTTGGGAATTAAAATCTCCAAGGCCTCATTTTTGAAGCAGTGGTGCTGTTCCTAACACATCATGGTTCCAGTCTTTCCAGCAGGAGATTTGTGTTAAAATTGAGCTGGAATTGTTAACACAGTGACATTCTCACCTCAGTGTCAGAAAGTTCTGGGTTTTGTCAAGTAAAGGGTTATCAGAGGCAACCCATGTTGATGTAACTATCACATAATAACCACATGACTAAGAAACAAAGGTCTGGAGGGAGGGAGGTTGAATCTTATGCCAAGTCCCTAGGATGTACATAAAGTTATAAATAAATAATGATGGTTTTTACAAATTGCAATCTTGAGTAGTTTACTTCGGGAAAATCGACAAACCCCAAAGAACCCCAGCTAGACCACAAACTCGCAATAAAACAACGCTGAAGCTCCTAATCCAAACGTGGTGAAGGCAAAGCGGTAAAGCTTCTTCAAAACATGACCATTTTGGAACATTGCATTTTGGAAAAACAAATGTAAATGAACTGCTGTTTAAGCGCAAAGTAAATCACCAACATCTTTCTTTTGCAGTATGCAACAAGGGGCTGCTACAAGTCTATGCATTTTGTTACCAATGAATGCATAATGCACACAAGCACCAAGGCACTGAGAGTCTATGGAAACAATGTTTGAATTATTTTAATTTTCAGCAATCTCAGTAGTGGTTTTATTGCTTTGGGCACCTTGAAATGTTTTATGATGTTTCCCTAAACAATACAACATCTGCCTACTTATTTTACTTGGCACGGGTTCAGCAATGTCTTGGGAGCTTTAAGAAAGACAACACTTAAAAACAGTGCTTCTTAGTATTGCACCGAAGTGATCAATTTTCCCAAAGGGATTCAAACTGTGATGAGATTTAGCTCATTCTTTGCTAAAGGTCCATGGAAGATTTTCAAGTTACGCAGATTATGCTACAATTCCAGAGCTGCAACAGAGTGCTTGTTCCATCTTTTGATCTGATTTGATTTATTATTGTCGCATGAATTAATATACGGTGAAAAGTATTGTTTCTTGCACGCTATACTGACAAGGCCTACCATTCAAAGAGAAGGAAAGAAAATGGTGCAGAATGTAGTGTTAAAGTCATAACCTGGGTGTACAGAAAGAGGTAGGTCCATTCAAATTCTGATGGCAGCAGAGAAGAAGCTGAGTCAGTTGGTACGCGTCCTCAGCCTTATGAATCTTTTTCCCAATGGAAGGAGATGGAAGAGAGAACGTCCAGGGTATGTGGAGTCCTTGAATATACTGGCTGCTTTTCCAAAGCAGCAGGAAGTGCAGACGGAGTCAATGGATGGTTGGCTGGTTTGCTTGATGAACTGGGCTTCAATCACAAGCCTTTGTTGTTTCTTGCGGTCTTGGGCAGAGCAGAAGCAATAACAACCAGAAAGAATGCTTTCTATGGTGAATCTGTGAAAGTTGGTTACAGTTGCAGCAGACATGTCAAATTTCCTTAATCTTCTGAGAAAGATGGGCTTTCTTAACTATAACGTCAGCATGGGGGGGGGGACTAGGACAGATTGTTGCTGATCTGGACATCTAAAAACTTGAAGCTCTGGACCATTTCTACATTATCTCCATTGATGTATTTAGGGGTGCGTTCTCCACTATGCTTCTATGTAGTTTCGTGTATTTTCTATGTAAGTATTTATCAGGATATTAATAAAAAAAGGCACAATCTATCGAAAATTTTCATCTTGCACTTGCTGGATTAGCTCACAAGAATTATCAACAGTAAGAGGGGAACAACGATTTGTACTGCACAAGAAGAGAATGCTGAGTCTGACTGGTGGGGGCATTGCCATGGAGAATGCAGCACACAACAGTTAACCATCCAACTTTGTTCAAATTCAAATTGGCAGGTCGACTCTGATCAATCAAGTCTTTGGCCTTGAGAATGAACCAGTGAATGACTGGTACATAACCATCTGCTTGGTTGAAAAAGGTGCAAGTGTGGACGTGTTCCTTCTCTCTGGAAAGAACAAGACAAGCGTCTTCTAACATGTACAAGTGAGCACACTGAGAACCCTACTGACAATCTTAAACTGGTTTTCAGTGTAATTCTTAGCACAATCAGGATTGCTTAGTGGTCGGTTGTGGGGGTTGTGGAATGGGGAAGTTGCTAGGAGATCATGTGTGAGTGGGGTGTCTTTGTACTAAGCTGGTCTGGGTGTTTAAATAATTATTCTGGAATTAGAAGTGATTATTTTTCCTCCTGACTCTTTCAGAGTAACTTTCAGGGTAAAACTGGCAAAACCATCTGAATTTAGCAATTTAAATTGTTTCTGTTAGATGCTTCCAGCGCAATTGTCCAGGGAAAGTTTCCTCTGGGTGCTCTGGTTTCCTCCCATTGTCCAAAGATGTGCAGCTTAGGTGGATTGACCATGCTAAATTGCCCTTAGTGTCCCAATATGTATTTGTTTTTATTCATCTGCGGGAAATGGTCTTCGCTGGCTGGCCAGCATTTATTGCCCATCTCTAGTTGCCCTTGAAAAGGTGATGGTGAGTTGCTTTATTGAATCGCAGCAGTCCACATTGACCCATAATGCTGTTCAGGAGGGAATTCCAGGAGTTTGACCCAGCGACTATGAAGGAACAGTGATATATTTCCAAGTCAAGATGGTGAGTGGCTTGGAGGGGAACTTGCAGGTAGTGGTGCTCCCATGTATGTGCTGTCGTTGTCCTTCCAGATGGAAGTGGTCATGGGTTTGGAAGGTGCTGTTTAAGGATCTTTGCTGGATTGATGCAGTTCATCTTGTAGATACAGACTGCTGCTACTGAGCATCTGTGGTGGAGGGAGTGGATGTTTGTAGACGTGGTGCCAATCAAGTGGGTTGATTTGTTTTGGATGGTGTCAAGCTTCTTCGGTGTTGTTGGAGCCACACCCATCCAAGCAAGTGGGGAGTATTCCATCACATAGCTAACTTGTGCCTTGTAGATGGTGGATAGGCTATGGGGAGTCAGGAAGTGAGTTACTCGCCACAGCATCCCTAGCCTCTGGCCTGCTCTTGTAGCCACCATGTTTATGAGGCAAGTCCAGTTGAGTTTTTGGTTAATGGTAACCTCAAAGATGTTGATACTGGGGAATTCAATGATGGTAACACCATTTGAATGTCAAGGGGAGACGGCTGAAGTGTCTCTTATTGGTGATGGTCATTGCCTGGCACTTGTCTGGTGTGAATGCTATTTGCCACTTGTTAGCCCAAGCCTGGACATTATGCAGATCTTGTTGCATTTGAACATTGACTGTTTCAGTATCTGAGGAGTCGCGAATGGTGCTGAACATTGTGCAATCATCAGCGAACTTCCCCACCTCCGACATTATGGCGGAGGTAAGATCATTGATGAAGCAGTTGAAGATGGTTGGATCTAGGACACTATCCTGACGGACTCCTGCAGAGATGTTCTGGAGCAGAGATGACTGGCTCCCCACAACCATCTTCCTATGTACCAGGTATGACTCCAATCAGCGGAGAGTTTGCCCCGATACCAGCTTTGCTAGGGCTCCTTGATGCCACACTCAGTTGCATGTGGCCTTGATGTCAATAACTGTCACTCTCACCTCACCTCTGGAATTCAGCTCTTTCATCCATGTTTGAGCCAAGGCTGTAATGAGGTCAGGAGCTGCGTGACCCCGCAAAACCCAAATTATGCGTCACTGAGCAGGTGCTGCTTGATAGCACTGTTGATGACCCCTTCCATCACTTTATTGATGATTAAGAGTAAACTGATTGGGCAGTAATTGGCTGGATTGAAGTTGTCCTGCCTTTTGGGTACATGACATACCTGGGCAATTTTCCACATTTTTGGGTAGATACCAGTGCTGTACCTGTACTGGAAGAGCTTGGCTAGGGGAGCAGCAAGTTCTGGAGCACAGGTCTTCAGTACGGCACGGTAGCACAGTGGTTAGCACTGCTGCTTCACAGCTCCAGGATCCTGGGTTCGATTTCCGGCTCGGGTCACTGTCTGTGTGGAGTTTGCACGTTCTCCTCGTGACCGCATGGGTTTCCTCTGGGTACTCCGGTTTCCTCCCACAGTCCAAAGATGAGTGGGTTAGGTTGGTTGGCCATGCTAAGAAATTGCCCCTTAGTGTCCAGGGATGCACAGGTTAGAGGGATTTGTGGGTATGATATGGGGGGGTAGGACCTGGGTGGGATTGTGTTCAGTGCAGACTCGATGGGCTGAAGGGCCTCTTTCTGCACTGTAAGGTTCTATGATTCTACTATTGCCAGAATGTGATCAGGGCCCATTGCCTTTGCAGTATCCAGTGCCTCCAAGCGTTTCTTGATATCATGTGGAGTGAATCGAATTGACTGGAGACTGGCATCTGAGATGTTGGGAACCACTAGAGGAGACCAAGACGGATCATCCACATGGCACTTCCAGATGAAGATTGCTGCAAATCCTTCAGCCTTATTTTTTGCCCTGACGTGCTGGGCTCCTTCATCGTTGAGGATGGGGATATTTGCTGAGATTCCTCCTCCAGTGAGTTGTTTAATTGTCCACCACCATTCACAAGTGGATGTGGCAGGACAGTAGAGCTTAGATCTGATCCGTTGTTTGTGGGATTGCTTAGCTCTGTTTATCACTTGCTGTTTATGTTGTTTGGCATGCAAGTAGTCCTGTTTGGTAGCTTCACCAGGTTGACACCACATTTTTAAGTATGCCTGGTGCTGCTCCTGGAATGCCCTCCTGCGCTCTGCATTGAACCAGGGTTGATGATAATGGTTGAATGAGGGATATTTCGAGGCATGAGATTTAGATTGTTCTGGAGTACAGTTCCAATGCTGTTGATGGCCACAGTGCCTCATGGGTGCCCGGTCTTGGGTTGCTAGATCTGTTCACAGTCTGTCCCATTGAGAAAGGTCATAGTGCCTGCCACACAACATGACGGAGGTTATTCTCAATGTGAAGACGGGACTTTGTCTCCACAAGGATTGTGTAGTGGTCACTCTTACTGATACTGTCAAGGACAGATACATCTGCAGCCAGCAGATTGCTAAGGATGAGGTCAAGTGTGCTTTTTCGTACTTGGTACATATGAATGGCACGGATGGTACGTAGGAGCCAGTAAGAGATTTCCTTGCCCATATTTGACCTGAAACCATGAGACTCCATGGGATCTGGAGTCAATGTTGAGGACTCCCAGGGCAATTCCCACTGGACTGTATACCACTGTGCTGTTGCCACCTCTGCTGGGCGTCTCCTGCTGATGGGACAGGACACATGAAGGGATGGTAATGGTGGTGTCTGGGGTGTTATCTGTACGGCTTGATTCCGTGAGAATGACTATGTCATGCTGTTGCTGGACTAATCTGTGAAACAGTTCTCCCAATTTTGGCACTAGCCTCTAGAAGTTATTAAGGATGACTTTGCAACATCGACAGAGCTGTTTGTTTTGCCATTGTCTTTTCTGGTGCTTAGATCGATGCCAGGTGGTCTGCCCAGTTTCATTTCTTTGTTGTGACTTTGTAGCGAGACAACTGAGTGACCATTTCAGAGAGCAGTTGAGAGACAACCATGTTGCTGTGGCTCTGGAGTGTCATGTAGTTCACACCAACTAAGGATGACAGGTTTCCTTCCCGAAAGGAGGTTAATGAACCAGATGGGTTTTTTCCCACAATTGACAATGGTTTCATGACCATCATTAGACTCTTAATTCCAAATTTTTTAAAACTGAATTCAAATTCCACCATCTGTAGTGGCAGGATTCGGACCCAGGTCCCCAGAACATTAGCCAAGTTTCTGGATTAATAGTCTAGCTATAATGACTGTGTGGGCGGCATGTATCACAGTGGTTAGCACCGCTGCTTCACAGCTCCAGGGACCTGGGTTCGATTCCCAGCTTGGGTCACTGTCTATGTGGAGTTTGCACATTCTCCTCGTGTCTGTGTGGGTTTCCTCCGGGTGCTCTGGTTTCCTCCCACAGTCCAAAGATGTGTGGGTTAAGTTGATTGGCCATGCTAAATTGCCCCTTAGTGTCCTGAGGTGCGTAGGTTAGAGGGATTAGTGGGTAAAGTAATGTAGGGATATGGAGGTAGGGCCTGGGCGGGATTGTGGTCGGTGCAGCCTCGATGGGCTGAATGGCCTCTTCTGTACTGTAGGGTTTCTATGATTTCTTATACCACTAGGCCATCGCCTCCCCATTATAGTAAAGGTTAGGTTGATTGGCCAAGGGAGATGCATGTGGTAATCGGAACAGGGCAAGGCTGTGGGCCTGGATAAAATGCTGAGTCAGTGCAGATTTGATAGGCCAATGGCCTCCTTCTGTACAGCAGGGATTCTATGATTCTATGAGCTAGGCTCTGGAATTTCTTCCCTAAAGCTCTTTGCCCCATCATCTTTCTCTCCTCTCTTAATACTCCCTTCACCACATTCCTCTTTGACAAATCTTTTGATCACCTGTCCTGAAGTCTCCTTCTTTTGAGTAATTTATTGGCTGAGGACATTGACCTGAAGGCCTTGAAATGTTTTACTATACACACATGTTGGTTACACTCAAGCAGCTTGTTTGGATAATTGGACTAATTCAGTACTCAGCTGCACTACAGTCAGAAGCAGACTAAAAGACATCCAGAATTGGTGAGATAACCCTGATTCATCTTTTTAATTGATTGGAGTGCTATTGAGAGCAACTGAACAAGACGTGAATCAGAAGTTCCCAACAGTGGAAAGCGAATCGAAGGCAAGGCTTCTCAAAGTAATAACTCAAAATAATAACTAACCATGCAAGAGGTGAACCAAGGCAAAAATTGATATGTACAATGATCTAGCATGGGTAGAGAAAAAAAACATTTAGTGCAGAAATATATAAAAGAATCAGTTGAAGATCTAACAAAAACACTTCAATTGGATTGCTTTGTGCTTGTAGGCATACCACTGAGTGTATGAACTGCATGAACAGTCTCTCTCTGGAAACAAATGAAGGTAATCACAAGACAGCAAATAACTTTCACAGTGAATGATACTACAGAGACTCCTTTTGTATTAGGATCACTGCTGTATTTCAGTGTTCTGCCCTGGGAAACAAACAAATCATTTTCATTGATGCATTAGTACTTCCACTATCAGCCGTCAGCAATTTGCAAACCAAACAGAGATTTAGTACAGCCAGCATTAATCAGCTGGTGTCATGTTCTCATTAAATAGTTAATAGTTTATATTTTTATGAGAACTAGTAAACTTCAAGTTAGGTGGAAGCTATAATTTGCTCAGTTGTTGCCCAATAGCAATATAATCATGCTCACGAGCAGTTTGCATCAATTCCCAGGATTGCACAAGTTGACCACAAGCCAAGAAGCTGAAAGAGGTAGCACCAGTTTAATTCCAGAAGACGATTCCAATGATGAAGCATAGCTGATATAATGCAATTTCAACCAATTTAAACAGAGGTATTTCTACTGGGTCTATATCACTGCAGGCTCCCGATGATGTCTTATCAACTCCCAGGTGCACTTCTCGCTCCTGCTTCCTATGAACAGTTTTGAGCAGTTCAGGACCTTCAACATGTGTGCCATACAGATCTATCAACTTTCTAATGGAAAGATATGTTGACATTGGTTGAATATTTTACCTTAACCTACTGCCGCTAATAGACAATCATAAAAGAGGCAATCTTCCGATTCTTTCTCTAAGCAGGTAAAATTTGAAGAATAGAATGCACAAATGGGATTGCCAAACCGCTGCACCATTCATCTTAATTCCCAATGTTATCATTAGAGGAGAGTATTTCCAAAGGCACGTGGAACCATTTTCCTCATGAAAGTATTAATCAATTTCCATCTCTGATCAGGCTGGATTCAACTGTCTAAGACAGGGTTCGAGTGAATACAATTAAAAAACAGCCAGTGACAATGATGCAAAAGAGCAAAGCTGCCAACTCCGTCAGGGCTGATAAATATATAAAGACATCAACCAGCAGCAATGTCTGAAGGTGCACATTCAATTTTTTTTTTACTCATTTGTGGGACATAGACGGCGCAGGCTGGCCAGCATTTATTTCCCATCCCTCATTCAAAGGGCAGTTGAGAGTCAGCCACATTGCTGTGGCTCTGGAGATACATATAGGCCAGACCAGGTAAGGACAGCAGATTGCCTCCCCTAAATCACGGAATCATTACAGAGCAGAAAGAGGCCATTCGGCCCATCGAGCCTACACTGTCAACAACCCCATTTATGCCCTGTCCCCACACCCACACATATTTATCTTGCTAATTCACGACTGGCAATTTAGCATGGCCAATCAACCTAATCTGCACATCTTTGGAGTGTGGGCGGAAATGGAAGCATCTGGAGGAAACCCATGCAGACATGGGGAGAATGTGCAAACTCCACACAGACAGTAACACCAGGCCGGAATTAAACCTGGTCCTGGCACTGTGAGGCAGCAATGCTAACCATTATGCCACCGTGCCACCCAGGACATTAGTTAAACTAGATGGGTTTTTCTGACAATCATCAATGGTTTCATGGTCATCAGCAGATTCTTAATTTTTTACCTTAATTCAAATTCCACCATCTGCCGTGGCAGGATTCGAACCTGGATCCCCAGAACATTGGCTGAATTTCTGGATTAATAGTCTAGAGGTAATACCTCTCGGCCATCGCCTCTCCTGGCATTCTGCTGGCGTACACAAACAAAAATAGAACAACCAACAAAAAGAGGAAAGAAGTGATCTGGCCCTAAACATCCTTTAATGCTTCAAGTGTCAGACATTGCCTATCAAGAGTTTGCCAAATTTAGGCCAAAAATGAATCTGCTTTCAGCCATACAACAATTTTGATATAAAGTCAGCCATGATTTGACACACTATGTTACAAGGAATGCTACAAGTCAAGAAGAAATTTGTCACAACTGCTGCTCTGTTCACGCGATTGTGAAAAATAAATCAGCCCTTTGATTTGACCTTGTATCATTACAATCTTTCGTCAGCTCTCTGTTTAGAACATAGGAAAACAAACACGATGGGCAATGTGAGATAGCTATGTCCAGTTCAGATAACAAAGAGTGTTTTGATGATACAAGGTGACCCATACAAACTGCACAGTCCTAAATCTGTCACCTGACCTGGGCTGTTTTAGCTGGGCTTCGGTAAGAGTTGGCCGCAGTGCTGCCATGCTGGTGTGGAGAAAAGTGTGTTATGAACCTGATTTTCCAAATGTCAATGAATCCAACTAACTACGTGGTAACAAGGTCAACTACTCGAAAATGCAGGACATGGTATTTCCTAGATCAAATGAGAGAAGTCCATTCCTTTCATGAAGCAAAAGATAGCTTTTCATCATCCAGACACAGCTAATACCGAAATAGGCACAGCTGTATTCCAAAACCTAACCTACCCTTTCCCCCATTCTGAACAGATAGAATAACCAGTGCAATTCATAGAGAGCAGCTTGTGTATCAATACTGTTATATATTTAAAAGGGTTGGATGAATGCTTGAAGAGCTGACCACATGGTTTAATGGTGATGTCATTAAGGTGCTGCCACAGGCAGCTGCTTTACTTCCAGTTCAAACTCTGGGCAGTGCAGAGAATATCTTTCTACAAACCTTGTTATTAGTTTGAAACTATACATGCAAACCACTGCTTTTCTTTTCGTTTAAAACCCACAGCCCCAAATATAGTTAAGACATTACAAATACAACACAGGAATTAGCAGCAGGAGCAGGCCACTCAGCCCCTCGAGCCTACTCTACCATTCAATAAGATCATGGCTGATCTGACTGTAACTCAACATTCCCACCTACCCCTGATCTCACCTACTTGCTTACCAAGGATTTATCTACCTCTGCCTTAAAAACATTCAAAGTCTCTGCTTCAACCACCTTTTGAGGGAGAGAGTTCCAAAGACTCATAACCCTCCGAGAAAACATTTCTCCTCATCTTTGTCGTAAATGGGTCACCGCTTATTTTTAAACACTGGCCACTAGAATGAGATTCCCCCACTAGTGGAACCATCCTCTCCACGTTGACCCTGTTAAGGTCCCTCAGGATCCAATACGTTTCAACCAAGTAGTAATCAATACAAATGCGCTCCTGTTTTCACTTGACTTTTTCATGACCCTGGAACTTGCAAGTAGCTGGAGCAGTTTCTGGACCTTAGTAATTGTATCTCTACTTGTCTACTGGCAGGGAATAATCCAAGGACACACATATAATGGTTCCCCAAGAAGCAGAGTACGCAAAATTTTTGAATCTGCAACAATAGTACTGGGTGCACTGCTTGAAGCAGTCTGAGACAATGGACCTACTTTTGATGCTATAAATGGATGGGTTTTGGGCAAGATAGAAAAACTGGCATTTGTATACCAGCTGTCATTACCTTCTGATGTATTGAAGTGCTTTACGGTCAATGAAGCACTTCTGAAGTGTAGTCAGAGTTGCAATGTAGGAAATGCAGTCAATTAAAGTCACAACCAATGAATACCTCTCCCTCCCCTCACCGCATTATATCTGGTTGAATACAATGGTATTCACTTCTTTCACTTTACTACACATCCTTTCCTCTGCAGACCCCAGAAAACCATCAGGTGATAAGAACATCACACGGGGAAACTAACTTAAATAATACAGGCAGCACGGTGACACAGTGGTTAACAATGTTGCCTCACAGCACCAGAGACATGGGTTCCAATCCAGACTTGGGTCACTGTCTGTGTGGAGTTCACACATTCTCCCCATGCCTGCATGGATTTCCTCCAGGTGCTCCAGTTTCCTCCCACAGCCCAAAGATGTGTGGTGAGGTGCACTGGCCATGCTAAATTGCCCCTTAGTGTCCCGGGATGCATAGGTTAGAGGGATTAGTTGCGTAAATACATGGGGTTATGGGGATAGGGCTTGGGCTGGATTGTTGTCGGTGCAGACTCAATGGGCCAAATGGCCTCCTTTGCACTGTAGGGTTTTGGAGTGAAACCTGCACTTATCTGAAAATGCTATTTGGCCATTCAGTTCTTTCCACAATGGCATGGTAGGGATGCTCAGAAACACTTACAGCGAGTGGTTTGAGAGTCTGGTAGGAGTAGAACATTAACAAAATAGGAAACTGCTTTGCAGTAGTCAGCTCAGGTGTTCTTGTACCTAGCTATCAACATGCAAATTAGATGGGCAAACAGATACCAGCTTGCCCAGTAAGCTCTGCCCAAAGCTTGATGACTAGAGTGTCATTACTAAATTTTTCTTCCTTCCCACTCCACCCATCGCAACCTCCACCACCCACAGAAACTCACTGGGAAAAGCAAAGAAACAGAATGAAAAATTGCCAAAAAGACAAATACACTGGGAATTTCTCATCTTCAGGCCCGCCTCAAGAGATTAAAACAAATCCAGAAGATCACATTAGATGGCCTAGTTGACACTTTGTCCAAAATAGTCCATAATATGTCTGAACTGTTTCTTGGATCCTCCAATTCCCTGAAAATGCCAACAGTCATCTGACTCTACTGCAGTTTTTTCTCCATGGTATAGCAATTACCCATGTACACGTCTCTTCTCTCTATTCACAAAGTCTTCAAATAACCAGAAAACATGGTGAAATGACACAGTGGCTGGAAAGTATGATAACTCACAAATAGGAAGTGGACAGAGAGAAGGATTGTGACTGACCCATAACAACCTCATCCATAACAGAATGACAGATGACTAGTTCACAATCTCACATGAAGGTTCCAACCTGCTGCTTCACAGCTTCAGGGACCCGGATTCGAATCCCGGCTTAGGTGACTGTCTGTGTGGGTTTCCGCTGGGTGCTCTGGTTTCCTCCCACAATCCAAAGATGTGCGGGTTAGGTGGATTGGCCACGCTAAATTGCCACTTAGTGTTGGGGGACTAGCTAGGGTAATGTATGGGGATAGGGCCTGAGTGTGATTGAGGTCATTGCAGACTCGATGGCCTCCTTCCGTACTGTAGGATTCTATGATCTAACCAAATGGCTGCTGACAAAACCAAAAAGGATACTCCTGCACTCATTCTAATCGTGTCCTCTTCCACATCTTCTGGAGCATCCTGAAGATCATGAGCCTTCCTCCCAAACCCAATCTGCTGTCTCCCTATTCCGCTGATTGCTGAACACAGCTACCCACAGCACCAGAACCAATTCATGAGATAGTGTTTCTGAGCTGCGCATGACTCTACCACTTGCCTGTTACCACGATGTGGAGATACCGGCGTTGGACTGGGGTAAACACAGAAAGAAGTCTCACAACACCAGGTTAAAGTCCAACCAGTTTATCTGATAGTAAACCCAGTGGTAAACTGAGATAAACTGGTTGGACTTTAACCTGGTGTTGTGAGACTTCTTACTGTGCTCGCCTGCTACCAGCAGAGGGACACCCACTCAAACCATCACACAAGCTTCCCAACATCACTCGAACGCAGAAAGCCAGGGAGGTCCAATACACTACTGACCCCTCTTAGATTCTGTGTATACATAGGAACCATGACCCACACTTCCTGCCTGACCCCCAGCACCCCAATAAGTTTGGATCTGAACCCCGTCAGTGAGTGAAAGCCGACAAAATGCACAGGGTTCTGTGGCCATTCCGAGCTGGGTGCAAAAAGAGCTGACTTGGCCAAGCAGTCATTACAGGAACGTCAATCTTGCATTCGCAGTACTGTATTTCTCTTATCCCATTTTCCCAAAATGTTATTAATCAGCATTTTCGCTTTATTCACCTGAGTGGAATAATGCTACAAGCTCTGTACAAGTTTTCTAAAACAAAATCTGAACAACATATAAATTTACCTTTAGCTACCATCAGCTGAACTGCTCAGAACAGCAACAGCCAGTTGGTTGTTAATGGAATACTACACAACTGGCTTCAAAATATAAAAAACAGCCACTATACATCATCCTTGTTTTACAGTAATCTGATTCAGGCAGTCATTTCAATCTGTCCTAAAGGGCAAAATCAATACAGCCGTTGCCACATTATGTGGTACTCAGACATTCATACCCTGCAGTACAAACGCATTGTTCTCTTCGTATTGTTTACAGGGAGGGGTGGATCAGAGAGGGTGGGGGGTAAGACAGGGAGACTGGAGGGGAGGGTTTGGGGTGAGACGATGTGGACGGGAGGGAAAGGGAGGGGGCAGAAAGGGAAAGGGATATTGTGACAGGAGGGGGAGGGGGGATGTCTGGGGCTGGAGGGGTGGGGGGGTCGGGTTATCGGAGCATAGGGGCAATGTCAGAGGGAAGAGTGCAGGTCAGAGTATGGGGGGAGGTGGGCAGAGAGGGGTGGGTGCAAAACCACATTCTGGGGCCGGTGGGGGGGGGGGTAGTTGCCAGAACAGAGGGTGGGTGTGTGTGCGTGCGTACGTGCACGTGCAGGATATCCCACACATGTCTGGATCGGGTTGTTTAAATACTTACTCTGGAGTTAGACATGATTTTTTTTCCTTCTCCCTCTTTCAGAGTAACTATCAGGGTAAAACAGGCAAAGCAATCTGAATTTAGCAATTTAAGTCACTTCTGTTCGATGGTTCCCAGCCCAGCACAATTATCCTGGAGAAGTCAGCACTTCTGGGAAATTACCAGATAAAACCTTTAAGTGAAAACTCGTGAGAAGGATTCCCAGCGGATCATTGAGGCACCCCCTAAATGTGACACTGGGGAACCAGAATGTTATGGAGCAGAGTTAACATTCAAGTCCTTAGGCTCTTCTTCTGGAACTAAAGCTCAGTAAAGTATCCAATGAGCACAATCAGAAAGAAATAAACAAAGGATTTATCTGTGGTCAGTTCTAACTTTCAAACAGTTATGGAAACTCCGAATGTAACTTGGTAATAAATTATATTTATATAATATCAGATAGCCATTGAAGAGATAGAAAGTTGTGTGGTGGCTTATGATGTGAGAGCTCAGTATGAGCCAACAGCAGCTGGAGGAAATGGGGGAGAGGGTGAGTGGAAATCGGGTGAAGGTATGAAAACGTCTCAGCAAGCCCGATAGTGTCTGTGGAGGGAAAGAGTTAACATTTTGAGTCCATGTGTCTCCATCAGATGTTGTAAGAAGCCTCACAACACCAGGTTAAAGTCCAACAGGTTTATTTGATAGCAAACGCGTTTGTGGTGTGTCCTACCAAATAAACCTTCTGGACTTTAACCTGGTGTTGTAAGACTTCTTACTGTGTTTACCCCAGCCCAATGCCGGCATCTCCACATCATGTCTGTCAGATGCTGCCAGACCTGTCGAATCTTTCCAGCATTGTTTTCATTTCAGATTTCCAGCATCTGCAGTCTTTTGCTTTTATTGAAAAATCCACCACTTATTTCATCTGAGGCCAGTGTCAAGCACTTCCATGTCACTTCAGCAAGGTATAACCTTGAGAGAATTTTTGTGAGGGGACCTAACAAATATTTAATACACTCATATGATCTGCTCCCCCCAGCCCCTTCCAAACTCCTTGTCCTAACTTGAAAAAGACACCAACCGCTGCTCAAATGAGTCATTCCAGAAACCATATGTAGTAGAATATGATAACCAACATAATGGCCCACAAGTTACTGAGAAAACGAGGGGGTTTTCATATGCACACCATTGAATAAAATAATGCACCTATATGCAGCAACATCTTGTGAGATGTGAATTGCCACAAATTCCCCACGAGTTTCAAGAAATTGCTCTTATTGCAATATTAAAAGAAATTAGACATGCTAGAGAAAGTATTGGCTGTTACTTAATGATAGAAGGACTCTTAACGGCAGGATTCAATTTCTTGCAGTGCCATTCTATCTGAGCAAGGAAGAGACCAACTGAAACTATGAAGTTTCATTGCTGTAGGTAGAAAAATGTTCTTTCAAATTCTTTTAAATTACATTTTTCTTCTTACTTTTCTGACCCAATCTTTTTCCTCCCCCTCTCTATTTCTTTTTCTGCATCCAACTTGACGAATTCACTCTACTTCCCATGATATTCATCTGTTTCTTCCTGACTAAGGTTGCAGATGGGCCATTGACCTTGACAGCTCATTATTAGCTCCCACTTCCAGCCATTTGCACCACAAAAAAATACTGCACTGCAGGGAATAGAAAAACCATCTAATAAACAGGGCACACCGTGAGATACCCGATGCTTGGGTTAGGTCACCGAACTAAAACAGCAATTCGAAGAGATGGCCAGAGATGTGATGACTCTGGGGGTTCCTCACGTGCTCCTCACAGAGGTTTAAGAATGCTGAGACATAAAAACACTTGTTGCCATGCAAGTGCCAATTTGTTTTCTGTTTTCTTCAGAGTAAAGGCTGCCAATTTAGTGCCATTTAGTCTTGTGCTGTTTACCTTTATCCATTGGGAACTGAGCAATCTCACCAGCCCCTGACAGCCAGCAATAAGAAATGGTTTTCATCTCACTGAAGAGGTGAAAGTGGGAATACCAATCCACTGCGTTGCTCAGTCATCAGAGGGTGACAGCTTTAGGGCTGTTGCATATAAACTAACAAACTGCAAAGTGCAACAGGGCTGCTCACTCTCACCTACTAACAGGTAGATGCTTTCCAGGCAACTTGTTGCTTTACGCTTGAACCAGACCTTGCATTTACACTGGCCCAAGTCTGTTTAAGCTGACTTTTCTCCATTTTGGAGCTCGATTTTCAGAGTGATTCAAAAACTCTCTATTCCCACCAGTGTATAACAGGAGGCTGCTTCATCCTGTATCCTGCTCAACAAATTTTCTCATTTCACAACCAAACAGTTCGGTAAGACTAGGGGTTAAAATAAAACTATGCATTTAAATGATAGTGTGTTTTAGGTCAAAACAGGATTATTCATGCTTTCAATTTAGTTCATACATCACAAACATTAGTACTATTTTTAATATTTTAATGATTATTTGTGGTCCTATTGATTTCAAACTCAAAACTGATCAAAGGTCAAGTTTAAAACAAAATGGCCATTGTTCAATCTAATAACTCTGCGGAGGCAAAAATCCATTCACCAGAATCCCTTTATTTACAATTCCAACAGCAGCGCACACCATGCTATCAGTCAGCAGCCTACTTCGGGAGTGCCAGAGGAATCCGCACTCCTCGTTAAATACAAGGAAAAGACTCCTTGATTGGTCCACCAATTGACTCCGTAATCAGGAAGTTCATATTCCAATAAGCCAACCTCAATGGCCTGACTGAAGTCATTACATTCACATAATAAACACGAGTTGTTTACACATGCCTACTCCTCCATTTTATAACCTGTGATTTCTTATAGTTTTTTTTCTCACAAGCCCATATTTTTAAGCATCTTCTGTTTATCAACATAAGCTTCAGAATCTTTGGATGCATGTCACTTCAGGTCTTTTTATGTGGACAACGAATAGTGACTGGGGACCATGGTTGGCTCTCTTCACCTTGTCAACTGGTCAATCTCAAGGTGTGTGCCCTTAGCTAGAGATGGAATCCTCTGGTCTCACCACTGTCAGTGCGATTTCCCATCGATTCAAGGCCAAGCCATTACTGTGAAGGGCCTCCATGATATGATATTCATATCCTTCAAAGAACCTGTCAGCTGTGTCTCTGTTCCAAGGACAGGAATTGGCCCCACTTATCAGGTGGAATTTTGTAAGAAAAATTCTAAGGTCAGAATTTTACTGCCCCAATTCCGGATTCTGTGGAGGGTGAGGCTCACAGAACAGAAATCTCCATTGACCTCAGTGGGATTTTACAATCTCGCATAAGAGAGTAAGATTGCGCCTAAGGGTTCAGTTAGAGCGAAAATGGTAGAGCTGCAGAACCAATTTTGGGGTGCATTTTTACTCCCAATCTTATGCACTTAGTGTGTAAAAACAAAGGGTTAGATTGTTTCTAGCTACTAGAGGCAGTAGGTGGGGCTTAACTTGCCCGCCAGTCTGATCAGGCAAAGAGGGAGCTCTTGAGCACGTGTTGACCTCTGAGTCTGCACACACAAAGAACAAAAACAAAAAATAGTACAGCTTAGGAACAGGCCCTTCGGCCCACCAAGTCTATGCCAACACAGGTGCCTCTCTAATCTAATATTTATTTTCCTCTATGTCTTCCATAGATTTGAATATATTACTCAGCCTTTTGCCGGAAATGGACAAGAGGCTGACCGCACTGGAACTCCAGTGCCGGTAAGATCGCAAGAACCGAGAAACAGGGTGCAATCCTGATTTCTCGGCTTTCATGCTTCTTTGCCGGCTCACTCCGTCCATTTGATGGGTGGAGTGAGCCGGTAAAATTGTGGCCATCTTCTCCACGAGCTTTTTATACACAAGATCATAGCTCTACTTAGAGAGGTGGTGGAGAACGGGTGATGGCTGGGGAACCCAGGAAGAAGATGGATGAGGGAAAAATCTTAGAGGAATACCTTTCGGTGCTGTCGTTCCAGAGCTCAAAAAGATTGGCTCAAAGTCCCATTCGCCTGACCACAATCAAGCGATTAAGTTAGCGATTGCTACCAGCAAATTAGACTATAAACAGGAAGAAATCATTACAACTGATATGTCAGAGCCTAAGTGTTGAGCTAGAGAAGCTTATGAAGAGAGGGAGGTCTGAGGTCACAGAGCCACTGGTACACAAATGAGAATTTTAAGATTGAGGCATTGTGGACTTGGAGCCAAGATGCATTAGTAAGGACACAAGTGATAGATCAACGTTGTAAGTTTGGATACGGATAGCACAGTTTTGGATAAGGTGAAGTCGAAGGTGAGTGGAAAACTGGAGAGAGCATTGTAGTAGTCAAATCTGTAGGTGTCAAATTTAAGGATGAGGGTTTTTATAGGAGATGAGTCATGGCAGAGCAAAGACAGGTGATGGATGGAGAGAATATAGGGTTTGACAATGGATTCAGGATTAAATAGGACACTAAGGTCCTATAGTCTGATATAATCTGAGACAGTAGCCAGGAAGCTGATCCAGGGAATGGAGTTTATAGAGGGAGCCAAAGTCAATGGTTTCAGTCTTTGCAAAATTTAATTGGAGCAAAAATTTAGGCTTATCCATGCTTGGATGCCATCCAAACATTGCTATAACATAGAGGCCTTGGAAAGAGCTGAGCGAGGTGCTGCTGAATTACACATGAGCCTTATCAGGATACATGTGGAATCTGACACTACTTTCACGTGATGTTATCAAGAGACAGTAGATCCTCGCAAAATTCTAAAGCTATCAATATATTCAACAGATACAATTCTATCATCTTGTGAAGGCCTCAGCTCATCAACTCTACTTGAAGAGGAGAATCCACCATTCCCAACCTTGAGCAGCCAGCTCATATTGGGTTATGGCTCCAAGGACTCCAGTATCCCTCTGAATTTAACAAAGTGGGCATTCCTCATGCATCAGTGAATTGATGAGATATTCAATTGTGTCTCATGAGCAAAACCAATCTTGTCCTGAGCTCCCAGAAGGGTCCACTGATCAGCAATGGGCTCCCTAATGTATTCTACATTTCCTTGACCAAGAGGTGAACTGCTCAATTGTTGCTTCAGTGGAGATCACCCACCATGTTTACTCGTTAAGCAGCAGAAAAAGCCTGAATGAATACATTTCTAACTTCTGTTTCTCTCTGTCTCAACTCCCCGTCTACTTTTCTCTACCTTGTGACTTTTGTTGCACAAAACATGCAAAGCAGATTTTTCCGAAGTGAGTTTTTGTTATCTGACAGCAAGATAAAAGAGCAGTTTCTGGATCTTCAAGTACTTTGCTTGCCTTACCTCAAATCTGTAAGCATCTCTGCAGTTTTACTTTCCATAATGTTACTTCTCAAGGGAAACAGCGGTGATTACAAAGGAACGTGATGCGTGACACTCTGATCTGTCAGAAGCTACTGGCTCGGCTAACACAATGATGTGCAAAATAATTAAAAATTACCAAGGAACAAATTCTATTCCCGTCTCATTTAACACCAATGAAGAGAGGCAGACTGACGCAAACATTGGCACTGACAGAAAGCTGAAAATGGCTCATGCATTGACCAGGATTTTAGGCTCATTTTAATTCTTGCTTGAATACCAGTGGAAATATTGTTCCATAAATCACTAATCTCACTGCACATATATGAAAAGATATCTGTGATTTTTCATTCTACTCCAACTGTGGAGTAACTTTCACCATGAATAATCAGTACATCTCTTTTATATAGATTACTTTCAGGAAGTTTTGTGCTAAATGTGCCAATTTGATACAGCAGGGTTCAAAAAGAGACCTCCTGACCTCTGGGGGTTACTTCCTCCTGTTTGTTGGTGCTCCCCAACTCCGTTTTAAAACCCTCAATCTCATCATCTCTCTCTCTCTGCTTCCAAAGGCCTCAACAATGCCCTGCTCTTGTGCACTTACCTTACAAAGGGGAGGCAATGGTCTAGTGGTATTATCGCTCAACTGTTAACCCAGGAACTCAGCTAATGTTCTGGGGACCCGTGTTTGAATCCTGCATGGCGGATGTTAGAATTTGAACTCAATAAAAAATATCTGGAATAAAGAATCTACCGATGACAAGGAAACTATTGTTGAGCGTCAGAAAAATACATCTGGTTCACCAATGTCCTTTAGGGAAGGAAATCTGTCATCCTTAACTGGTCTGGCCTACGCGTGACTCCAGAGCAACAGCAACGAGGAATGGGCAATAAATGCTGGCCAGTCAGCGATGCCCATGAATGAATAAAAACAACCCTGTACCTTCAACTACCAAATTCTCTTTGTTTTGCCTTGAACAAATGACATGTGAATGGAACAAAGGTGAACTATCCTCTCTCATTCTTACCAAGCTGCTTTCAGTTTTTGACCACAGTTGATCTCTCTATCCTCCGCCCAAGCCTCTCCACTATTATCTAGCTGAGTGCAATTGTTCTCACCTGGTTTTATTCTTATCTAATTGTAACTGCAATGACTTATTTCCCCACTTCTGAAATCTTACCTCTGGTTCCCCCAAAGACCTATCCTTGGCTCCACATCCCATGTTTCATCCAAATACTGCCTTTCTGTAACACCATCCAAAAACATAGTGTCCGTTTCTATTGTTAGAAGCTTGGAATGCAATGAAAGATAAACAACCAGCTAAAAATTAACTGATTGGGATTTAGCTGCACTGAGGACTTGTGAGGTGCAGATTACCCTAATGACATGATGCAACAGATACTTTGTTAAACAAAGACCAGCAGTCCAGAGACCAAGATCATAGTCGCACCCGGCTACAATGCAGAGCTCTCTCGGGAGAGAATCAAGCTGTTGTGCAGAAGAAAGCAGCAGAAGCCCATCTATGTGAGACCACACGGATTCTATTCTAAACCAGAACAAGGGGTCCCAAAAGAATGTTACAGAGCATATGTGGCAATTATTTGCTGGGTTTGGCTCAGTGTTGAAACCTATGGGATGTTGTTTTGGGAATGTGTATCCTGAGAGTTTAGGAAAGTGAATACACTTATGTTGGGCTAATTGAAGCATGCTGTCTGGATAACCATTACTATAGTTAATTGTAAATGTTGGTCTTTATTGTTGCCTTTGTGTATTTTAAAGTTAAATAAACATTTTGTTACTTGAACAAGGTACAAGTCACTGGATCTTGTTCACATTTTTACCAAATTGCAAAAATAGTTAAGAACTGGCATTCTGTTTCCCTTCTAGGATTTGCACTGAACATCAGCAGAGTTCCGAACACTATCCATACAGTGAAAAATTGTCCAACTCTACTGAAGCCCCACAGCCAGCAACTTCTCCTAGCTGATTAAATTATCAGATTCCTTGCCTGAGATCCAGCGCTGGATGACCTTAAATTTCTTCCAACTAAATACAAGAAGCCATTGTCCGCAGGCTTACCACAAACTCTGTTCACTTCACCCCACTCATTGGCAAACTGTTTGCAATTTTGATGTCATATTTGATCCTGAAAGGAGACTCTGACCCAATATCTGCACCAAATCCACCTAATTGCACATCCATAATATTGCCCGACTTTATCCACATATCAACTCATCTGCGTTGAAATACTCTTTCGTGCCTTTGTTCTCTCCATACTGAACTATTTCAACACTGTCCTGATTAGCCTCCCTCATTTAACGCTCCATAAACTTGATGTGATCTAAAACTCTGCTGCTTATGTCTAAATTTGCATCAAGTTCTATTTACCCATTACGCTTGTGCTTCCAATTAAACAACACCTTGATTTGAGAATAGTGATCCTTGTTTCTCCTAGCCTCAACTCTCCCTATCTCTATAATCTTCTCCAGTCCCACAATTTCCGAGATATCTCTGGGCCAGGCTAGAGTGGGTGGGAAGGGTCTATCTATCTTAGCAGGGAGGTCAGTGACTAGAGTTATAAATTTACATAATTGGTAGAAAGATTAGAGAGGAGACAGGGAACATCTTTTTCACCCAGAAGGTAGTGGGGATCTGGAACTCACTGCTTGATAGGATAGTAAAAGCAGAAACCCTCAACTAATTTAAAAGGAGTCTGGATGTACACCTCAAGTGCATCTCAACCAGCAGGACCAAATGCTAGAAAGTGCAGTTAAGCCAGGTAGCTCTTTCTTCAGCCAGCGCAAGCATGATGGGTGAAGTGACCTCTTCTTGTGCTATAAACTTTCTCTCATTCTAGATCTTGACTTCTGACACTTGAGCATCCCAATTTTTATCGCTCTACCTTTGGCAGTCTTGCCGTCAGCTATTCTATGCCAAACTCTGAAATTTCCTCCCCAAAGCTCTTCTTTGCTCCTTTAAGGTGTCTCTGAAACCCCATGTCTTTGATCAAGCTTTTGGTCATCTGCCCTAATATCTCCTCATGAGGCTGGGTATCAAATTTTAATTTATAAAAGTGCTTTGGGGCGTCTTGCTGTGTCAAAGGTACTACAGAAATACAGGTTGCTGTAGCTCATTATCCTGTAATGTCAGCATCCAGACGTATGATAATCAGAGTAAAGTTTACTCTACAGTGCCTTGTTTGACTAATAAACCTCAGCCTAGTCACCAAGGTGTAAGCCCCCAACTGTACCTGCTGTTTTTACCATTTACATCATCCGTCAATCACAGGTTGCGAGTGGCTCATTTTGACCAGTTTTGGCAGAGGTACAACAGTGGAATTTAAGAAATATGGACAATAAAAAAAATACAAAGGTGACAATTCAATTTAAACAATGTGTGTAATATTGTTTTGTTCCGGATGATGGGGGAGTCCAGAACTAGAGGTAATAGTTTGAGGATAAGGGGTAAATCTTTTAGAATTAAGGATGAGGAGAAATTTCTTCACCCAAACAGTGATAAATCTGTGGAATTCATTACCACAGAAAGCAGTTGTGGCCAAAATGTTGTGTGATTTCAAGAAGAAATTAGATATAGCTCTTGGGACTAAAGGGATCAAGGGATACGGGGGGAAAGATAGGATCAAGATATTGAATTTGATGATTAGCTATGATCATAATGAATGGCGAACAGGCTCGAAGTGCCAAATGGCCGCCTCCTGCTTCTATTTTCTATGTTTCTTCTTTCAGGAAAGGCCTTAAACTTTACCCTCTCAGGCAATCTGAAAAGATTCCATGGCACTATTTTATTCAGAGTAAGGGTGTTATCCCCAGTGTCCTGAGCAATATTTATCCCTCACACAAACATCACCAAAACAGATTTACTGCTCATTAACACATTGTTGTTTGTGGGAGATTTCTGTGCACAAATTGCCGCTGGGTTTCCCACATTACAACAGTATGTCACTGTCTACAAAGGACTTCAGCATGCCCAGTGGTTGTGAAGAGAGCTATATAAATGCCAGTCTTTCTTACTCGTAATGTAATGAGCGATCATCAACTCTGACAAGTAACACCTCCAGGGTCTGATTTTTGCACTGAGTGCTTACACACAGAAGGAGAGGGGATTGAACTGCAGCATCCCATGAAATGTTACTCAAGCGTGAAGACAACACCTTAAGCAAAGAAAATGGCAAAAGAAAATTTAAACAATGCTCGAATCAAAACGATGCATGCAAAGAGCAACCGAGAGGTGGTTTGATATACTTAAGTATTGTTCATGTTAGGCACACAATATAAAATATTTTAATAGGAAATAATTTTGACGAAGTCTATTTCGAAAGTAAAGATGGTGACAAAGGAAAATTGTTGAGCATTGGGTGGGCTGTTTGCAGCAGATAAGATGGGCAAATACCAATGGAAATAATTGCAAGAATTTTGTAGGATTCGTGATGGGTTAAATTTCCTGCTGCTGCTATTACCAAACTATAAAGATAAAAGGAAAATCTATGAATGCTGGGGATTAAATGGAAGTTTCTGGGAATGCACTGCTTGGTGATCAGTGTCTGACACAGAAATCTTAATACACGCAAAACAGCCTGCCTTCACTCTCAATCAATATTTCAGTGCCTGACAGACATTCTAGCTGGAGAATGGCAACAATCACCTCAAGAAGATTTCATCATCTTTCAGCAAGTAATAAAGCTCTTTAATGGGTCAAATTAAAATCAACTGCTGAAAGGCACAGTGGCCTAGATTTTCTAATTGCATTATCACAGGGGGAGGCAATGGCCTAGTGGTATTACCATTAGATTATTAATTCAGAAGCTCAGCTAATGTTCTGGGGACCGGGTTCAAAACCTGCCATAGCAAATGGCGGAATCTGAATTCAATAAAATAAATCTGGAATTAAGAATTAAGATCAGGGATCGGTGCTGGGTTCACTGTTATTTGTCATTTATATTAATGATTTGGGTGAGAATTTATGGGGCATGGGTAGTAAGTTTGCAGATGACACCGAGATCAGTGGCATAGTGGACAGTGAAGAAGATTATCTAGGATTGTAATGGGATCTTAATTGATTGAGCCAGTGGGCCAATGAATGGCAGAAGGAGTTTAATTTAGATGAATGTGAGGTGATGCATTTTGGTAGATTGAATCAGGGCAGGACCTACGGGCATTGGGGAAAGTTACAGAACAAAGAGATCCTTGAGCACAGATTCATAGCTCCTTGAAAATGGAGTCACAGGTGGACAGGGTGGTGAAGAAAGCATCCAGAATGCTTAGTTTCATTGGTCAGAACATCGAACACAGGATTTGGGACATCTTGTTGAAGTTGTAAAAGACATTAGTAAGGCCATACTTGGAAAACTGTGCACAGTTCTGGTCGCCCTATAATATAAAGGTTGTTATTAAACTAGAAAGAGCGCAGAAGAAATTTACTAGAATGCTACCACAACTAGATGATTTGAGTTGTAAGGAAAGACTGGGTCTTTTCCCCCTGGTGCATAGGAGATTTAGGGATTTTCTTATTAAGGCCTATAAAATAATAAGGGATAGATCAGGTAGATAGTCAACATCTTTTCCCAAATGTAGGAGAGTCTAAAACTAGAGGACATAGGTTTAAGGTGAGAGAGGAGAGATACAAAATAATCCAGAGGAGCAGCTTTTTCACTCAGAGGGTGGTGAGCATCTGGAATGAGCTGCCAGAGGCAGCAGTAGAGATGGGTTTTGATAATTACATGAGTAAGATGGTGTAGAAGGATATGGGCCAAATGCAGGCAACTTAGTGGTTAAAAGCTGGGTGGCATTGACAAGTTCGACCGAAGAGCTTGTTTCCATACTGTAAACCTCTATGACTCTACTGATGACCACGAAACCATTGTCGATTTTCAGAAAATCCCATCTAGCTCACTAATGCCCTTTAGGGAAGGAAATCTGCCGACCTTATCTGGTCTGATGCACTTGTGACTCTGGACCCACAGCAGTGTAGTTGACTCTCATCTAGCCTCAGGCAACTACAGGTATGCAATAAATGTTGGCCAGCCAGCGACATTCATGTCCCATGAAATGATTTGAAAAACTGAATAGTAATCCACTCATTTATATGGAATACTGTAGACAATACAACTGGAAAGCCCAAGTTAAATTCTATAGGCTTCTGTCAAGTTTAACTAATAACTACATTTGTGACAACTCCAACCTAAAAATCTTTTTTCATCATCCTTTTCTCTAATCTTAAATGGAACATCTGCACCTCTGCCATTATAAAGTTGCCTCCAAAACATTTGATTGGTTCATTTTAAGTTAATCACATCTTTCTTCTTTCAATAACTTCTAAGAGTTCAAAAGATGAACATTGCTCCTATTCCTCATTGGGTGGATACTACACTCTCCAACTGCCTATTCAATAATAGAACCCGAATGAGAATTCCCTCCTGCTCAAAACCGCACTTCCCTTTTTGCCTTTGTCAGCTACTTTTTCGCTCTCATTATACTTAAGGTGCCTGGATGCTACCTCAGGCTGTCAGCAGATAAGGAGTTTTGATTTTAAGTTTATTTATTTATTAGTGTCACAAGTAGGCTTACATTAACACTGCAATGTTGTTACTGTAAAAATCCCCTAGTCGCCACACTCTAGCGCCTGTTGCAGTACACTGAGGGAGAATTTAGCTTGGCCAATGCACTTAACCACACGTCTTTCAGACTGTGGGAGGAAACTGGAGGAAGCCCACACAGACATGGGGAGAACGTACAGACTCCACACAGACAGTGACCCAAGCCAGATATCGCACCTGAGCCCCTGGTGCAGTGAGGCAGCAGTGCTAACCACTGTGCCACCGTGCTCAACTTCCACCCAACCGCCCGTCATTCCTTTGACTTCCTCAGTTCCTCAACTTTGACCACCCAAATTTTATTTTTCCATTGGCAAAACACGAGTACAGGGGTCTGTAAACTGTAACTCTTTATCATCTCACCAGCACTCGCAACCTTTTCGAATTTGATTAAAAAAGTTAAGTCAGGGAAAGTGAGAAATTTAAGGTAAGACCCTAGTCAGACCTGTCTTGGAATACTGTGCTCAGTTCTGATCGCCTCATTACAGGAAGGATGCGGAAGCTATTGAAAGTGTGCAGAGGAGATTTACAAGGATGTTGCCTGGATTGGGTGGCATGCCTTATGAGGACAGGTTGAGGGAGCTCGATCTTTTCTCCTCAGAAAGATGAAGGATGTGAGGTGACCTGACAGAAGTGTATAAGATGTTGAGAGGTATAGATCGGGTGGATTCTCAGAGGCTTTTTCCAAGGGCTGGAATGGTTGCTACGAGAGGACACAGGTTTAAGGTGCTGGGGAGTAGGTACAGAGGAGATATCAGGGGTAAGTTTTTCACTCAGAGGGTGGTGGGTGAGTGGCACCGGCTGCCATTGGTGGTGGTGGAGGCAAATTTGATAGGGTCTTTCAAGAGACTTCTGGATGAGTACATGGGACTTAATAGAATTAAGGGTTATAGGTAAGCCTAGTAGTATAGCTATCACTGGCGCAACTTGTGGGCCAAAGGGCCTGTTTGTGCTGTAGTTTTTCTATGTTCTAACTGTTTTTTTCATAAGGGGATAAAAGATTAGTCATCACATTGCCCTTTATAGTTTTAAATAGTTACTTTAACAAAAATATCACCGTTTTTAAAATAAACCTGTACAAATTATATAGCCACACCATGGTTAGCCATACCATACTGCCTCAGGTTCAAGATACAGGTTATACGGTTGCAATCATTATTGTTTCTAATGTAGCCCAGACGATAAATTATTTTGAATGTGCCATTAAAAGCTTTTTGTTAATTACAATAATCAATGGCCACAAAAATGCCTCATTAATTCTATACACGTTTTAAAGTTTTACTGACAAAATTAAACTTAAAAAAGGCAAAAATTCAGAGTAATGTCTTACTTTGAAATTAATTCTTTCTATTGATAATAAATTCAATACATGTATTTTGTTAATTAGATATTTAAATTATGCATTCTACCAGACATGTGGCAATTTGCCAAGTATTTGATTTAAAAATGCCAAATTTTCATCTTGCAGCTGCCAATAGCTTCTATTTCATGCATTTTTTTAAATGCTCTTCAGGGTAAAAAAAAAGGTTGCCCATTTCTCTACGAGTCAAACTCGTCATCAGATTGAGGTTTGGCTTTTCTGAAGCAATTTTCCAGCTTCAAGCAGAAAATTTATCAAAAATGCTGCAGCGTATACTTCACTTCTGCTGTTCCATACTGCCAGCTCTGACCTCTCTAACCTTCACAGTCTTACTGTTAGAACTGACTTCAAAGTTTCAATTTTTGCTTTGAACTTGTCACATTGAAATTCCCATTGGCTGCCACTCTCCTTATCTCACCATTGACGGCTGCTTGTTCTCATCCCCTATGCAATTCCTTGCCCAATTACTTCCACCTTCCCAACTCTCACTTTGCTCTCAACATCCTCAGAAACCTTTTCTTAACTGTGCACAGGTCTCCACCATTTCCCCCAGCTGCAGTGTGCCATCTAAGGTTTTGTCCTCATTACCATGAAGTAATTGCGAGACAGCTTCCTGAATGCAAGTTGCACAAGAGGCTCCTTGGGTAATATTTGTTTTCTTACAGTCTTGAAAAAGGCAACAGGTGAGGCTCACTTAACTTGAGTTTCTTTAACCTCAAGAGCGCCATCACAATGTTTCTTGCCTCTCAATTGGTATTGGTACTGTCTACTTTGCACCTAGACATCCTGTTTTCTGCAACAACCTCAACTATGTTAGAGTCAAGTTGTGCCCCATACCTCTGACTCTAACTCATTGTTTGGAACTTCAAACTATCCGAAGTTGACTCAAACTCTCTCCTTTGATTGACAGGCTTTCAAATCCATAGTTTTTGATTTGCCTCAAATTCCCAGCCTTGGAGACCTCAACCTTTCTAAAGAAAAGTCAATAAACCGTGTTGTTTTTTAATTGTGTATATTTATCTAACCGTATCCTCTCAGATTTGGACAAATACCTGCTTATCATTAGGAGCCTTTACGAACAATGTTTTCGGAGCAGTGTGTTCTCGGAAATGTCATCTACAGGGGTAGTCTATTTCTAAGAGCCAGCTGCCATTTAATTCAGGTGGCACCACAGGATTGCAATGAACCTATCAAGGAAATTAAACAGTGAAGCAAGCGAGTCTACCTGCTCAATTATTACTGTCTCAGCAAAATCATTTTCAACTCCTGATTGCATTTTGGAACCTGTAAGTGTTTCCAGCAAATTGTAAATGGCTAAATCACTAAACTGTCAGAACAATAACAATTACATTTCTTCTCACAGCTGTAGCCAGTTACTTGCCCAGCTGAATTAAGATAAATTAAAAAAACACTTCCATAAAATTAAATTTGTATTTCACCTTTCAGGGCATCCCAAAATGTTTATAGCTTACAGAATCCCCACCATGCAGAAGGCGGCCATTCAGCTCATCGAGTCCACGATGACCATAATCCCATTCAAGCCCTATTCCCGTAACCACACATATTTACCCTGCTAATCCCCTGACACTAGGGTCAATTTAACATGGCCAATAACCTAACCTGCACATCTTTGGACTGTGGGAGGAAACCGGAGCAACCTGAGGAAGCCCAAGCAGGCACAGGGAGAATGTGCAGACTCTGTACAGACAGTGACCTAAGACCAGAATTGAAACTGGGTCCCTGGCACTGTGAGGCAATGCTGACCACTGTATCACTGTCCGCCATAGCTATTTTAGTTTAAATTCCCACCTCTAATGACCCTTGAACTGAGTGGCTGGCCAGGCCATTTTGGAGGGCATTTCATAGTCAACCAGATCATTGTGGATCTGGAGTCACATGTAAGCCAGACCAGGTCAGGATGGCAGACTTCCCAAAGGAAAACACTAGTGAGTCAGATGGGTTTTTAATGGCAACTGACAATGGTTTCAAGGCCATCATTAGACTTTTAATTGCACATTTTTGTTTTACTGAATTCAAATCTGAGATTCAAACCCATGTTCTCCCTGGATCTCTGGATTACTTGTCCAGTGAGCAATGCCGCTGTCTCCCAATTTAGGCAATTTCGAAACGTAGTCACTGTTGTAATGTATAAAACCCAACAGTCAAATCGAGCACAGCAATGGGATAAATGACGAGGCAATCTTTTTTTGGTAATCTTGTTCAAGGGACAAACATTGGCCAAATTTCACCTGATCTTCTGTGAAATATTGCATAGGATCTTTCACATCTAGCTGAAGGGATGGTTTTATGATGGAAGCTTCTATCCCAGTTGAAAGGCAGCAACACTGACCGTGCAGCATTCCTTCACTACTGCACTGGACCATCAATCTAGATCCTGTGCTCAAGTCTCAGGAGAGGGACAAATCCCAAGAACCTCCTGACTCAAGAGGTGATAGTGCAACCAATGGAGTATGTCTAAATCCAGGGCAGAAGGCCCAGATACACTGTTATTTTTCAAACTCTGGCAAGATCACTGTGGAACTCACACCCATATATCTTAGTAACAGAAACTATTTATGTTCTGGTGCTTGGGCTTTGAATTGATTGTCCTTTGGGAAAATACAAAGATAGGAGGTAGAGTGAAACCTGTCCAAGGTTCCGCTTTATTACAGACAACACTGCTTGCTCTAGTTGAAACAACTGAGCTTAACATCAAGAAAGTAGCGATTATGGATGGCATCGAAATGCCAACCTAGACTGTGTTCGAGGATGTGGTTCGTACCTAGGCCTTCCTGACTCAGAGGGTAGAGTGCAAGTACTTAGCCACAGCTAATATATTATTACCAGCTTTGAACTAAAACATTACAAGAGAAGAGCGGCAGTTTTATTGCTGGGTGGTGGTTTATTGGGCCGGTGGAGAGAGAGTGGGGCCGGGGGGATAAAGAGAGAGTGAAGGGAAAGGAGGGGAGAACAGAACAGGCTGGCAAAAGGATAGAATAAGAGCTATTCGAATCTTGCCCAAGTGGCCAGTATTCAGATGTGCTCTAAAAATGTAAATATTGTCACGTTACTGAAGCAACAGGCAGGAGGGGGGGCAGGGGCTAAGGACATAGAGCTGAGGATAATCCTGGATTATACTTCCAGCAACAGGACTGGGGACATTAACACATTATTTTTTCCCTTCCAGCAACTGGAGATGCTTTTCTCAATTCTAGCACTTCTAAGTGTCACACAAACAGAGATCAGCTGACATGCCAAGAGCAGCAAAATATCTTCCTCTGCTGCACTCCTGAGAGTAAAACATTTCAGGCACCTTCCCGATGGGTGAAACGCAGATTTTACGTTGGTGCAGACCGTCTCTCGTCATTAATCATTCCTCATCGATATGCACTCAACAGTACTCGGCTGGAACTGAATCTGAAAATTGCTCCGTAACTTCAGAGCAGGAACGAAAAGGGCACCAATCAGATTTGGGAACGGAGATCTTCTCTGGCTGAACGGAATTGATTGTGCACCGCTCCCTCTGATCTGAAACGCTCGAGTGTTGGAGAAAATCGCTGCTAAAAGCTGGGGAGCGTCACACACTGGCAAAAACATTGGGATGCTGCTCTTCAGTAAAGATGCTGCTACTTCCAAGTGTTATTTTTAAAAATATTTATTTCCTCATATTCACTACGATTACACAGAGCGATTCATGTAATTGTAGTTTCCCTGATACCTTTACTGGGGTCAGTGATTAGACCCCTGTGGAATTTTGGAACTCCCAACCACCTGACGAAGGGACTGGCTGTCCCGAAAGCTTGCAGCTTTTGCAACAAATAAACCTGTTTGGTCTTTAAACTGGTGTTGTGGGATTTCTTTCTGTTTTACTCTATCTCCACCACTCATAATTTTGCATACCTCAATCATGTCACCCCCTCAGCCTTCTCCACTCCACCAACCTATCAATATCATTTTGGAGCTTACCGATATCCCCCACACTACCCTCTGCACAGCCAATTTTCATGCTGCCTACAAATTTCCCAGTTCTGCCCTGCAACCCACGCCCCCTCTCCCCACCATGTTCAAGTCCAAATCATGAACATATAAACCAAATAGCAGGGGTCCCAGCACCAAGCCCTGTGGAACACCTCTTGAAACAACTTTCCATTCGCAAAGCTGTTTCTCTGCTCTACTAATTCTCTAACAGTGTGAACACCTGCCCACAATCTGACTAATGAACCTTTTCTGCACTTTTTCAGCTGACATCCTGTATTCTTGATCATGTGACCACAATTACAGATGTTATGCTGCACCTCACCGTGCAGCAACTGAAGGAAAGATGGGTGACCTCTTTAGCACTGAGAAAGACCTCCACGAAGGCCTGGTGCATAGAAGTCGTCCTTCCAAATGCAGAGAACGGCAAGCCTGAAGAAGAATGTCATGCCAAAACACCCGAGCCGCTTCCACTGCAAATAGTTGCTCCAATTATTTAATTCCTAAAGTCGTTTCTCAAAACCTATTATTCTTCCCATCCAAATCATAGAATCCTAGAATCATAGAAACCCTACAGTGCAGGAAGTGGCCATTCGGCCCATCAAGTCTGCACTGGCCACAATCTCCCCAAGGTCCTATTCCCGTAACACCACATATTTACCCTGCTAATCCCCTGTCACTAGGATCAGTTTAGCATGGCCAATCAACCTGACCCGCAAATCTGTGGACTGTGGGAGGAAACTGGAGCTCCTGAGGAAATTCAGTCAGGGGAGCATGTGTAAACTTTACACAGCCAGTAACCTGAGGCCAGAACTGAACCTGGGTCCCTGGCAGAGTGAGGCAGCAGTACTAACCACTGTGCTGCCCAAATCATACACCTGCCCAATCGGTATCACATCCTGGCAGCATGGCACAAATCCAATAAGTAACTGATCTCACAGGACATTTTAAGAGGGGTTTACAAAGCAAATCAGAGTTGCATAATGCATGTTCCTTAACTGACACTCAGGCTGGGCTCCATTGGTCTGACACCTCCTTAAACATATACCATTATAACAATTACCTCTGCTTTGCTTACAGAACAGTGAAGGAGTGCAGAGCGAAATTGAGAGGGTCCCCAGAATGCTAAGCTCTTGACTATTTATGAGGAGATACCAGGACAACATCAGCGGTCTGAGAGGGAGGGTTCAGACTGGAATCCGCTCCCAATTTTGACTTCACACCGTGGCACCTTTGATGCGTCTTCCTCATTCATGAGGCATGTACTCATAAATAAACATTACATTTCATTCAAAAGTACTTTTGCAGTAATGCCTTGAAGCTGGCATACAAACATCACCTCCCTTCCCAGCCTGCCCTATGCTTTGAAGTCTGACAGAATCGGCTTTCAGTATTTACAAGCAAGTTTGCATCTCCAAACAATCTGTGTTCCTCTCGCCAACGTTCGGACGATGCAGCACCTTTCCTGTGGAAGATATAGATTGTGACCTTAAGCAGGTAGCATCAGGAGATTCGCGATGGGCAAGTGGGGTGAAACAAGGGAGAGGACAGAAACTTGTTTTTGGAACATACGCTGGATTCTTGTACCAGCTGCAGTTGCCATAATGGCAGAACTCAATGGTTAGGGTTTCCCAAACTGTGTGTCACATAATCAGATCAGATTTAAAGACCATGAGCTCCAAAGCAGCATTGATTGTCACGGACTGGAGCTTTTTACTGTCACGGCATACTGCAGAGACATGCAGGGTGCTAACCGCGGTGAGACCCCTCTGATTTGGACTTGAACGTGGCGGTGGGAGAGGTGGTGCAGGGGGCATGGTGCTGGGTGGAGGACACAATTGGGAAATTTGTAGGCAATACAAAAATTGGCTGTGTGGTGGATCGTGTAGAGGATATCTGTAAGCTCCAAAATGATATAGATAGGCTGGCGGAGTGGGAGGAATGAGGCAGATGGAGTTCAACTCTGATAAGTGTGAATGTATTGCATTTGGAGGTATCAAAGAGTAAAAGAGAATACACAATAAATAGGAACACACAGAGGGGTAGATGAAGTGAGAGATCTAGGCGTGCAAGTGCACAGGTCCCAAAGGGTAGCAGTAAAGGAATTCTGTTCAGGCTGGGTGCTAACAGTGGCGAGACCCCTTTAATTCCTCGCTTTTTTATAAAATAGTAAATGTGATCTATCAGACTTGATTTCTGCTGCCAAAAAAGCCTGTGAGGGAGGTGTTTTATTGCAGTTCAAGCTGTTTCCTGCAAGCCCATCTTCACTCCCCTCCCTCGCTCACACAAATCCTTCCCCCACCACCGCTCTCAAATCCGTCCCCTTCTCCTCCCCTCCCCTTGCCCACCCACATCTACACTTTTACCCCACAGCCCCGTTCTGATGTGGGGGTCATACCAGCTTTTGAACTTCACAGCGGGCAAAGTTTGGGCAGCAATGTCAGACGACTTGAATATAAAAGCAGATGATCGTCTGAATGGAATTGTCTCTCAGAATCAATTTAGTCCGGCTAAAAATCTGCAGGATTCCACTAACTGACTCACTCATGCAGGAATGCTTCATAACACTGCAATCTACCATGACAGCAAAAAGCTCCAGTCCATGGCCGTAGACTTGATGCGCAAAACAGCCTCCTCAAGTTTTCAGGAAACGTCCTCCCTTTCCTCCGACTCTTCATTTCTCTATATTTTCCACACATTCCTTTATTTAAATTTGTATCACACACCATTTCCAACCGAGTTTAAAATTATCTGAGAGGTCACTTAACGGCCTTTAAATTAATGTTTCAGACTTCAGTTCTGTGACAAAGGCAATCCTACTGAAAGCAGCATGAAAGTGAGACAGTGCGAAGCCCGCTCCTTTCTGCTGTCACTAGAGAAATAATGAACTGACACAAGTTCAGAATTTTCACACCGCTTCACATTGAAGCAAGGCATATAGTACATGTGCCCCAGACTGTGCAAGATTACATATACAATCTATACATATACCCCTTGGCAGCACTTCATTGTTATTATTCCATTCACACAGCAAAACAAGCTGGAAGGTGAATACTTTCCACTTGCAGTATCTGACAGCAGCTATTAACTGCTTAGCTGAGAGCTTGTTAGCAAGATAGCTTTTGTCACCACATGATGAATGTTCTTTCAGAAGAGCAAGCAAATCAGTCAAAAGTGCTCTTGCTTTTACCTGTCGAAGTAGGAATTGCTAGATGAAAGAAGACCAAAGTCCATTTAGTTTGCCTTCTACCATACTGTTAGCCACACGATTCAATAAGAGACTTGGTGGCTAACTGTTGCAATCAATCCCTACCAAGTAGTCCACAAGAGACCTGGACATTGTAGGATAAAGAGTTAATGTTAAATATGAAAATAAATAGTTGACACTATTAGTGACATAAGATCACATCAGAACATGGAGGGAGATAGTTCTATGTAGAGCCTCGTGTGCAGTCTGTATTGTAAATAGTTAGCCTAATGCTCAATGAAAGGTAAGGTTCACCAAAAGTCCAGCCTAAACATAGAAAATAGGTGCAGCAATGGGTCATTTGGCCCTTCAAGCCTGCTCTGCTAGTCATTATTATCATGGCTGATAATCCAACTCAGTAACCTGTTTCCTCCCCATATCCTTTGATCTCTTTAGTCCCAAGAGCTGAATCTAACGGCTCCTTGAAAATGTTTTGGCTTCAATGGCTTTCTGTGATAGCGAATTCCACAGGCTGACCATTGTACTCATCTCAGTCCTAAATGGTTTATCCTGTATCCTTGGACTGTGATCTCTGGTTCTGGACTCCTCCACCATTGGGAATATTCTTCCTGCACCTACCCTTTCTAGTCCTCTTAGAATTTTACAGGTTTCTGTGAGATCCCCCCTCATTCTTCTAAACTTCAGCAAATATAATCCTAACTGACTCAATCTCTCCTCATATATCAGTGTTGTCAACCCAGGAATCAGTCTGGTGAAACTTCGCTGTACTCTTTCTACAGCAAGAACATCCTTCCTCAGATAAGGAGACCAAAACTGCACATAATATTTCAGGTGTGGTCTCACCAAGGCTCTGTATAATTGCAGCAAGACATCCCTGCTTCTGTACTTGAATCTTCTCACTATGAAGGCCAACACACCACTTGCTTTCTTTACTGCTTGCTGCACCTGCATGTTAACCTCAGTGACTGGTGTATGAGGACACCCAGGTCTCAGTGCATATTCCCCTCTCTCCGTCTATAGCCATCCAAATAATAATCTGCCTTCCTGCTTTTGCTATCAAAGTGGATATCCTCACATTAATCCATGTTATACTGCATCCGCCATGCATTTACCCACACACTTATCTTGTCCAAATCACACTGAAGCATCTCTGCATCCTCCTCACAGCTCACCCTCCCCCCAGCTGTATGTCATGTGCAAATTCCTTCATCTAAATCATTTACATATTGTGAATAGCTGGAGTCCTCACATTGATCTCTGCGGTTCCCCACTTATCACAGCCTGCCATTTGGAAAAAGACCCTTTTATTCCTACTCTTTGTTTCCTGTCTGCCAACCAGTTTTCTATCCATCCCAATACTCCACCCCCAATCCCATGCGCTTTAATTTTACTTGCTAATCTCTTATGCAGGACTTTGTCGAAAGCCTTCAGAAAGTCCAAATAAACCACATCCACTGACTCCCCCTTGTCAACTCTATTAGATTCATCCTCGAAGAACTTTATTAGATTTGTCAAACATGATTTTGTAAAACCATGCTGACTCTGTCCGATCCTGCCCCTGTTTTTAATAAATCCAGACCCATGGCTACCACATCAAAGATTCAAAATAATGGTAACAGAAACATAATGTGAGGAAATCCCCTAATAATGGAGAGCTTTGAGAACCATAGGTCCAAAGCCACCTGTTTCCTTCTAAGCATGGTACACTTTCCACATGCTATGCCTCTAATTATTTATTGATTATACGATCTTTTCTGAAATAAATCTGTCTTATTAATCATTCACTGCGATCCCTTTGTTACAAGTCTACAGCTTCTATTTTGAATTGTTGTTAGGAAAACAAATGTTTTCCACTTCCTTTCCAGAGCTCAAATTCAACAAAACGTCCTAAGATATGGTTCGTCGAGGCAGGACTTCATTAATTCAAGTGTTAATTTCTAAGGATAACAAATAAAAAATGGAAATGTATACAACATGATATCTGTTCCACAAAAGAGTTATAATCTGCTCACCAGAAAGGACATCTGTCAGAAAAATAGATGATCGATTCTTATATACTATAGGCTTTACCTCTTTACATATTATAGAAGTCTGTATAAATTGCCTGTCTACTTCACTTGTTTACACATTTTTGTGTCATCTGCATTTCCATTCTAATTTCCAATGTCAATGTTTATAGTGAAAGCTGTCTACATAAATTTGTCACTATAATTAACCTCAATTTTGGGTCAGCCAGTTCCTCAGCTTGTACTACACACAAAACAACCAACTAATTCTTTCTGCTCTAATTCATGTTTTGCTAAATAATAGCATAAAATCCAAGTGTGACATAAATAAAAATAGGACATCCAGAATCCGTACAGTACAGAAGGAGACCATTTGGACCATCAAGTCTGTACCGACCACAATCTTACCCAGGCCCTAGTCCCATAACCCCTTACACATTTATCCTGCTAATTCCCTTCATACTAGGATCAATTTAGCATGGCCAATAAACCTAACCCGCACATCTTTGGAGTATGGGAGGAAACCAGAGCACCGGGAGGAAACCCACACAGACACGGGAAGAAAGTGCAAACTCCACACTGCCAGTGACCTGAGGCTGGAATTGAGCCAGGATCCCTGGCACTGTGAGGCAGCAGTGCTAACCACTGTGCGGCTTGCAGCCCTAGGACATAAACTGACTTCAAGCCAGGGACTGAGCGATATCTGTAAGCTCTGCACCAATTATCCCCAAATCTTGGTTTAGGCTATTTGTGTCTCTCTCCATCATACATTAAGTATCACACCTCAACTTTCTGTACCACATTCAAAAACAAAGGAATTTTTAAAAATACCAGCCTGATCTCTAATTATACCAGCCTGATGGAGGTAAACTTGATGCATCTATTTTTCCCAATCTGTGCATTGTGTTCCTCACAGGCACTATTTACTTATTTTGTAATTAATCTGCCTTGAAAGCTTTTATTGCTGATCTTCCTTTCCCCCACTGGCCCCCGCGTCCTGCTTTACACACACAGGCACAATGGGCTGAACGGCCTTGTTTGTTACGGTCAAATTCTACTCTGGATAGCTCATCTTACAAATATTATAAGCCTTTTTGACATCTTTTAAGCGCTGATTCTCAATGCTCAGAAAATGGATCTTGAAGCAGGCCAGGGAGAGGGCACGGGCTGATTGCTAAAATGATTTGAGGTGAGTATGCCGGGGAAAGAGACAGCGTAAGGAAACAAGGTTCAGGAGCATAAGTAGCTGAAGGCAATAAACGATGGCTGCCGATCATGCTCCACTATCCTATCCTGTCAAAAACAATATTCTTGACACAAACCTATACCTTCATTCCTCACAGTGTGAGTTTAACTAAAAGCAAAACCTGCTCTATCCATGCACAAAACGTTGTGTTGCTGCTGACAATAATGTTGCAATCGGTTTCATGAAACATCCATTCTCGTTGACATTCTCCTAAATGGGAGACAGGCAATGGCAACTTAACTGCTTTATAGATGGGTCAACGCAGTGATCCATCTCTGTATGTCTCAGGCATGCAGATGGTGAAATTCATGCATGAAAATACAGAATGTACAGATGAGAACATTAAAAGAAGCAGCTTCAATAAACACCCGCCCTAGCCGTTCCACATATTATTCAAAATGGTGGCTCGGCCTTCCTCCACAAGTCAACTTGGGCGGAATGTGTGTCAAGTCCAAACTTTCTCACTTTCCTGCTAGAAATAGGACTCATCCATTTTGCTGCAGCTTTTACTTCACAATTCTCAACTCGTTTCATAATTACTCAGCAGATCAATCTACATCAGCTTACAGAAGTATCAGATGATGGCATTTTTCATGTACCCACCTTCAGCACAGAAGACTGAAAGATGGGCAGGCGCTTCAGTAAGTTCAGGGAAGAATGAAGAGAAAAGAAAGCAGAGAACCAGCAGGTGGAAACATCACAGGTAGGGAGTTGGCTAATGACTGACTTATCGACTGCCTGATAGAAAACAGCTAAATTATATCAAAGATCAGTGAGAATATATGAGCACAATAAAGACAGATGGATTGACATTCTAATGGAGAATACATATCAAAATCATCATATACTTTCTCTCCAAGAGGCAGGCTGACTGCTTCAACTTCAGATTTTCAATACCTGTAACTTTCCTTTTCTACTTTAATGCACACTTCACATGGAACAGTCTACAGTTGTACCTGCAGATGGTTAGATTGAAGATAGATAAACTGTCATACTGGAGATATCACTAATTGTGCAGAGGTACTGAGTGAGTGACAGCGGAATCCAGCCCAGCGTCCTGGGCAGGCAGGGGCCCATGGGCAGCGGGGGCCCACAGGCAGGAAAGGACCCCTAGGCAGGAAGGGCCCCCCCAGCATTGCCCGAAGGAAGCCATAAGTGACTAAATTTTCCACTTTTATTTTGATTGTTATTAATTCTTTCATATCGCACCTCACTTCCATTTCAAACCCCCACATACAGCTGAGTTTGGCAGCACTGAGCATTACCAGAAACACAATAAACCGCCATTTAGGGAGGTGTCTCAATGAAAGTACAAGCAGCATCTCAAACCTGAATGTAGCCAGCATGATACCATTGCTTACAAACTCCGTGGTACATGTGACCCCAAAACGAGCTTCCAGTCAGTCCTTTGCACCAAACTCAAAACCTTCAACATTCTTTCCACATCCTCACCACCATCCCCCCCATCCCACCCCCCCCCCCCCCCCCCCACCAGGCATTTAAAGCTCTACTGCGCGAGTGCTGACTTTGAACCAAATTCCCTTCACTCATCCCTGATCTGTAGCTCGTTGACCTATACTTGCCCATATATGCAATGGCTCAATTTTCAATTTTTCATCTTCCTTTTTAAACCCCCACCTTATTTCTGTATCATCATCCAGCCCCACCACCTTCTGAGGTATCTGAATTCTGGCCTTTCCGGTATCCCTAAGTTTGATTTCATCACCATTGGTGGCAGTGCCTTTGGTTGCCTAGGTCCTAAGCTCCGAAATTCCCTTCCCAAATCTCTCCAATCCTTTACTCCTCTTTTCTCTTTTACAACGCTCCTTAAATTCTAACTCTTTGACTAAACTTTTGACATTGGGCCCTAATACTTCCTTAATGACTCAGAGTCCTGTGAAAGGTAATCAATGCTCCTATGAAGCCCTTTGGCTCATTGTTATTTTCAAGGCACTATATAAATACTGATAGTTGTTATCAATTTTTAAAATTAATTCAAGGGCTGTGGGCTTTGCTGGCTAGACCAGCATTTACTGCCCATCCCTAATTGCCCAGGAAGGTGGTGGTATGCTGCCTTCTTAAACAGCTGCAGTCCAGGTGGTATAGGTACAGTGCTGTTAGGGAGGGAATTCCAGGATTTTGACCAAAGGACAGTGAAGGAACGACAATATATTTCCAAGTCAGGATGGCGAACAACTTGATGGCGTGCTCATGTTTCTGCTTCCTCTGTCCTCCCAGACAGTACTGGCAGTGGTTGTGGAAGGTGGTATCCAAGGAATCTTGGTGAGATGCTGCAGTTAGGTTGATGGTATGCACTGCTGCTACTGTTCACTGGTGGTGAAGGGAGTGAACGTTTATGGTTGTGGTGCCAATTAAGTGTACTGCTTTGTCCTGGATGGTGTCAAGGTTCTTGAGTATTGTTGGAGCTGTACCAATCCAGGCAAGTGGAGAGTATTCCATCAAACTCCTGACTGGTGCCTTGTGGATGGTGGACAGACTTTAGGGAGTAAAGGAAGTGAGTTATTCACCACAGGATTCCTAGCTTCTACTCTGCTGTTGTAGCCACAATAATTATGTAGCTAGTCCAATTCAGCTCCTAGTCAATGGTAATTCTCAAAACATTGACAATGGTGAATTCAGCAATGGCAATGTCACAGGGCGACACAAAGCAGTGAAAACAATTTCAGCTGTGTGTTAGTATCTTCTCATTGATCTTGTAGGTCATCTAATTGTCTATCATCCACTCTTTTTCCATGATAGTTTTAGGTTTTTTGGTCCCTATTTCTAGTCTACACATTTTGTCCTCTTTATTAATTTATCTTTCATTGAGGAAGGGAATACACATATACAAAAGGCAGTGAACTGAGAGTTAAACAGCAAATTATATCCTTTAAAGAAACAATTATAGCATTTATTGCTGTATATATGGAAGGTGTTGTCAATACAGCTTCCTCTTACCTGTATCCATTAATGACTGGCTAATACCTGCTGAATGTACAAAGTAAGGTTTGAACTTTCAACTAACATACCTTAACTTGATTCAATGATGAATGTCAGGTACGTGTTTTTTTTTAAACTCTGCTGGCACAGCTTCAGTTTTTTTACATTTGATGATTTATGGTGGTGCCATCACATTTACAGCTTTACTGATTTAAAACTGCAAACTTCTTTGCTCTTTATGGTCAAGAGGTCATTACATTTTGCATTCCATCCGACAGAAACAAAGTAGTAAAAGAAAAGTCACAAAAGCATACTGATTATGCTACTGGACTAATAATCCAGCCACTTCGGCTAATGATCTGAGACGGAAGTTCAAATCCCACCAAGGCAGCTTGGTAATTTAAATCTAGGTAATGAAATAAATCTGGAATACATGCGTCAGTACTGGTGACGATGAAACTACAGAATAGTCATAACAAAACCCATCTGGTTTACTAATGTATTCTAGGGAAAGAAATTTTATCCAGACTGACAGCACCGTGGTTGGCTCAAGTACTTTCTGAAACTGTCCAACATGCATAGAAACCCTACAGTGCAGAAAGAGACCATTCAGCCTATTGAGTATGCACCAACAACAATCCCACCCCAGGTCTTATCCCCACAACCCCATACATTTACCCTGCTAATCCCTCTAATTTACACATCCTGAAACACTAAGGATCAATTTAGCCAATCAACCTAACCTGCACATCTTTGGACCATTGGAGAAAACAGGAGCACCCGAAGGAAACCCATACAGGCTTGGGAGAATGTGCAAATTCCACACTGATGGTGACCCAAGCCAGGAATCGAACGTGGGTCCCTGGTGCTGTGAGGCAGCAGTGCTAACCACAGTGCCACCCATCATCTAGACTCATTCCTAATGGAGCAGAGAAAAATTTTGCAAATTGTCCCTCACCACTGGGCTATTGGTTGCCTCCCTTAGATGATTTCCTGTTTGTGAAAGAGTGCGTGTGCGCGCGAGCGTGATGTGGATTCATCTCGTAACATCCTCTGGACAATCGTGATTCTGGGCCAGGCTTGCTCTTTACCTGCCAATCATTTTTAGATGTTTGTATGTTCATCAAGTTAGCCTAGGCATCTCCGTTTCTACACTCAGTTGATTTCTTTATTCTTTCATGGGATGTGGGTGTTGCTGGCGTCATCCATTCCTAATTGCCCACGAACTGAGTGGCATTTACGATTCAGCCACATTGTTGTGGGTCTAGAATCGCATGCAGACCAGACCAGATAAAGACAGCAAAATTCTTCCCTGAATATTGAACCAGATGGAAATTTACGACAATCAATATGGACTTGTAATTCCAGATTTTTATTCAAATCAAATTTTACCATCAGCCATGATCAAATTCAAATCTGGGTCCCAAGAGCAGTATCCTGAGTTACTGGATTATTAGTCCAGTGACAATACCACTGTGCTACCACCTCCACCTCCTCATTTAGGACCGAAATGATAGATGAGCCTAGCTAAACAACTATTAAATTTCATTACTCTGTACATTGATGACTCTATATGTATATATAGAGTCTGCATGTTATCCCCCTGTCTGCATGGGTTTCTTCCAAGTGCTTCGGTTTCCTTTCACAATCCATAGGTGTGCTGGTGAGATGGATTGGCCATGCTAAATTTCCCCTAGCGTCAGGCAGATTGGTGCGGTAAATGAGGGTTACGGGAGTAGGGCCTGAGTGGGATTGTGGTTGGTACAGAGTCAATGGGCCAAATGGCCTCCTTCTGTACTGTAGCGATTCTATGATCCATGTTAGAGATAAAAAGAAATCTCAGTGCTGCTTTCATGAAAGTGTGATAATTGCTACTGACTTTTAAATCAATAAACTTCTGCACATAACACCAGCATGCTTCCTACTAATTCAGAGACAATAAGCAGTGAGCTGGTCTCTGTCTACCAAGTTCTTTTGGAACCAATTTAAATGTCGAAGCTTGTTATCAAGAAATTGAGCAAGCTTTTATCATAAACTCAGGTCTTGCCCTTCTAATGGGTGCACTGAGACAAACAAAGGTCAGGACATTTCCTGCTCTCTGAAACACCCATAGAAAGCATATGATTTATGATTACTCTATCAACACATGACTTACCCACAATTTATGCTATACATTGAAGGAATGGCAAAACAATGGCAGTAAAAATGCTGACACAGTCCTTACAGCAGAATTTAATGTGGCAAAGCGTTCAGTCCCCTATCTCGCCACAGTAATGCTAATTCCCAGTACCATATGGATGGAAAACTTTTAGCGCATTCAACCATAGAAAATGATTTGGGTGTGACTATTACAAGTAATCTGATTTTATGAATCATGTGGCTCAATCAGTACAACGGGCAGAAAACGCTTTACAAGCGCTGAATGCATTCTTTTTGAGTCAGGAAGTCAACACTTATCCTAAACTCTGTAAACAGCTGGTACACACACATCTGGAGTATGCATCCACAGTTTGGAATCCACACTTTCAGAGATATATACAGCTTCTAAGGGGAGAGGGCAAAGATGTGTCACCAGGGAAGTGGAAGACATGAGGGTAATATCTAATGAGGGTTTCAGAATTCTAGGATTACAATCTTTAGAAAACAGAAGACTGATTTTTGATCTAGCTGAAGTTTATAAATTGATATATGGCCTTACCACCTCTGAAACGTTCTTGATTAGCAATGATAATATCTTGTGCGGTCATCACAACAACCTACAGACATTTGGTTCATGTTTTGATATTTGCAATTTTTTTTCCATGTAAGAATTGTTGACAATTGGAATGCTTGGCCTGATTTTATTGTGAACGCTGTAAGTATTGCGACTTTTAAAAGACTTCATAGGACCATAGAAACCCCACAGTGCAGAAAGAGGCCATTTGGCCCATTGAGTCTGCACCGACCACAATTCCACCCAGGCCCTAACCCATAACCCCATTATTTACCCCCTGACACTACGGCCAATTTAGCATGGCCAATCCAACTAACCCGCACATCTTTGGAGTGTGGGAGGAAACCGGAGCTCCCAGAGGAAACCCACACAGATATGGGGAGAATGTGCAGTCTGCACACAGTCAGTCACCCAAGGCCAGAATTGAATCCAAAGCCAGAATTGAACCCAAGTCACTGGCGCTGTGAGGTAGCAGTGCTAACCACTGTTCCACCATGTATTGCCACATTATGTTACTTGTCAGAAACAGTGTGTGATTTTTATGTTTGTATTGTCTGATGTTGTTGCTCTTCTTGTTTTTAATATTGCACCTATGTGCTTTACACTGTATGGCAATAAAGATGGATAAAAAACCTCAAGTGAAAACGAAGTGCTTGCAAAGAACATAACTGACTAAGTCGCCTGAGAGGATGATGCCTGCTTACAGTCAGAATCACAAGTCAGTGATAGGATTGTGAAGACTAATGCAGTGTCAGCCTCCTTTATCATGCCCTAGACTAAAGGATTAAGTTGCCATATCCGAGCACATAATCCTGAGGTAGGATATTCCTCACTGGTTAGATCTTAAGTAACATTTTGAGTGACAAAGCTATCCTGGACCTTTGCAACTAGTTGCCTTTACCCTTGTGGACGTGAATGTCGAAGAAAAACACAAGTCAGAAAAGGAGAATCTGTAGGGTCAGATTTTGAACCATGATATTACCTAGAAAAGTTACAAAACATTGTCATATCCTTATGCACATCACCAGTGAGGCAGCTTCCATGTCCAGGCATACTCTGCCAGCAGCAACAATAAGGCCAAGATTCTTAAGGGCGTCTTGACAAATACATGACTAGGATGGGAATAGAGGGATATGGTCCCCAGAAGGGTAAGGGGTTTTAGATCAGTCGGGCAATATGATTGGTGCAGGCTTGAATGGCCAGTTTCTGTGCTGTAATTTTCTTTGTTCTTTAAGAACCAGTCGAAGATCATTTTCCTTGAGAAGACTAGGAGAATGACATAGGCCAAGCTGCTCAGTAGGGCATGGGACAGACTTCTTTCTGTGGAACTCACAGGGTGGAATTTTCTGGCCACACTCTCCCCAAGACCAGAAAGCCCCGTCCAAGATCAACAGACCTTTGCATGGTCCATTCCTGCCCACTGGCGGACAGGACAGGAACATTCTGCCCATAGTGTGAAGGAGTACACCATTCACTAACAGATTAGTAACGGCACACACGGCATCATTTCAAATACAAGAGTGGGTTCATAATAATAGTAAGTTCAAAGCCGCAGTGGTCTTCTCAGTAATGCCCCATTTTGATCAAACCCAGTTAATTGTTTTAATTTAAATATATAAAATGATGAGTGTTTTCTACATCTCTGCAACACAAATGTTCACAGAAAATAAACTGCATACTTCAGAAAAAAATCTGTGGACAAAGAGTGAATATCCAGATAATTTCTGAAAGAACAAAGATGCAATACTGTAGTCACGTCAGTGCCAGATTTGTGACATTGTCCTCATCTAAATGACTAAACACTCAAAACTCTTGCATTGATTTATGTCCTAATCAATAAAGAGTTCAGTTAACTAATGTGGCAGAACAGATTAAGCCATTGTAATTACTCAATTAAGTCATGGGGACCCTATCCAGAATGGTCATCTTTAGTTCAATGGACCAGAATCAAGTGGATTTTTGTAATTCTTCATGACAAAGAAATGCAAAAAAAAATTATATCTATTAATGGCCTAGCATCAATTACAGAAAGAAAATACTGTGAAGACTGGAAATCTGAAAGCAGAACAAAAAGGGCAGAAATACTCAACAGATCTGGCAGCATTTGTGAAGAGGGAATCTTTCATCAGGTTTGAACTAAATGGTACAATTTTGAATGAGGTGTACTAACAAAGAAACCTAATGATGCACTTACACAAATCTTTGAAGGTGGTAGGACATTTGCAAAGAAGTTTATAAAAACATATAAGATCATTGGGTGGCACAGCGGTTACCACTGCTGCCTCACAGCGCCAGTGACTCAGGGTCAATATCGGTCGCTATCTGTGTGACGTTTGCACATTCTCTCTGTGTCTGCATGGGTTTCCTCTGGGTGTTCCGATTTCCTCCTACAGTCCAAAGAGTTGCACGTTAGGTTGATTAGCCTTGGTAAATCGACCCTAGTGTTAGGGGGATTAACAGAGTAAATGTGTGGGGTACGGGAATAGAGCCTGAGTGGGACTGTAGTTGGTACAGGCTTGATGGGCCGAATGACCTTCTTCTGTACAGGAGGGATTCTATGATTGGCTTTATGTATTTCAGATTCAATCACAGGATGTGGGCGTTGCTGACAAGGCTAGCATTTATCACCCATCACCCTATTTGCGCTCGAGGTAGTCATGGTGAGCCACCTTCCTGAATGAGGGCAAACTTACCCTAAAGATATTCCCACAATGCATTGAGGGACGGAGTTCTCAGAATTCAGCCCAGTAACAATGAAAGAATGCTGATATATTTCCATGTCAGGAAGCTGTGCAACGTGGAGGTGAACATAAAAATGTAAGAATCAGGAGCAGAAGTAGACCATTTGGCCCCTCAAGCCTGCTCTGCCATTCAATAAAATCATGGCTGATTTGATTGTAACTTCAACCCAATAACTTCAATAGATGTCTCATATACTTGTCCCCCTTGTCCTTCTAGATTGCTAATATGAGAGGCGCTATCAGAGGGGTTTTGGCAAGCTGCTATAGTGCATGCTGTAAATAGCACATACCGTAACCCTGGTATGTCAGTGGGAAGTGGAGTCAATATTTGAAGTGACTGATGGGATAGTGATCAAGCAGGCTGCTTTTTCCCTGGCAGGTATCAAGTTTCTTGAGTGCTGTTGGAGTTGCGCTCATCCAGGCAAGTGGAGTGTGTTCCATCACACTCCTGACTTGTGCATTGTGTATTGTAGCTAGTGCGCAGACTTGGGGGGAGGGGGGGCAATTTGTACATCTGGCCACACAGTATTTATATGGCTGATCCAGTTACATTTCTGGTAAATGGTGACCCTCAGAATATCGATGCTGGGGCTTTCATTGGTGCTCGTGCCTTTAAATGACAGAGGAGGGTGGTCAGATTCTCTCTTGTTGGAGATGGTTATTGCCTGACATTTGAACTTTGCCCAAATCTTGCTGGATGGAGGCAACAACTGCTTTATGAGCTGAGGATTTGTGAACGGAAATGAACAATTTCCCACTTCTGATGTTATGATCATTGATGAATCAGCTAAACATGGTCAGCCTGGCTTCACACCCTGAAGTCCTGGGACTGTGATAATTGGTCCCTGACAACCAGAACCACATTCCTCTGTGATAGCCATTGGAGAGTTTTCCCCCTAATTCCCAATCTTACTGAATCCTCCTAATGCTACACCCAGTCAAATGCTGCCTTTTCTTCAATCCTCACCATGTCTGAGACTGAGTCAAACCCTTGGCATCATCATGAGCAACTCACCGCGTATAACGTCTAAAGAAGGAAAAGAGATGTGAGTAACATTAATTTTACCCAGAGGGTGGTTCGACTCTGGATTGGGCTTCCTGAAAGGGTGGGGGAGGCAGGTTCGATCAATGTATTCAAAAGGGAATTTGGATTGCTATCTGAAAATAAACAATGTGCAAAGTTATGGGATGGGGCAAGGGAGTAGACTAGGGTAGAATGCTCTTTCAGAGAGCCAATACAGACTCAATGGGCCAAATGGCCTCCTTCTGCACTGTGGGATTCTTCAATTCTATGATGATTCTATGAAATCATAGAATGCTGATCTAAAACAAACGGCAAAAACAAAAAGATGACAGGAGGAAAAACAAAAGCAGCAAGTTATAATGGTTGAAATGGTGGTGCGAGGAAATTCAATTGTAATCTTTAAAAGGGAAGTAGATAATTAAGTGATTAAAAAAAAACAATTGCAACGCAATGGGGAGATAACATAATTTGATAGTTCTTTCAAAAAGTTGGCACAGGCAAAATGGACCAAATGGTCTTTCTCTTGGCTGCGATATGAACCCCTGCAAACACAAAGCCATGGCCCCCTACAAATATTAACACAATGCCAGCAACTCTTCTCCTATTGTAATGTCCAAATTACAATGTTGGCTACCAAAGGAAAGCAGCGCTATAACTGCAGGATATCTGAACAGAACAGAGCAACCCAGAAATAATTCATCAACTCAACAAATACAGAAAAGATACAGACTTTTCCAAAGACTACATTTATGACCTGCAGTTCGTCCTGTCCCAGAAGGATTAAAAATCGGAAGGTCTTCCCAAGCCTCGAAATGTCCACACAAATGCCTAGGGCTCACACACCTAGTTCATAAACTTATCTGTAATAATCCACTGACAATCATTACTTAGGAATGGATCAGCCACTGGAATTCTCATAAAATGCATTTCAAATACACAAGTCAATGTTTTATTTATAGAATCTCTACTGTGCATAAGGAGGCTATTTGGCCCCGTCAAGCCTGCACTGACAACAATCCCAGCAGCCAAGCCCTATCCCTGTAACCCACATATTAATCCTGCAAATCCCCCTGACACTAAGGGACAATTTAGTAAGGCCAATCCACTTAACCTGCACACCTTTGGACTGCGAGAGGAGCACCCGGAGGAAACCCACACAGACACAGAGAGAACATGTAAACTGCACAAAGACAGCGACCGAGGCCAGAATTGAACCTGGGTCCCTGGCACAGTGAGGCAACAGTGCTAACCACTGTGCCGTTGGGTTAGCACAGGCATATGCTTCAGTTGTAATGCCCCTTGAAGCCAAAATATCCTGCCAAAAGCTATCATCCAGGTTACTTGTGTGAAAGCAGAATCTAGCCAGCAGAGATGGTGAAGGAACTGACGAATCATAGCATCACAGAATCCATATTGTGCAGAAGGAGCCATTCGACCCATCAAGTCTGCACTGACCATAATCCCACCCAGACCCTATCCCCACAACCCCACATGTTTACCCTGTTAATCCCCCTGACAATAAGGGGCAATTTAGCACAGCTAATCCACCTAAACTACACATCTTTGGACTGCAGGAGGAACCTGGAGCACCTGGAAGAAACTCATGCAGACACAGGGAAAATGTGCAAACTCTACACAGACAGCGATCCAAGGCTGGAATCGAACCTGGGTCCCTGGCATTCTATGAGGCATGATGTGGGTATGCCGGCGTTGGACTGGCGTAAACACAGTAAAAAGTCTGACAACACCAGGTTTTAGTCCAACCTATTTATTTGATAATATACTCACAAGCTTTCGAGGGGACTGCCTCTTCGTCACCTGACGAAGAGGCAGTCCCCTCGAAAGCTTGTGAGTATATTATCAAATAAATAGGTTGGACTAAAACCTGGTGTTGTCAGACTTATTCTATGAGGCAGCAGTGCTAACCACTGGGCCACTGTGATGCTCCTTAGGCCTAATTAGATCGTATACGTTCTGAGCTCCAATTCAGTTCAGTCAAAAATGCTTCACTTTTGGTGCTGCTGGAATTTACAACATGAGACTCGTTGTCCTGACTTACTTGGAATGTTCAACTCAATTAAAAGAAGAAATGCACTCAGTTCTGAAAAAAATCAACTCAAATCCATTACATTTGAAGATTCTGCTTCATGTACATATGTCTTAAATCAGCCTCATCTAACAAGGGTTTATTCTCATTAAGAAACACTTCACGTACACAGCAGCAGCGCTGATAACTGAAAAGCAGATTCTCCATTATTGACATAGCTTCCCCTCTTCTGATGCAGATAGTGTGCACTTATCACACTAGAGGGCAGTATAAATGCACATGAACCAATGGAGCATATCTGGGGCACACAGAGAGCAGGTGGAAAGTATGTAAATGTGTTGGAGTTGCAGAAAAAACTCACCACACGAGTTCCCAAGTGGTCTATACATCTACATAAAATGATGAAATGAAACATGAAGATTATAATGCCTTAATCTTTCTTGCAGTTCAAGAGAATACATACTCCACTGCTCTGTAAAGTGCAGACTGAAAACTCAGTCTGAAAACACTGGAAATACTCCACAGGTCTGGCAGCGAGAGGCATTAGCATTTCAGCTCAGCCGAATGGTCATCTCTGCCGACATGTTGCAGGGCCTGAACACCTCCAGCATTCGCTTTTGGATCCATTCAGACTGCTCAATGCCGAACGGCAGACTTCCCCCTCACTCTCGAGATTAAGTAACTACCTAGGTGGCTGGAGAAAATGGACACCAAAGGGCACCCACTGTCCAGGGCTGGCCAATAAGTGCTTTCAGGATCAGGGTGTTCCTTTACTGCCTATGGGCACACATCAATCTGGAAATCAGAGATGCAGGGAAGAACAGAAGCTCCTTTTCCAGGGTCGTGGTAGAGTTGTATACTGTAGACCCAGAAATGCAGTTAGATTTTTTCCCCTATGACTATGAATACCCCATTGTTGCAACATCACCACAGGGCAGTGGTGTAGAGGCATGTTTTGGGGAATATGCAGCAAGCTTCTGCTGGTTGCCATTCCACTGGTTACTGCTGCTTCATTTCTCCAAGCATCACTAGAACCATAAAAGCAAAATACTGCAGATGCTGGAATCTGAAATAAAAACAGAAAATGCTGGAAAATCTCAGCAGGTCTGACAGCAGGTCTGAGGAGAGAACAGAGCCAACGTTTGGAACCTAGCGCTCTTACGAAGGGTCATCTAGACTCGAAACGTTGGCTCTATTCTCTCTCCACAACTGCTGTCAGACCTGCTGAGATTTTCCAGCATTTTCTGTTTTTGGATCACTAGAACCACCTTGAGTGAACAGAGGAATTGTCCCTTCTTCCTGGAAACTGCCATAAAGAATTTTCCTACACTCCAAGCATGCAGGTGAGCTGGTTTTATAAAATGAAACACATTTCTTCATTGCTGTTCAGGATTTGAAAGCTTGAACCTTTGGCTGGATGTAATATTTTACAAAAAAAAGGTAAGGAAATGCAGTTGAAATCTTGGAATTTAAGGGCCTGTCTCTTATCAACAATCAATAATGTCTGTAAAATTTTATTTCAAATTATAATTATACAGAATTGATTCCTTACAAACTCCTTCAGTAGAACAATGCTCATTTTGTTCATGTAATAGGGCTGGTGAATGTGTTGAGCATCTGATAATTAACACAATCCACATAAACTAAAATGCTGTCAGTGGAATGGGATCATTAGTTCTATACATAAATAATTGACACTTTCACATCATTTTCAAGGAACATTTCACAATGTCATACCCACACCCATCACCAAGCTATCCATCGTCAACTTTCTGCAATGACTTCCTTTGCCATTGCAAAGTACACTCTGTTTCCCCCTCAAGACTCACTCCTCAGTCCCTTCCTATTTAACTGGATGCTGCCCTTTTGCAAACTCATTTGCGAGTAAGGGGGTCAGCTTCGAACTGAATTTCTTCAGTCACCAATGACTTCACAACTGTTACTCTCTAACCACAACATCCAAAGTAAAGGTAATGGATGAGTCAGAATGTCCTCCAGCCAAACTTGACATGGCCAAAAGCAATCACTTTCAGTTTCCCCAGTGCAGCAACAGCAAGGTAGTAAATCGTCTCATGGGCTCCTTATTCATGCTCCTCACAGCACTGGGGACCCTGGTTCAATACTGGCCTTGGGTGGCTGTCCGTGTGGAGTTTGAACGTTTTCCCTGTGTCTGCATGGGTTTCCTCCAGACGATTTGCTTTCCTCTCAGTCCAAAGATGTGCTGGTTAGGTGGATTGGCCATGCTGAATTGCTCCTTAGTATCAGGGCAGTAGCAGGTTAAATATGTGGTGATATAGGGATAGGATATTGGTGGGATTGTTGTTGGTGCAGACCCAATGGGCTGAATGGCCTCTTTTTGCACTGTACAGATTCTATAATGCCAGAGATGAAAGTGGACAGCGGGTAGAGGATTTAAAGCAAAGATTTGGATTTACATGGCACTTTCCACAACTTCAGACTGAAGCGCATTGCAGCCAATGACTACAGTAGATTAGATGATCACTTGAAACGCCATAGTAGACAAGTGCTGGAAAATGGGATTAGGATAGTTAGGTGTTTAATGGTTGGCATAGACCTGATGGACCAAAGGGTCTCTTTCTGTACTGTAAAACTCTACGACTGCAACAAAGAGGCTTTATGAGTTTGACAAAAGACTTTGCATTGTCCATAATCATGCATCGCACTCTGGTTGAACCTGAAGTAGCCCAGAGAGATGAGAAGGAAATGGAAATGTTATATCCTTTGAGGTGTCAACCCAGGTCAGGCAGAATGATCATACAATCATACAAATTAGGAGGAGGAAGAGGCCAATCGCCCCTTGAGCCTGCTCCATCACTCGATCCGATTGTGGTCTCTACCTTCCTGTCCATTCCCTAGACCCTTTGACTCCTTGTCAGTCAAGAATCTATCTAAGTCAGCCTCAGTGACTCTTACTCTACTGAAGGCACACTGCAGATGATCAGGACATGTTCATAACTGTAGCCTCAGAGCTTCTGCCCTTAGTCTTTGGGTTGCAGTGAGGGTTATATCAATACAATGGGAGCTATGGGAGTCTGTAATGAAGCTGATCATGACAAGGGAGTCAAAAACAATTTCAAAGTTGATGACTGGGAAGACAGAAGGTAGACTTTTGAAGGACATAGGCTAAGGCTAAGACGCAAGTGACGCAGGAAAACGGATATAAATATAGGGAAAAGTAAGCAACTAATCAGAATAGCTTTGTTGTAGGCCATTAAGGTAGGTGGGAATCTACAGAAAAGCAAAAATGTGAAGTTACCCTGGTTGTGAGGGAGTGATTTAATGAGGCAAATGAGATTGAGTTCAGACAAGAGGATTGGATCAAAGTGCACAGAACAAATCTGGTGGCACATTGGTTAGCACTGCTGCCTCACAGCGCCACGAACCCGGGTGTGATTCCTGGCTTGGGTCACTGTCTGTGTGGAATTTGTACATTCTACCAATGTCTGCGTGGGTTTCCATCGAGTACTCCAGTTTCCTCCCACAGTCCAAAAGATGTGCAGGTTAGGTGCATTGGCCATGCTAAATTTTTCCTCAGTGTATCTCAACAGGCGCTGGAGTGTGGCGATTTTCACAGTAACTTCATTGCAGTGTTAATGTAAGTCTACTTGTGACACAAATAAAATAAATAAATAATAGAGCTGAAGAATTCCTCAAAATGATTTAAAGGAAAAACAATGCAGTCTTTAAGCAGAGTTTGGAGGGGTAGCTGAGAATGGAGAAGTTAAAAAGGGAGTACCACAGAAGTAATCGGATAGGTGAAAAAGGACTCAGAGCCTATGAAGAAGTAGATGGTTAACAGGTCCACATTAGATTCAATATGGTGTTCTTTACTTCATCCAAAATGGAATACACTCACAATAACCAAGGTCACAAAACTCACATCAATGAGACGTTTATGGGATTAATCATTTGTTTGTGACACTTAAGGCAACGAACCATCAACATTTTTCATTGGACCAATCATTAGCACACGGGTCTAACTGAAATCATAGAATCACAGAATCCCTATGATGCAGGAGGCCATCGACCCATCAAGCCCGCACCAACAACAATCCCACCCAGGCCCTATCCCCACAATCCCACATATTTACCCTCCTAAATCCCCTGCCGCTAAGATGGCCATGGCCAATCCACCTAATCTGCACATACTTGGAATGTGGAAGGAAACTGGAACACCCAGAAGAAACCCATGCAGACATGGAAAGAAAGTAAAATGATCGAAAAGAATGTAAAAATTGAAACTTAGGGAAATGGCCTATTGAATATATTCTTTCACTTTATTACACCCCACAGGGGCATGACGAAAAAATGATGGAATGCTTTTGTTTTCATTGTGTTTGTGACAAATTCCTAAAGAAAACCTCAGCCTAAAACTTTGCCTATCTTTCAGATGGCCCAGTTTTGCAGATAGCTCCAAAATGTGCAAACTATCATAATGAAGATTTACCCCTCATGGGAGAACACTCCCTTCTTTTTTGTAACTCAAAACATAACCAGTAAATGATGTAAGTGACATGTTCACCACAGCCCATAGTTACCGGCATTGCAAACTGGTCCTGCTTCCCAGCAAATTCTGGATGCAGCTTTGATATTTTCCACCCTCGAACTTGACCTTAGCTTGAAAGGGCCAAAACTGCAAAGCTGCATTTTTTTTGCAGTAATATCCTGAACACATTCAGACAGTAGTGCCTTTGGCAAGGACAGTCCCGCATGAGAAAATAGTAAAAACTTCATCAATCAATTGTGCATGTGGCAATGAATCGTGCAGCAGAGTCAGGAGTTCTAAAATATCACTTTAGAATGTACGCATATGAGTGCACACACTTCACTTTGTGAACCATCTCCTATCACCATCTTCCTCTACTAGTTATTTTATATTGCCCTCCCCTAAATTTTTTACTTCCCTTTAGAGTTTCCATTTCTTTATCCCAGGTTGAAACAGCTCACTATGCTCCTTAATTCCCTGTTTGTCTCTGTTCTTATTCTTCATGAATTTGTTCCTGAAGGTTATGTTCTTTCTTTAAATTCATTCATAGACCAGCATTTATTGCCTATCCCTAACTACCATGGGTTAGGCCATTTCAGAAGGCAGTTAAAGAATCAATCTAAGGGGAAGTGATGGCCTAGTGGTATTATCGCTCGACTATTAATCCAGAAACTCAACTGATGCTCTGGGGACAAGAGTTCAAATCCCAACACAACAGATGGTGGAATTTGAATTCAATAAAAATATCTGGAATTAAGAATCTACTGATGGCCATGAAATCATTGTCAATGTCGGAAAAACCCATCTGGTTCACTAATGTTCTTTAAGGAAGGCAATCTGCCATCCTTACCTGGTCTCCCCTACATGTGACTGCAGAGCCACAGCAATGTGATTAACTCTCAACTGCCCTCCAAGGGCAACTAGGGATGGGCAATAAATGCTGATCAGCCAGCGACACCCATGTCCCGTGAATAATAATTTAAAAAATCACGTTGCTGGGGATCTGGAGTCACATGCAGGCCAGATAGGGTAAAGACAACAGATTTCCTTCCCTTAAAGATGGGCTTTTACGACAAACATCAGTGGACTTCCAGATTTTTTAGTTTGAATTTCACCATCTGCTATGATGGGATTACCCTCAGTCCAGCGACAATACCACCACGTCACCCCTTCTCTTACTTTTTATTTAGAGAATTCACTTGCTAACTTTCTTTTTACAAGTTTGGCTCCAGAACACTAAACATTGAATCAAACACCAAAAATAGATTAAAGCTAATTACTTCAGTGGATGCTGAAATCTGTAACAAAAACAGAAAATGCTGGAAAATCTCAGCAGGTCTGACAGCATCTGTGGAGAGAGAACAGAGCCAATGTTTTGAGTCTAGATAACTCTTTGTCAGAGCCCAAAAATGGATCAACTAACTCCAACAATGTCTGCAATTTTACTTACTCAAAAAAAGAAATTACAAAAAATTTAACTTACTAGAATAAATGATTTAAATACACTACCACATGAGAATACATACATGAGATTAGGGGATAGATAGTCATTGCACTTTGCTGGAACCTCAGCAAGAATTTAACCTCACTTATTCAGGGATTATCATAATGCACCAGTTACATTAATTAGGGCGAGCAACCATCAAAGACCCCTTCACTCTGTACTATAACATCAGGAATGTAGATATTTTTCTGCATGGATAAATCATTCTCGTTTCTCTGTAATTGAACTCCAAATTCCCCATTGCTTTCAGAATTCAATCGTTAAATCCAGAAAGTGGTTGGAAAGCTGAATAAATCTAAAGCACTGTTTCCCCACAGCATACAATCTTCCAGCTGTACTGCCCAACTGATTGTCAAACACACAGGAATCCTTTGGTCAGTGATGTATCAAAACAAATCACATGATGTCACCCTTCAAACCCTGAGCACATGGTAAGATCTTCCACTTGGTCCACAGAGAGAACAGATATTTTTAAGTCAATAACCCTGCTATTAATTATATCATGTCAATACTCTCCAAAGTACCACAGGCTACAATCAGTAATGTAATTAAGATGGTATAAATTATTTCAAGGGAGACAACAAACTGAGCACAAGGATTTAAAGGTCAGGCCAGCGTCCTGTCTTTGGATTATCACACATCAATAACATCTTACCAACTTAGCCTTTTAACTCTGAATGGCTTGACAAGGGAGACACAATGAGATCGGCTGCCATTTCTGCAAATTATATTTTTGTCCTTTGAACAGTTCAGACTTAACATCACCCTCAACAAATCGCACAAGTTGAGAAAGGTCACAAATCCAAGCAGCAAGCGCTGTTCTTGTTAGTCAATCTTAGCCAGAACACAGATAGAGGGGTCCGCACCTCCACTTAGAGACGTGAAAATCAAGTAGAGTTTCCCATTGCTGATCCCTATCCAGTGAATTTTACCTGAAGTGCATTTACTGATGAGTATTGGTTAAGTTGTCCACAATAGTCAAGGCCCAAACATCAATAATGACGATTTTTTTCAAAGCCCTGAAAGATGATGAGCAAGTTAACACCTTCAGTACAGGGGGATAGAAGAGAAACCCAGAGCAGAAATGTAATTAAATTATTAGCAAAGTATATAGATTCCCAAGTGGCTCACCATGTTTCACCTGAAAAACCGACAGTGTACTTGAAGGTCTTTGTCAGCCATTAGGGGAAAGCCACATACAAAATCTGGCAATGTGCCTCAATTATGCAACTTGTTTTCGATGCAGATTTACAGGCAGTTCCAGGGCCATGAAACCAAATATTCATTAGAGATTGCAGAAATAACCAGACTGACCATCTGAGTACTACATGTGCCGTATGCTTCTCTAATAGTCCCAACAGGGACAGACAGCTAACTGCAAGCAAAACGGAGAGTGCTGCATGCATACGCTTTCTCTCCTCAATCATTGCTATCATCAAGAAACATTAAAAATAGCTTGCTTGTAGGCGAAGGCAAAGTCACAGTACGTGCGTTCAGTCTCTCCATATCACTCAAGAAACCAGAAGCAGCCTTTGCAGCTAACTCACTCCATCAGCTTGACCTACAGCCCTGACCTAATGGATATGTTCAAAACAAAAAAACAGCTCTCTAATTACAGCCTGTGAAAAATGATTAGAATCATTTGCACGCCACAGCTGGTTTCTGAAACTTCTTCCTCCGGTGTCACTGTGGCACTGTACCATCCACTGGCACTAGATGCAGCTGTGCGCTCTGCGCCAATTGCTGCATCACTTTGACAAAGCACATCTGCCCACTCAGCAATTACTCTCAGTGTCCCAGTCACTCGCTCACGTGGATCACTCCAAACCTCCGAGGAAACACAGTGGCTGCAATTTTCCACGCAAGCCACTGAAATCTCACTGCCACATTAACAGGATCGGAAAATCCCGCTGGCATGCAGGGCTGGAAAATTCCAGCCAGTGCTTGGGCATAACCAACTTCTGTGCAGATTATCTGTTCTGAGATACATCACGCCCGAGATTTGATTCAGGATGACATAGGTAGTTCTTCCTAAAAAAGCATAATGATAAATTCCACGACAGATGGAAGGAAATAATTACATAACAAGGGCAAACAGCAGCCTGTGAAATTGTGACAGGAACAGGGGGGTCTGGGGAACTGGTTTAATAAAACATCCCAGACTAATGAGCCCACAGAGCACAAATCGATCATGCTCATTAATTGTTTACAGGTTGATAACAGCAGCATTGAAAATATTTAGGATTTTATTCCTGTCTACCACATCCTGATCTCTCCTTCCTTTCCTCACCTCCCTTCAAGGTTGGCGACCGCTATATCATCACATTGTCGAACTACACCCTTCCCTCACTGCCTCGTATCTGACCAACAGCCATCCCACATTTTCTTTTCACTGCATGTGCTGATTGCAGAGTCTCATCTTCCTCACTCTCATCAGCCTCACCACTTGTCTGTTCTTTTGTGTTCGGTGAGGAACCCATTCAGCAGTCTCTCTCTTGCTTATGACCATGCTTGTCTGAAAACGCCCAATCTCGTCTGATCTCAGGAGTTGAGCAGACTCAGGCCCGGTTAGTACTTGGATGGGAAGCCATCTGAGAATACCAGGAGGACAGCACGGTGGCATGGTGGTTAGCACGGCTGCCTCACAGCGCAGGGACCTGGGTTCGATTCCCAGCACTGGCCAGTGGCATGCAGAATTAGGATTCGTTGTGAAGTCTGCACGTTCTCCCCGTGTCTGTGTGGGTTTCTTCTGTGTGTTCCAGTTTCTTCCCACTGTCCGAAAGATGTGCTGGTTAAGTGCATTGACCATGCTAACTTGTCCCTCAGTTTACCTGAACAGGCGACAGAGTGTGGCGACTAGGGAATTTTCACAGCAACTTCATTGCAGTGTTAATGTAAGACTACTTGAAAGGCTAATAAATAAAGTTTAAAACACTAATTGCCACTCCAATAGTACCTGCCACCAGAAGCTATCCAACACTGAGATGTAACTGAGATGGTTACAAGGTGATTCTGACAGTGGGTGGAGTGGAGTGGAGTGGGGAGAGTGGGGACGTAGGGAATCCACAACATTAAGAGGCTTTTATTCACACTGGTGAATAGATCCCTGCTTTTCATAGAATTCCTACAGTACAGAGAGGCTATTCAACCCATTGAGTCTGTACTGAATCTCTCTGATAGAGATCTCTCTTATCCAGGCCTTTTCCCCCACACTATTGCCATCACCCGACACATTTATCTTGGCTAATCCATTAACCTACACATCTTCAGGCCTAAGCAACAATTTAGCTTGGCCAATCCACCTAACCTCACATCTTTGGACTGTGGAAGGAAACCAGAGCACCCAGAGGAAACCTAGGCAGACACAGGGAGAACATGCAAACTCCACACAGACAGTGGCCCAAGGCTGGGAATTGAACCGAGGTCCCTAGCGCTGTGAGGTAACAGTGCGAACCACTTTGTCACCGTACCTTCCCTCTCCCAAGTCGTTCTTGTTTACTAAGATTCAAAACAATTGTCTAGACTCAGAATGAAGAAATCAAGCTCTGCATCAGCGAAACAAAAAACTTACTGAAAACAAATGAAGGAAAATTAGCCAAACTCAAACGTGCAATTCTGTCAATAGTTCTAATTAGTAAATGCATATGAGCCAGTTTTTGCTCACTACTCTATCAAGTACATGAAGGGGCCCAAATGAAATGACCGTATAGGCAAAAGTGAATCTTGCCCTCTGGCAATCATGATGGTACAGCGTCTCAGTGCCTCAGAATGTCTGGCTGCAACATTCTGCTGAATTTTACACATTCTTCTTTTTGTTACATCTTGCACTTTACTGAGAAAGACAAGCAGTCAATTCTCCTACAGGAAACACGCAACTAATGAGAACTGACTTGGGCACTGATTTTGCCCTCCAGGTTATGCCATGTTCAATCAGGACACGCCAACTTGAACGCAGCAGCTAATGTCACATTTGCCCCCATCCCTTCAGATCATTTCTTAGTCATTGGGAAATTTGAAAATCATAAAAAAAAAGCTTTCATGGATGGCGGTAAAATTAATCAAGTCCCAATCTGCTCATTTCAATCGTCTGTGATCTTTTATACAATAGGAGGAATTTTAACCTCTGAAACTGGGTGGGTTTGGGTTGAGTGGACAGTAAAAACGTCAAATCTTTAACTGCCCACCTGGTTTTAACAGAGGTGGCATGATAGACAGGCACCATACCATTCCCAGGAGCCAGCTCACTCGCATCATTATTTTACTGAGGCTACACACCTCAGATTTTAGCTCCATTTTAGTTTAACGCTGGCCTCAGGAATCCTGATGACTAAAGATAGCAAGGACTGCTGCCTGGAGCGGGGAAGTGCCTTTCTTACAATACTTGTGGACAAGAAATTGCATAACCAATCCTAATTCTGCATGCCACATTAAACTACCCACCCCAACACTCAGACACAGCCCCCACCCCAACAATCCATCCTTTCCTCCAAGTCACAATCTCCAGCCTTTCTGATCTCGCCTCCTCTGTGCTCTCCATTGACTATGATAACCAATTTTACCTTCCGACCCACTGGCCAGTGCTCTCCCCAAATCCCTCCTCCCCTTCTGATGTACAAAAACTCAAAAACCCATGGCCTTTTTGATCCGTGCCTTCCTCTCTCTTCTCCATTCCTGGCTCCTCTCTGATACCCAAGGCCTGCTCTTCCAACAGCCAAAAGTCTGACAACACCAGGTTTTAGTCCAACCTATTTATTTGATAATATTCTCACAAGCTTTCGAGGGGACAGCCTCTTCGTCAGGTGAATGGAGAGTTCTGGCCTCAGACAGAGCATATAAAGCACAGACAGTTTAGAGATTGCCCCCTCGAAAGCTTGTGAGAATATTATCAAATAAATAGGTTGGACTAAAACCTGGTGTTGTCAGACTTTTTACTGTGTTTACGCCAGTCCAACGCCGGCATACCCACATCATTCCAACAGCCAGCCAGTCTCCCAATCTACCTGCTTGAGACTGGGCAATGGAGGCAAAAAAAAAGTTCACCAGCATGACGCTGAGTTCATCAGAACGCATGTGTATGTGTGTGTGTGTGTGTGTGTCGGGGGGGGCGGTGGGGCTGTGTGTGGAGAGGTGTGAGAGAGACTTGACTCCCTGCAACATCAGGGTTATTGAGTAAGAGAATATGGTCTATCTTACCCTGTTTTTTTTCCTCTCTCTTAGTTCTAAAATCTTAATTATTCCTTTCCCTTGCTTCATTCTCTTTCGGGTTACTTGCTTCTCTTTTCTCTTTCGCTGCTTTCCTTTTAGGCAGGGAATAGTGGGTTTTATAGAGCCACCAATGTCTGCGGGTTGCATTTGGGGTGGGAATCAGAAAAAGTTTTCACGAGCTCACTCTCATCACTACATTCACTTATACCTCCCCACAGCATCTTTCACCTGCAATGTCTCATCCCCACCCCACCTCAAATTCCACTACTTCTGACTCACCATAGCTTGCCTTCCTTCCCAACACTAACCTTACTGGATCTCCTACAAACTATTTCCACAACCTCACCATCCTGTACATTCCCTTGCTCTGTTGTCACTTTCCTCATCCTTAATCTTCCAACTATGCCAGCATCCCTGAGGGCAGAGAGTAAGAAACCATAGTACCCTCCAGCCCACCACTTGAAAGCTGTACTTCTTCTCATCGGTTTCCCAATTCCACTTTATTTCTAACCAAGAAATCAAACGAAGGAGAGGGGGGCGCTGCAAAACTACCATTTTCTGCATTTATTTTCTTTCTCTGCCCCATTTGTGCTGACTTTGCTGTTAAAAAAAATGAGCTTAACAGCTATCTTCAGAATGCATCCTAATAAAAACTAATTTACCGTTGCATGACAAATGGAAGGTTCTTTCCCTCATCTCTCGCACTCTCTTGCTTATGGAACAGAAAACAAATCAGCGCCTTACCATTTCTGTCTCTCAACAATTCCCCTCATAATCTTGACTTGGAAACATTTTGCCATTCCTTCACCGTCACTGGCTGAAAATCCTGAAACTCCCTCCCTAACAGCACTGTGGGTGCGTCCACACCACAGCGACTGCAGCAGTTTAAGAAGGCAGACTCAGCATCACCTTCTGAAGGGCAATTAGGGATGGACAATGGATGCTGGCCTGGCCAGCGACACCCACAGCACATGAATGAGTTATTTTTAAATGAATTTTACCCCTCGAATGAAGTAATTTCAAAAGACTTTTGAACTTAAACTGCTAAGGACAAAGTGTACTCGCAGCTAGCATCATGAGAAATGCAGCAGAGCCTATGGGCAGGATTTTCTGGCTACGTTTGCCCCAAAACTGGAAAATCCCACCTGAGATCAAGGGACCTTTCCACGGTTCGTCCCTCGCCTGCTACAATTCCTGTGGCTGGTGGAAAGGAATATTCACTCTTTTGCGTTCAGATTCAACAACAGAATAAGTCTTTGTGACATGCTTTGCCTAAGTTGAAGTTGTGGACAAGAAACATTTAATAAAATGTTTTTAGTAATATACATTGTGATTTTTGGGAGGATTGATACCTGTAGCCAAAACAAACAGTTCTAAATCAGGATCACAATTTTACAGTCAGGCTTTAGCTTTGCCTCACGGTGCATGAAGATATCCGATGTACAAGGGTTCAATGAATGGCCTAACAGATTGCTATCTAAGAGATATGTCAGTGAAGAGCATCTGGTGTCTTACTTTCAACAGCAGATGGCAGATCACTACAATTTGCCTGTAAATGAAGATTAACAACATATTCACTTTTTAACACCTCAATTTCACTCAGGCAATGCTTCCCATTGATTAAACCTGCAATGAAAAGTGGATACAGACATACGGAGAACCGAAGCATCAACAGCTAATAGGTGCATAAAAGTCACTCAATTTCTTTAATTAGTAAAGTTGACCAACCTTGGAAAACTTTGGTCACAAAGCTTCAAGTGGACAAACACTCTGGAAATCATTTTTCTCAATTAACTCGACTCACAATTCACATCCACCCCAACAAATAAGTGGGACATTTCAAGAAATTTTGAGACAATTAAACCGTATCTCAATGAACAAACTGAAAGCTTTGTTTGAACAGTACAAGAATCGGGGGAAATCTTTCCCCTGGTTGGAGCCATGCCTGGCACAAAAGAAAATGGCTGTGGTTGTTGGAGTCTATATGGTCTTGGGAAAAATGACCAGGGCTAATAACTGGTAGATTTATGCAGAAGATCAGTATTCATGATAACAAACACATGATTCCAACATCATAAAAAGATGATATACATGGGACATGTTTGGCAATACAGGAAGAGTTCAACCAAAGATGAGGCAAAGATACAGGAATAGCAATAAGAACTCGAAAGCCAAACCAGGAACTGACGCAGACTCAGACCATATCGTCGTGAAAAATGGAAGCTGTACTTCAACTGAAAAAAATCTGAGGCAGAAAACTGTGGAATCTACAGAGACCGAGAGAAGTAAGTGAAGAATTTGCAAATGAAGTAAACAAAGCAATAGCTAGCAAAAACAAGGATGCCACCAAGACAAATGAGCAATGGAAACAGATTCAAGAGGGGCAGAACATCACAGCGTCTTTAGGAGTAAAGAATATCAAGACTGAAGGCAAGTTGAAATACAGATGCTTGAATAACGAGTTAAAAAGAGAAACAAAAAAGGCATGGGAATATTGGAGGAAAGAGCAGTATGATATACTCAAAGAATTAATGACAAAAGGTCGTGAACATAGTTCAATCCATCACGCAAACCAGCCTCCCATCCATTGACTTCAGTTTACACTTCCCTCACTCTTGGCAAAGCAGCCAAAATAACTAAGGACCCCACACACTCCAGTTGTTCTCTCTTCCATCAGGAAAAAGATACAAAAGTCTATGATCTAGTACCAACCAACTCAAGAACAGCTTCTTCCCTGCTGCCATCAGACTCTTGAATGAACCTGCCCTGTATTAAGGTGATCTTTCTCTACACCCTAGCTATGACTCTAAAACTACATTCTGCATCCTCTCCTTCACTAAGAACAGCATGCTTTGTCTGTATAGCGCACAAGAAACAATACTTTTTATTGTATAAACATGTGACAATAATAAATCAAATCTAAATCAAATCAATGATCAAAGAAGCATGTGACGACACAGATTCTGGCATTAAGATTGGGGAGAAATATAATGTCAGTGAGATTTGCAGATGACAAAACATTTTAGAATTACAAAGACTAGTAGATAGACAGGTAACAGCAGGCATGAACTTTGGAACGAAAATGAACATTGACAGAACCAAAGTGAAGGATACTGAACAATCACCAAGAAATATTCATACATTCATGGAAGGAAAGAAGTAGAAGAAGTGCCAGAACTCAAGTATTTAGGAAGCATAATATCTGCAGATGGAAGATGCAACAATGAACAAACACACTCATGGGAAAGGGCATATTTGGTAACTGCAAATCAGAAAGCTGAACAAACAACTTTAAAAGCAACTTGTAAAGATCTTGGTTTGTATGGATGAGAGACTTAGACCATTTGGAGAAGGCATCTTGCTAAGGAGCTCAAAAATGTGGATTTGGAGGAGAATGAAAAGGCTTGCTGGACAGAAAAATAATGCATGATGAAGTGCTGACAAATAAAGATATTTGCTGAACATAATTAGACAGAGACTGGATAAAGCACATCTTAAGAGGAAATTGATAACTAAGAAATGTCATGGAGGGAAGATTCCAAGAAAAAAAGAGGAAGGAAGGGAATATCAATGCAGGTTGGCCTGAAAATTGAAGGAAATTATTGATAAATGAAAAGACTAGCACAAGATAGAGAGATGTGCAAGAGGCCACAAGCCATGGACCTGCCTTTGGACAAAGCACACATGATAATGGTGATGACTGAAGACCAAGCTGCTTCATCAAGGAACTCCCTTACATCATAATATAAATGAGGGTGTTTATTGATGATTGCAATATTCAGTTCCATTCACAATTCTTCCTTTACCGAAGCAGCCCATGCTCGCATGCAGCAAAAACCTAAACAACATTTAGGCTTGAGAATGGCAAATACCATTTGTGTCACACACTCAGGTAATGATTACATCCTCTCTACTTTTAATGGCAGAACCGTTATTGAATTCTGCACCATTAATATTCTGGGAGCCACCATTCACCAGGAATTTAATGGGACCAGTCACATAAACAGTCTGGTTACAAGAGCAGGTCAGAGGTTTTCTGCATTGGAATCCTGTAGTAAGCAGCTTACCTCCGAGTTCCCAAAACTCACTCACTATCTAAAAGGCAGAAATCAGTAATGTGATGGAATATTCTCTATTTAGAATCATAGAATCCAACAATGCATAAGGAGGCCATTTGGTCCATCGAGTCTGTACCAACCACAATCCCACCTGGCTCTATCCCCATAACACCACGCATTTACCCTAGCTCGTGCCCCTGATACTAAGGGGTAATTTAGTATGGCCAATCCATAATCCATCCAATTGTACAGTAGGAGGAAACTGGAGCACCCAGAGAAAACCCACGCAGACACGGGAAAATGTACAAATTCCACACAGTGTCCCAAACCAGGAATCAAAACCGGGTCCCTGACGCTGTGAGGCAGCAGTGCTAACCATTGTACCACTGTATCACCCCAAATGAAAAGATTGGCATACAACGCTCAAGGAGCTCATGACCATCCAGGGCAAAGCAGTCCACTTGATGGGGGCCCTATCCACCACCTTAAACATTTATGCCCTCCACCATTGGCATACAGTGGCAACAAAGTACCATCAATGAGATATATTACAAAAAGTTACAAGGCATCTTCAATAGAACCTTCCAAGCTATGACTTCTACCACCTAGAAGAACAAGGGAATAAGCAAACGCATGGGAACACGATGACTTGCACATTCCTGTCAAAATCAAACACACCCTGACTTGGAATTATATCATTCCTTCACTGTCGCTGATCACAGTCGTGGAACTCTCTCTCTCTAATAGCACTGTAGATGTACCTACACCACATGGACTGCAGTGGCTGAAGAAGATGATTCATCATCACCTTCTCCAGGGCAATTAATGATTAGTAACAAATATTGATCTTGAGGACTGAGTTCTGAAGAGAACCCGAACTGTTTCTCTCTCCACAAATGCTGAAAGATCTGCTGAGCATTTCCAGCATTGTATCACCCTAACTTAACCAGCAATAACAGCAATTCTATCAAGCACTGCTAAACAGCAGTCAGTAATACCTACAAGATACATAAGAAATAGGAGCAGGAGTAGGCCATCTAGCCCTTCGAGCCTGCCCTGCCATTCAATAAGATCATGGCTGATCTGTCGTGGCTCAGTTCCACATTCCTGCCCTCTCCCCATAACCCTTAATCCCCTCTCTTATCAAAAACCCATCAACCGGCGTCTTAAATATATTTAGCGAGGTAGCCTCCACCACCTCAACGGGCAGAGAATTCCAGAGATTCACCACCCTTTGATTGAAGAAGTTCCTCCTCAACTCCATTCTAAACCGCCCCCCCTTTATCTTGAGGCTGTGCCCCCTCGTCCTACTATCCTTTCTGAGCGGGAAGAGTCTCTCCACCTCTATCCTATCCATCCCATTCATCATCTTATACGTCTCAATGAGATCTCCCCTCATTCTTCTAAACTCTAACGAGTACAAGCCTAGTTTATTCAGCCTCTCCTCATAGCTCAACCCCCTCAACTCCAGTATCAGCCTAGTAAACCTCCTCTGCACTCCCTCCAAGGCCAAAATATCCTTGCGTAAGTGCGGCGCCCAAAACTGCACACAGTACTCCAGCTGCGGCCTCACCAATGCCCTATACAGCCGCAGCAAGACCTCCCTACTTTTATATTCAATCCCCCTCGCTATGAAGGCCAGCATCCCATTAGCCTTCCTGACCACCTGCTGCACCTGCAAGCTGGGTTTTTGCGACTCATGCACAAGGACCCCGAGGTCCCTCCGCACCGTCGCCTGCTGCAGTTTTTCGCCACGTAAGTAATAGTCCTTCCTACCAAAGTGGACCATCTCGCACTTGCCAACATTAAATTCCATTTGTCAGTTCCTGGCCCATTCGCCCAGCCTATCTAGATCCTTCTGCAGACTCTCCACACCCTCCGCGCAATTTGCCGTTCCACCAATCTTGGTGTCATCAGCAAATTTCGACACCATACACTCGGTTCCCTCCTCCAGATCATCTATATAAATGGTAAATAGAAAGCAAATTTTATTTTTACTTTCAACCATAAATGTAACATGTTCCATCAAATCATTGAATATAGTTCAATTTATGTTACATGTTTCAATTATAATTAGTGCATATTTATTGTCATCTGTAATGGACACACTTTTATTTACCAGATAATCTTCATAAAAATAATATCCAAGATGGTAACAAGATGAAGAGGTTTCATTTATCATTAGCTGACTGGGAAAAATAGGGATTCTTCTCTTGACAACAGAGAAGGACATGTAGAGAGGAATTCAAAATGAGAAGGGATTTTGAAAATGTAAACAAAGAGAAACAGTTTTCATCGCATGATGAGTCAGTAACGAGAGGCTATTCATCAGAATGTGGGATGACTATTAAAAATGGTGCTGAAGCAGAATCCAAAACAGCTTCTCAAAGCAAAATAGATAAATCTTTGAAAGACAATAATTTGGAAGGCTATGAGATTAGAAGCAGGGTAATAGGATAAGTGGGCGGCTGATTCAGACAGCCTATACTGGTGTGATAGACTGTCACATTAAGGTTCATTCGTTGCTGGGTAATTCTTTGACCATGCACAACTTGTGTATATTTATTTACATAGTTTGAACGTAGATAATGTTGCACTTGGAACTCAGCAGCAGGAGTCGTCCGTTTGAGCTGTCAAGCCTCCTCCACCATTCAAACAGATTATGGCTGGTAATCTAGCTTTAAGACATTTTCGCCACTGTCTCCACATCCCTGGGAGCTATTAGCATCCAGAAATCTATCAATATCTGTCTTAAACATGTTCAGTGACTGAGCTTCTCTATGGGGTCTAGAATGCCATAGATTCACCAGCCTCTGAATGAAGAAATTCCTCCTTATCTCAGGCCTAACTAACTAAACTGCCCCTTATTCTGAGACTGTGTCCCTGATTCTAGACTCCTCAGCCAGGTGAAACACTCCACCTGGTAACACCCTGTAACAATTCTGTAAGTTTTAATGAGATTACCTCTCATTCTTTGAAATACTTGGCCTGTAACCTTTGACCATGTGTAAAACCGTATGTTCCTTCCATACCTGTTCCTTTGCTGCGATACGGAGGCTTGAAGAATTTCACAACACCATACACGTTCACAGTGACTCCATCTTTGATTTGATTTAGTGGCACGTACGTATAGTCCTGTATCCCAATCTAAAAGTGGCATCAAAAACAAAACACCAGTGACAACAGGGAATGTCTTACCGTACCACAGACTGAAATAACTCAGCACAATTCAATGATAAATGTAAATTTCAAAGAAGATCTTAGTTAAGAGGCTATTTGTTACATTCTCCTGTCAATATGGGATTACAAAGGTAACTCCATGGGAAATGTAAGCACCTTGCTTTGGACACAGCTGTTCATTACTGTTAGCGCAAAGACTGCACGAACCGACATAAAACCATATAATGAACCTCGAGTAGTGAGGTAATAAAAAGCTGGTCAAAGCCACCGATCAATACAAGGGAGAAAAAAAATATAAGGGCCCCTGACAGCCAAAGATGGAGGAAGGACTCGCTATTCGTTCTGTGTAATGTTCAAAACTTACACAGTGTTCAAAACTTATAAAGCAGTATATTTGTTTAAAACTTTAAAGTACCGCAAAATCTTTTGTTTACCTTTTTTAAATCATTAAGAGTTTTTTTTTAGAAATTGATCAACTCTCACTTGGAATTCTCAAAAAATAAAAACAACCCACAACTGAGCAATTAGCCTGACTTCATGTCTCTGTCCATTGACTTATCATGCACACAACATGTACTTGAAAGTACAGAAAGGTTCTTGGACAGACGCTTGAATCTTTCACAAACTAACAATGTACCTACCCGATACGGAGAATTTCTTAAAACCCTCTGTTAAAAAGAAAGATTTGCATTTATATAGCCCCTTTCACAGCCCCAAGCACCTTACAACAACTGAAGTACTTTTGAAATGCAGTCGCTGTTGTTATATGGAAATGGTGGCAATTTGCACACAGCCAGTTCCCAAAGCAATTTAGTGATCTGGTGTTAAGGGGCGAAAAAGATAAATATTGGCCAGAAAATCAGGGACTAACCATCTGCTCTAGTTCATATAATGCCCGGGGTCTTTTACATCCTATGAGGGGGAAGATGAGGCCTCAGTTTAATGTTCCATCCAAAGGATAGCACCTCCCTCTCCCAGAATGTCGGCCTGAATTCTGTGCTTATTGCTCAGGACTAGGTCTTCTGTCTCAGGAGAGAATGCTAATACTGAACCATGGCTGACCCTGTCCATAGTATGTTAAAAAAAATCTTGCCCGGCTTGAGAAATTACCAGCCTGCACTTCTTTCTAGAAGGTCTCAACATGCAGGACATAACCCACTGACGGAGAGCCAAACACATACAAAAGGCCAGATGAGAATATCTTTTGCTTCAGATCCCCTCAAAACAATGGCCCAACTCAGTGAGAGTGCAGACCCAACACAGCAGTTCACAACAAACTGTGTTAACCCTTGATCCGTGGCTTTGACTAGCTTTTTATTACCTTACCTCATGACGACCCTGAATTGGGCAACACTAATTTAACACACTTTGTCCACTAAATGTGTGTTAAAAAGAATTTCATTTTATTGTTTTCTCTATGAATACAAGAGTAATCTTGCTCCATTTTATCCTGACACTAAGGTTGCTTGATACTGCAAATTAATGAATCGCACTTGTGCCACACTTGTGCCTGGGGTGCACCATCGTTTGCACATATAGGAATTGGAAATAAAGTAGTGCTCTTAACAGATCAGGACATTGTCCATCCATCAACCTTTACAATATCATGGAATGAAAGCATTAGCAGCCCCCTAACTCAACAAGCAAACTTCACCTCTTGGATTACAAGGTTACTTTGCAAATCTGTTACAAGTTGTTGGTATTCTTATAGTTCCTCTTCAAAACACAAGAGCAAGTTCCCAACCACAATTGGAAGACTGACTGTAGGAGACGTGTTTATCCAATAGCTGGGGCTCAGAATAGGCATCAATTCAATAAAATTATCTTTCTGATCGAAATTGCTTGAAGCAACCCTCTTTGCAGATCAGAATTGAATGGTAAGTTAAGTACATTGTAATAAACATTCAAAATATACCACACTGAAGTTGAAGGCACAATGGGACAGTTTTTAAAATGCAGCCTTAGGACAGACTAGAGCTATTGCACAACAGGGTGCAAAGCAACTGACACACGTCTACAGACTCAAGATGGTCTTAACATCTCCCTGCTGTGGTGCACTTGGGGAATCGAATTTGGATTCAACACAAAGATTTTCCTGCCATTTTAGTACTGCCGCATTTCAAATTCACTTGACATTCATGGATGCCTGGTAATATAACAGCAGTCATACATCTAACCAGGTCAATCTAATTTAATGGCAGTGTTTCATTCAAACCTACTGCAATGTTTTTAAGCTTTGCTCCTGCTTTGGGATATCAGTTTAGGCTTGAAGCTGATCTCCAATATTTTTCAGCCAAATCAATCAGACCTTTCACTGAATATTCAAGTTTCACTGCTGTGGAATTTGCAGGAAGTTTGGAATCAGTGCTTGCAATGCCAGAGTTGGGGCCATGATTGACAAGCGCCATGCACTCATAACTACTCAATATTCAACACATTGCAGGTTGCACCTTTCAATATAGTTGCCTTTCTGTCATCTTTTTAGCAAGGGCCGCCAATTCGCTCATATTTGTGGAGAATTCTCACATAAAAGGTCGCAATGTGCCTCTAATCCCTTGTATTTATCTTGCAGCATATCATAGGAGAGTGAGGCACCGTGAGACTATGGAAACACAGCCAGCCAAGAATCCATAGCAATGGAGAAACATCATCTTTGAAAATGATAAACTCTACAGTGATAATAGACATCTTTCTTTAGCACACTGAATAGCGGATTAGCTTTGCCGCCCCCAGCTTTCTCTCCTCTTTCACTTGCAAATCCACAGCCAGATGGGTTGTGAAGGCAAAAAGAGAAATACAGAGAAAGGGTTACAGAAATAGAGTGCTAGGTGCCTCACGACTGAAAAGCTCACAGCTAGAATTTGTCCACTTCATGACACCTCTGCTCAAGATCCTCAGTGGGGTGCACTGGAATGTTACTTACTTGTTATTGTATTTGTTACAAATTTACTCCATTGATTTAGCTGCAAAAGGAGCAATTGCATAAATTATCCACCCATTTTTCTGTAAAAGTTCAGTTTGATCAGATGCATGACGTTTTGCTCACTTAGTTTTCTTTGCTTAGCCACTATGGCTAGCTGGGAGCTTTGTCTTTTCATTTGCCTTCTTCAGTCTTAAGTGATGCTTGTGAACAGTGGTTGCAGTGAGCAGCAATTCCCCTGCAACTACTTCAACACACGCAACAAATACTTGGCTTGAAGAAGAGGTGCGAGTGACGTGCTTATGGATCAGATCCAGTGTTCATTCAACACACAGCAGAACAAGCTGTATTCTCTCAGTGCAAGCAACAATGCATTCATTAAAGCATTGATGCCAAACATAAAGCACTGCAGGTGCTTGACACCTGAAATAAAAACAGAGAATGCTGGGAATACTCCCTAGCACATCGAGCATCATCTTTGGGGACAGAAACAGAGTTAGTGTTTTGTGTCATTGACCTTTCACCAGGATAGAGTAGCTGCATTTTGGATTTGCAATTCAGAGGCTGGAATTTTACCATCCTGCCCACCACAGGAATTGGAGTAGGTGAGGGGCGGACTATAGAAAGGTCTATTGACCACGCATGGGATTTTACAGTTTCTGAATGAGCGCAGCCGTAAAATCCCGCTCTAATCATGGTGTGATATTGCAGAGAAAAAGACCATTCAGGTCATCGTGCTTCTCAAAGTTAAGTTAGTTTATTTATCAGTCACAAATAGGCTTACATTCGCACAGCAATGAAGTTACTGTGAAAATCTCCTAGTTGCCACACTCCGGCGCCTGTTCGGGGACACAGGGAAAATTTAGCATGGCCAACGCACCTAACCAGCATGTCTTTCGGACTGTGGAGGAAATCAGAGCATCCAAAGGAAATCCACACAGACACAGGGAGAATGTACAAACTCCGTGCAGACAGTGACTCATGCCAGGAATTGAACCCAGGTCCCTGGCGCAGTGAGGCAGCAGTGCCAACCATTGTGCCACCATGCCACCCACAGCCAACATTTTGAATAAACAATCCAATTAGTTCCTGTCCCCTGCTCTTGCCCTAAGACCTCCTCATTTATTTATAGATCCAATTTAGATCATTATTACTCAATCTGCTTTTGCCACACTGCACTCCACATTGGATTAAATTGCTGCATGAAAACAATGCTCTTCATCTCACCCCAGTTCCTCTGCCAACGAGTTTAGAGAGTTTGGATTAAATCTGTGTCACTAAGTTACTGACTCGCCTGCCAGCAGAACTAATTAACTGACTGGAAGAACGAGGAGTGAGTTCGCTGTAAAAGCAAACATCTTTAAGGGGATAGGCAGGGTCAAAGCTGAGAAAATGTTTCCCACTGGAGAAAACAGAGTCACAATAAGTGATCACTTATTTAGCACCGAGATGAGGAGGCATTTCTTCACTCAAACGGTGTGCACCTTTGGAATTCTTGACTGCAAAAGTTTATAGATGCTCAGTCATTAGATATACTCAAGACAGAGCAAAGAACAAAGAACAACACAGCACGGGAAACAGGCCCTTTGGCCCAACGAGCCCGCGCCGCCATCTTAACAATGTGTTTTTTCCTCCTCCACCCTTGACCCATGTCTATGCTTACGGTACCCCCATTGGAAACCAGATTAAGGGGAGAATAATTTAGGGACAATTTGTTACACCAATCAGCCTAAGAGCACATCTTTGGGGTGTGGGAGGAAATCGGAGCACCTGGAGGAAACCCACGCAACCACAGCGAGAATGCACAAACTCCCACAGACACAGGCCCAAATCCATGTATCTGCACAGCTAGCAGTGATAGTCACTGAGCTGTTGTGGTGCCCATCTGCTGGTCCAGTTATAAGCATACACAAATGACGCAAAGTACTAGGCCACTCTCAAAACATCCAAGAGCAGCCCACGCACGACCCACTCTGTGCATGCCCCTCATTAGACAACAAGGTGGACCGATGCACCTGCGGAGTAAAAGAGACAAAACATCAACACATGTAGCATTAGATTTCCAGGAATGTCCCAAGGCTCTGATCCTTATTTGAAAGGGTCTCCTATAACCCTCCATCCTTGTTTCACTCATGTGCCTATCTAAGTAAACCTTAAACAAGTCCAGCGTGCCTGCCTCCACCACCTTACTTGGTAGTGCATTCCGTACCCCCACGACCCTCTGTATGAAAAACCTCCCTCTAGCATCCAAATTATACTTCTCCCCCCTCACCCTAAGCTCGTGGCCCCTCGTGATATTTGTCTCTAATCTAGGAAAAAGCCTGCCACTGTTTACTCTATCTATACCCTTCATTATTTTATACACCTCTATCCGATCCCCCCCTTAATCTCCATCTTTCTAAGGAAAAGAGCCCCAGTTTACCCAATCTTTCCTCATAACCCAGTCCTTCCATACCAGGCAGCATCCTGGTAAACCTCCTCTGTACTCTCTCCAGGGTCTCCACGTCCTTCCGGTAGTAAGGTGACCAGAACTGGACGCAGTACTCCAAATGCGGTCTAACCAACGTTCTGTACAACGGTAGCATTAGACGCCAGCTCTTGTACTCTATACCCCTTCCTATAAAGGCTAGCATACCATAAGCCTTGATCAATTTTTGGGTACTCAGGTAATTAAGGGATGTGGGGAAAATATGGCCTAGTCTAGTTCCTATTCTTATGTTCATATTGTCTCAAGTGAGCACAGAGCTAGACAAAGTGGGTCAAGAGAGAACAAAATGTATATTTGTGATAGGACAGATAGCAATAGCCAAATGACCAGAGATATAAAAGGAATGATAGTGCAAGGCAAAAATGATAGGAACAAGAGGCAAAATGATAGGAACAAGAAGCAAAAAGGTGACAACCATTTACACCTCAAAACTCACCTTAAGTTTCTTCATTTGTTTAAAAAAAACTAATCTCCAACATCTTCTCATTTTGACAGAAGGCAATCAATCGGAAATATTTATTCTGTTTTGCTCTCTCTACAACTGTTCTGCTGTTTCCAGCATGTTCTGGTTTTAATACAGTAGAGTCAAGTCTCACTGCAGATAACAGTACATTAATTCACAGAAGGATATATTAATGCACCAGCATTTCCATTAATATTGGTCCCCATGGTTAGATTTCCTATTTTACCTGCTTAAAAATGATTCAGTGGTTCCACTGACAAGCCTGCAATAAGCAAACTCACTTTAACAACTTCCTAACAAAATCTAGTGTGGGTTTACTGGATGACATTAACGGGGGCCACAGTTGTGTACTCACCCTTCGGCTGGAATTTGTCAACTCTTCCGCACATTTCTACAATTGAGGAAGTTGCATGATTTTAATGAAATGAAAATCTAGTTAGCTAGTGTAACAAAATAATTTGAACGTATCTGCCTGCTGTTTGGAATGAGTATTAGGGCTTTTACATACATTCTCTGCAGCATACTCTTGCAACTATTCTGTTTGCTGTCCTTCCAAGTTTCGAAGTAAAGCTGACCAGAAGAGAAAAATAAATGTTGTCTTACAAGAATAAAGTTTTGCCTCGAATTAATGGCAACTACCAGGCTCGTGCAGTAATAATATCTGCCCAATTAGCCAAAAGGTTCAACTGGATCATTCTTGTGAGGTACTGAGTTAACATCTCTCAGACATAGATAAATAAAAACCTGAAAATGCTGGAAATATGAAGCAACTCAGTCAACATAAGCTTTTTAAGTTCATTTATTCGTGTCACAAGTCAGACTTACATTAACACTGCAGTGAAAATCCCCTACTCGCCTGTACAGATACACTGAGGGAGAATTCAGCATGACCAATCCACCTAATCAGCACGCCTTTCAGACTGTGGGAAAAAACTATAGCGCCTAGAGGAAACCCACTCAGACACATGGAGAATGTGCAAACTCCACCCAGACAGTGATCTGAGGCTGGAATTGAACCAAGGTCCCTGGTGCTGGTGAGGCAGCAGTGCCACCCTAACGTTTTACACTGCAAAACATGAAGCCCATATGATAGTTTTGCACAGACCCTTCGTTGAAATGGAGCACGGCAAGGGTCAAAACAAATAAAAAGAGGACAAAGAGAGACAATTAAGAACTATGTCAATGACAGGAAGAGAGTTTATGAAGGGCATATACAAAGAAAGTAGAAATAAATTTAAGCAAGGAGTTAGAAAGGCTAAAAAGGGTCATGAAAAAGCATTGGCCAGCGGGATTAAGGAAAATCCCAAGGCTTTTTACACAAATATAAGGAGCAAGAGGGTAGCCAGGGAGAGGGTTGGCCCACTCGAGGACAAGAGGGAGAATCTATTTGTGGAGCCAGAGGAAATGGGCAAGGTATGAAATGAGTACTTTGCATCAGTATTCGCCAAAGAGAAGGACTTGGTGAATGATGAATCTGGGAAAGGATGTGTAGATAGTTTGAGTCATGTTGAGATCAAAAAGGAGGTATTGGGGTTCTTGAGAAATATTAAGGTAGACAAGTCTCCAGGGCCTGATTGGATATACCCCAGAGTACTGAGAGAGGCAAGACAGGGAATTGCTGGGGCCTTGAGAAAAATCTTTGTATCCTCACTGGCTACAGGGGAGGTCCCAGAGGATTGGAGAATAGCCAATGTTGTTCCTTTGTTTAAGAAGGTTAGCAAGAATAATCCAGATAATCATTACAGCCGGTAAGTCTTACATCGGTGGTAGGGAAATTACTGGCGAGGATTCTTCGAGACAGGATTTCCCACTTGGAAATAAGTGGACGTATTAGTGAGAGGCAACATGATTTTGTGAAGGGAAAGTTGTGTTTCATGAACTTGATCGAGTTTTTCGAGGAAGTGACCAAGATGACTGATGAGGTTAGGGCAGTGGATGTTGTCTACATGGACTTCAGTAAGGCCTTTGACACAGTTCCTCATGGCAGACTGGTGCAGAAGATGAAGTCGCATGGGATCAGAGGCGAGCTGGCAAGGTGGATACAAAACTGACTTGGTCAAAGAAAACAGAGGGTAGCAGTGAAAGGATGCGTTTCTGAATGGAGGACTGTGACAAGTGGCATTCCTCAGGGATCAGTGCTGGGACCATTGCTGTTTGTAATATATATAAACAATTTGGAAGAAAATATAACTGGATTGATTATTAAGTTTGCAGACAAACAAAGGTTGGTGGATTTGCAGATAGTGATGAGGACCACCAAAGGTTACAGCAGGATATGGATCAGTTGGAGACTTGGGTGGAGAGATGGCAAATGGAGTTTAATCCAGACAAATGTGAGGTAATGCATTTTGGAAGGTCTAATGCAGATAGGAAATATACAGTAAATGGCAGAACCCTTAAGATTATTGATAGGCAAACGAATCTGGGAGTAGCAATGCAGGTGGAGAAGGTAGTCGAGAAGGCATACGGCATGCTTGCCTTCATAGGTTGGGGTATCGAGTTTAAAAATTGGCAAGTCATGTTGCAGCTTTATAGAACCTTAGTTAGGCCGCATTTGGAATGTAGTGTTCAATTCTGGTCGCCATACGACCAGAAGGATTTGGTGGCTTTGGAGAGATATAGAAAAGATTTAACACGATGTTGCCTGGTATGGAGGATGTTAGCTATGAGGAGAGATTGGAGAAACTTGGTTTGTTCTCACTGGAGCGACGGAGGTTCAGGGGAGACCTGATAGAAGTCTATAAGATTGTGAGAGGTATGGACAGAATGGATACTCAGAAGCCTTTTCCCTTCTTTTTGGAAGAGTCAATTCCTAGGGGGCATAGGTTTAAGGTGCAAGGGGCAAGGTTCAAAAGAGATGAACGAGGCAAGATTTTTTACACAGAGTGGTGGGTGCCTGGAACTCATTGCCAGGGGAGGTAGTGGAAGTGGATACGGTACTGACTTTTAAGGGGCATCTTGACAAGTACATGAATGAGATGGGAATAAAGAGATATGGTCGGTGCAGTCTTGGAGGGTCGAAGGGCCTGTTCCTGTGCTGTAATTTTCTTTGTTCTTTGTTCAAAGCCAACAGTGAGTTGTGGGATTTTTTAAAAAATTGACCATGGGGTTTGGTGTAAGGGGTGTGCATTCCATTATGGATCTTTGGAGATTATTCACCAATTTAATGGTCTGGCTGAACACATGATGAACAGCACACTTCTTTTCCTGATTCTTTTGTGGTCCCCAGAGATCCTGAAGGAAGTTACTGTAACGGGGCCTTCTGCCAATGCTGGGGTATTCAGGATTCCAGAGAGGAGTGCTTTATCTGTGCAACAGCTGATAGCTGATTCTCTGACAGTGCTTCCATCAAATAATGGGTTTTCAGGGCTCAATTCTCACTCTAACTCCATTACTGTTCTTTATTAGTGACCCCCTTTACTCATTTGCCAGCGTATATCCAACCTACTGATGATGATCACACTTAGCCTACAGCAGCTTTCTACACAATGTACTCTTTTGAGGACCTAACACTACAATGCTTACACATTAATCTCTGTTCTGCTATTGATGAAAGTGAAGAGATCGTGTTCCTTCAAGGTCTCTCATAAGTGAAATTACCAGCCACCATTTCTTACCTGCGATGGTACCACTCTTAATCTTCAGCATTAACCTTTTGATTTCCTGAGTGTCTTCAAATAATTTCTCTTTCTAAATAACCTCAAAAATCAGTGCTTGGGAAAGGGATAATGGCAGATGAAATATCTCCCATGAGGCCAGTGGCCCTTCACCAAATCCAGCTTCATTTACAATAGTTAGTAATACTCAGAGAGGTACTTCCCAGAGTACACACACTGAATACTGGTAACCCAGACACTCCACATTATATATCTCTGCAGGGCTCCCAGATTGAGCAGAGTTAACTGCCTCAATCAGGGAGTTCATACGCTAACAGATCCACCTTGTGGGTCTTGTTAAAACCATTACAGCTGAGTGCTTTTAGAATTGCACTAACTTGATATTTTACATTGCATCTCACTTCTTATTACCAATTTTATGTTACTTTATTACGCGTTGATCTCCAAGTTATTTGCCTCTTGTATCTTTAATTACGAAGCATTTGCTGTTTGTAGGGTGGAAGAGGCTCATGTGGAGCATTACCATCAGTGTTGAATGGCTGAGCTGAAGGCCTGTTTCTGTGCTGTAATTTCTTTGCAATTTTATGAGTAATAGCTGCTACAGTCATTCAGTTTGGCTGTAGACCTTCATCTCGCTTTTTCAGTGACTATAAAGAGACCTGTGAGGTATTTATCCGCTCACTATCTCAGACAAGTTAATGCGCCCTAAATGCACTTCGTGAAATGTTTTTTCAAATGGCTAGAATGCCAGAAATTATGCAAGAACTGAACAAAAGTGTATTTAAAACAGTTAGAATAATGGGGTGATTTCACTATTAAAGTTCCCCCCCTTTGGGCACATTCCAGTTGCTTCACGTGTACAGTTTGATCTTCGTTCATTTAACTGAACTAGTTTCCATGGAAACAAAACAGGAAGAGTTGGCTTTTAAAACCATTTTGTACAAGTTAAAAGTTTCCTCCTTGAGTACAACAGTGGCTGCATTTCAGAAGTGCTTCATTAGCTGCAAGGTGTTTTGTAACGTCCTGAAGGTAATAAAAGGCATTAGTATATATAAGTACAAGTGTGTTCTTGGAATCCCAGCATGATCTTTTAAACTGGCAGTTTACGTTTTTGACTAATCAATATATCTGATATCTCAAGAGAACAAATATACAAAATTACCTTAGGCCTTTGAATGATCGGGGAGTGAACAATATTCAATGCTGTTGATTCTTTCACTGATTTGGCATATGCCTAAAAGAAAAAAAAATACTACGTCTGGTTTCTCTTCATCACTAATCACACAGTAAAGCTGTAAAGTTAATTCCACGTAGAATAATTCCATATTATTCACAATGATTTCAGATACTTCTACAACCGTTGTTCACACTCTTCACAGACTGAATCCAGAGGACAAACATTATTAATGATAGCACAGTATATCAGTAAGGTAAAGTATCTAAGAAAGACCAGAAGCATTTCAAAAGGATCTGGACCAAATGTCTATCATTGACATAAATGGAAACAAGATCATTCATGTTAGAACTGGAAATATAAAAAATTGAGTTAAATAATTACATGGAATTTACGAGGCAGCGCAATTAGCCCAACTAACTTGCTATAGGCGTTTTTATGCTGCACAAGTGCTTTGTCCCTATTGCATCTAACCCCATCAGCATATCGTTCTATTCCTTCCTTCATCATCTACTTACTCAGTGTCCTCTGAAACTATCCATGCTGTTTAGTTGAAGTACTGCTTGTGGTAGCAATTCTCACAATCTTATTTGTCTTTGGGTAAACATGTTTCTCCTGAATTCCCTACTGGATTTATTAGGGACAATATTTATTATTCTGGACTCCCCCAGCCCTCGAGCAGAAACATTTGCTCCATGTCTACCTTATCATATCTGTTCACAATTTTAAAGGGCACTATTAGGTCACCTCTTTTAGGGAAGGATCCCTTTTCTATAGAAAAGACCCTCAGTCTTTCTTGATGGGTATAACCTCTTGGTTCTGGGATCATCCTTTAAATTTTTTTTTTATGCAGCTTCCTCAGCGTAGGCCAAAAATGTGCACAGTGTCTTCAACCCATGGTTCTGTATCATACAACTTGCATGTTTTTTCAATTCTATCTATTTCTTCTGAAATGAATCCTGGTGCTTGGTTTGCTTTGCTTTTCAAATGATCTTGTTAATAATGGAGTGTCCAAACGTATTACTATTTTGCCTCTTTTCTGATGATACTTCATTAGTCTGAAGGCGATAATAATTAATCATTCAGGCATGAGGATTCATCTCAAAAATGTTTGAAAGGTTGGTAAAAAAATTACTCCAACAATATGAATACGGCGCTTAAAATATTGTTGAGAGTTTCTTGTTAAATATAAAACCAAGCTGCGCACAGTTTTTCAGGTTTGGCACCATAGCATTTTTAGAGAAAAAACAACAAGATGATTCTGAAACTTGCTGTTCAGACATTTAAAGCAAGAACGCATATAACAAAAAATGTCATAGTTTTCTCCAACAGGAATAATCAACACCAACCCAATGATAATAATTTACCAGGGCTAGAGAGTAGGGCCAATCAACTTTCAACACTGAAGCAATCTGTTAGTCAAAGGTAATCAGGAAGTGTCTGATTAAATTTGGTCTGTGGTGTACGTCAAATGCCAGGTATGTGCATAACAAGATTTCCTTTCATTCTAATTAGACACTTAACCCTATAGATTAACTGTCAAATTATAATGCATAAGTTCGTAAGATATAGGAGCAGAATTAAGCCGCTCAGCCCATCGAATCCACTCCTCCATTAGATCATGGCTGATATGCTCCTCAACCCCATTTTCCTGTCATCTCCCCATAACCAATTAAAAATCTGTCTAACTCCTCCTTAAATTTACTCACTGTTCCAGCATCCACCGCACTTTAGGGTAGCAAATTCCACAGATTCAAAGTAGCTTCTCCTCAACTCTTTTTTAAATTGGCTACCCCTTATCTTAAGGCTATGACTTCTTGTCCCAGAATGCCCCACAGGAGAAAGCATCTGCACCACATCTACTTTATCCATACCTCTTATTATCTTGTATGCCTCAATTTGATCTCCCCTCATTCTTCTAAATTCCAAACAGTATAGGCCTAAACTGTTCAATCTCTCTTTGTATGACAAACCCCTCATCTTTGGAATCAATCTAGTGAACCTCCTCTGAACTGCCTCTAATGTCGCTAAATCTTTCCTCAAATAAGGGGACCAAAACTGTGCATAATACTCCAGATGTGATCTCACCAATGCTTTGTATAGTTGCAACAATACTTCCTTACATTTATATTCTATTCCTTCACCTATAAATGCTAACATTCCATCCAGTTTCTTTATTGTCTGCTGTACCTGCATGCTAATTTTCTGTGCCTCATAAATGAGGACACTTAGATCCCTCTGCACTGGGAAGTCTCTCCCCATTTAGATCAGAACCATTGTTCCTATTTCCTCCAGACAACAGCTTCTCATAACGATTCTGCTGTTGCCATTTACATCTTCTGTAGATCCATCTTTTGTTTCTTTACTTGTGTCATTACCATCTTTTTTTGCCTTCTACCATCAGCCCTTCTGTCATTCTCACCTTCCACACTACACTGACCTACCTTTTTTCTCTTTCTTTTCCTTCCCAGTTTACCATCCCTCTGTTCTCACTTCAAACATGCTGGATCTGGAATCATTTTCCAGTTTTGGCAATAGATTCCCGATCCGAAATGTTAATTCTGTTTCTCTCTCTCCACAGACACTGCCTGATGTGCGGAACATATCCAGAATTTTTCAATTATAAATCAGATCTCCAACATCGAGCGTATTTTACTTTCCTCTAATTTTGCTGCTGATAAACTTTGGTTTGAAATTTGCCTTCAAGAGAACACTGAATTTATCACTACGCAGCATTATAATGGAGAAAACCTAATTGCTACGTTGCTTTGCAAAGATCATTTAAATCTAATTTATATTTCATGTTTAATACTTCCTGGTTTGGAATCTGCATGTCAAATGCGCCAGGGACCTGGGTTCAATTCCTGGCTTGGGTAACTGTGTGGAGTTTGCAAATTCTCCTCATGTCTGCTTGGGTTTCCTCCAGGTATTCTGGTTTCCTCCCACAGTTCGAAAGACGTACTGGTTACGTGCATTGGCCTTGCTAAATTCTCCCTCAATGTACCCAGAGTGTGGTGACACGGGTATTTTCACAGTAACGTCATTGCAGTGTTAATGTAAGCCGACTTATGATACTAATAAGTAAGCTTAAAAACTTACTATCTCCCACTAAAGGCATACTAATCACATTTTCCTGCAATTGTCCCATATTCTTGAACATTATGGTGTGTCAACTGCTCATCCAAACATTTTTTAAAGATTGTAAGGTTCCCCAGCCTCGACTACCTTCCCAGGCCAGGCATTCCAGATTCCCACAACCCTCTGAGTGAAAATATTTTTTCTCAAATCCCCTCTGAATTGCCTGTCCCTTACTCTAAAACTATGACTCCTCATGACTGTTCCCTCAGCCAAGGGGAGTAGCTGCCTCCTACCCACCCTGCCCATACCCCTCAATCACATCTCCTCTTAGTTTCTCTGCTCAGAGGTAAACAATCCAAGCCTATCTAGTCTTTCCTAATGGCTCAAATGGCTCCATCCCAGTCAACATCCTCGTGAACCTGGTGAATCCATCATAATGAAGTGCTTCAAAAGGTTAGTTGTGGCACGAAGCAATTCCAGCCTCCCAGACTACGTGGGTCCACTCCAGTTTGCCTACTGCCGCAACAGGTCCACAGCAGACGCCATTCCCCTGGCCCTGCACTCAACCCTGGAATACCTAGATAACAAGGACACCTACGTCAGACTCCTATTAACTGACCACAGCTGAGCCTTCAATGCTATTACTCCCATGAAACTCATCTCCAAACTCTGTGGCCTGGGCCTTGGCACCTCTCTCTGCGACTGGATCCTGAACTTCCTAACTCACAGACCACAATCAATAAGAATAGGCAACAACACCTCCTTCACAATAATCCTCAACACCGGTGTCCCACAAGGCTGTGTTCTCAGCCCCCTATGACTATGCGACCAAATTCCTCTCCAATTCGATTTTCAAGTTTGCTGATGACACCATCGTAATGGGTCGGATCTCAAACAATGACGAGATAGAGTACAGAAATGAGATAGAGAATCTGGTGAACTGGTACGGCAACTCCCTCACTGTCAACAAAATGAAGGAGATTGTCATCAACTTCAGGAAGCGTAAAGGAGAACATGGCCTGTCTACATGTTTTTAAATGTCCAGATCACCAACAACCTGTCCTGGCTTCCCCATCCCAACACTGTAGTTAAGAAAGCCCACCAATGCCTCTACTTTCTCAGAAGACCAAGAAAATTTGGCACGTCAGCTACGATTCTCAGTAATTTTTACAAATGCACATTGAAAGCATTCTTTCTGGTTGTATCACAGCTTGGTATGGCTCCTGCTCTGCCCAAGAAACTACAAAAGGTCATGAACATAACCCAATCCATCACACAAACCAGCCTCCCATCCATTGACTCTGTCTACACTTCCTGATGCCTGGGCAAAGCAGTCACTATCATTAAGAATCCCACGCACCTCGGATATTCTCTCTTCCACCTTCTTCCTTCAGGAAAAAGATACAAAAGTCTGAGGTCATGTACCTCCGACTCAAGAACAGCTTCTTCCCTGCTGCTGTCAGACTTTTGAATGGACCTGCCCTGCATTAAATTGATCTTTCTCTACACCCTAGCATGACTGTAACACTATATTCTGCATCGTTTTCTTCTCTATGAACGGTATGTTTTAGTCTGTATAGCGCAGAAGAAACACTACTTTTCACTGCATGTTAATACATGTGACAATAATAAATCAAATCAAATCAAATCCTCCTCTGTACCCTCTCTAATGTTATCACATACTTCCTACAGTGAATATATAGGGACAGTGAGTCTGAGTTCCACTGCATGCAGAATGGCATTCAAGTACTTCCAAAGATTTTGAAAATATAGCAATTAAAGTCTGCCATATGCACCAATGAAAATGAACAGCTGAGGATAGTTACCAAAAGAGAAAATGCTGGAAAGTCTCATCAGGTCTGGCAGCATCTGTAAGGACAGAAAAGAGCTGACGTATTGAGTCCGGATGAGCCTTTGTCAAAGCTCTTTTCTCTCTTTACAAATGCTGTCAGACCTGTTGAGATTTTCCAGCATTTTCTCTTTTGGTTTCAGTTTCCAGCATCTGCACTATTTTGCTTTTATTAGCTGAGGATAGTTTAGAATTACTTGAATAAATAATCCAATTGGAATATGATGATTTGCATCAATTAGGAAAGGCTTCACCAGTTACTTTATTTCATATTATAGTGAACGAATTAGCCTTGCAGATCAGACAGTGTAGTTGTTTTCTCAATCTTTTATTTTCTCAATCTTTCACTCTTTTGCCAGTCCAAAGGAAATCAGCGAGTTATTAATTAAGCTCAGGGTACATCTAGGATCTTGAATTCTACTTTAAGGTGGGAGTCTTCTGGTATACTTAATGCAGAAATTGCCCAACAGCCATGTGTGGGAAAGAGTGATCACAATGATTGGGGTTTATAATCGCAAAGCACATTGGAAATGCTGTTTAGCTTCAATAATTGGATATGAACACAAACTCTTTGGCTAAGCCACTGAGCACCTTTATTTAAAAACAGCCAACATCGAGACTACCCATTATGGTGACTGATTTATTTTAAATACTGCTTTTATTAGATGGAGAGTTGGGACTTCCCCCAGAGTTTGGGGGAATTTGTTTGAGAAGCCTGTCCATTTCTAATTAGGCCCCATTGATTGCCCCACCTCACTGGGCATTGGAATTGCCAGAACACAGGTTCACTCCTCTGGGGAATGAATACATCAAGTTAGTCCAAGGAATCCCAGAGTTTTAGCTGGTGCTTTGGGGATTGCAGTTCGTGATGTTCCCGTGAAAAGTGCCACATAAAAGGTTGATCCAGAAGGTGAGATTGTAGGGGATTGGGGGTAGGGTACTAGATTGGACCGAGGATTGGCTAACTGACCAAAAGCAGAGGGTCGGGACAAATGGGTTCTTCTCTGGCTGGCAAAATGTAACTAGCAGGGCGCCGCAGGGGTCAGTTCTCAGATCTCAACTGTTTACAATCTATCTGCAAGCAGGCACAGAATGTAACATCGCAAAATTTGCGGATGCACTAAATTAGGTGGGAAGGCAGGCAGTGAAGAGGATGTAAGGATTTTATAGACAAATATAGCTGTGTTGGGAGAATGGGCCAAAATTTGGCAGACTGAGTTTAATGTGGATAAGTGTGAGATTATCCATTTTGGCAGAAAAAATAGAAAGGCAAATTATCTAAATGAAAAGTAGATTCAAAACGTGTCCGGGCAGAGCAATCTGGGAGTCTTTGTTCATGGATCACAGAAAATCAGTATGCATATGATAAAAAAGGCAAATGGGATATTGGCATTTATTGCAAAGGGACTGGAGTATAAAAAGTAGAGAAGTGTTGTCGCAAATGTTGGTGAGACCACATCTGGAGTATTGAGTCCCGTTTTGGACTCCTTGTTTGAGGAAGGATATGGTGGCATTGGAGGCAGTTCAGAGGAGGTTCACCATATTGATTCCGAGGATGAAGGGGTTGATGTTTGAGGCAAGATTAAACAGTTTTGGCTTGTAATTGCTGGAGATTTGAAGGATAAAAGGGAATTTGATCAAGATATATAAAATTTTAAAAGGAATTCATAAAATAAATGCAGACCAAATGTTTCCTCTAATGGGGCAATCTAGAGCAAGAGGTCACTAGTATAAGTTGAGAGGCGGTGGATTTAAAACTGAGATGAGGAGGAACTACTTCTCACAGGGGGTGGTGAATTTGTGGAACTTGCGGAACTTGCTGCCCCACAGTGCAGTAGAATCTGAATCATTGAATGGTTTTAAAAAGGAGATAGACATATTTCTAATAAAAATCACTCTTCTTAATTTCCTCTTTTTGGCTCGGTGCTCATGCCTCAATTAAGTGCCTTACAACCTTCTTTCACAATAAAGCTGTTACAGAAATATATTTGCTGTTCAAAACCCTAAATTAGTGGCCTTGGCTTTTGTAATGATGAAGAGGAACTTCGACAATTCCATTTAATTGACTGAATCTGAGCAAATTTGCTTGTTAATGGCAGTGTCCCAACAAACCACAGTGACCTCAAATTGTGCCAGCTGAAGGTTCCACTGCACGGAGACAAAATGACATGACAGAAGATTAATGATTAATTTAGTTGTTTGAAATGTGTGTTGCATTGCGTTGGGTGTAGTACATTGCATTGCGTTGCGTGGGATGCAGCGTTGTGCAGGTGTTATGTTGCACACGCCTTGCATTCAATGTATTATTTGCATATGTGTTGCATGCATGTGGTGGAGGGTGGGGGTGCAAATGAGGGAATAAGGTGGCTGTCACATTTACAATGGAGCACTCGAAATCCAACCCTCGTCAAAGTAGAAAATCAGAATTTTCACTCTACCCTAATAAATCTTACTTTTAGTACCCAATTGGAACACCTTGGCTGGTGCGTGTCCAAATGAAAAATTGCAAATCATAGTAAAAGATGACAGAGATTAGTAATAAAGTGACAGCACATACATAACCCCTGGATGGTGTAGAATGTCCTATCTGTCAGCAAGAAATTTTGACAGTTGTTGGGCAAGTTTTTTTTTACAAATAACAGTGAGATGACCAAGGAGGTTCTAGCCCATCTTAAACACCTTACAAGAAGAAAATGTTAACGCACAAAAGATCATGTACACTCCAAAATTAAGGACACGCAGTCTGAAACTAGTGGCTGAAATCAAATTACATGCACATTAACTGGCAGCTTCTGATGCAATTATGATAAAAATGATATACTGCACAATCAAGTTAATAATATAGCCAACTTCTATCCAATAACGCAGCCAAGATCAGAACTGTAGAAAATACTTCAGATACAACACAGTTCAGGGCTCATTTGTCACCACCTAAATGAATTCAACCTCTTCTGATAAGTAGCTTGATACAAATTTCTTGCGGAACATTTTTGATGTGTGTATAAGCAGTTTTAAAGCCAATCAAGTAGTTCCGCTGCATCAGTAACTAAACTGCAAACATGCATCATATGTCTCAAAGAAAATAACTAACAGTTAAAGCTCTTGTATCTTTCTTTCAATGATATGCTTGTCAATTTTATAAATTAAAAACTAGTGAACTAGGGACAGTTGTGTACAGATTTATAGGAGAGCAAGTCTGCCCGTAAATAGGAAACTGCAAGAAAATATTAACTACTCTTTTTAAAAATGCAGCAGTAAGAATGAAATAATTCTGATTTTTCAAGCAGAACAATGGCACTGGGCATTTTATAGACGTGTGAGCATTATATAGCCCTTCAAAAGGGATGTGCAATATTTTGATAGGATTCTTGGGCTGACAAATAAGTGGTTTGTGGGGAAGAACACTATATTACTACATTGTGAATTATTTTGGCAAAAAATTGTTTCATTCTGCTGTGGTTTCATCCATTGTCCAAAGGGTTGACTGTGCAGCAACACGGAGAGATAAAGGAAGTTCCATTGTTTTGGTTTTCCACATCAACCCTCAGTTGGATAAAGACAACAACATTTATCTGACTGAAGGGAACATTGGAATCAATTACCCAGAACTTAAGACTGCAAGTCCAAGGAAGCCGTGCCAAATTGAGTCATGCTCATGTCTTCATCTCTTTAGTGCCCAGTTCTAGCCACTGAAGGGAAAGAATTAAACATTGGGAGTTGTGTAGAAAAAAAACTCCAGTGTTGATCGGTAGTGACAAAAGTCTAGAAACTTAGGCTTTTTGGCCTTGACAGTAGCAACATGAAGACCTTATGGGATCATTCTAGATAGGTAAGGATCTGAAAAAGGCAAATCCAGAAAATAACATTAAATTAAGTTGGGGGAAAAGGACAGGAGGCTCAGTTCCAAGCTAATAAAAAGCAATTTTCAGATTAATGTTAGCAAGGTCTTAACACAAAAAGTGACCAACACATGGAAGCACAGCAGTGGAAGCAAAAAAAAAACCATGTTCACAAGAAAATCATATCTTACAATGCTGGTTGAAGGACATCCTGGAAGGGTGAATTAAAATGAGCCAAGTAACCTCCTCATTCATAAATATTTTATGATCTTCTGATTGGAGGGAAACATACTCTATCAATAATACTCACGGTTCTTCTATTATTCACAGCTACTGACGCTAATTCAGCATGCTTCCCCGCTGCAGCCTCTGATCTCAAACGGCACCATCGGTATCATTACCTAAGATTACGAACTGATTATGCATCCTGCCCAGTCAGCTCACTTCACGAACAAAATAACTTGCACCATGTCCCCTCAAGATTCCAATGACACCAGGGTTTTGATTTTGAGTATCCAACCAAATGTCACTTCCAAGCCCCGTCAGAATCTAGTACGTTTCCATTTCCCCCTTTACTATTAAGGATTTCCAGCATTTTCAAAGAAAGTTATATCAGCGGCCCTAATCTAATTTGTACGGAAAAAGATTGATTGTTGCTTTACTTACATACACTGTTGCTCCTGTCTCTTCCGAAAGTTCAAGTTGGAGAGCATGCCTCCCATCCTTACTAGCACTTGGGGAGGTGCTCACTTGGAACTTGGTAAGCACTACTGTATCCTGCAGAGGTACAAGGAGGGAATTCGAAGAGAAAGAGATCATTCTTAAATTAGATTGAAACAATTAGAATGACACAATGAACTAGTTCCTGACAAATATTTCTGGAGGAATTCTGCAAGTTTCATTTTGAAAAGGAAAACTTGAATTATCGTTCCATCATTGTCCAATTCAATTCTTCACTTTTCTTACTCCAGCTACCTACCACCCACCAAATGAAAGCGATTACATTAAGATTGACCCCATCCTGTCTAAAATTGACATATTCTGCCCCCCAGTGCCCAACTATTCACAGCAGGGAGAGAGAAAGAGACACCAACTGCCCGATATAACTTTGTTAGTGTTCGTTCTCCACACAGGTTGCTTCCGATCCTACTTCTTTAACCTCATTATCGCTCCTTTCTCCTTTATTTAGCAACCCCTTTAATGCACCTAGAATCATAGAATCCCTATTGTGCAGAAGGAGGCCATTTGGCCCATCAAGTCTGCCCCAACAGTCCACCCAAGCACTATCCCCATAACCCCACATATGCACACTGCTAATCTCCCTGATACTAAGGGGCAATTTAGCATAGCCAATCAACCTTAACGCTGCACCCATTCTACTTACCTCAGCTCCTCCTTATGTTTGCAAGTTCTACATTCTCAACCATTGCCTGGGTAAAGTCGGTTCTCCCCATGCTTTGTTTAATTCATGAATGACTGGCTTATGTTTATGGCTCTTGTTCTGACCTCACCCATAAGTGGAAACACCTCTACACCTGCCCTATCAAACCACCTCATAATCTTTAAAGACATCTATCAGGTTAGACATCAATCTTCTCTTTTCTACAGAAAAGAGCCTATTAAATTTTCCCTGGTAGGTAAAACTTCAAGTTCTGGTGTCATTCCAGTAAATCCTTTCTGCACTTTCTGCGGTCCAAAGAACATAAGAACATAAGAAATAGGAGCAGGAGTAGGCCATCTAGCCCTTCGAGCCTGCCCCGCCATTCAATAAGATCATGGCTGATCTGTTGTAGCTCAGTTCCACTTTCCCGCCCTCTCCCCATAACCCTTAATCCCCTCTCTTATCAAGAACCCATCAACCCGCTTCTTAAAAATATTTAGCGAGGCAGCCTCCACCACTTCAACGGGCAGAGAATTCCAGAGATTTACCACCCTTTGAGTGAAGAAGTTCCTCCTCAACTCCGTTCTAAACCGCCTCCCCTTTATCTTGAGGCTGTGCCCCCTAGTCCTACTGTCTTTTTTGAGCGGGAAGAGTCTCTCCACCTCTATCCTATCCATCCCATTCATCATCTTATACGTCTCAATGAGATCTCCCCTCATTCTTCTAAACTCTAACGAGTACAAGCCTAGTTTATTCAGCCTCTCCTCATAGCTCAATCCCCTCAACTCCGGTATCAGCCTAGTAAACCTCCTCTGCACTCCCTCCAGGGCCAAAATATCCTTGCGCAGGTGCGGCGCCCAAAACTGCACACAGGCCATTGCCGAAACTCTACCACCCAATTTCAGAGTGGGTGAGGTTCCCAGAAAGGAAATCTTTGTCGACCTTGGGTGGGATTTTACAATCTCGCCTGAGAGAGGCCATAAAATCCCATCCACAAGTGTTCACGGTACTCCAAGTGCAGTCTAACCAAGGTTCGAAACAAGTCTAACATAGCCTTCCTGCTTTTCAATTCCATTCCTCTAGAGATTAACCTTAATATTTTGCTTGCTCTGTTTTTAGTGGTCTGTTTGAACTGAGGTACTTTTTTTTATTGATTTATGTACCTGTGAATCCCAATCCTGCTGTTCCACAATCCATTTAGATTTTTATTTTCTAAAGCGTATAGGAATGTCTTATTCTTTCTATCAAAATGTACCATCTCAAATTTATCTATATTGAGGTTCCTTTGCCATTCACCCATCCATTCTGCAAGTTTATTAATGTTTTCCTCTATTCTTCCTTTGTAGTATCAGGGCTCAAATTTTCAAATTGTACCTCTGATTCCCAACTCCAAATTTTTACGTAAATGGTGAACAACAGTGATCCCAGCTTGATCCTAATGGAATATCACTTCCCCATTCTGAGTGACAATCTTGAACCTCGCCTTAAAGTTTATTTATTAGTGTCACAAGTAGGCTTACATCAACACTGCAGTAAAGTTGTGAAAGTCCCCTAGTCGCCAGATTCCAGCACTGTTAGGCCAATGGCCAATGCACCTAACCTGCACGTCATTTGGACTGTGGGAGATAACTGGAGCACGCGGAAGAAACCCACACAGACATGGGAAGAATGCGCAAACTCCGCTGAGACAATGACCCAAGCCTACAATTGAATCCGGGTCCTTGGCACTATGAGGCAGCAATGCTAAGCACTACTAGGACACTATAGCTCATCACATGACTTGGTCTTTGTTAGCATCACCATGACACTTGACAAGGAGGAAAAAACCAGTGAAGCAAGATGTCACGGCTGAACAGTTCCGATCCGGGACATCAACCTCACTAGCAATTAAGAACTATCAACTGCATTCTCTAAATTCAAAGGCCTATTGGGCAAAGAAAAAGCAGGTGTTAAAACATTCAGCCTTGTGCATTAAATTAGTACAGTTTCACTTGTGACGTTTAAAATAGGAAATCAGTTTCCTTCACGGGAGGGACCCACCTTTGATTTTGTAAATTTAGAATTAAATTACGTAATTAGCTTCTGAAATCTATAGTTTTTTAAATTTTCACAACTTAGGAATTTGAATGTGTCATGTTATATTTAATACACCAATGACTTTCAAGTACTGATTTCACATGTATTTCCAATAAACCTTTGTGTAATTTCTGTAATTGTTGTAAGTTATTCTGTATTTCAAATCGACTTATACCTAACACTGACAGATACAACAAAAATGTGCCACAGCAAAACAGTTCTCTCACAAAACACATTGAAGAGCGCCTGTTTTAATGAAGACATACTGATACCTATTGATCAATTAGACATCTAGACCAACGAATCCATTTTCCCAGACATCACATGCTGTCTTACATCAAATAAAACTCCATTGAAACCATCGTAATGACCTATTGCAATGCCCCGTTGCCTTAGCAGAAAGTTATAAAACCAAAAGAAAGGAGACTTCAAACACCAATTATGCCTATGCACTTGTATTCTATACATACTCTTATCATTTTTCAGTACTACCCACTTTGCAATCATCTATATTAGGTTCACATAGTTTTAAGGTTATAAGCAACTTTACCACTCCATCCTTTGTTTGAGAAGCAAAGTAACTCATTACAAGTAAAACTAAACCAAAGTTTCAAGTTTATTTTATTAGTGTCACAAGTAGGCTTACATTAATACAGCCAATGAAGTTACTGTGAAAATCCCCTTAGTCACCATGCCTGTTTGGGTATATTGAGGGAGAATTTAGCATCGCCAATGCACTTAACCAGCATGTCTTTCAGCACGTAACAACAGAGTGAAAAACAGCGGCAAGCAATTGTCTTGTAAAAACAAAGAATCGCTGACAAGGTCTGATTTAACAAGGAACTTGCACCAATTAAGTAAAATCTGAGACAATAAGCTCAAGGTACCATTCGTAAGGATATGACAGCACACTTCCCCTATCCTAAACAAACAGAGAACTAAAATATCATAAAACATTATTTTGCCTTAGCAAGAAGTCATAAAAGTGACAGAAGCACCGAAATGCGAGGGATGGTCCCATGAGTAATTGACAGCTTAGAGGGCCAGTAAAGGCAGTATAGAAAATAACATCAATAGATGTCCATCAACCTCAAGAAACCACTCAGAAACTGTTCATGCACCACATGGACAGAAAATTAGGAATTGCCTTGACTGTTCAGACCCATCGGAATGCAATAAATTATTGATCAGGTTGTAGGTTGTAGCTTGGAAAGACATCTCGAGGCCAGCTAAAAATGATAACATTGTGGCCAAAACTGCCTAACAAGCTGGAGACTTGGGTCATAGGAATATGTTTCAGTACATGTTTGTTTCAAATCAAAAAGTCAAGCAAAAAATTAAAAACCTAAAAAAAAGGTTAATGAACAGCAGCTTTCACTGACCAAGGCATGCACCGAGCCTGATAGGAGCTAGGATTGTACAAGCACAGATAATCGCATCTGGCCAGTATGGGGATCAAACCCACAACTTGGTATTATTAGCACCGCACTCCAACTAACTGAATTAACCAGCCAGCAACAAAAAAGAGTTGAGTAATTGTTATTTTAAAGTGGTGCCTGGAAATTTTAAAGTGGCACCCTGGAAAATGCAGCGCTTTGGGCTTGAAACTGAAGATTGCAGAGCCCGCTGTCAAAAGGGAAACAGAAGCAACAGGGGGCGAGTGTTAACCTATGCCCAAAGATGAACCAGAAAGCAAGAATTGTAATATGCCTGTAAAATTGCTGCCCTGCTCTGAAAAGTATTGAAATTTATAACATTATAGTTTCTTCAAACTAGCTCCTGTTGTTTGATTAAAGTTTCCAATGACCAAAATTGGAATTTAAGTCAAATAGTACTCAGAACTTATAAAAGTCATCATTTAAGCAAATGCAGGTTAAACATTTGAGGACAATGAAGTAATTTTAAAATTTTCCTACATCACAATTGCTTCTGAGCATCCTGGCCATAATTAACACACTTTGTTGGTGAATCACAAAGTGCCAGCAGGCTACTCTTTTGGGCAGGGCACCAAGAGCTGAGCCCAATCTTATCCTCACCTAAGATCCACACCCACTGGAGTCAATGCAAAGCCATCCATGGTACAATCCATGCTCACTTTATCCACCATCGCTGGGACAACTGAGACCCTCCCAACTGTTTCTCAGCTAACTCAGCCAACCGTACAGTCCTGATTTATAACGACTGGAAATCTAACAGTGAGCAACTACTCAAATCCCATACACTGGCTTTTGTCAGTGAATATTATACACACTGAACAAGGTGATATGTGCGCCAAAGTGTTAACGATCGTAACAGAATCACCAAGTTGAAAGAATGTCCCCCACAATGAATTATTTACAACCTAAACGATCAGAATATATTACAAGTCTGTAACTTTCAGAGACTTGAAAGTGATAAATTATTCGGATACTTCAGGTATAGCCATTAAAGATAAAATTTATTTCACAATGGAAGGGGACAAACTCCTGCAAAGTGAAGTGTTTTCTCTTTCCAATGGGTGAATCTTGAACAGCTCAAACACAAATAATGAGTTATTTTACAAATGTATGCCTAACTTATCAAAACAGTTAATTCCTTCATTGTCCCTTTTGTTTGGGTATTAAAAACAGGTTTGTGATAGATGTATGTCAATTTACGATTGCACTCATCACTTTTTTAAACGCATTCTCAGGTGTTGGCAAGGCCAGAATATATTGATGTGGGGAATATACCAAATATATTGCCCATCTCAAGTTGTCCTAAGAAAGTGACCTTTGACTTGAAACAAATGAAGTGGCTTGCTGGGTTAATTCAGCGGACAATTAAGATTCACCCACACTGATGTGTGATTGGAGTCACACATAGGGAAGAATACCTAAATCTGGCCTAAGGGGCATTAGATGAATCAATTGCATTTTCACAACAATCCAATTCAACCATTGAACAATAGAATCCTGATTGTGCAGAAGGAGGCCATGAGGCCAACTGAGTCTGCACTGACTCTCCAGTAGACTGACGCCCAGTCCCTCACCCTATCCCCATAACTCCACGCATTTATCACTGCTAATCCATCCAACCTACACATCTTTGGATACTCATGGGCAGTTACCATGGCTAATCCACCTAACCTGCATCTTTGGAGTGTGGGAGGAAACTGGGGTACCTAGAGGAAACCCATGCAGACACAGGGAGAACGACAAACTCCACGCAGTTACCCAAAGCAAGAATCAAAGCTGGGACCCTGGAGAAATGAGGCAACATTCTTAACCACTGTGACACTGTGCCAACCTATTGCTTCAAGATCAAATTTAACGATATCTGCTTTTTATTTTCTGAATTTTGTTTTAAACTGAACTAAAATCCTTAAACAGCCATCGTGTGATTTGTGCTTGCATTCAAATATGATCTGAACTGTGTTCAAGCCCACAAGTCCACCAACATAACTATTATTCAAATGCACCCCTTTAGAGGGATGGATCTAAGTGATGGAACATGGCCCCATTCTATATTTCACCCTGCTCACAAAAGAAAATTCTCTCTCAGTAACTCAGACAGACAACTGTTGTCTAATGATATATTTTTATAAAAGCATGTGGTAGTAAGTTCATGTAAATAATTAAAAAGTGTGGCCCCACTACATTTACCATTCATGTTTAACCAGGCAGCTGTTTATACTTGGCAAAGAGCACAAACTATTTTCCATCACCATTTATTCCAACTACAAAAGCACCACTTACTGAATCAACTATTTCAACTTTCTAGGTAGGAAAATTGCACTTTGTTGAGGTATATATGATAAATAATCATCTTGGAGTACTGTTGGGTTATAGTCTGCCCCACTCAACACAGCCTCCAATACTAGACATGACAGGAAAGGGACAGTATTATGAACCCCAACATGAAAATTCACCTCCTGAGTAATATGAATGAGCTGGAGATGATGAGCATGATTACAGAACTTTAACCTACAGAAAGAAGCTATTCAGCCTGTTAGAGGAATTTTGGGTAACCTTATACTAAAAGCCTAATAAATTGGGATAGATTAATTTAAAAAATATAGTACAGAAAAAGTATAAAGTACCTGAAAATACAGAGGTACGGTTGCATAGAAACACATACAACTGTTAGAGATTTTAAATATGTATTTTTGAAATATTCTGTACACATTGGCCAAATACAGACTGCCCCAAGGCATAATGGGATAGTAAGTGAGATGAACCACATTCTTTAAGAACAATACAGCCACAGAGCACAGCTTTTAATCAGTATAGGTTACAAGTTCCCAGACATTAATATGAATGGAGCAATTCAATTTCTACTGATAAGAAATGCTCGGCAGCCAGCAAGAAGGAGAACTTTTGAATTCTACAACAAACGTAATTGAGAGACAGTGGGTAAAGTACCTTTGAACTTTATAACCTAAGTAATTGAAGTTGCTTAGAAACAAGTGGATAGAAGCTTCTGGATTCTACAGGACAATTAATTCTCGTACTTTCAGAAAGTAGGATGTCATTGGCCAACGTAAATATCCATATTTACATGATTGGTCTATCCTATTAAGATGGACAGAGTAGGTGGTCTGAAAAAGTGTAATTGCATAACATCTTGATAATGTAATTACAGTAACTTGAGCTGTCTCAAAATACTCTACTCCATGGTGGAACCAGGTCTGGGCAATAAAGTACATCTTCAATACAGAATTACTGAAATCGGCAAGTTCTTTGCATTTGCTAAGCTGTATTAATAAAGAGAAATCTCCTGCACGAAGCCAGCAAAATACATAGGTCTCTGAAAAACTCCGACAGAAATTGGCACTGCGAAGCAGGGTGACTCACTGGATTCCAACAGCAAGACACGCCTCCAAGATGGGTGAGTATATTTTTAATTAAGGGTTATGGGGAGAAAGCGGAAAAGTGGAACTGATCCACTTCAGATCAGCCATGATCTTACTGGATGGCGGGGCAGCCTCGAAGGGCTGAATGGCCTACTCCTGCTCCTATTTCTTATGTTCTTATTTACTACTCAGTAGTTGGAAGGGTTATGTGTCAAGGCTGCCAGAACCACAAGTTGAGCGACCCAAACAAAGTTAAGGGAGTTATGGACAACAGTATTTCATGAGTGAAGTCATGTTATGATCCGGGGTGGGTGGGAACAAAGACAGACTTTTGCACTGCCTCGAGTAGCAAAGCTTCAGAACCACGTGAAGGGAAGACGTAGGGGAAAGGGATATTTCCAGCAACATTTCCCTGGAAAAATTATTAACCCTTTCAATGTTCCAAGACTTCAGGGTTTTCATATCGAGGCCTGGTGTCACCGAAACACTATTTCATGAACAAACGATCTATTTTACTATTCAGCCAACAGTGTGGACCTTGAACCCTTTGTAAGTTTCTCAACAAAAGTCGCACAGAAATCTGAACAGTCAAAAATTTCTGAAAAAGGTCTGAAGAATTACAACATTGTCAGAGGCAGTTATGACAAAAAGGGTTTCACAAGTCAAATTGGTGGTTGAGTGACAATTCTTTTCTGTCCTGACAGATTTCTACTTGTTGTAGATTTCTGACACAATGGGCAGGATTTTAGAGCCTCACACAGACAAGACTGCCCAAGGCCACTGTTGGAGCCTCACCCCACTCCAATTCCATGGCGGGCGAGGTGGTAGAATTCTGGCCAATGGATTTGAGCACTGCCCACTAATCCAAGGTTCAATTTAAACACAGAAATGGAGAGAAAAATCTCTCACTATAGACTTTAGTGCACTCATGTTATTCTGCAATCTGATTTGACATTTTCAAATGTAACTCCATGGCATTTCCCTGCATGAACCCATCTCTCTGACAGTCCAGCATGCACTTTTAAATTCGGCAAAAAACTTGGCAGGTTACAGTGGTACGTGGAACGGTCAAACTGGTGAACAAAGCTATCAACATCAGAGAAACAGTCGGATGAAAATTTACAACCTGAGAGTGAGACAGATAGTTTAGCCGGCTCAAATCAAAGATCATGATGCCTCAAAAAGACAAATCTCACTCTCAAAGATTGAATTTGGCAGACCTATTGCCCATTCACCAGGGGGAACAAAGCCCTGTTTGATTTTGCCACAATGCAATGAAATCTCCATCCCAAATAAACGACTTTTCATTTGACAAAAAAATTATACAAAGCTTGCAGTGTAGAAACAGGCCACCCAGTTAATTGGCCTATGTTAGTGCTGATGCTCTGCATGCCCCTGCTTAATCGCCTCTCTCTCTAATCCCATCAATATAAACTATTCCTTTCCTGTTAATGTGTTTATCTAGCTTCCCTTTAAATATTATTTGCCTCAACTACTCTTCTGTGACAGCAAGACCCACATTCTGACCACTTTGTGGGTAAGTAAGTCTCTGATGAATTCCTGATTGGATTTAGTGTGATAACTGATATATGTAGCTACTAGTTTGGTACCTTCCCCACCCCCCACCCTCCCTCTTCCCCTCCTTCTCCTACACCATCACTTTGTCTTCCTATCAACCTCTTCCATAAGCTTCTCAGCCTTTTCTTCAAGACTCCCAGCCTGGTAAATCTTTCCTGATTTTTATAAGCTTTCAGTTGACACATTCATTTAATCCAGTATCTTACCCCTTGTTTCAGAGCATGTTCACAGTCAATCACCAGCTTTCCAAAAATAAAGGTGTTGATGGTTGCTAGGTTGGACACGGACTGTTGTGCAGTTGATTCTAAGAAAAGCAAAAAGGAAGAACTGTGTTATGTTACAGCTGTCAGGTTCATTTCCAATTATCTATAAAACCTGTATTAAGCAGCTATATTTAACAAACATTCAGCAAAAACATTTGCACCAAAGTAGGAAATCTTCAATGTCTCCACACTACATGAATTTACAACTATTTATGCACTTTGTAATACATTGAGAGCTGCTTAAATTTCAGTATATTTTAATTCACGATGTAACTGGAGGGTTTGAGCAATTTAAATGGCACTAATGATTTACATTCTGGACAGGAAATGCGAGACAGGGGAGAGAAAGATGGGGCGAGCTTTTTGACCAAACAAAGAATGAACTCCCAGTTATGTATTTATTCAGCACTCTTCACATCCTCATACTGAATAGCAAACCAGTCAATGAATTGCATATGAAGTGCAGCTATTTTTTATAAGCAACAAACTGTATAGATACAAAACTGGTTGAAGCATTGGAAAGAGTGTGTAATGGTGAATGGCTATGTTGCTGATGTATAGTGAGTTCCAGATTCCGACCACCTTTTGGGTAAAAAATGTCTTCCTCAAATCCCCTCTAGATCCCCAGCCACTTACCTTAAATCTATGCCCCTTTGTTATTAACCCTCTCAACCAAGGGGAAAAGGTTCTTCCTATCTATTCTTTGTCCCTCCTAATTTTGTGCACCTTGATGAGGCCCCACCCCCCCTCAGCTTTCTCTGCTCTGAGCAAAACAAACTCCAGCCTAACCAGCCTCTCGTCACAGCTGAAACGCTCCAGTCCAGGCAACATCCTTGTGAATCTCCTCTGCATCCTTCCTTGTGCAATCACATCCTTCCTTTAGTGTGGTGACCAAAACTGCAAATAGTACTCTACCTGTGGCCTAATGAGCACCTCATACAGCTATAAGCTCCCTGCTCTTATATTTTGTATTTCAACTAATAAAGGCAGTATCCCAAATGCCATCTTAACTACCTTTTCTACCTGTCCTGCTGCATTCAGGGATCTTTGAACATGCACCCCAAGATACTCCTGGTCCTCTGTACTTCCTAGCACCCTACTACACAATGTGTGTTTCCTTGCCTTTGTTAATCCTCCTAAAATGCATCACCTCGCACTTTACAGTGTTAAATTCCATTTGTCACTGTTCTGCCCATCTGACCAGCCCATCTACATCATCCTGTAATCTAAGGCTTTACTGCTCGACTTGACTTGGAAATGAATGACACAGGAAAAACTGCAGATGACACAAACCTGGAAGTGGAGAGTGAAGAAGATGACAACAGACTTCAAAAGAATATGGATATATTAGTAGAATAGGCAGACAAATGGCATCTCAAAATCAATGCAGGAAGGGGTGAGGTGATATATATTTGGTCAAGAGGAGAAGTAATACAAGGTAAATGGTGCAATTTTAAAGGGGTGCAAAAAGAAAGAGACCTGGTGGTGCTTGTGCTTAAATCATTGGCTAGTTTAGAAAAACAATTAATAACTGATTTGGGATAACTGACCTTTATAAAAAGAGGGATAGAGAGCAAAAGCCAGGAAGATCTGCTGAATCTATATAAAACATTAAGTTTGGCCCCAGCTGGAGTACCGAGTCCAATTCCAGCATCACAATTCAGGAAGGAGAGACAAGAGAACAAATCAACTACTAGAATGTTTCCAGAGAGAAGCAATTACAATTACACAGACAGACTGGAGGATCTGGGGTTAACAGAGAGAAGGGCAAGATGAGATTTGATGGAGGTGTGTAATATTACGAAGGGTTTAAATAGAGTAAATGAAGTGTAGCTGCTTCCAACGGCTGAAGGTTTGGTAAGAAAAGGCCAGAGATTTAAGATGACAGAAGCGGATGCAATCTAGGGAAAAGCTCTTTTATACGAGCAGTTTCCAAAACCTCATGAACACTTACAGTTTAATGATATAGGGAGCTTATTAAATCTTAATTCACAGAAATTTTAAGCACATTAGCTTTCTGAATAAATTTAAATACGTTAAAAGTTCACGGGAAATTTGACTGATTTATAAGCAATCTATGCTTTTGACTTAAAAAGATTTTTAAAATATCAATTTAAGCTGCGTTATGAAGAGAAGCCGCACAAAAGGTGAAATGATGTGGCGACAGGCAGTGATTAGAGCAGAAATTCCTGATCGTGGGATAACTATCAACTCTATTTCACTATTTGTAAGGAGATTGGCTCATACTCTTAGAACTCAAGGGATGAATCCAAATTGGTCAGTAAATTGGACTGAACATGGTTAAAACAACAGCAGCAAATAGAATTCAAAGAAATGTTTGGCACAACACGAAACAGATACATACCCCTAAAATGTAAAAGTATCTCAGGAGAGATGGTAGAGGCGGGTGCAATTACAATATTTAAAAGGCATTTAGATAGATACATGGATGGGAAAGATTTTGTGAGACGTGGGCCAAACGCAGGGAAATGAGAATAGCTCAATTTAGGAAACATGGTCAGCATGGATCATAAGACCATAGACCATAAGATATAGGAGCAGAATCAGGCCATTCGGCCCATCAAGTCTGCTCCGCCATTCAATCATGGCTGATATGATTCCCATTCCCATTCTCCTGCCTTCTCCCTGTAACCCTCGATCCCTCTTATTGATCAAGAACCTATCTCTGTCTTAAAGACACCCAATGACCTCGCCTCCACGGCAATCAGTCTACAGATTCACCAGTTGCAGAGTTGGGCCGAAGGGGAGTTGGGCCAAAGGGTGTGTTTCCACGCTTTATAGCTCTATGACTCTTAAGTAATCAGCATCAAGCTAAATGTAACAACAGATACAAGTGGAAGAAAAATGGAACAGAAAAAGGAAAGCTATAAAAACCATGAAAAGTTACAAACCAGATTGAAAAAGATGCAAAAAGTAAACATGGAGAAAGGCTGCAATGGATGTTAAAGCCAGCAACAAGTTTTTTTTAAATAAATGGACTATGGGGAACAATGAAGGACAACATGTAGGACCATTAAAGGAATGGATAATGAACAAATGACAGAGTTGCTAGACAAATATCTTTTATCTGTTTTCACCATAGAGAAAGACAAAATACCAAATGTACAAGGGAGCCTCAAAAGAAGACAAGGGGAACATAACAACTTTAATCAGGCATTTTAAAGTGGGCCTGTTAGAATATGAACTGGCCAGTTGATGAGCCAATCAGGGAGCCTGTTGCTTTGTACTTAACCAGGAGTGTCAGTCCCTCTGGCACTCCTAGTGTAGACTGCTAACTGAAAGCATTCTGTATGCTGTTGTCAGACTTGAAAATAAAGAGATTTTGATGAAGAGACTTCTGCCTCAAAGGATTTATTAGAGGGAGAGAAACTTAGTTGATTTAAGAGAAGTAAAAATCATGCTAATAGTGAAAGCTTTGAGTATCAAAGCGACAAATCTCTTTACAAGTCAATTTCCACCCAGGCTATTAAAGGTTGCTCAGGGAAGTACCAATGCACTGGTCATAACTTCACAAAGTTCATGGAAATAGTGCATGCGGATTAGAAAACTGCAAAATATACTTCTAATATTAAAGGAGAGCCAGGAAACTGCAGGCCTATCAGTTTAGCACCAGTTGTAAGGAAGTTAATCGGATCGATCATCAGGGCTAGAGAAGCTGACTGTGTGTTTGAATAGGAGTCAGGGAAAGTCAGCATGGATTTGCAAAGGGTGGGTCATGTCTGGCTAATTAATTGACTTTCTGAGGATGCAACTTATAGAGTGGAAAGAGAACTGTCAATGGGTGTTATTTACATGGACTTCCAGAGACAGTTGATAAGGTTTCTCATGAGAGATCATGAAAAATAACAGCTTTCAGAGTTCAATGAAAGGGGGATTGAAGGTCTGTTTGCATTAAGTTATTGGTTTTTACCTATGTAATCTGATCTGCTTTTTGAGACCTTGAATGGCTGTGAAACCTGATTGACTTGCAGTTATCATGAAAAGAAGCGAATCATTTCTATCGTCGTAGTCTGCACATTGAGTATTTCCAGACAGGGCAAAATTATGAACGTGGCAATCCTCTCTAAGGCAGAACCCCCAAGCATGGTGGCACTAATTAAATAGAGGCTGCGAGGGTGGTTCGGCCTTGTCCTCAGCACGGAAGATCGTCACATACCCAGTGACATGTTGTACAGTGAGGTAGGCAGGCCTGGACAATCAGCAGGGCAAACACAGTAAGAAGTCTTACAACACCAGATTAAAGTCCAACAGGTTTATTTGATAGTAAACCCACAGGCTTTTGGGGTTTGCCCCTTCGCTGGTGAAAGAGGGAAATGGTGACACTTCCTTTGGGCTAGCGTGCACCACCATCACGGCAAGCGGATACAACAGCAATAACCCTTAACATCATTCAGCAGCTTTATGTGTAGTGCTTGTGGCAGAAGCTGCATCTCAACGATTGGACTTCACAGCCTTCAGCATTAAATGAAGAGACCCCAGCTAAATGGATCCCTTGCTGGGTGTCTATCATCTAGATGAAAAGGTGCCAATAGACAATCACTATAATGAGCAGGCAATGCAATGCTTGGCTGTTTCCTGCAGCAGAAGGGGCAGGGGTGTATGAATCGTGCATTGCATTCCGCGAGTCCATTTTCAGCGGGCCCACAGATTTATATAGTCAACTTTGCAAATTACACAAACTAGGAGGAGTAGACCATCAACTTAGACATATATGTGAACAGGGAGAACTGTGACAAATAGAGTTCAACATGGGGAAGTGTGGCATCAAACGCTTTAGATCACAAAAAACACAAATCTTAATTTTTCTTAAAAGGTGAGAACCTCAAAAATTGTAGAGAAGCAAAAAGATTTGAGTGCCTTGGGACAAAATGACCAAAAACCCATACACAATATATTTATCTCAGAGCAGTTGATACAAAGGGAGTCGTGCCCAGGGAGAATTTTCTAGCTACGTTAAAATGGCAGCAATTTTAAATGTTTTAAAAGTTGGCAGAACATGAAATATAAAAGCAGAATGTTAGTAACTTACCACTACATTTGTCAAATAATAACATGAGGCAACTTTAGAGAGGATTCCTAAGTTATAATCTTCCCCGTCAATGTCAACATACCTTCCAAAACCATTTTGACTATTTTTTCTCCTGTTCCAGACTCATGTGGCGCAAACTTCACCAAAATAGTTCCCTAAAGAACAGAAATAAAGATAGAATGGCAATTAAACAGTGGCTACCGTGATGAACATTTGCAGCCAAGTTCACAAGCCAATCATTAAAGCTGCTCTTTGTCTGATGGCTGTCGAAGAATTCCAAGTGAAAGTAGGCAGACTCAGTAAAGTAACCAGAGTAATAGTGCACAGAATCCTTGCAATGACCTCTAGAGTGCAATCAATGAGCTTACAACAGATTGCACATCGCAGTGATCCACCAACCCTCCTGTGATTCCGAACTCATGTAAAAGAGGGGCTAAACATTGGTTATGCCCTCCAAACCAGGGCAAGGAAATGTATCTTTTCTCTTTATTCTTTCATGGGATGTGGGCATCACTGGCAAAGCCTGCATTTATTATCCATCCTTAATTGTCCTCAAATTGAAAATTTCAAGGACAACAGTCAACCACTCTGTTGCGTGAATGGAGTCAGAGTAGGCCAAGCAAGGTAAGGACAGCAGATTTCTTCAACAGTTTCACCATTACTGACGCTAGCTTTATATTCCAGATTTATTAACTGAATTTAATTTCCACCATGGTCGTATTTGAACCCACATGCCCAAAACATTAGCCTGGATTACTAGCCAAGTGACAATACCACTATGCCATCATCTCTTGCTGTAATGTGGTGACTATATTTGTGAAGGTTGCGGAGAAGTTCACCCACTCTCTTAGGCACTTATGGAGAGTACTGCATTGAGACTAAGATTCTCATTCTTAAAATAAATTCAAAAGATCGTTCCTTCCTGCTGCTTTTGATGGACAACTGAAATAAGCAGCAGCTTACCCTGGGACTCAAAATGACAGCACATCCCAAAGTATCATTAGCTTCTGATTCCACAGGCAGTTTATTGCCACCTTATGTCAGTCACCTGAAAATTCTCAAATAAAAATGATCCAGCATTTCAATGTTATTAGTTTATGTAAGTATGTGGATGCGCGTGTATGAGATCAGTTGTGTTCTATTTGGTTATATGAATTGGACAGATTAGGTATTAGTATTGAGCCAATTCTCACTGGATTTTGGAGGATAGTTTTTCTCCAATGTGGATTGGCTTGCTGATATTTTGAACGAGTAGACCACGCAGATCACCACAGTTGTGCCTGGGTGGCATATTTACAATGTAAAAGCTTGCATTTATATAGCCCATTTCGTGACCACAAAACATCTGAAAGCACTTTACAGCCAATTGTGCTCTTTCAAAATGTGGTTACTGCTGTAGGAAATGCAGCTGTCAGTTTGCACACAGCAAGGTTCCATTAACAGCGATACGTCAATAACCAGAAAATCTGTTTTATGTTGATTCAGGGATAAAGCCAGGACACTGAGAAGTCCCTGACCCCTCTTTGAATCGTGCAGCTTATAGAGAGGACAGGATTTCTCATCAGAAAATGTTGGTGACAGCCAGAGGCATCAAGTCATAGGCCAGAATTTACCATAGGAATTGGAACAGGCGAAGGGCGGCCCATGGAAAGATCCATTGACCTCAGGTGGGATTTTACAGTTTCGGGACAAACGAGGCCATAAAATTCCACCCAAAAGATTGCAAAGCACAAGATTAAATGGTAATATACTGAGCCCTCGCAAGGAGGAGAATCTGACAATAAGTTATTGGAAATGTAAAGTTAGATAGTAAAATTCAAACAGCACATGTAAAAAATATGAATTTTCTAGACTTTAGAAAGGTGGCTGATGGAATACCTGTTTTAAGGCGCTGGTTATTATTTATGTAACCTGATTGGGATTAAAAGGCCAATGTTCTCAGCACCTTGTTGTGTAGCTGTGAAAAATGGCCGCCTTATAGCTACCAGGAAAAGCAGCTCCATCATTTCCATCTTCGCTATCTGCAGCGTATTATGAGTTTATCCTGGTAAAACAAAGATAGAGCTCTCAAGTTACTGACAGGAGTCAAAGAGAGGTGACTTCAGCAGCTTAGCTACTTCCACAAGATGGAATCCGGGGCACACCCAAGGACTTTCTGCAGAGTGGGGTAGTCAGAGCCAGAAGACTGGCAGGACACTCAAAGCTCTGCTTCAAGGATTCTTGCAAGCATGGCATGAAGGCCGGAGACATTGGTTATTGCTGATGCCAAAGAAAAATGGCAACCCGTCCTGTGGGCTGCTGCACCACCATGACGACCAATGGTTACCGCAGCTCGGCAACAGCGCCAATGCCAAAACCAACCAAACCCACAACGTCACTTGGTAGTTTCATATGCACATTTGTGACAGAAGCTGTCTCTCAAGGATTAGCCTTCACAGCCTTCAGCGAAGGCGTGCCATGCAAAGACATCCCATCTGTGTGGGTTAAGTGGATTAGCCATGCCCAATTATCCCTTAATGTCAGGGATTAGCTGGATAAGTATGTGGGGATAGGGCCTGGGTGGGATTGTTGTCGGTGCAGGCTCAATGGTCTGAAATGCCTCCTCCTGCACAATAGGGATTCTATGATTTGAAATGAATCATTTGTTGTGTGTTCATCATCCTTTTGTGGATGGAAGGATGCCAATATATCTGATCTGCTAAAACTGGAAGGCAATTTTCAAAGCAGTTGCAGTTTGTCAACATCAATTCAGATGCTCCACTTTGGGAGTCCTGTGCTTGGCATAGTAAATATTTACTAAAAGCTGCACTTTGAGAGAAGAGGTCCCAAACGTTTTTCCAAATTATGTTCTTGATTCAATCTCTCCTCACCATTGCAGACTGTTCCATTGAATATGTGTGAGAAAAGGAATATGACTGTTAAACCTGATGGAACAACTTTAATTGGACAAACAATTTTCTGCAGCTAACACAACACATTGACTTTGTTACACTGGGAGGGCAGAGTTCCTTGACATTAAAGTATCGTAAAGATGAGTGCAGAGATTTGAAGGCAACAAGCACTCAGGCACAATAGCACCTTACTCTCCTTTGAACAGTATGCTGGGCTGAGAGCGGCCAAAATGTGTTCTATCAATCTGTTGCTGGCAAACCAATTCAAATAGAGCCCAGAGAGGTTTTCTTTGGAAACATATGGCTCCATTTTCGCAAGATGAATATTTATTGAATGAGAGTATCATTACCATTTCACATGTCAGCACAATGTTCTCCCTCAGAGTGAAGTCTTCATCTAATCCAAAAGTAAACAAGCCTCGTGTGGCTTGGCAGCAGAAGGCATTTTAGTCTGCATGTCACATCTGTTTGCACCTCTGTGCAGTTCCATGGAAGTTTTACTGAATTAAAAGCTCTTCATAACTGTAAATCTTTGCTGAACATGCAAGAAAGCCCACGAGTTCATCTCAAAACTCCTGTTTCATATATCTGTCCCTGCCCCTCTGTGGCTTTCAGAGTGATTTACTATGCTAGCTATGGAGAACTATAACACTGGTACCAGAGGACGACCTCTGCAATCTGGTTATTATTGGAAAGTACTTGGAGCAGAAGGAGAAGGTTCTTCTTTGCATTTCACCAGGATAATACAAAATGCTGAGGACAACATCTTGGTAAATACAAAGTTTTTATATCCTACATAGCCACAGAAATCTTATCCAAATTTCAGAGCTTAGCCAATTTTGCCTGTCACGGAGCTCTTTAGAAAACATGTCCTGGCAACAAGGTTAATAAAGGCTTCTTTGCAACAAGATAATGTTTCTGAAGTGCACTGTAAAATTTATCTTCTCCTTCTATAGACATAATAGTGGAACACCACTTTGGTATTTTGCCATTATTCTCTCTTGCTAAGTGGCAATTGCTAGCAGTATTAGTTGCCTAGCCCTCTTCAGACGGTGGTGATGAATCTATTTCTAGAAATGCTTCATCATTCTGGTGGAGGGACTTCCATGGTACTATTCATGTTCCAGGACTTGGCCCAGCAAAGATGAAGTCAGGCAAGCGTGAGCGCTTTGGGGACCTGAAAACAGATGGCGTTCCCAGGCACCTGCTGCCCTTGCCCTACTGGATAGAGAAAGTGGATATTTTAGAGGTTCTGCTTCGGAAGCCTTGCCAACTTGTTGAAACCTGTGCATAGAGAATACGACAACTGCAGTACTTCAGCAGAGGATGGTGTGGATGTTCAGACTAGTCCATGAGTTGCTGAACAAGTTGACTGCGTAAGTGGGTAGCCGCTTATTCTCTTAAGCTGCCACAACACTTATGCGACTGGCTCATTCGAGTTTCTGGTCAGTGATGACTCTTCTGGATCTTTCAGGTATAGGACTCAATGATAATAATGCCATTGAAAGGAGAAGCTGTTAGGCGCTCTCCTGTTAGGAGACAGTCCTTGTCTAATGTTTAATTAGTGTTAATATCAGCTCACGCCTGAATGTTACCCAGTGGATACTATATGCAAACATAAACTGCAAATGATCCTTATGGTCCTGGGTAGCATTGGATCAGCTTTCCTATCGTGCCACCCTTCAGTCCAGCCCACGCTGCAGAAATCAATGATCCTCTTAATAACCCAAATTTAACAAGACTGCATTTGAAGAATCTCAGTATCACAAATCAAAACTTACATTTCAGATAAACATCAGTCAGCAGAAGTCTCAGAGAAAGTAGGTTGGTAGCGAAGGACAAGGTGTCAGATTATCAGGCTGATACATCAGCATCACCATCTAAACCAACGGCAGTTACAGTGCTGGTATCTGAGCAACTATTAGATAGCACCTTCCAAACCCACAACCACTACCATCTAGAAGGGCAAGGGCAGCAGAAACCTGGGAACACCACCTGGAAGCTCCCTGTCAAGTCACTGAACATACTGACTTGGAAATATATTGCCATTCCTTCACTGTTGATGGGTCAAAATCCTGGAACTCCCTCCCTGACAGCACTGTAGGTGTACCTACACCACATGGTCTCCTGTGATTCAAGAAGGCAGGTCACCACCACCTTCTGAAGGGTAATTAAGGATGGGCAACGAATGCTGGCCCATAGCCAGTGATGCCCACACCCCATGAATTAACTTAATAAAAGCTTATTCCACAAGGTTAACTGTATATACCCTAAGCGTCAATATAACTTGCTATGTTTCTTGTCCAGTGTAAGCAGATTCCGCCAGTCAATACAGCCAAACCTGTTAATAGACTAAAATTATTGCTCACTGTCAACAAATATATGACAGGAATGAAACTGAGACACCCGTTAAATACTGTTGCACATTTCTGATGCTTCATCTGTTTGACATCAGAAACAGGTGCCATAAATCTGCATGACTTACTCAAAGTGTTCAAGATTCATAACCAGCAGTTCTGACAAGAGTGGAATTTCAGCCACTTGCACAATGACTCATAGAAATCATAGAAACTCTGCAGTGCAGGAGAAGGCCATTCGGCCCCTTAACCTACCCAGGCCCTATCCCCAAAACCCCATATATTTACCCTGCTAATCCCTCCAACATACACATCCCGGCACACTAAGGAGCAATGTAGCGTGGCCAATCCCCACGCAGACGAAGAGAATGTGCAAACTCCACACAGGGATCCAAGCCAGGGCTGTTGGGGGTTACAATGTATTCTGCTCAGGCCCATGGAGAGACAGGGGGAACTTACCACAACATACTGGTTGCTGCAGGAAGCAGACAACTGGAGTTTGTCAAATTTAATCCTCTGCATGTGGCTGGGCAACTGTGCTTCAATTGGGCCATCGGACTCTCGGAGCTGCTGAAGTGGCATCACTGATCCTGTTGACAAGAGAAAATGAAATAAAATTCAAATTAAAATAGCAACTCAGCAAAAAAGCACATTAGGTGCAAACAGATCAAAAATGTGGATGAGAAGTATTTTTTGTTTATTTATGCCCCAGAACCCCAGAGACACAGAACATTCAAACACATCCCAGGTTCATCAGGTGCCTTGATTAGGACAAATATAAACTGTAGCAAGTATCAGAATAAAACTTAAGAGAGCCTCCAATTAGACTCCAAACATTCTGTTTTTTCCCACTCCCGAATGCTGGAATGACACTTTCTGCACAAAAAGTGATGGAAGTGTGAAATTCTCAAACGCTGGCACATAAGAAGATTTCAAGACTGTCGTCGACACATTTCGGGATTTGAAGGAACACGGAGCCAAAGGGAGGAATATGGAACAGGAGCATCAGCCCACATGATCTTCTTGGGTAAAAGGCAAACGTCTGCGGATGCTGGAATCTGAACAAAAACAGGAAATGCTAGAAAATCTCAGCAGGTCTGACAGCATCTGTGGAGAGAGAACAGAGCCAGCATTTTGTGTCTGTACGACCCTCACCAGAGCTGGAGGCAAAGAAAGGCAGACAAAATTTATACCATGAGGGGGGTGAGGCTGCAACTGCACAAAGGGAATGTAAATGGTGATGATAAAGGCTGAGAAAGGTACTCAGAGCATCCGTTAAGAGATCAGAATGTGTGAACAAAGCTACAGATTGTTAGAGGACATGGGGCAGCTGGGCCTGTCTCTGTACCTTTGCTCTGTCATTCGTGCATTCCAATCTCAGCCTTGATCATCACCATTAACATTCCCTTTGTCCAACTGCAGTCCCGTGCCTCCCCATCCCCGCCGCATCCTCACAGTATAAATTTTGTCTGATTTTCTTTGCATTCAGCCCTGACAAAGGGTCATTCTGTCTTGACTGTAGTCTTTCTCCACAAATGCTGTCAGACCTGCTGAGTTTCTCCAGCATTGTGTGATATTCTTGAGGAGCGGCTGAATGGCCTAATGCTGTTCCTAATGGTGGTCAGAGTCCGGGCACGGACACACACACACACACACACACACACAAGCATACGGACACGCACATACCCACACGCCCCCCCCCAAAGGCCACGATTTGATCTTTTGATCTACGTAGATAAAGCTTATCAAAGCCCAGGATGGTTTGTAAAAGGGAAAGAGCAGACATGGATCCTGTGACATATTACAATGCATCATCCCTGCTAGAAACAGTGTCTGTATGCATGAGGCAATCACAAAATCACCTCTCCCCTCCATCATCAAACATTCACCTTCTCAAAGGTGAATATTGACAAGGTGTTTGAAGATACCTAGTCTCAGAAAGAAGGACTTAAAGACAATGCACTTTATGATCTCAGGACATCCTAAAGCTCTTCACAGCCAATGTTATACTCCTGAAGAAGTCATTGTTATAATGCACAGTAAGAACCCATAAACTGCAAAGTGACTGTGGCATCAAACAGATCATTTGTTCGATGAAAAAAAAGTTTACAGCCTTCTGGATTTAACATTGAGTTCAACAACTCTGTCTTCCATTTTGATTTTTTTTTCCCAACACCATCTCCCCCATATGGGCTAGTCTGTAACCTGTTCTGACGCATTGCTTTCAGAGAATGCTAACCTTTGTTCTGTTATTAACAGATTCTGCTAACTGACCCTTGTGCCACTATTAACCCATACCTTAGTCTTTAACAATATCATTATTACTTCCTTTTGTCTTGTGTCCATGACATCTATGTCAAATCTCTCCTGAGCTCCCACCTATCACTGACCTATTTTGCTCTATTCCCAATCCCCAGCAGCATAAAATTCATCACATTTTTTATCAGTCTTCAATTCTGAAGAAGTCAGATGGATTTGAAACATTAACTCCATTTCGCCCTCCACAGACACTGCCTGACCTGCTGAGTTTTTCCAACATTTGCTGTTTTTATTTCAGATTTCTAGCATCTGTTGTATTTTGCTTTTTGTTTGTTTAGTGGTGTTTGTTCGAAGGGTAAATAGTGCCCAGAATACTGAGCAAATTACCCCACACTTCTTCAAAATAGGATTTTCAATTTGACATGTCTTCAATTGCTTGTGATCATTTACACTTCTTGGAGAGGAGAGGAGAAGAGGGACCTTGGTTTTACAACTCACCCAAAAGGCAGAGCTCCTTCCATACTGCACTGAAATATCAGATTAGATTTTGTACTTAGAGTTGGATCTCGACCCACAACTTTCTGGGGTAGAGGGAAGACTTTCACTGAACATGGCTAATCCCAGCGAGGACTCAACATTCAGGAGTGGATAAATAATGGGATGAGATTATAAGAACTTTTCCAATATCTGCACAAAACAGTGTTATATTTAAAGGAGTGTGCAAATGAGTGCCTTGAACTATTCTGTGTGGAATACAATAAATTGTAGCAAGTGGTTTAGTGCTTTAACAGTTAAAACTAGAAATCAAAGTATAATTATACACCTCCCTCTGCCCCACCAGAAGCTCTGATTGCTAGGAACCTCCAACTGAGAGAACAATCTAAGTAACAGTATGAGCACCTTCCTTGTGTTGATGACAGCTTGCCGCTTGATGAAACAACCCAGGATGAGGTGAAAACTATCAACAAAATAACCAAAGGCAAGTCTGGGGTCACTGCAAATCAGTGCTGAACCAGCAGAGATAGGCCATCTCCCTCCTTCATTTCCAGGTTGGGTTCACAGAAGAGAAGCTAATTTTTGTAAATGGAATGCTTTGTAGATGCCCCTTCAGCCAAAGTATCTGCTCAAGTTACTTGTAAGCCCACTGTACCGCTCTGAAATGGTACACTTTAGTTACTGAGTACCTATTAAAGAGGCACCATCTCTGTAAAATGCTCAGATAGAAAGACAGAATGAATACGAAAGCTGTGAACCATTTTTAGTTTGAAAAAAGCAAGACATGCTTTAACGCGTTTTCCATCGTTGAAATATGCAGTTAAGTGATGGTGGTTAAGCGACTCTTTAAATGCAGTGAATAAAAGGTGTTCCTTATAATGTTGAATCAGAATTTCAGGCCTTCTCCTGTGCCAAGTTTTACCCTGCCTATATGTCTCCTCAGAGTTTCAGTATTATTTTATTCAAACTTTCCAACTGACCCAATTAGCAAGAAACACAACAAACTGATTTGCCCGAGATATGACCCATTTCCAAGGGCATCCAGAAATGCTGAAGACCTGTGGTGGGACAAGTGCAGCAGATTTTCTGGGAGTCAGCTGAAGGGCTATAGCAGGAGGCTGTACAGATCGGTAGAAAACTCAGACTAGAAAATAGTTGTCAGAAACCCTGCTATACGACACAATCCTCAGCAAGCTCTTCAATTCAAACTGTTCACACGCTTAGAGCAACACAAAACTAATTCTGCACTCATTATAAATAAAAATAACATCAATCTGACTCTGGGCCTTGTTCCGAGGAGGAATGAAATAGGTTGGATATATATTTGTATATAAATGGAGAGTGGGGGCAAAACACCGAATCAAGAAATCTTGCATCGCAGGTGGCTATTTGGTTCACGACAACTAGGCCAGCTACTTTGAAAGAACTATCCAATTAGTTCCACTCTTTGTTCATTCTCGTAGCTCTGAAATGTTTTATTTTTAATGTATTGGTCTAATTCCCTTTTTGAGGCTGTCACTCCTGTTTTTACCACACTTCTAGGCAATGCACTTCCTAACAATCCCACGCATAAAAGAAAATCCTCATCTTCCCTCTTGTACTTCAAGCTATGTCTTCTGTTTGCTGACCATTCTACCAATGGAAACAGTTCATTCTTACTCGTCCTACAGAAATCCTTCACAATTTTGAAAACCCCTGCTAAATCTCCCTCTAACCTCTCATCTCGAAGGAGAATAATCCCAGCTTCTCCAGTCTAGCCATATCATTGAACCCATCATCCCTCTGATCAGTCTGGTACATCATCTGTGCATCCTCTCTGAGATACTGCATAATAGAGACTGGTGCAGGGCTCATTACAAATCTTACCCACTCCATAAAAAATAATCACCAGTAACGTGACCCATCAGACACATAAGCTGTTGTTAAATAGCAGGAGGCTGCCACTCTCGGCTGATGTAATGCACCTCTAGTCATAAAGTGGAGGCGATGCAAATGCCAAACAGCCACATGATACATAGAATTCCTACAGTGCAGAACAAGGCCATTCAACCAATCCAGTCCATACCGACTCTTCGATAGAACATCCCACCCAGATCTGATCGCTATGACCCCAAACATTTACCCAGCTAATCCCACTACCCTACACATCCTGGGATATTAAGCAGCAATTTATCAAGGCAATTAACCTAACGTGCACATCTTTGGAGTGTGGGAGAAAATCAGATGACCCCTTTCTGGAAACCCATGCAGACATATTGAGAATGTGCAAACTCCACACAGACAGTGACCCGAAGCCGGAATCGAACCCAGGCTCCTGGCGCTGAGTCAGGAGTGCTAGCTACTTTGCCAAAAAGTCGCTCCGAAAAGTTTGATACTGAGTCAAACTGAGCAACAGCGAGCAACAGTAGAAACAGAGAAAACCCACAGCACCAAATTGGAATAGTGACCGTGACCTCTTCATTTTGTTTCCCAATTGGAGGGGTGGGGGGGGCGGGGGGTTCAATCCTCATGAGGGCCGATACTGAAGACACTCAGCGATGGATTGCAAAAACCATTACATTATCACACAGATGGCAGAGTTTAACGATGTCTTTCAGTCATCTTATTCTGCAGCAAATAAACTCTGCCCCAGTGAACAGTTGCAACAAACCCTGAAAAAGTCTTGACAGAAAGGTATTTCTCTGTGACGGGTCACTCGCTTTCTTAGAATTCTGTTGCAGTAAAATTTTTAGCTATTTCACATAATTTATGCATTACAATTTAAAGTTTGAAACTATATCATGGTGGATTATGGAACAGATTTTGCTGCCCATTATTATTTTCTTTCACATGCATTCCAACAATCAATTTAGCATTTTCTTCCCCCTCTCCATGGCCATAAGATGAAACGATCACGAACCTTTAATGAATAGATAACCATTCCTCTTGTGATGAGCATTTCTGAAATGAAAATTCTGCAATATTATTGGCAGTGCCTAACATCCCTCTCTCAACCAACACCACTGAAACCCATCCAGTTGTCTCATTACGGCTTGCAGGAACTTGGTAAGTGCAACAAGTCCAAAGAAGTGCAGGTTAGGTTGATTGGCCATGCTAAATTGCCCCTTAGTGTCAGAGGGATTAACAGGGTAAACACATGGGGTTAGGGGGATAGGACCTGGATGGGGTTGTGATCGGTGAAGATTCGGTAGGCTGAATGGCCTCATTCTGCACTATAGGATTCTATGATTCTAACTTGGTTTGCGGGCATTACCTAGATCACGTCACACCATTGCTTCAATCTGGCATACCCAGAGGGTGTGATATGGATTTGATTTGATTTATTATTATCACATGAATTGGTATACATTGAAAAGTATCGCTCTTTGCACACTATACAGACAAAACATACCGTCCATAGAGAAGGAAAGGAGAGGGTGTGAAATGTAGCAGCCAGGGTGTAGAGAAATATCAACTTAACATAAGTTAGGTCCATTCAAAAGTCTGATGGCAGCAGGGAAGAAGCTGTTCTTAAGTCAGCTTCATCATAAACGAGAGTTCATTGTTCTTTCCTGTGGCACATTACGCATGATGCATTATGTGTTGGTCCAGGAATAATGGTTACTGATGCCCATGGGTGAAACTAGCTCTGAAAAGGTTCTCTCTTGAAGTGATGATGAGTTTCAATTTTCCACTGGCTAGTTTCCTCTAGCCTTGTCATTCCATTCTTTCTTTATACAAATTCATAGCGTTGTGTTGGGCAATTGTGGGGTAGTGACAAGGGAGAATACATGTAGAGTATTGTGATCCTGTACAGATTCCTGTGCTGAGCAGGAAGTTTTCTTTGAGATTTTGGGCTGCTTGTCAGATCTTGCACACGTACGTTGTTGCGTACAGTTGCTAGCTTACCAGAAATTACAAGTCCCAGGGTACTCCTCACACTGTTATAAGTGCTTGCTGTAAAACCATAACAGTTGTTTAATAAATCATCCTTTGATAAAACTGTTTTGAGAATCAATGATTTACAGTGTGACGTCACACAATCGAGCGGTGGCGTGATTTACCGGGCGGCATTATAAATTGAAGTTATCACTCAGATCGACTTAGCAGCAGCTAGGAAAGAACTCAAACTCCACAACATTTCAATGCATTCTAAGAGTCAGTCTTTGTGTTTCAAGGTATAGTTTCTGCAATGTTGCAGGTAAACTTTACGCCATTGTTGTAATGAGCAGAGAAAGGATTAGACTATTTTTCAAGGCTCATTGTCTTATGGTGATACACTTCATTTTCCATTGACCTGAGAAAGTAGACTGCATTTCTAAGGAAAGGACTCCCAGCAATCTGCAGCAGAAGGAAGTTACAATTGTAATTGGGGGCTTGATCCCCAGGGTAGGATGGTGGCACAGTGGTTAGCACACTGCCTCATAGCACCTGGGACCCAGGTTAAATTCCCGGCTTGGGTCTCTGTCTGAGCAGAGTCTGCACATTGTCCCCACGTGGATTTCCTCCGAGTGCCCCGGTTTCCTCCCACAGTCCAAAAGATGTGCTTGTTGGGTCCAGTGGCCATGGAAAATTCTCCCTCAGTGTACCCGAACAGGCACTGGAGTGTGGCGACTCGGGGTTTTCACAGTCACTTAATTGCAATGTTAATGTAAGCCTACTTTTGACTCTAATAAATAAACTGAAACTTTTATCCACAGAACAAGTAACTCTGATAAAGGATCTTCCTGACTCAAAACATTGGCAGAATCCTCTCTCCGCAAATGCTGAAAGACCTGCTGAGAATTTCCAGCATTTTCTGTTTCTGTTTCAGATTACAATATCTGCAGCATTTTGCCTTTATTTAAGCAGTTCAACAAATTGAATGGCGTCATGGTCTAATGCTGCAACATAGTCAACTTCATTCCAAAAGCCATCTAAGCCTTAATGACAGGGAGATAGTAAAACTGATAAATGTGCTAACTGGGTAAGTGTTAGGATAGGACTGTTCTATGTGACCTGAGGAACTACGTTGGATTAAGCCTAGATAGAGGCTAAGGTAGCTGCAGTTTATAACATATCAACAAAGATACTGAACCACCTGTGGAGTATTAACTTACACCAAAACACCTTCCGCCTAGCAAGATGTTGGAACGAGCCCCGTTGGGTGTAGTGTATTAAGAACAGGTTCTTATCCAAATCCATACAAATTTAATTCATTACAAAGGGAAAGATGATAAAGGGCAGCACCTTAAATGCAGGTCACTCCTTTGAGAAGAAGCCGGACAGACAAGTCTGAAAATAGACAGACACAGCAGACAAGCAAAGTTTCAATAATGTTTTATCTTTGCTTTCTGTCAAGCAAGTAGGATGATTTCATCTGGGAGATTTTTTTTCATTAAGTGAGTCTGCATTAAGTTTCTCAAATACCAGAGAGTGGGAGGGTGAGTCAGGTTTGCTGAGGTGAACACTGATGATCTAAGTGGTTGACTGCTGGGTCCATTTTTAATGGTGTTTTGCTTCTATCAGGAGTCTTTACAATGCAAGCACTTCATCAGATGCTTTAATTCCTTTACCTTAATCACCATCCTTTAGACCATCAGATCAACATATCATAATCAGCAGTACTTCAGTGAACCAATGTGACATAAATTTGCTCGTATATGTCTGTACAGAGAAGGAAAATGCATAGCAAAGAAAGCAGTCTAATCCCTGGAACCAAAAACCCAGCTTGAAAAGTGTTACGATGCGGAGTTTGACTCCCTTTTGAGGTGTAATTCTGAATCCCCCAAAGAGGAATTCTTACCTGTAATCTGTTAAAAGTGTGTGGGGAGGTGTGAACTGTTCTTCAGTAACGTTTAGTGGTTAATTAACAGAAATACCTGACACTCACTTTGAAAGGAGCACTTAACAATATATTTATTTAACTAACTTTAGGGAACTTTAACGAAACAGTAACAAAGCAGATAAAATAAGATTCTAATGGAATGCTGTTCAGATAAATACAATATTCCTTCATTAAACAAAAAATGTAACAATAGAATTCAGTCACTTTCAAAATATACAACCAGGTTTTGTGGCTTTCAGAAACTTTTGGAGTTCTTCTGTTGATTCCTCTGTAAGTTCTTTCTAAGTTGGTACCTTTCACTAGTTAGATGGCGCGCTCTCTTAAGACATATCTGGAGCTGGCAAATAGCTCTCTCTCCCTCTCAACGCTTGAGCGGTGGCAGTTACTTACTCCTGTTTTTCCCCCAGCACTCTTTTATACCTGTGATGACCTATCAATTTTCCTACAATATGATCGGTCTGATTTTGTCAACACCGTCAAATTCAAATGTTATAGGTTCCTAGTAGGTGATAGCCTGACTTAAATTGATTGGGAAAAATTAAGAAAGACTGCTGCTGGACTTTTTGATACAAAATGTTTCCACTTGGGCCCCGTATGTATTCTGCATTTTAAACCTGAAATAGTAAACCATTTTTAACCATGCACTGAAATAAAACACTAACTTTTAAAGGGACCACACAATGGAGTTTTTTTCCCCTCTAGCATTTTTAATTTTTTTTACATCTTCACCAACATCAAATTTCAACTTCACAAATTCAACTTCGCAACAGAAGAGGGAAAATGGCATTCACTCCAACCACCACTCTCCCCAACGCCACAGAGGATCTCTTTATGCTGACCTTCCTGACCATAACTTCACCCCATCTCATCACCTCTCCTTCCTTGTTCATTGAATGTCAGATATTTCCACCAATTAAATTGTATACCATCAAACTCCACGTCTCTCAACTTAGTGCAGAAGTGTTGTCACTGAACTAAAAGCACTATCAATATGCTGGAGGAAAGATACAATTAAACAGTAACTTTAATGTGGTGCATATACACTTGGGTATGAAATACTCATAATCCATTGCCATGAATTAGTGGGTTGCTATGTTTACTTTAAAAACAAAGAATAGTACAGCACAGGAATAGGCCTTTCGGCCCTCCAAGCCTGCCTAGACTAAAACCATATGCACTTACGGAGTCTGTATTCTTCCATTCCCATCCTGTTCATGTATTCATCTAGATGCCCCTTAAATGCTGCTATCCACCTGCTCCCACCACCACCCAGGCAATGCATTAGACTGCTAACTTTTTAGAAGAGATTTGAACTCCCTATTACTATTTGAAAAATGGCCTGTCATGATTTCATGTTTAAAAACTTACTGTAACAAATGACTACAATATACTATTGAACAAACACTACTTTTGTTTTGTAAGCAACTTCAGCTTTAAGATATATTCCCCTTTTTTGCTCATCACTCTCTCCAAATCATAATGTCCTTTTAGCAAACAGTCCACAGCTGCTCCCAGCTTCCAGTGACTTCCCCAGTTCATCAAACAATAACTTCAAGTGACCATCTCCAGGCGCTTTCCTCAATTTTCGGAAAGTTCCTTAAACCCACCAACAAACTCTGTTCCAACGAGTCTTCATCCGTCTGGTCATGCCAAGATAAATCTCCCAGAATCCTTGGAAGGGTGCTGGATGTATCTCTTCGACAGAAGACTCTTGTGCTTCCCAGATCCAGCAGGGGTAGTCCACAGGTTTTTCACCTTACTGACCTCACAGAATTGCTGTCAGTCTGTGATTGTCGTTGAATTGTAGGGAAGCTTGTAATCTAATTTCAAAAATGACTTTGCCTGCCCTCTTTCCCATGATAACATGAAACATATTATTCTTGCATCCAGGTAGAATTGTCGACCATTTATGCTTGATCCCACCTCCCATTCATCTTAAAAGTAAATGGACAGTTTTCAACAAAACTGTTGACAATCCAGTACCTACAATACTTTTCTGGGACTTTGGGAGGCAGTCTGCCCACGATAAACACGGAGACTGCTGTCATGTGCATTCTTTCCGGTAAAACAATCTATCCCTTCCTTTGATCTCTAACAGTCTAAACACAGAGGTTTATGGCCAGACAGCAGAACAGGTCATATATGTTAATAGTCGAAGTGTAAAGATACATTCCCAAAATATAATCATAAAAATCTCATTATTGTAGCAGTATATACTGTCCACATACTTCAGTTTTGAAGATTGTGTTCACTGACCTATATTGGCTGCCAGTTCATTAATACCTTGAGCGGGATTTTACGGCCTTGCCAAGTGAGATTGTAAAATCGTGCCCAGAGCCAAAGTTTTCTATTCTGCGAGCTTCACCCACCACAATTCCGGGGCAGAAGAGGTACTAAAATTCTGGCCCTTCAGTTTAAAATTCACATCTTGTTCAAATCCCACCACATTCTTGCTATTTCTCTGTACATTCCTCCAGTCACACCAGCATCTCAATACTCTACTCTTCGCCTCCTGTGCATACTCCATCTCCTTCACCATACAGAAGTCTTCAGCTCTTTAGGTCCTGAATTCCCTATCTAACCCTCTCCACTCTATTAAGTCACTCTTTAAATCCAAAATTTTTAACCAACCTTTTGGGCACCTTCCCAAACATCACCTTCTTGGACTCTGTCAGCTTTCATTTGATAACACTTCTGCAGAGCGTCTTGGGATATTTTAAAGGTGCTACGTAAATCCAAGTTGTTTTTGAAAAACATAATCCAAAGTGCAACAGTGCTGCTGGGTGTTGAAAAAATGTCTTCAGCCCCTGAAAACAGGTGCTGGGATCACAGCAAAGAATTAGCTCATGCCCATCTCTGCCGATGCAAGCAGAGTACAAACGGCAAGATTCCTGCTCATTTGATTGATTGTAGCCCACCACTAAACATGCTCTGCGCCATAGCAAAGGCCCAAGTTTATGCTTCACTTGTACCACTTAATCTTTGTCTACACTACTCAAAGCCAGCCTGTACTTTTTAAACAGGAGTTGTAGTGGCTGGGGGACCATGTCTGACCTGCTAGAGGAGAGACTATGGCACATGAGCAAAAAGAGAATAGGTGCTAAGATTTTCAGACACTGCACTGAAGGTTTAGTGCAGAAGGTGGAGAAGAGGTGGGATGATATCGAAACACAAGGAGGCAGGAGGCTATCCAGATGGACAAAGGCAGCAACACTAATACAAATCAATTCCAGCGCAGCAAGGAAGTTCAATGGCCTCCTAAGAGTGGCTGAACTCAGTGGTACCATCCTTAAATAACACATCCCACCAACTATGCCCACTAGCCTCACATACTGCTCAATTCACCACACCCCCTCACTCACCTACCCACAATCTGTATCGCAACTCAGACTTAACATTCACAGCAGGGCACAAGTAGCTAGAGACAGGCCTGGCTCAACCTCCTACCCCATTGCAGGAGAGTGTCGAGTGGCCAAAATTGAGGCGATGGCCAGCAATGTGGCTGAAACCACTGAAGGTGATGGCATGCTGGTACCCAATCCACCTCACACCGGACTTCCCTCTCATTCCATAATCTCTTCCGAGTTACAACTTGAAGCAGTTTAACATTACACCTCTTGCTTTCTCCTACTCCTCTCACCATCAATCCACCCTTGTGCATTCCTCCTCTCACATACCCAAGAGCTGCCTGCCTGACCTGGCAGTGGTGGAAATGCATTATGGGTACTTTGCATAGTAAAATGCTTTGGAGTATTGGCAGGTCAAGATATCCCAGAGTCAATGTCAAGAGGGTGACACCAACTTGCCTCAGGGTTTTCCACACAGGGTAGGAGGCCACGCTCTCCAGTGCAGGAACGGTGGCCAATTCTGTGAGATAGCTAGTGGATCCATCCAGGATGCAGAGTCTGATGGTCAGTATTTTAAGCTCCTCTTAAGGACGGAATAGTGGCACAGTGGTTAGCACTGCAGCCTCTCAGTGCCAAGGTCCCGGCTTCGATTCCCAGCTTGGGTCATTGTGCAAACTCCACACAGACATTCTCCCTATGTCTGTGTGGGTTTCCTCCAAGAGCTCCGGTTTCCTCTCACAGTCCAAAGATGTGCTGGTTAGGTGGATCGGCCATGTCGAATTGCACCTTAGTGTCAGAGGGACTAGCTAGGGTAAATGCATGGAATTATGGGGATAAGGCCTCAGTGGGATTATGGTCACTGCAAACTCGATGGGCTGAATGGCCTCCTTCTGCACTGTAGGATGCTATGATTTCAGCTTCTGTTGCAACACAAGCAGAAGATTTACAATATTTTGTGCTGCCATGTAAAATTCTAACACAAGCTCAAGTTTTCGGCGGCACAATCTCAGCCTGTTAGCATCAGTCATAGAAACCCATGTCACAGCAATTTGTCCTCTAACATACTACAGGGATGGCTGAGGAGTGGGAGTGACACCGTAGAGGACACACCTCTTAGAGAACAAGAGTATTTGTACTCCCATCACTGCCACTCTGCCACATAAGAACATAAGAAATAGGAGCAGGAGTAGGCCATCCAGCCCTTCGAGCCTGCCCCACCATTCAATAAGATCATGGCTGATCTGTCGTGTCTCAGTTTCACATTCCTGCCCTTTCCCCATAACCCTTAATCCCCTCGCTTATCAAAAACCCATCAACCTGCGTCTTAAAAATATTTAGCGAGGCAGCCTCCACCACTTCAACGGGCAGAGAATTCCAGAGATTCACCACCCTTTGAGTGAAGAAGTTCCTCCTCAACTCCGTTCTAAACCGCCCCCCCTTTATCTTGAGGCTGTGCCCCCTAGTCCTACTGTCCTTTCTGAGCGGGAAGAGCCTCTCCACCTCTATCCTATCCATCCCATTCATCATCTTATATGTCTCAACGAGATCGCCCCTCATTCTTCTAAACTCTAACGAGTACAAGCCTAGTTTATTCAGCCTCTCCTCATAGCTCAACCCCTTCAACTCCGGCATCAGCCTAGTAAACCTCCTCTGCACTCCCTCCAAGGCCAAAATATCCTTGCGTAAGTACGGCGACCAAAACTGCACACAGTACTCCAGCTGCGGCCTCACCAATGCCCTATACAGCCGCAGCAAGACCTCCCTACTTTTATATTCAATCCTCCTCGCTATGAAGGCCAGCATCCCATTCGCCTTCCTGGCCACCTGCTGCATCTGCAGGCTGGGTTTTTGCGACTCATGCACAAGGACCCCGAGGTCCCTCTGCACCGTCGCCTGCTGCAGTTTTTTGCCCCGTAAGTAATAGTCCTTCCTACCATTATTCCTACCGAAGTGGACCACCTCGCACTTGCCAACATTAAATTCCATTTGCCAGTTCCTGGCCCATTCGCCCAGCCTATCTAGATCCTTCTGCAGACTCTCCACACCCTCCGCACAATTTGCCGTTCCACCAATCTTGGTGTCATCAGCAAATTTCGACACCATACACTCGGTTCCCTCCTCCAGATCATCTATATAAATGGTAAATAGCTGAGGCCGCAGCACCGACCCCTGGGGCACTCCACTAGTCACCAACCGCCAATCCAAATAGTACCCATTGACCCCCACTCTCTGCCGCCTATTTGACAACCAATCCTCTATCCACGCTAACACCCTACCCCCAACTCCATGCCCCCTTACCTTCTGCAATAACATCTTGTGAGGTACTTTGTCAAACGCCTTCTGAAAATCAAGAAAGACCACATCCACCGGCTCTCCTCTATCCACCGCTCTAGACACATCCTCATAGAACTCCAGTAAATTTGTCAGACACGACTTCCCCTTAACGAAACTGTGCTGCATCTGCTCTATCAAGCAATTCCCCTCAAGATGCCAACTTCCTTTGCTGTTGCTCGTCAGCCAGCCAGCCCAGACTATTGTCACCCTTGCCACGGTGGTGTCACCTGAGACCTGGCCTTCAGGGCTCCGAGCTGCTCTGGGTGGTTCTGCAAGGTCATCAGCAGTCCATCACCAGCCGAGCAGCAGCCAATTGGAGTCACGGAGCAGGAGCACTAGGACATGCAAAGACACATGGAAAATAGACACTAAGGGAACACACAAGGGTGAATGTTTGACTTTTGTATGGAATATTAGATAGTTTAATTTATTAATCTGGCTTGCAATAAGAACATAAGAAATAGGAACAGGATGTTTGTGTGAACATAAGAACATAAGAAATAGGAGCAGGAGTAGGCCATCTAGCCCTTCGAGCCTGCCCCACCATTCAATAAGATCATGGCTGATCTGTCGTGGCTCAGTTCCACATTCCCGCCCTCTCCCCATAACCCTTAATCCCCTCGCTTATCAAAAACCCATCAAACCGCGTCTTAAAAATATTTAGCGAGGCAGCCTCCACCACTTCAACGGGCAGAGAATTCCAGAGATTCACCACCCTTTGAGTGAAGAAGTTCCTCCTCAACTCCGTTCTAAACCGCCTCCCCTTTATCTTGAGGCTGTGCCCCCTAGTCCTACTGTCCTTTCTGAGCGGGAAGAGTCTCTCCACCTCTATCCTATCCATCCCATTCATCATCTTATACGTCTCAATGAGATCTCCCCTCATTCTTCTAAACTCTAACGAGTACAAGCCTAGTTTATTCAGCCTCTCTTCATAGCTTAACCCCCACAGTTTTTAATTGAACTTGTTGGCCAAGAGGGCACTGTGATAGTCAGTAACAGAGAGAAGGTGAGGTAGGTGATTGGTGTGAATGAGAAGCTAGAATTGTGTCCAACGGTATTGCAGTCAGATGAGTCAAAAATAGTCCAAACAGGACACAGATGGTGCTGGCGCTTTCCTCAGCTACTCAGCATATCTCTGGTGGCAAGGACTGTACCTTCAAGATCGTGAGGCAACACAGCGTACAGCACACCCTAACAAATCTAGACACACGTTCTGACAAGTATGGAATGGCTTCTCCACTGTTTAAGCACTCCAGGCACTGACGCAATCACAGTTATGGCTTTCGTTATATGCACACTGCCCATGTGAGTGTGGGTTACAGATTCATAATCCAGCTGGTCAGTTGACAGCCTTCACCACCCAGTAGGCACCATCTGGTTTGTTACAGAGGCTCAAATGTAGATAGCACAGAGGGCTGCCACAGAATGAAGGAATCATGACTGCTGTCAGGTTATGGAGTAGTGGCATAGAACCAGAGAATCCCTGGAGGAGGCCATTCAGCCCACTGAGTCTGCATCAATCTCCAAAAGGACTGTCACATAAGAGTGGATTGGGCACAGACACTACCAATAATATCCTCCCCATACCAAGGCTGCAGTTCTGGCTGGAACAGGTGGCAGATGTCAGCGAAACAGAGACTTCTGAGATTCCATTCCTGTTCCTCACCAAGACTGAGTTTAGAGGGATACTCCATGTGGATCCCAGGTGAATATGACATTCTGTCCAGTATCCCTTTCCCTGCCCTCCTCCTCCTCCTTTCAGCAGCTTGGCCTGCTCTGTGTGCCCTCCACTCATTCGTCCCATCGTGTGGTAAGCAAGGGCAATGGCGGGCACTGCACATAGTAGGAAAGCAAGTGCTGTGAGAAGAATCCCTGAAGTCAGAGCCAAGTTGTTCAGGACTTGCCACATCACCCACTGTCCACTTTAGCAACACTGAATAGTAGTCAAAACCACCAAGCACTCTTACAAACTGAGTAATAGCCTGTCAAAATCAATCAGCAAGTGACACAAAGGTATTGGATAATCCCTTCAAATGGTGTCTGGTGGGCGTCCTTCCTCCCGCTGAGAGGATTAAAGAGGGCTTCAGATGGTGTCTTACGACCAAATAAGGCATCAAATTAGTGTTAGCCACTGAAAGGCATCATGATCTGTTTACTCAGCATACCTCTGTTGCACCTGTCCCTGTGTCCACATTACCACCCTCACCAAAATACCATCCATAGAACCATAGAACCCCAAGAGCGCAGAGGCCATTCGGCCCATCAGATCTCCACATCGAAAGAACGTGTTACCCAGGCCCAACAACCCACTCTATTCCCATAACTCTAGGCATTTCCCATGACTAATCCACACAACCCACACATCCCTGGATACTAAGGGGCAATTTCACCATGGCCAAACCACCTAACCTACATACCTTGGGACATGATGTGGAGTTGCTGGCGTTGGACTGGGGTGGGCACAGTAAGTAGTTTCACAACACCAAGTTAAAGTCCAAAAGATCTATTTGATAGCATGAGCTGTCAGAGTGTTGCCCCTTCATTAGATGAGTGACCTTGGGACACTAAGGTGCAATTTAACAGGGCCAAGCCACCTAACCTACCTATCTTTGGTCTGTGGGAGGAAACCGAAGCTCCCAGAGGAAACCCAGGCAGACACATGGAGACCATACGAACTTCACACAGTCACCCAGAATCGAACCCGGGTCCCTGGCACTATGAGGCGTCCAGCATAAGCTTCGCCAGGAGTGTGCAGGTGCAACACATTCTAGAATCCAAGTGGCATATATTGCACCAAAAACACAGATGAAGACACAAATAAATTTTGCAACAGGTTATTTTGCTGTAACCACAGTGAACAAAACACACACAGTGTAGCAGGATGAAAGTTTCATTACACAATTATGGTGCATTAAGTACTGGGAACTGTATGTACCACAAACTATTACTTGAACTGGATAGAAATCCAACAAAAATAAAATTGGTTTCAAAATAGTAGCAGCACCAGTGCAGCAAGACTGAAGGTGGTGAAGCTATGAAGTTGTTTTCTCTGCAATCTAAATGAGCCAGAAAATTCTAATAGAAGGAATTTTGAATGGAAACTTCCATAGGCCGGTATCCACCAGGTAATGTCAAGGACTTGGTTCCTTATCAGATGCAATTGCCCAACCTAGAACCATAGAAAAGTTACAGCACAGAAGGAGTCCATTTCTCCCCTCTTGTTCATGCCAGCCTGGAGACATCAAAGTGCCCTTTCTAATCCCACCTTCCTGCACCCAGCCCATCGCCCTGTAGTTTACGGCACTTAAGGTGCAAATCCAGGTACTTTTATTTAAAGAGAGTTTAGAGTCTCTTCTCCCACCACCAACTCCGCCAGCGAGTTCGAGACACTCACCACCCTCTGCGTAAAAACGTTTTTACTCATGTTCCCTTTACATCTACTGCCACTTTATCTTGAATCTATGACTCTGGTAGTAGAAGTCTCTACCAAGGGGCAGCACGGTGGCACAGTGGTTAGCACTGATGCCTCACAGCACCAGGGACCCAGGTTCAATTCCAGCCTCAGGTAACTGTCTATGCGGAGTCTGCACATTCTCCCCTTGTCTGCGTGGGTTTCCTCCTACTGTCCAAAGATGTGTGGGTTAGGTTGGTTGTCCATGCTAAATTGACCCTAGTGTCAGGGGATTAGCAGGGTAAATATGTGGGGTTACGGGAATAGGGCATGGGTGGGATTGTGGTTGGTACAGACTCGATGGGCCGCATGGCCTCCTTATGCACTGTAGGGATTCTATAAAGGGAAGCAGTTTTATCTGGTCCCGCATCGCAGCAGGTTACACATTATTACACTGTTTTTCAGAGTCGATAAATTATTCCAGATGCCAATAGGTGTCTGAAGATACAAACAAAACTCACTCCACGGAAATGTCACACAAGAAAAATGAACATGCAGTTCCAAATTTCAAGGAGATTACTCCAAGTCATTTTAAATGTGCTTGGCGCTCACGGCTGATTAATTATGATGACGGGGAAACCTAATTATCTATCCTGAACTCTGTCGAGGCCTGTGCAAGCAACGTGCTCCTCTTAATTTCAGCTTTATGGAGCACAGAGCTTGCTGCCCGCTCGTGTATAGAAAATGTAATCAGCCTCACGATAGCTGGTACTAATCCATCCTTTTGTTTCGTGCCTTGCTAAACTTTTCAATGGATCCTTTTAAAACACAAGACAACTCGGAAAGCATGAAATCAAAGCGGTTGTTTCATCAAGAAGAGAAAATGAAAGGTGATCCAGGACTCTTAGAACTCTCCATAATCATTTGCTCAGCTCCTTCACATTCACTCACACTGTCCAAACAACTTCTCTCATACTTCGAATAGCCTCAATTTAACGTGAAATCATTTCATTACAATACAAAATCTTTAGCACGAACTCAAACTTGAATTCTACGCTCACAATCAAATCAAACATCAGGCTTGCACCTACAGTACCACAAGAAATACTCTTTCCCTTAAACCTGGCACATTTACACCAGCGAAAACAAATTGAACTGTGCAAGATACTCCATATAGCCTGAAGACCCAGAATCTGGAAGCATCCCTTTCAATCTCCCTTGAACCTTGAAGTAATTGGTGTCCAAATATTCCAATTGTATTCTGTTTCCGACATATCCTGGAGGTGTCCACTGATTTGAGTGATGAAATGGTAGGAAGCTGGTACTAGTGGGCAGGTTTAGATATTGACTGATCCAGGAAGGTGTCCAATATCTGAAATTCTGGCCAAAATAACAACCTTTTACAATGTCGATCAAGTCCTCCGTAGACAATAATGTGACTTTTTCACCACTGAAACGTTTGTTGAAACATTGCAAATAGCTCCAGTCTCCCGCACTGGGATGAGGAGCTATCCATCTCCAGTCCCTCACTCCGGGGCGAGGAACTATCTTTCTCCAGTCCCTCACACTGGGATGAGGAGCTATCCATCTCCAGTCCCTCACTCCGGGGCGAGGAACTATCTTTCTCCAGTCCCTCACACTGGGATAAGGAACTATCTGTCTCCAGTCCCTCACACTGGGATGAGGGACTATCTGTCTCCAGTCCCTCACACTGAGATGAGGAACTATCTGTCTCCAGTCCCTCAATCTGGGGTGAGGAACTATCTGTCTCCAGTCCCTCACACTGAGATGAGGAACTATCTGTCTCCAGTCTCTCACTCTGGAATGAGGAACCATCTATCTCCAGTCCCTCACACTGAGATGAGGAACTATCTGTCTTCAGCCTCTCACTCTGGAATGAGGAACTATCTATCTCCAGTCCCTCACACTGGGGTGAGGAACTATCTGTCTCCAGTCCCTCACTCTGGAATAAGGAACTATCTATCTCCAGGCTCTCACACTGGATTGAGGAACTATTTATTTCCAGTTGGCCACAGCAGCATTTCTAGTCTTTTATGCCGATGTATCAATGGCTGCTATAATTTAGTGTTGTTCATTAGGCAAGTTGACATTAGTATACATGCTAGAATTTGCCAGCTTGTGGATCACCAACACAGTCACTCATTCTGTATGCTAGACTTCAAAACAGAGAAAAAAAAATCATGAGAAGTTATAAGGACGTAAGAACTAGGAGCAGAAGTAGGCCATTTGGTGCCTCGAGCCTGCTCTGCCACTCAATAAGATCATGGCTAATTTTTTTTGTGAATTCAGCTCCACTTACCCACCCACTCATAATAACCTTTTCTGTTCAAAAATCTATCTACCTTTGCCTTAAAAACATTCAACAAGTTAGCCTCAACTGCTTCACTGGGCAGGGAATTTCACGGATTCACAACTCTTTGGGTGAAGTTCCTCCTCAACTCAGTTCTAAATCTGCTCCCCCTTATTTTGAGGCTTTGCTCCCTAGTTCTGGTTTCACCCGCTGGTGGAACCAACCTCTCTGCTTCTATCTCATCTATTCCCTTCATAAATTTTATATGCTTCTATAAGATCCTCCTAATTCTTCTAAATTTCAATAAGTCCAAAGTCTATTTAGTCCCTCCTCATAAGCCAACCCCCTCAAGACCAAAATCAACTAGTGAATGTTATGCAAATATTGAACATTGCAAGAAGTAATATTTCACCCAACTAAAATTAAAGAAGGAATCAATGTGTGTATTTTGTTTTCAAGAGTAGGGAGGTGGGAAGAATCACCTACACATAGTCAGTTGGTTTGTGATGGAAGAAGCTAATGTCAACTTTTTCACCCAGAAGGTGCTGGGAATCTGGAACTCACTGCCTGTAGGAATGGCAGAGATGGGAATCCTCACAGCATTTAAGAAGCTTTTAGATGAATACCTGAAATGCCATAGCATACAAGACCAAGTGCTGGAAAACAGGATGAGAATAGATAGATGTTTGATGGCCTCATGGAACATTTGTCCACAGGGTCTCTTCCTGTGCTGTAAAACTCTAGGGGCGGGATTTCCCAGCCATGCTCAGCCCAAGACTGGAAAATCCCATTCGAGGTCAACGGACCTTTCCATGGTTCCCATGGCAAGAGGGACGGGAAAATTCCTCCCCATGACTCTATGCCTGGCACTTGTGTGGTGTAAATGTTACTTGCTATTTATCAGCCAATGTTGTTGACATCTTACTGCATATGGACACAAACTGCTTCAGTCGCTGAGGAGTCACAAAAGGTCCTAAGCCCTCTGCAATTATCAATAAACAGACACTGTTACGGCAATGACAGTTTAAGGCAGTTTAGAATGCTATCAAATTGGAAGGGAGTGTAAAATGCTATATGAAAAAAAATCAGTGGTATCACAGAATCCCTACAGTACAGAAACAGGCCATTCAGCCCATCGAGTCTGTACCAACCACAATCCCACCCAAGCCCTATTCCCATAACCCCACGTATTTACCCTGCTAATCCCTCTGACATTATGGTCAATTTTAGCACGGCCAACCAATCTAACCAGCACATCTTTGGACTATGGGGGGAAACTGTATCATCTGGAGAAAACCCACACAGACACAGAAAGAAAGTGCAAACTCCACACAGACAGTGACCAAGGCTGGAGAGAAGACTGGGAAAATTTTAGAAACCAGTAATGGATGACAAAAACAAAAATAATGGAGAAATTAGAATACAAGGGAAAACTCGCAAGATTTAAAAACTCAGATCATAAAACTTCTACAAGTATATAAAAAAGACAAAAGCAACTCAAGATGGCTCCTTTGAGGGTGAGACTGGGGAACTAATAATGAAAAATTAAATACAGACTTTGAACAAGTTTGTAGAATATGTCCACACAGTAGAAAACTCAAGAAGCATCCTTAGAATAGAAGAAAATCAAGAGGCGAAAGAGAGGGAGGAAATTAGAACAATAGTCACAAATTCTCCTCGTACTTTTTTTCTAATAGGTCTAAAGGCTGACAAATATCCTGGACATGATGACCTGCATCCGAGTGTCTTAAAGGAAGTAGCTGCAGGGATAGTGGATACATATTCCAAAATTTCCTATATTTTGGAAAATTCCCAGTAGATTAGAAACACTGCTATTCAATCACTTCTCGGCCCTTTGACTAAGATCAAGTGTAGTATTAACATACTGTACTTGGTTGAAGTCATTAGGTTACATTTCAGCTTCGTTTGAAGCAATTTTTAAAAGCGGCATCTTGGCCTTTTCGCTAAGATGCAAATGAGATCAAGCCTTTCAGGAGGAGCTATGCCTACTCTAATCAGCTTGGATCATGTAGATCAAGCCCACGACAGGAGGTGAGAGAGCTGTCTTGTCAGCTTGGATCGGGAATGTCTCAACTTGCTGAGATTCTGAATTGGACTTGATTGGATTAAATTTGATAAAAAAGGAAAGGATAGAGACAGAAAGTAGAAACGTATATGCCAGTTAGTCTAACATTCATCCTTGGGAGAATCTACTAAGGAAGTAGCAGCAGGAAATTTGGTAAACCATAATATAATCAGGCACAGTCAACATGGTTTTGTAAGAGGAAAATTATGATTGACAAAATTATTAGAGTGTTTTGAGTATGTAACAAGCAGACTGGATAAAGTAAATGGAGTGCATTTGGATTCCAAAAGGCATATAATAAGGTGTCATATAAAATATATTACACAATATAAGATATGATGGTGTTGGGGGTAATATATGACAATGGAGAGTGGATTGGCTAACTAACAGAGAAAAAAAAGAATCAGAATAAATGGGTCATTTTCACCTTGGCAAAGAGTAACAAGTGACATGTCACAGGGATCAATGCTGGGGCCACAAATATTTATATGACTAACTTCGATAAGTACTGTAACCAAATATACTGATGATACAAAAATAGATAGAAAAGCAAGGTATAAGGACGATACAAAGAATGCTACATGATATAGATAAGTTAAGCAAATAGGCAAAATATGTATAATGAGCAAAATATGTGATCATAATCATTTTTCATTTTTTGAAATGCATCTTAGGCCAATCCAATTCTTCATCTTATTTTCGATCACACTTTCCCTTCTGAGTTAACGCATTCCCTCGCTGATAACATTTGTCTACCTATGTGACCAATTCATTCTTCACTGTGCTCTTACATTCTGGTATGATTTGCTTTTTGAACTCTACTGGACATGTTGTTTTCTAACAATTTATGTTCTCTTTCTTCTCACTTTTGCTCATTACTGTATCCAAAGCCTTTTGCTGTTTCTCTTCCAAGTCAGCAGTAAGAATGGTGTCACCAACGTATGATGTTGTTAAAGTTGTAACCTCCAACTAATAATCCAGAAAAGTCTTCAATCACAAAGAATATTTTCACTGTACCAATTGAGTAATAAGGGGAGAAAACACGCTCCTGCCTGGCCCCTCTTCAATCTTACTATAAGATCATAAGACAAAGGAGCAGAGTTAGGCCACTCGGAGCATTGAGTTTGCTCCACCATTCAATCATGACTCATATCTTTCTCATCCCCATTTTCCTGCCTTTTCCCCATAACCCCTGACCTCCTTATTCATAAAATCATGAAATCATTCTCAACTGTTACAGCTGCAGTTTGTTCCCAATAAAGATTTCTTACCACTCTAAGATTATTCAAGGTCAAGAAACTCTGACATGTTCATCAGTTTTTCATGTTTCATCTTAATCAATAAAACAAAAGAATACATCACTTATCATCTCCACGGCTCTTTCTGATAGCGTGTGTAACATACAGAAAGCAATTCCCATTCCTCTATCTTCTATAAAACCACATTCAAGGGCTGAAATTTCTGCCCTTATCTTGCTCATGGTCTTATTCATCAATACTCAAAGAAAGATCTTAGCAATGCGAGTTCTCAGACTGTTAAGGAGTGCAATGGAGTTCACATTCAATTGTTTTTTAGGGAGTGCAATACATATTGACTTACTTAAGTCTTCTGGGATTTCTCCCATGTCATAAACTTAGTGAAAGATGAGAGTCAGTTTATCTATTCCAAGTCTTTTAAATTTTTAATTTATTTTAGTGACTATTTCATCAGGGCCTTTGGCTTTGTTTTTCATCTTATTTATCATTGTTCTTACTTCATCTTGTATGACCTATGGACCAAGCATTTATTTTTCATTGTTGGCTTTGCTTCTTGTCTGTTGTATTCACTAAGTCTTGCTTGTGTTCAGTCTCACCTGCAAAAACTTGTTCCCTTGCTATGATAACTTCCTCCATGTTGTTCTTTGATGCATGCACAGATGTACACCCAACATTTCCTGTGATTTCCCTAATGACGACACACTTTGTTCTTGAGTCTCTGATCTTATATTTTTTTCAACCATTTTTCCTTCTCTTCATCTGTTATCCATTTCGGTTTCTCTTCTTTTTAATTTGGAATAGCTTTTTTTTGATGATTCTATCACTGGGATTTGAACATTCCCCAGGTTGAACGGTTTCCTCAGTCTTCCAGGTATTAGAAACATCTTGAATTTAGACTTTAAAATTTTATTTGCGTTCTGTGTTGAACGGTTCATAATCTAGTCTCTTTAATGTCCCTGTTTTTTATTTACAACTTCCTCAGCTTTATTCTGATGGTATAAACTACAGGTACAGGTTTGCCGTTGCAGTCGGCACAGAGGTATGTCTTTACCTATTGAATTGTGTTTTGCAATCTGCTGTTTATTATCACATAGTCAGTTTCATCTCTGGTCATGTTGCCAGGACCTTTCCAGGTTATGCTCCTTGAGTCAAGTATTTAGAAGAACATGATCATTTGCTGTGTACCAATCAATCCACATTTCCCTTCTTTCATTGGGATCACCTAGGCCATGAGGTCCAGCTGAGTTGCCTTTCCAATAGAATCTACATTTGAGTTTAGAAAAGCCTTTACAAAAATCAACATCCTCTTCTTCACCGTCAGATGTTGCAATGTAGATTTGGATAATGGCAAGATTGAAAAGCTGGGCTCTGATTTTAACTAGGATCACTCTGTTCAAAATAATTCAATAAACCAACACACATTTTGAAACTTCTTCATCCAGAAGGGTTCTTACACCTCTCTCATGCTCTTAATCTCCTGAGCAGATGTGTGTGATGCCATCTGTTGTAAAATTACTCAAACCAAGAATGGTGACTTTTAAACAGCACAGTTCATTCGTAGAATCATAGAATTCTCACAGTGCAGGAGGCCAGCATTTGGTTCATCGAGCTGCAGTGACCACAATCCCACCCACACCCGATCCCATAACCCCATGTATTTACCTTGCTAGTCCCCCTGACATTAAGGGACAATTTAGTATGACCAATCAACCAGAACCCATGGAGGAAACCGGAGCACCCAGAGGAAGCCCACACAGACAGGGGGCAGAACGTGCTAACTCCACACAGGCAGTGACCTGAGGTTGGGATTGAACCCAGGTCTTCAGCTCTATGAGGCAGCAGTGCTAACCACTGTGCCACCATGTCGTCCATTCTTGATGTTATCAATTTTCCAGGTTGTAGCAGGGATCTCACATTCCTTGTTCCTTTGCTGATGCCCTTCTTGTAGATGCTAACAGTAGCACATCGAGAATCCAGTGCCACCTGTAGTGTTTGCCTAACCGTACTGAGTGAGGGATTCCTGGGTTGAAGATCCCCTTGATACTATTATCGTTTTCTTTGATGTGCATTGGCCCATAGTAATGCTTAGCAAGGTGTTTTAGTGGCTGCCATTGCCTTCTGCAGGTTGTGGTGCTCAACTAACGAACAGCTTGAAGCCGCTGTCTCTGCATCAGTTGAAACTAGTTTCTGCCAAATCGGGAAGGCCCACAATCCTGCTTCCATAATGGATTCACTGCAACCCTGGCATGGGACTATCTGCTGGGTCAGCTGAACCTGGGCTCAGAAAAAGGACAGGCTCAAACACACCTTAGGGCCTCTCTCAATACCCCAACTATTCTGGGGGCCTGGGTTCAATTCCCACCGTGGTATCTGGTGGAATTTAAATTTGATCAATAAAAATCTGGATTATAAATATAATGGTGACTATGGAATTAACACTGACAGTTGACAAAATCCATCTAGTTTACTAATGTCCTTAATGGAAGGAAATCTGCCATCCTTATCTGGTCTGACCTATACATCAATACCTGTCAACAAAATGAAGGAGATAGTCATTGACTTCAGGAAGCATAGTGCAGGACATGCCCCTGTCTACATCAATGGGGATGAAATAGAAAAGGTCGAGAGCGTCAAGTTTTTAGATGTCTAGTTCACCAACAATCTTTCCTGGGCCCCCCCATGCCGATATTATAGTTAAGAAAGTCCACCAACGCCTCTACTTTCTCAGAAGACTAAGGAAATTTAGCATGTCCGCTACAACTCTCACCAACTTTTGCAGATGCACCATAGAAAGCATTCTTTCTGGTTGTAACAATTAAGGACCCCAGACACCCTGCACATATTCTCTTCCACCTTCTTCCGTCAGGATAAAGGTACAAAAGTCTGAGGAAACGTACCAACCAACTCAAGAACAGATTCTTCCCTGCCCTCATCAGACTTTTGAATGGACCTACCTCACACTAAGTTGATCTTTCTCTACACCCTAGCTATGACTACAATCTGCACTCTCCCCTTTTCTTCTCTGTGAACGGTATGCTTTGCCTGTATAGCGTGCAAAGTATACATGTGGCAATAATAAATCAAATCAAATCAAATATGACTCCAGAACCACAACAATGTCATTGACTATTAACAGCCCTTTTAAATGATCTAGCAAGCCACTCAGTTCAATGGCAATTACGGATAGGCAACAAATATGCTGGTTTTGCCATAATGCCCATATGCCATGAAAAAATACTCTTACAATCTTATGCTCTCAGGACTCAACCCAAGGAACTCTTACAATGATGTCCTACAGCTGAGATGATTGGCTTCCAACGACCACAACTACGTTCGTTTCTGCCAGCTATAATTTTAACCAGTGGAGAGTTTTTCCCCTGACTCCCAATGGCTTCAATTTTGCTAGGGTTCCTTGATGGCACACTTGATATTCAGGCATTCACTCTCAGCTCGCCTCAGGAATTCAGCTCTTTTGTTTGTGTTTGGGCCAAGGCTGCAATATAGTTGGGAAACAAGTAGCCCTGGCAGAACCCAAGCTAAGCATTGGTCTGAGGACTGTCGCTGACTAATTGCTGCTTGATAGCATGGAGATGATGCTTCCATCACTTTGCTGATGATCGAGAGTAGAGTAATAGGGCAGTAATTGGCCGAATTGGATTTGTCTTTCTTTTTGTGACAGGACATACCTGAGTTCCACAATGCTGGATAGATGGCAGTATCGTAGCTGTACTGGAACAGGCAGGTTATGGCTATGAAGGATCTGGAACACAAGTCTTCAATACTATCGCCAGAATGTTGTCAGAATCTTTGCAATATCACATGGAATGAAATGAATTGGCTGAAGACTGGTATCTCTGTTGCTAGAACCCGAGGTGGAAGCCAAGAAGAGTAATTCACTCAGCACTTCTGGCTGAAGATGATGACAAATACTTTTACCCTTGTCTTTTATACTGTTATTCTGGGCTCCCTAATCATCAAGAATGGGGATATTTGAGCAGTTTGCTGCTCCAATTAGTTGTGGCAGGACTTGGATCTGATCTACTTGTAGGATCACTTAGCTCTATTGTTCACTGCTTCCATTGCTTGGCATACAAGTGTTGTAGCTTCAACAGATTGGCACATCATTTTTAAGTATGACATGTGCTGCTCTTGGCATTCCCTCCTGCACTCTTAATTGAGCCAGGGTCAATCCCCCAGTTTGATGGTAATGATAGAATGAGAGATGTGCCAGACCACGATGTTACACCTGGTTGAATACAATTCTGCTGCTGCTGATGGCGCACACTGCCCAGTTTGGAGCTGCTAAACCCGTTCTGAATCTATCCCACTTAGACACTGGTAGTGCCACACAACATGACGATCAGTATTCCTCAGTATGCTAAAGCGAGTTCATTTCCACAAATACTGTGAGATGGTCACTCCTAATAACATTATCATGAACAGTTAGATTGGCGAAGGGGAGGTCAAATCAGCCCCCCCACCGGTGACTCTCTTGCTGCCTACTGCAGGCCCACTCTGCCATCTGTGCCCTACAGGAGTGAACCAACTCATGGTGCTATCATGCCACTCTTGATGACTGTGACAGCAGAACTAAGGAGTGCACTGGTGTTTATAAAACACCAATTTGACAAAAATTGCAGGAATCGAGCTAAAGTCACCGTTATAAATTTCCTTTCCCGTGAAGATTCAAGACCTAACTCGATTGATTTAGAAATCATTATAAATGTCACTACAACTTCTCGAATTCTGCTGTAATGTGCGGTACTCCTGTTTTGTGTGATCTTTCCACTTCTGGCTCACTTATTATCTGTGGCAGCATTAAGTGTAACTGTACAGCTGAGGGTTCAGCTTCGCAACAGCCAACCGCCCATAGTCCTCAGCCATAGTCATTCCTCATCTCCGTACCAAGCGAGCAGGTGCTCCCAGATTACACAGCAGCAGAGATCGTTCAATCTAGTTTTCAGTAAACAGCTACGTGGACGGATAGTTGATAGATGGGGGCAGTTTTCTGCTTCCTAACCCAGAGATACGGAGGCCAGTTGCAACATTCTCAGTGCCATGCAGTTTGAAATCAGCAGGCCCCACATATGCAGGAGGTCAGGCCGGACTCTTTCCAGATCTGCTTTCAAATCATTTGCAGTGATAATTAGCCCTTCTAATACCTTGGTACATCCCAAAGCATTTTCCAGACAATAAAGCTGTTGTTCCCACTGTACAACAGTGACAGCACTTCAAAGATACTGCATTAGCTGTGACATACTTTGGGACTTGGTACTGTGTATTGTAAATGTAAATTCCTTCTTCCTTTCCTTCTTTAAGACTTTTTCTTTGCCAGTTTAATCATTCGGCAAACCTTGTGCAGTACGTGCAATAGCTGGTGTCCACTGGTTAGCTAACAAATAACAACACGTTTATAACTATTTACAACTATATACAGAGTGTTATAATCGATATGTTCACATCCTCAGCTCCTGAATCAACCTGGCTGCAAAGCCCACACTCTGCCCAGAGATATCCTCACTCGCTCCTCGTTGGGCATCAGATTGCATGACCCTTGCAATGTACGATCCCTAAAGGGACCAGCTACTACACCCTGAATTCTATCTTGCGACAACAATACAAACTTTCATTCCTCCTTATTTGTACAACCTAGAAATAATTCACAATTGAAGGTGTGATATGTATTTCAAATATAATTTGCTTACTTCCTCCCTTCACTAACCCCTCCACTGGCCCCCCCCAACAATGTGCTGCATGTCGCTGCTTTGTCCTGCAGTCTGACCTTCGCAAATGTGTTCCAAGTTGAACAGTATCTTCATGGAGAGACAGGCCAGTTCGAATCAGCTGAAGAAAAAGGGCTCAGATAACATCAGGCAGAGGGAGGCATTGCATAACGTATCCACTAACGAGCACCATTTTCTGTATAAACATCGCTAAAAATGTTGTTTTAAGTTAAGTTTTTAAGTTTATTTATTACTGTCACAAGTTAGGCTTATATTAACACTGCAATGAAGTTCCTGTGAAAAGCCCCTAGTCGCCACACTCCAGCGCCTGTTCAGGAACACTGAGGCAGAATTTAGCATGGCCAATGCATCCAACCGGCACATCTTCCAGACAGTGGGAGGAAACTGGAGCACCCGGGCAAAACCCACATAGACAGCGGGAGAATGCACAGACTCTGCACAAACAGTCACCCAAGCCAGGAGTCGAACCCAGTCCCTGGCGCTGTGAGACAACAGTGCTAACCACTGTGCCACTGTAAATCCAACAAAGAATTCAGGAGGAATCTCTTCACTCGCATGAGGTGGCTGAGGCACACAGCATGGATGCAGTGGAAGAAAAGCTAGATAAGTACACAAGGTAGAAAGAGACAGGATATAATGATAGGATGAGATGAAGTATCATCCTATCAAAGCCGCTCACATGGAGCACAAGCAATAGCACAAGCCAGCTAGATTGAACGGCCTTTTTTACATGTGATGCATTCCATGCAATACCATTTACAACTGATTTGGAGTGATCTATTTTGTCGCTATTTAGTTGTGAACTAGTTAAATAGGAAATCACAAGAGTTGTAAAGCTGAGTAGGACACACTGGCCTCGATCACAGTACACACGGGGTTCTGCTTCAAGCCATATCATTGCAGAATAAATGCCAACTGGAGAGGACACATTTTCAGGAGCGGAAGGTATAGAAATCTGCAGAGTCTGCCTCAATTGTTTCTGTGCTTCTTCTTGTGGCCTAACAATTATTAGGTTAAATGGCTGGAAGGGTACATTGACTCAAGCTCAGCTGGAGCCAGGCAGATGTGAGAAAACCACAGAAGACAAGAGGAGATGAAAGTATTTTAAATTCAAACCTATTTAACAGCAGCAAAATATGTTCAAAAGATAAACTACAGGCGACCTCTTCCATAGAAAATGATAACCAACTGATTTTTGCCCAGTGTGGATGCAGAAGGTTATATCCTACACAGTTGTACAGTTTGTGTCAAATCATCATGCCCACCGCAAAAGCCAGGTTTAAATACACCAACATCACCAAGTTAGATTTTAATGCAGAGAAAAATAACTTAAATCATCTAAGTTTAAGTTTATTCATTAGCGTGACAAGTAGGTTTACATTAACATTGCAATGAAGTTACTGTGAAAATCCCCTAGTCGTCACACTCCAGTTCCTGTTTGGGTACACTGAGGGAGAATTTAGCATGGCCAATGCACCTAACCAGCACGCCTTTCGGACTATGGGAGGAAACCAGAGCACCCAGAAGAAACCCACATAGACAGGGGAGAACATGCAGACGCCATACAGACAGTGACCCTTTCTGGGAACCAAACCCGGGTGCCTGGCACTGTAAGGCAGCAATGCCAAGCACTGTGCCACCATGCCACCCCATTGAATGATAATAATAGTGGTGGTGTCTCCATCACCTCTCATAATCATAGCTCTGACATCAAATCCACAAAATCTTGTGTATACCTCTGATCTACAACAATCATGGAAACAAGGGCTTGTTGTGTTAATATGATCCAAGCCAGATGCTGAAGTACGTAACAGGACACAGATTTTTTTCCTTATTAGTCAGTAAATTTACAGGATGCTACAGTACAGACTTCTGCCTCCTGACAACTAATCCAGTGTTCCAGCAGATTCTAGTTATATTCTTTTCAATAGAACAAGGATATCAATAACTTAAACAAAAATGATAAGGGTGATAGCCCCTTGTGGAGCACTGCAAATAAAATAAAATGGCAAAGGAAACTTAACTGACTAACAACTAATCTGAAGTGTCATTCTCAGGGTTGATGACGCACCCCAGGCCTGGCTGTGCCCATCATTTGGGGATGGCCTCAAGCATTGCGGTGAACACCATGTACTCCATCTCAATGGCCACTTGGCCATGAACCTGGCCAATAAAGTAATGTTAGAGGATAGAGGAGCATACAGTCAGGTCAGACGACACCTGGACATCCTACTAGGCCAGGTTCAGATATAAGCTCAGCCTCTCTTTATACTCTTTCTAATATAAACCAAAAATAAGTTAAACAAAAACTGCAAAGGAGACTTAACTGACTAAACCCAGAATGTCATAGCTGGCCACAAATGCAGTCGTGGTAGAGCGGCAGACAGTCAAGTTGGATGACTCCTTAGCCATCCTGTTAGTAGCCATCTTGACCAGGCCAGGAGCAGGAAGCCTTCAACAAGGAAGCCTTCTTCCCTCTTCGCCCCCTCTGTACTGGGTGACCAAAGATTAGGTGGGGCTGAAGTGCAACCAAAAATTAAGGAACAGTCCTTTCAAATAACTAAAAAGGGGCTGCAACCTTGAACAATCTATATAAACGTAGAACACCGACTCCCTTCGGTCACTGAAAAGGCACGCGGCCTGGGAGTCAGTGGACCACCTTCATCTACGATTGAATGGCACTGCTGCTTGCCATGCCCTCCATGTCAGGTCCTCAATAGGAAAAAGGAAGGTTCCCACGTAAAGAGCCTTCTACAGGGGACCATCACCAGATGGTAGAATGGAGCACCAAGGCATGTCCCAACAATGGAGGAAGGTAAAAAGTGGAGGGCATGCTGCTGCTTCAATAATCAATTCTGGAAGAGCAGTTCTAAAGAGACTGGGTGAGGCCAATGGAGAGGTCAAAGGGAAAGGACATATTTAAGATGATCCTGAAACCTATGAAGGAAGCTGTTTTAGATTACAGTAGGAATAGCTGGTCAAACTCCTTGCAAGCAGTGAGACTGAAGCCAGACCCAAAAAGCCAACTGCTGGTACCCTCAGAGAGTACTTCAAGAGTGAATTAAAGACACTCCATAGTAAAAGTTACTGGACTTTTATAGATCTTAAAATCTATAAGGCGTTGCTGAGTAGATGGGGAATGTTGGCTCTGAAGATATTTACATTAAGATTATTTGGAACCATTTAAAGTATTGCTACTGTGTAAAGCCATTGTCTTATTTAAAGTTAAAATTTATTTATGTGTCACAAGTAAGGCTTACATTAACACTGCAATGAAGTTACTGTGGAAATCCCCTAGTCTTCGGCACCTGTTCAGGAGAATTTAACATGGTCAATGCACCAAACCAGCGTGTCTTTCGGACTGTGGGAGGAAACCAGAGCACCCAGAGGAAACCCACACAGACATGGGGAGAATGTGCGAACTCCACGCAGATAGTGACCCAAGCCGAAAATCGAATCCAGGTCCCCGACGCTGTGAGGTAGCAGTGCTAACCACTGCGCCATCGTGCCACCCAAGAGTAGGTTTATTTGATGTTACTGTTTTACCCTGTTTCTTATCAAACATTTACTTTACTATAAAATCATTATGAAGTAGTCAGGGACATGATTTCTGGACATCAAAGCCTCTCCTCAGACTATACAAATTGCAAACATAAAGATGAGGACAGTTGTTTCCATTTTCCCTTCTGGGACTTGAACTGTTTGGCATTTACCATCAGTCGTGTTCTTAACACTTATCGTCAACCAGCCCATTATCGACAGTATTCTGTTCCTCATTACTGTCAAATATGTAATGCATAAAAGGTAGGGGAGTCTAAAACTAGAGGACATAGGTTTATGGTGAGAAGGGAGAGATACAAAAATACCCAGGAGCAATTTTTTCACACAGAGGGTGGTGAGTGGCTGGAATGAGCTGCCAGAGGTAGAAGCAGAGGCGGGTACAATTTTGTCTCTTAAAAAATATTTGGACAGTTACTTAGGTAAGATGGGTATAGAGGGATATGGTCCAAACATGGGCAATTGGGACTAGCTTTGGGGTTTTAAAAAAAGGGGGGCATGGACAAGTTGGGCCGAATGGCCTGTTTCCATGCTGTAAACCTTTATGACTCTATAACCCTACAAGCTGCCTCATCACTTTAACATTCTGATGAGAGATGATAGGTTTTGGCAAACGTAGAAGCATAGAAGATTGGAGCAGAAGTGGGCCATTCACCTTTCCAACTTGCTTCACCATTCACGGCGGCACGGCGGTTAGCACTGCTATCTCACAGCACCAGGGACTCAGGTTCAATTCCCAGCTTGGGTCACTGTCTGTGTGGAATCTGCACGTTCTCTCTGTGTCTGCATGGGTTTCCTCCCACAGTCCAAAGATGTGCGAGTTAGATGGATTGCCCCTTAGTGTCAGGTGCACTAGCCAGGGTAAATGCATGGGGTTATGGGAATAGGAACTGGGTGGAATTGTGGTTGGTGCAGACTCAATGGGCCGAATAGCCATCTTCTGCACTGTAGGGATTCTGTGATCATGATCATGGCTGATCATCCAGCTCAATAGCCCGATCCTGCCTCTGCCCCCACCCCCATATTATTTAATCCCCTTCACCTCAAGAGCTTTGTCTATATTCTTCTTGAAAACATATCATGTTTTGGCTTCATCTTCTTGCTGTGCTAATGAATTCCACAGGCTCACCACTCTAAGTGAAGGGATTTCTTCTCATCCCAATCCTAAAAGGTTTACCTTGTATCCTTAGACTATGACCTGTGGTTCTGGTCATCCCTACCATTTGCATTCTAATCATTATTCTGTCAACTGTGTGAGACTTTATATGCCCTTTTCTGATCAGAGCCTTCCAGACACCTGATGAAGGGATACCGTTTCTGAAAGCTTGTGGGATTACTATCAAATAAACTGGTTGGACTCTAATCTGGTGTTGTGAGACTTCTTACTGTGTTTACCCCTACCATTGACAGCATCCTTCCTGCATCAACCCTATATAGTCCTGTCAGAATTTTATAGGTTTTAATGAAATACCTCCCCTCACACTTCTAAATTTCAGTGAAAATAATCAGAATCAATTCTATTTCTCCTCATAAATTAATCCTGCTATGCCAGGAATGAGCCTGGTAAACCTTCCCTGCACCCCCACTGCAGCAAGAACATCCTTCCTCAGATAAGGAGGCCCAAACTGCACACAATATTCCAGGTGTGGGATGCAATAAGCTGCTAACTGGGTACATTGCAAACCTACTAATGTTGCAAAGACAGTTGCTTCCTCATGTTCCATATCCAATTGCATTTCCACCTTTTTCATGTCTTGTTCAGGGGGTATCTCACTAGATGCTCCATCTGTACTCATGAAGTGGCTTACCTCAGCTTTTTGACATGGAATTGCCACTCTCTTCGCTGATTTTAACCTATCATCCCAGAGCCTGAAGTAGAACATTCACATTCTATGACTTCAATTCTTGTACAGAATTAATCCAAACAACATTTCAACCAATCAGTTCCACACACTGTGGATGTGCAACCACCATACAGCATGGCACAATTAAATAAATATGTTACCAGCATGCCCGCTACCAGACTGAAGCTTCTTCTGACCGGAACAGTTCTCTCAGATAAATCAATATTGTCATCTTCCCCTTCTGAACATTACGTGATATGCATTACTACAAAAACTCTCTTGCTCTGTTTTGGATAATTTACTGCAAAATAATATTTCAGATCACATCTGAAACACCTGTTAATAATTCCCCGGGCAGTCCTGGGTTTCATTCATCTGTTATCATTACTCAATTCCAGTGATCCAGGTCTGCCAAAGTCTCCATTTCTTTTGCCTGTAATTCTTCTGTTGTATTGACGTCTGCACCCGCTATCTGAAGGGTCTCAAAATGCAACAATTATTGAATCTTCCATCTAGTGTGACGGCACCAATAGTTCCCTTTGTATCATGAAGGCCCCTTGAATTGGTGACTGCTTTCCCAGGGTTTTTTTTTTAAAGTCTCCGATATCTCAAAAAACAGGTCTCTTTTTGAGAAATTAACTCTCGTGAAGACCAGGAGCCTATCCAAGTGTGAAACTTTCACACAATCCAACAACGTGAAAGCAAGCACTGAACCATGAATTCCCAAATTGAATTTCTATAATCTTGTGTATAGTCTGTTGCAAAGTATTATCTATTCTTCTCAGGATTAACCTACTAAACTAAGGTTACTACTAAAATTATCAAAGTTTGGTATTCTTCATTTGTATCTAATAGATTGTCTTCTAAATGTTAAGCTTAGAATCATAGAATCACCACAATGCACAAGGGGGCCATTTGGCCCATTGAGTCTGCACTGACTCTTCTACAGACCGTCTTTACCCAGGTCTTATCTCCATGACCCCACATATTTACCCTGCTAATCCCACTAATCACCACATCTTGGGACACTCGAGGGCAATTTAGCATGGCCAATCCACCTAACTTGCACACCTCTGGACTGTGGGAGGAAACCGGAGCACCTGGAGGAAACCCACACAGACACGGAGAGAACAAGCAAACTCCACATAGATAGTCACCCAAAGCAGAACTGAACCCAGGTCCCTTGGCACTGTGAGGCAGCAGTGCTAACCACTGTGCCACCGTGCTTAAGCTTATCCAAACTTTCCGCAATGTCCAACTGCTCAGCCTCTAGCTCAGACAATATTCTGCATCCGATCTTGCTTTTGTTAGAAAGCAACAGTGCCAAGGCCATATCTTGCTTTCTCTTCAGTAAGGACATAACCTATGTCCAACACCTACTTCATTGTTCCATGGTCGTATGGTTCAGAACACACAGGGTATGAGAAAGTGAACAAAAAGGACAGAAAGGTGAAGTGCAAAAGAAAAATAAGTGAAACGGTGTTGGTTTAAAAAGTTAATGAAATGAAGGAATCAGACACAGATTTAAATCAATCTTTAACTTTTCTGCAACCATATACATTCTTTCCTCTCCTTCGGTTGAATAATTTCCCAAAGTCAAAGTAGTAAAGTGATTCAATGCTCTGCTTTGACTTAGTGAGAGAGTAAACAAATAAAACTATGATTCAGTAGCACTGGGTTTACACCCTCGTAAAATGCTTCATTCCAAAGCAGAATTATAAGCTGCCCAGGGAGGTAGCAGGGTCAGAACTGTAACAAAGCTAAATCAGTCAGAGTGACACGGGCCCGATTCCCATTGCAGTACCACACTGAACTGCATGCTACCCTGTTTTAAAAAAAGGACCATCTTCATCTCCTACAAGTCCCAGATCAAGTTGTTAGTTTGAGTACACAAACAGCAGTGTGAAAACAAAGAAATACATGTTGGGGAATTGTACAATGAATAATTTGGCTGATTCACTTGAAAGTAAGACTGACTAACTCAGCATGCTTGTGGAGGCCTTTCTCATGACTGAAACAAACACTGGAGAACAACTTATTTTTTTACCTTAGGGTTACCACCAATAGTATGAAGATCAATGATTAATACACGTTTGATCTTTCTTTGTGCATGAACTTTAATATTTGCTAGTTGCTTTGCACTGCTTCCCACACATGCCAGAACATCATTCGTAAAGAACACTAAGACTTGCGGAATGTAAACGGTGCCTGTTACAATCTCAAGATGTCCCAAAGTCCTCAACAGTCGTCGAAGCATTTCTGAAATGTAGTCACTGCTGTAACATAGGGAAGTAAAGTAGCCAAACACAGCAAGTTCGCTCAGATGACAAAGAGATAAATGACTAAAAAGGCTATGAGACATTTTACATTCAGCAAATGGGGGCAGATAGCTCAGTTTAATCTTTCATCTGAAAGACAACACATTAGAAACTAGAATTCACCAAAGATCCTTAGATAGCACCTTCCAAACCCACAGCCACTTCCATCCAGAAGGACAAGGGCAATAGGTACATTGGAATGCCACCACCTGCAAGTTGCCCTCCAAGCCACTCATCATCCTGACTTGGAAATATATCACCATTCCTTGCAGTCGTTGGGTCAAAATCCGGGAATTCCCTCCCTAACGGCATTGTGGATCAACCCACAGCAAGTGAACTGCAGCCTTTCAAGAAGGCAGCTCACACCACCTTCTCAAGGGCAACTAGGGGTAGGCAGTAAATGCTGGACAGCCCATGATGCCCATGTCCCACAGAATAATAAAAAAAAAATCACTGCATTATTTCAGCCTAGGTTATATGTATATGTCTGAACAGCAGCACAGAGTTCTCCCAAATCTCTTGGTCAATATTCATCCCTCAACCAACATTAGAGAAAGCACATTAACTAGTCATTCATCTAATTGCTGTTTGCAGGACCAGTCTGGAAATAAACTATTTGCCTCGTTTGCAATAATATTACCTTCACTTTATTTTTTCCTTAATTTTAATTCCTTTTTGCTCATTCGACTTTTGCCCTTAGCATTTAGCACCTATTAGCCTGTACCCCATAGCATTTAGCACCTATTAGCTTGTACCCCAATTACTTCCTACCCGCTCTATGCTGGCTATCACAGCGGGTCGCTATCAGTATATATACCGTGCTTTCAGCCGAATTATACATTATGTACCAAGAAAAGTTACACCAGGCTGCTCTCCCGCAAGCACTTCTATAATTGTCATATTCATTCCACCCTTCTGTGGAACAATGCCACAGACTGTAACCAGGCACCTAGAACTGGAAAACCAGGGCAAACATTCATACCTAGCTGGCTAGTATAGCAATGATACGTCCTGGCCACTTTGCAAGAGGCTAGAGTTATTTGGCTTTGATTTTATCCAACTATTTTGCAGTAACTTCATTGCCTTTACTGCTGCAGATCATATGTTGTATTTTGCAGACTGGCAGATCTTCTATAAGCACGGATGACAGGTACAATTTCTCAGTTTGGTTCCTAAAAACTGGTTTGGATTTATATATCACCATTTACAGCCTCAGGATGTCCCAGAGCGCCAATGAAATTCTTCTGAGGTGTAGTCACTGCCGTAATGTAGGAAATGCAGCAGCCGCTTTTTCCAAGGTAGAAGTCCTAAAAGCAGCAATGATCTGCTGATTAGTGGCGTTGGTCGAGAAGGAGAGAGTGTCCAGAATACTGCTCTTCTTCCTGCAGTCCTGGGACCTTCAATGGCGCTTGAAAGGGCAGGGAGAACCCTCAGTTTAACATCTCATCGGAAAGGGGGCACCTATGATAAAGCTCTGCCTGGGAAATGGATAAAATTATCCAGAAACTCCTCTCCTCCCTTATTTGTCGGAGTGCCTGCAACTTGCACTCCAGATCAGTAATGTTGAGCCCAAGTGATGGAGCACAAAAGACATTCCCAGAAGATGTGGACCATCACCAAATTCCCAAAAAGCTACAGTGTCGACTGTATCCTGTGCCCTGTCATCCCTAAACTTTTAAGTTGTTTGTTTATGCGTAGCCCGAATTAAAATTAGGAAGACTGCTTTTGTTAAAGAAACAGATGAGTTACTGTTCACTCAGCCAGTTAGTCACTAAGAACTCCTCCTCCACGCTCACTGTGAAATCGCTGCTAATATCATTTTATCAATGTAACGCAGGATTTAAAACACATGGAATGCACACAGTAATCACTTATTCCACTGGCATCGAACTGATAAATACAATCATGTAGAAGACTGTCTTTCAAGAAATGAACAATTTATAACAGAGAACTGTGACCAAACACTCCTGACATGAAAAATCCTCCAACAGCTCAACACTTGGTCTTGAAACAGCCCGTTTGTGAATTTGGAGCAGTGGTGTTCCACACGGATCAGTGCTAGGACCTCTGCTATTTGTAATATATATAAAGCACTTGGAAGAAAATGTAGCTGGTCTGATTAGCAAGTTTGCGGATGACACTAAGATTGCTGGAGCTGTGGATAGTGATGAAGGTTGTCAGAGAAATAGACAGGCTGGAAAATTGGGTGGAGAAATGGCAGATGGAATTTAATCTGGACAAATGCGAGGTGATGCATTTTAGTAGATCCAATTCAGAAGGGAGCAATAAAATAAATGGCAGACCCATAGGAACACAGGCACACAAAGTCTGGGAGAACAGACCCACAGATCCTTAAAAGTAGCAGCACAGATAGAAAAGGTGGTGAAGAAAGAACATAAGAACATAAGAAATAGGAGCAGGAGTAGGCCATCTAGCCCTTCGAGCCTGCCCCGCCATTCAATAAGATCATGGCTGATCTGTCGTGGCTCAGTTCCACCTTCCCGCCCTCTCCCCATAACCCTTAATCCCCTCTCTTATCAAAAACCCATCAACCCGCGTCTTAAAAATATTTAGCGAGGCAGCCTCCACCACTTCAACGGGCAGAGAATTCCAGAGATTCACCACCCTTTGAGTGAAGAAGTTCCTCCTCAACTCCGTTCTAAACCGCCCCCCCTTTATCTTGAGGCTGTGCCCCCTAGTCCTACTGTCTTTTTTGAGCGGGAAGAGTCTCTCCACCTCTATCCTATCCATCCCATTCATCATCTTATATGTCTCAATGAGATCACCCCTCATTCTTCTAAACTCCAACGAGTACAAGCCCAGTTCATTCAGCCTCTCCTCATAGCTCAACCCCCTCAACTCCGGCATCAGCCTAGTAAACCTCCTCTGCACTCCCTCCAAGGCCAAAATATCTTTGCATATGGCATGCTTGCTGCCTTCATCGTACAGGGCGTCAAGTACAAAAGTTAACAAATTATGTTACAGTTGTATAAAATGTTGGTCAGATATTGATTCCACATTTGGAATACTGTGTTCAATACTGGTCACCATACTATCATAAGGATATGGAGGCTTTGGAGAGGGTGCAGAAAAGGTTTACCAGGGGGTTGCCTGGTATGGAGTGTATTAGCTATGAGGAGAGATCGAATAAACTGGGATTGTTCTCCCTGGAAAGACAGAGGCTGACGGGCGACCTGATAGAAGTTTATATAATTATGAAGGATAGAGATAGGGTGAACATTTGGAAGCTTTTTCCCAGGGCAGAAATGACAATTACAAGAGAGCACAAGTTCAAGGTAAGGTAAGGTGGTGGTGGTGGGGGCGGCCTGGAATGCATTGCCAAGTGAGGTGGTTGAGGCAGATACATTAGCGACATTTAAGATTTATCTGGATAGACAGGAATCAGAGAGATACAGGCAGTTGGTCTAGATAGGACAATGTGATTGGCAAAGGCTTGGAGGGCTGAAGAGGCTGTTCCTATGCTGTATTGTTCTATGTTGGAACAGGGGTGCTTTGCATTCAGCAAAAGCAGTGGTTAGTGATTGCAGCAAAGAAACAAGGTTGGGAGGCAGTCTGCTCATGCCGATTGTCCTCAACTGTATGAACCGAATTACAATAAGAAGTCTCACGACACCAGGTTAAAGTCCAACAGGTTTATTTGGTAGCAAAAGCCATTAGCTTTTGGAGCGCTCGCTGCTCCTTCATCAGGCGAGTGGGATTTCAGTTCACAAACAGGGCATATGAACCACACTGCAGCTCACCATTCAACAGCTCCTGCTTCTTCTGCTTGCTTTTGCTCTCGCTCTCTGTCTCTCTGTCCCTCTCTCCCTTTTGTTGTTATTTCTCCTTCCCATTTTGCCCACGGTCAGTACTTCAGGCTCCATCCCAGAGTTACCTGCCAGCAGAGACCCAGCCAACAAAACCCCTGAGCAGCCGCAGGGAATATCATGCACAAGGTGCGATCCTTTGTCCATGAACGATGACACACTCATGGGGAAGCAGTGACGTAGCGGTATTGTTACTAGACTAGTAATCCAGAGACCTAAGGTAATGTTTTGGGGTCCCAGGTTTGAATTCCACCATGGCAGATGGTGAAATTTGAATTGAAACTCTAACAATGACCATGAAGCCATTATTGATTGCTGCAAAAATCCATCTGGTTCTCTAATACCCTTTGGGGAAGAAATTCTGCCATCCTCACCTGGTCTGGCTTACATCTGATTCCACAGCCACAGAAATGTCAGTGCCTTTTAAATACCCACTGAAATGGCCTAGCAAGGTTTTCAGCTCAAGGGCAATTAGGAATGGGCAATAAATGCTGGCATAGCTAGAGACGCCCACATACAAATAAATAAAAGTAAAACAAAAATAAAATAATAAAACTGAAAGACGTGCTGGTTAGGTGCATTGCCCATGCTAAATTCTCCCTCAGTGTAACCGAACTGGTGCTGGAGTGTGGCGACTGAATTTTCACAGCAACTTCATTGCAGTGTTAATGTAAACTAACTTGTGACACTAATAAATAAATAAACTTAATAAATTTGGGGAAATCCCCTGCAAATATCGACTCCTTACAAAGAAAATACTAAAGAAAATTCCCTGTTGATACTGAAACATGGACATAAATATTTCATCCAAAAGATGGAACCCCTGTCCACACTGTAGTATCCGTATTGTGTTTCAGGATTCTTGACTGTTTTTCCATACAAAGGATTTGGAAAAGAACTACATTTAGATTTTGAAGCGGCAGAGGCAACAAGTTAGCATGTTTAACAATAAGGCACTAAAGTTGTATCTGCAGACACAGAATAATGCATTAGCCTGTCTTGGTCCTGGGAAAACACCTCATTTCTGATGTGTAGGGGTGCTTGGCAGAAGTTGTCTCGTGTTGTCCCCCCAGCCAGAGTATGAAAACAGGGAGGTAGAATAGGAACAGAAATCCACAGCAATAGGCAGGGTTTAAAGAGAGAGTTGCGCTGGATGGCCTTTACCAGACTCAGAAGGTCAGCATGAAGGAGGGTAACTCCAAATTATTTTGTTTAGGTCAAGCAAGCTGTGTCACTGACATGGGCAAGCATAGCACAAACTTTTTTGTATCATCATGAGACAACATGTTGTACTGACAGAATTGAATGAGTCCATTCATAATTCTAACTCTGCATTACTCGTGATCTACAATGAAGTAGCTTCAAAATTCCTATCTGGCCTTGTCTCACTCAGTTCTCTGCCATTGAGAATATTGGGGAGGCACATATGGGTTAAGTGCCAAAGGCATCCAATTCAGGCGACAAGTGGGGCATATTATTACACCCTGGGATATGGTATCGTCTGATTAAATGTTGGGCAGCACAGGCAACTCTCTGAATGCAAGATGCTGAGAACAGTAACAAGTGTGATGAACACTGGTCTCACAGAAGGATCACCTGAGGGAGTGCCAGTTGGGGTATTGGGTTTAAATCCATCATGAAGTGAGATCCCACTATCTCCTGAATTAAGAGATGAAAATGCTGCCACTAAACCACTAACACATGAAATGTCCAAGATGCTACCCGCAAAACATCACAAAAGCCTATTTGCATATTCCTACTTGCCAATGAACATGGGCTATATGGTAAACGTGATTCTCATGGCAACATTTTGCAGCACCGCAGTAATGCCAATACCTCTGCCCCACTTCTCTCCCTGCGCACAGAGAGGGCATTTAACCAAATGGAACAAAGAATTAAAGTTCTACATTCAATTTTCAACTATATGTCCCTGCCAGTACCAGTCAAAACTGATCTTAAGCACGACCTTATTTGCACTGGCCGTAGAACCAGGCAACAAGCAGTGGAATCAGGTAACAAGCATTAGAGAAAGGTAAGATTTCCTTGAAGCAAGGGCTACAACATCTGAATACAACAAAATATACTAACTTCTCCACCTTACTCCTCCATCATGTGCGCTTTCCCCTAAGGCAGGTCCTTGGCTCCGAGTCTCCTTAATGTCTCTCTACCTTTGCGAGTCTTTACATTTGTCTCTAACTTCATTCAATTTTCAAGCCATCCAACATTGATATTCTCTTCCTTGTTTTCCTTGGAATCTTCCCTCCATAACACCTCTTAACACTCTGTTTCCTCTTAAGAGATTGTGCCCTGTCCAATCTCTCTGTCTTTTCCTAAATATGTTCAGCAAATGTCTTAGTTCATTCATTCCTCTCAGCACTTCATCATTTGTTACTTCTGTCTGTCCAGCAAGTCCTTTCCATTCCTCCTAACCCACATTTCAAAGTTACTTAGCAAGTTAGTCTCCTCTTTCCATAAGGTCCAAGACACACATCTGTACAAACCACCTTGCTCCTTGAACATCTTCAAAAACGTGATGGAGTTTGGCAGTCACTGAACTATGGGGATCTTCTTCCCAGCTCTCCTTACCTGCTTCAATTGCTCAGGATCTCAGGAGATTATTCAAAGATTTTGTTTTTCTCTAAATTTCTGTAGATATCTTACAAATCGCAACAGCATCTCAAATGTCCATGGCTTGTCAATTGTGAAGTAGGCAACTTGTGGGAAATTCTCCCAATGCAGTATTTCCCCAATGACTATTTTGACTCCCAAATAGCAACATATGATCAAAGTGCTTTTGTCATGGTGACACAGTGGTTAGCACTACTGCCCCACAGCACCAGGGACCCGGGTTCGATTTCCAGCTTGGGTCATTGTCTGTACGAAGTCTGCATGCTCTATCTGTGTCTGCGTGGGTTTCCTCCAGTGCTCCGGTTTCTTCCCATAGTCCAAAAGACGTGCTAGTTTATGTGCATTGGCCATGCAAAATTCTCCTTTAGTGTACCTGAACAGGCGCCGGAGTGCAGCAACTGGGGGATTTTCACAGTAACTTCATTGCAGTGTTATGTAAGCCTACTTGTGACACTAATAAGACTAAACTAAATTTATTCTTCTTCCAATTTACTGTGACAAACTCTACAGTAACTTGACAAAACTTTGTAATTTTGTCTGCAGGAACACTGATATGAAAATTATTGCTGTGGCAGGAGAGAGTTGTATTTCTGGCAATGTAGAGAGCAGCGATGAGGTCCTGGCAATGTACAGGGTTTGGACCACAGCTGAAAATCCACAATTGACTGCCGCTCTCAACCCTCACAACCCTTGAAGCCAGGCTCTGACATATACAGGTCCCACTCACAATTTGCAACAATTTAACCCAATATTTATTCTAGTGATAAATTAACAGGAAGGAAACAGGGATTAAGTGTTTATTTCTCTTCCCTGGGGTCTCAATTTAAGCAGGAAGAAAACGACGCAAGTGCTCTATTCAGGCAAAAAAAAGATAAAATCCCTTTGTCAAAAAAAAAATGCTGAAACAAATCTCATCCGCTGAGATGTTCACAGTTTTCTTGAGTGTCAGGTATACAACTTTAAAAATAACCTCCAAAATCATCCTGCTTAAATAATAAAGGAAACTTTCTCACCAACAGCTGGCTGTTTTCCTACAATTATTTCACACATGTTCCAAGACAAATTATAAAATAGTCAACACCCAGAATTATCACCTCATCTCACACGCAACAAAGCAAGCATTCAAACAGAGACCAAAAATTACTTCTTCAATCCAATTTAAGTAAATATATATATTTTTAAAACATGAACATGGTTTCTTACGAATCAGTTATTAAAATACTTACACATCGTTACGAAGATCTTTGTAAGTTCCATTGCGCAAGGGAGTTAAAAAAAACCCTTCCCCAAACAAGCTCCCCATCTAAAATGCAAAACGATAAGATAGAATAGGGGCAGCGCAGTGGTGCCTCACAGCGCCAGGGACCCAGGTTCAATTCCAGTCTCAGATAATGGTCTGTGCAGAGTCTGCATGAGTTTGCTCTTGGTGCTCCGCTTTCCCCCCACAGTCCAAAGATGTGCAGGTTAGGTGGACTGGCCGTGATAAATTGCCCCTTAGTGCCCCAATATTTGCAGGTTAAGTGCATTGGCCACGGAAGATTGCCCCTTGGTGTCAGGGTGATTAACAAAGTAAATGCATGCATGTGGTTGCAGCGATAGAGCCTGGGTGGGATTGCTGTCACTGCAGACTCAATGGGCCAAATGGCCTCTTTCTGCATTCTAGGGATTCTATGGTTTACGAGTTAACTGGCAGATATTTGCAACAGCTCCAGCTGGAAGGTAGGAGTGGGTGCAGTGGGTTTGCGCTATAGTTCCCTTGATTTTTTGAGAGCGAAGTTAGAAGCAACTCTTTCTGACTTTGCACTGAAGTTCACGCTTTCCCTTTCATTGCGTTGTGAAATTGGTGTTTGTAAAATTGTCTGTTAAAGAGATAATGCTTTTACTTAGAGTTTTAAACAAAAGTTAAAAACAAAGATGCAGTATAGACTGAAACATTGCATCAAAGGCCAAACAGTAGTGTTGCCAGGACGACAGGCTGTTTTTAAATTTTGCCCATTTTAAATTAGGCACTTGGATAACAATGGCCTATTAGATTTAAATTTGATGCTTTAGTAACCTGAGAACCAATCCTATTGTGGGGATGTTGGTATGTCATCAGTGGTGTGAGAGACGGGAGACACAAATGGAAGAAGAGCACCTGCCACAGCTTTACAGAGACAGCTCTCAGCTCCAGAGAGACACAGCAACTGCTGTCTGTCACAGTTAATAGCGTTTAGCTCAAAGCCTCATCTGAATAGCAAACATACCAAAACAAGACAGTGATTTCAGGCAGAAGAGACAGATATTTTGGCCCTGGAGGGAGTGCAGAGGAGGTTTACTAGGCTGATACCGGAGTTGAGGGGGTTGAGCTATGAGGAGAGGCTGAATAAACTAGGCTTGTACTCGTTAGAGTTTAGAAGAATGAGGGGAGATCTCATTGAGACGTATAAGATGATGAATGGGATGGATAGGATAGAGGTGGAGAGACTCTTCCCGCTCAAAAAAGACAGTAGGACTAGGGGGCACAGCCTCAAGATAAAGGGGAGGCGGTTTAGAACGGAGTTGAGGAGGAACTTCTTCACTCAAAGGGTGGTGAATCTCTGGAATTCTCTGCCCGTTGAAGTGGTGGAGGCTGCCTCGCTAAATATTTTTAAGAAGCGGGTTGATGGGTTCTTGATAAGAGAGGGGATTAAGGGTTATGGGGAGAGGGCGGGAAAGTGGAACTGAGCCACGACAGATCAGCCATGATCTTATTGAATGGCGGGGCAGGCTCGAAGGGCTAGATGGCCTACTCCTGCTCCTATTTCTTATGTTCTTATGTTCTTAAGATTCCAGAAGACGACAAACATGGTCGAAATTTTGAGATTGATTAAAAATGTTTTCTTTTGTTGATAAGTGATATTTTTATTTAAACAGCATTCCATTAGAATTGTGTTTTTTTCGGTTTACTAATAGTTTAGTTAACCTGTCCACTGTTAGTTAGACAAATAAAGTATTATTTGCTGTGTTTAATCAACAAATTGAGAGTCTCAGGTAGTTATTTAGGTAGTTAACCATACTAAAAGTTGCTGAAGAGAAGATTGTACTATTTCTCACACACTTTCAACAGATTATGACGTGAGATACTCCTCTTTGAGTGGTTAGGTATAAGCTCTCAGAAAGGGGATCAGCCTCCCCTTTATAACAATTGGTAGTAGCAGTGTGCTAGGCTGCATCCATGTGAATTGGTCCAGCACATTTGTACCTAAAACAGGCTTTATAAATTCCTTATCATCAAATGGAAGGAGCCTATAGCCAGTCTCAAGCAAACTTCCCATAATAGGGTAGGATGTCTTCAGGCATCCTTGGGAGTGTACTTGGTGCCCAAAGCTGGCTCTCATCGCACTGACTATTCTACCGCAAAGCAGAAGCAACAGGGTCCAATGTTAGCGCCAATCAGCTCACAGCCCTCAATAACAACCTCCCTGAACAGCATCTTCTGATCTTTAAAGCATACGGGTGTGCAGAGTTATACCTACAGCAGCTGCTGAGAAAGGATTATCCACACATTCAATGCATCACGTGTAAGAATGCGAGACTGGTACGCAAATCCCATATCCACTCCCAGCCCTTACACATTTGCCCCCAATTTTGGAAATATGATTTACGGACAAGGCTGTTATAGACTCCGCAATCAGTCAGACCCTGCATACATACTGCTCTTCTTACCTCTGACAAAAAGGCCAAAGAGCTGCATTTTTATTTAGCTTACCAATTTAAAATGATGAGATTTCATTTTTTTTTAATCTTTGCTACATTCTGCTGCCCTTGTTCAAAGTGCCTACATGTTATGATGCAATCAGATTTAATGTAAAGCTTGTGACAGCAAAAACATACAATTCTGCAAAAATACACCAGCGAAACCAATACAGTCCCTGACAAAAAATGATTACTTCACAGAACCTTTACGCCTTTTAAAAGGTTTTGCCAATCCCATTCAAACAGTTGCAGGTTTTAAACTCATGATTATATTTTTTTTCCAACAAATTTTGCTGCAGTTACAGTTTTAGCATGACATCATTCTATTAGCTCAACTGCAGGTTTAATCCCCCATAGGAACACTATCACATTCTTACCGCAGCTTCTAATTATCTTAAAGCACAGTGCCATTGCCCAGTACACAACATTATAGTCTTAATACATAGCACCAGGACCCCCTAAATACAGTATGATTCTTCACATACATTATAACTTCTGATGTGTCCTGACTCAATCATTCTCCATGCTCCAAACATCTTCCTTCCTAGGTATCAGAATCTTCTTTGGGATAAAGTGAAATTCAAGAGAGAGGAAGAAACTCCCCGACATCCCGCCCCAAAAAATATTCACAGAAGTTACATCAGTCAGAAAAAGAAACAGAGTTTGAGGGGAGGTAGAAAGGCAAAGTTTGGGCAGGTGTCAAGGGCATTTTCTTTCTACGAACACAGAGCTCCAATGCTCAATGCACCAACAGGACAGGTGGCACTGCTTTTCCACAATGTTTTTTAGGGGGATAATAACCAAACTGAAGTTCTCAGTAAACACCTTTACAACAGAGAAAATTAAACAGCAACGTCTCTCAACTGCACATTATAATTAAACACAAAAATCCCAAAGTCTCTGACCACTTTGTCCTGGTTCTCCACAGGCTTCATAATACCTTGCCAATAGTGTGAACATTAAAACACGTTAAGGGCATGAAATTACATTACCTTTCCACCAGTTATCCACTAAACATCACAAAATGTCAATTACTGCCAAACAATCTCTCTGGCACTGAAAATTTAGTTATTCCTTCATTCTGTAATTTATTTTGTTTTGACACTTTTCTTTCTGAACTATCTCTTTCACAATTATCTTTCCCTCTCTTAAATTTGTTTTCTATCCAATATTCACATTGGGGGGGGATTTTCCGGCCACGCTCATTCCAAGGTTGGAATATCCCTCTCGAGGTACCGCCCACTACAATTCCTGTGGCAGGCAGGATAGTAAAATTCTGCCCATTGAATTAAAAATTCTAACTATTGTGGCTCAGTGAGGGTTCTTTAATCAGATTGGTTGAAGGGTCATGCTGTTGCTTACCCTGCTAACACAAGTCCCGGATCGACTGAAAGGAGTCCACACTGGATCACACATCTAATGGCAGCAAATTGTGGTGCAAAATCCCACAATAAGTTTGCAGATAGCTGTAAGCATAATGAATGACAAGTAGCTTTCCTTTGCTGACTGCAAAAATCAGGACAAAAACGAATTCTTCCAACTACAAATGGAAGGTAAGGATCAATAATGCTGCCAAAATCTCAGGACTAGCTTTGAACTTTCTGGATGTTATCGATCACCTTTTTTTTTTAAACAGAAGAAATAACCTTTGCTTTGTCCTCATTCATTTTTAAATTTGCCTTTTGTAGTTCAGCTCATGACAACAAATGCTAACTGTGCTTTTAAAAAAAAATGTACTTGACAGTATAGTCTGTGATAGATTGGACTCGAATTTGTGGGAAAATAACTTGAGCTTAATGGTACACACAATTATCAGCGTACAAATTGCCAATAGTTTGAAGCAAGGAAGAGATGCCCTGAGAGTGACCAATCACCACGGTTTCAGCTCATGAAAGTAGCATCTCCTTTCAAACTCCTTACACATTTCAAGAAATTGATGCATTTGTACATTAGTTGCCAATTAAGCTCAACACAGCAAGCTAAAGCTGGTACTCATTTCAGTCCTAAATGATCAGTCCCTTATCCTGAGACTGTGCCCCATGTAGTAGATTTCCCAGCCATGAGAAAACACCTTCTCAGTGCCTATCTTGGCAAGCCCCTTCATAATCTTGAATACTTCAATAAGATCACCACTCATACTTCTAAGCACAAAAGAATCTGAACCCAATTAACTCAGCCTCTCATTGTTACGCAATCTGCTCTCTCACCCCAGACATCCAATCTATGAATATTTAGTATAACTTACTCTGAAGCAAGTATATCCTTCTTTCAAGGAGACTTTGGAGAGGAAAAACTCACACAGTACTCTAGGTGCTGTCTCACCAAAGCCCTGCATGATTGTGGCAACACTTCCTTATTCCTGCATCCAATCCCCTGGCAATAAAGGCAATTTGCACGATGCCCTGCTACAACTAATTCCAGGCCAATATTTAACATGACTGTTATCTCCTTAAAAGCTATAATGGTTTACAAAATTCCCCACACCACACCGCCAGCCAAAGAAGACAATTCACAAAATAAACAATCTATTGATTGCTAATGGACTGAAGTTCAGATGACAAGAGTGGACTGGAGAGAGCTTTAGAATTTCTCAGCGATTATTTTTGTGTACACTTTCTCCTAACCTCTTAACACCTAAATTGACTTCAGGGTGGATGTACAGGAGGACAGTGCCTCAAGGTACTATTTATTAACTACAGCGCAGCCTTGAACACCATTATTCCTACAAAACTCATCTCCAAACTCGGTGGCCTGGGCCTCGGCTCCTCCCTCTGTGACTGGATCCTAAACTTCCTAACCCACAAACCGCAATCAATAAGGATAGGCAACAACACCTCCTCCACGATCATCCTCAACATCGGTGCCCCACAAGGCTGTGCTCTCGGCCCTCTACTATACTGCTTTTACACCTACGACTGTATGGCCAAATTCCCCTCCAACTCGATTTTCAAGTTTGCTGATGACATCACCGTAGCGGGTCAGATGTCAAACAATGACAAAGCAGAGTACAGAAATGAGATTGAGAATCTGGTGAACTAGCGCAGCGACAATAATCTTTCCCTCATTGTCAATACAATGAAAGAGATTGTCATCAACTTCAGGAAACATAATGGAAAACATGCTCCTGTCTACATCAATGGGAACAAAGTAGAAATGGTCAAGAGTTCAAGTTTTTAGGTATCCAGATCACCAACAACCTGTCCTAGTCCCTCCATATGGATGCAATAGTTAAGAAAGCCCACCAATGCCTCTACTTTCTCAGGAGGCTCAGAAAACTTGGCAAAGAAAAGCTTTGGCAAAGGGTCATTGGGACTTGAAACGTCAGTTCTTTTCTCTCCTTACAGACACTGCCAGACTTGCTGAGATTTTCCAGCATTTTCTCTTTTGGTTTCAGATTCCAGCATCTGCAGTAATTTGTTTTTATCCAAGGGAATTTGGCATGTCCGCTACAACTCTCACCAACTTCTAAAGATGCACCATAGAAAGCATTCTTCCCAGTTGCATCACAGCTTGATATGGCTCCTGCTCTGACCAAGACTGCAAGAAACTACAAAGAGTCGTGATGAAGCTCAGTCCATCACACAAACCAGCCTCCCATCCATTGACTCTGCCTACACTTCCTGCTGCCTTAGAAAAGCAGCCAGCATGATCAAGGACCCCATGCATCTCGGACATTCTCTCTTCCACCTTCTTCCATCGGGAAAGAGATACAAAAGTCTGAGGTCACGTACAAACCAACTCAAAAATCGCTTCTTTCCTGCTGCCATCAGGCTTTTGAATGGACCTACTTCACATTAAGTTGATCTTTCTCTACACCTAGCTATGACTGTAACACTACATTCTGCATTCTCTCGTTTCCTTCTATATGAGCGGTATACTTTGTCTGTTTGGCGCTCAAGAAACAATCATTTCACTATATACTAATACATGTGACAATAATAAATCAAATCAAAGGATCATCCTCCTCCTCTGTAGAAAGGATCCCTTCTTTTTAAATGATCTATAAAGGAGAGCACAGAGCCATTGTGATGACAACAACAGGAAACCCAATTACTTACTCCCCTTTCTCTTGCTTTAAAAGGCACACACCATGAAGCTAAACTTTAATATAAACTTTCAAATCAAAAATAATTTTTTTTACATTAAAAAAAAGTACCAGTAAGATTTTCATTCCTCAGAAGTTAAATGCCTTTTTCAAAAAAATTCAAAAAGGATCTCAAGTGAGTTGACCCAGTCTGTTCAACAGAATGGACAATCTATATGCACCTCACTTTTTACTTAGAAGAACATAACTAATAAAGAGACTCAAATATAAAACACAATCTCAACAAAAAGAATTTTTAAAAGCAAATCTTAACTTTACTACTTTAGCTGGGAGGCGATTTCTTGGTTTACCCTCGATTACCCACATCCCATTTCATGCATCGTGCTCTTCCTCGCTAGCCAAGAAAATGATGAGCCGTTTGAATGCAGCATTAACGTACATTGCAGGAACACTCATTGTTCATAATCTATTCCATTATGTGATTCACCTCTTGCACAAAATAACTCAATTAGTAAATGTAATTAAAAAGGAATCATATCATCTTCTCATATGAGTTTGAGAAAAGTGGACCATGCCCATGAGTCCCACTGATCAGCACAATATGTTTCGTTCATGCTCCGGATTTGGTTGGGAACTTTAAATGAAACTTTCTACGAGCTCATTTCCTCCAAAAATCATTACTGCTTCCTAAAGTTCCACAAATTATCAGACTCAAATGAGCGTAAAGAAAGGAAAGATAGACTATGAAGCTAAACTAGCACAAAATATAAAAAAAGGACAGTAAAAGTTTTTACAAGTATATAAATAAGAGGAGGCTTGCTAGAGTGAATATTGGACCCTTAGAGGATGAGAGGGGGGATTTAGTGGGGAGATGAGGAAATGGCTGAGGCCTTAAATAAGTTTTTTGCCTCGGTCTTCACGGAGGAGGACACGAATAGTTTGCCGGATATTAAAGATAGAAGGATGGTTGGAGTTGAGGGCCTGAATGCGATTACTGTCACTAGAGAGGTAGTGCTTGATAGACTAATGGGACTGAAGGTGGACAAGTCCCCAGGACCGGATGGAATGCATCCCAGGGTTCCAAAGGAAATGGCAGAGGTGATAGTAGATGCCTTAGTAATTATTTACCAAAATTCGCTGGATTCCGGGGAAGTGCCAGAAGATTGGAAAACAGCTAATGTTACGCCGCTGTTTAAAAAGGGTAGCAGGCAAAAGGCAGGGAATTATAGGCCGGTTAGTTTAACGGCTGTAGTTGGAAAAATGCTTGAATCCGTCATCAAAGAAGAAATAGCAAGGCACCTAGAAAAGAATGGTTTGATAGAGCAGACGCAGCACGGATTCATTAAGGGGAAGTCGTGTTTGACGAATTTATTGGATTTCTACGAGGATGTGACTAGTGCGGTAGACAGAGGGGAACCAGAGGATGTGGTGTTTTTAAATTTTCAAAAGACGTTTGATAAGGTGCTTCATAAAAGGTTGCTACAAAAGGTTAGGGTGCACGGAGTTGAGGGTAAGGTGTTAGCGTGGATAGAGGATTGGTTGTTTAATAGGAAGCAGAGAGTTGGTATCAATGGGTGCTATTCTGATTGGCGATTAGTGGAGTGCCGCAGGGATCGGTGCTGGGGCCTCAGCTATTTACCATTTATATAGATGATCTGGAGGAGGGGGCTGAGTGTAGGGTGACAAAATTTGCTGATGACATGAAGATGAGTGGAAAAGCAAATTGCGTGGAGGATGTGGAAAGTCTGCAGAAGGATCTGGATAGGCTGAGCGAGTGGGCGAGGACCTGGCAGATGGAGTATAATGTTAGCAAGTGTGAGGTTATCCACTTCGGCAGAAATAATAGTAGGAGGGATTACTATTTAAAGGGCGAAAAGCTGCAGCATGCTATGGTGCAGAGGGACCTGGGGGTCTTTGTGCATGAGTCGCAAAAACCCAGTCTGCAGGTGCAGCAGGTGTTCAAGAAGGCGAATGGAATGCTGGCCTTTATAGAGAGGGGGATAGAATATAAAAGTAGGGAAGTCTTGCTGCAACTGTACAGGGTACTGGTGATGCCGCAGCTGGAGTACTGAGAGTGTTTTGGTCGCCGCACTTGCGCAAGGATATATTGGCCTTGGAGGGAGTGCAGAGGAGGTTCACTAGGCTGATACTGGAGATGAGGGGGTTGGACTATGAAGAGAGACTAAATAGACTGGGTCTGTACTCATTGGAGTTTAGAAGGATGAGCGGGGATCTTATAGAGACGTATAAGATAATGAAGGGGATGGACAGGGTAGAGGTAGAGATATTTTACCCGCTTAGGAAGGATAGCAGGACTAGAGAGCACAGCCTCAAGATAAGGTGGGGGGGCAGTTTAGATCGGAGTTGAGGAGGAACTTCTTCATTCAAAGGATGGTGAATCTCTGGAATTCTCTGCCCGTTGAAGTGGTGGAGGCTACCTCGCTAAATACATTTAAGTAACAGGTAGATAGGTTTTTGACAGACAAGGGAATTAAGGGTTATGGGGAGAAAGCGGGAAAGTGGAACGGATCCACTTCAGATCAGCCATGATCTTATTAAATGGTGGGGCAGGCTCGAGGGGCGAGATCGCCAACTCCTGCTCCTACTTCTTATGTTCTTATGAGCGACTAGCACAATGAACACTACTACTGTTCACCAAGAATGGTGGAATTATGGATACAACTGGAAACATCAAAAAAAATTTCAAACAGTCAACAAAAATAGATTCCATTAAAAACTCAGTGAAAAAGGTCCACCTGTGACTTACTAAGGATGTCAAGGATAATAATAGATTAAAAGCTGAGGCTTATAACATTGCAAAGAATAGCAGTAAATCTGAAGATTGGGAATGTTTTAGAAACCAGCAAACGGCCACCAAGAAGTTGAAAGAAATGAAGAAAAGTAGGATATGCCAGCTAGTCCAGAATATATAACCATTTCATTAAAGTTTTTACAAGTAAATAAAAAAGAGAGTAGTAAATGGTCATCCCATAGAAGCAACAATAGTAAATTATCATGGGAAATGAGGACATGGCAAAACATCGAATAAATATTGTGTTTGTATTCACAATAGAAAACACAAGTTACATTCTAGAAATAGAAGGTAACCTGCAGGTTCAGAAGAGTGAGGAAATTATGATGATTAATATCGGAGGAAAAGTACTTGAGAAATTCAAGGGACTAAAACCTGACAAATTTTCAGGAGCTGATGACCTACATTCTCGGGTTCTAAAAAGATGGCTGCAGATATAGTAGCTGCACATATTATGACTTCCCAAAACTCCCTAGGTCCTGGAACAGTCTCAGTCAATGGGAAGTTAGTGTAAAGATAACTTCACTATTCAAGAAAAGGAGAGAAAAAAAAAAACAGGGAACTACATCTCAGTCTGACATCAGTCATCAGGAAATTGTCAAAACCAATTAAAGATTTCTTAAAAATGCACATAAAAAAGCACGATTAGAACAAGTTAATGTGGTTTGACGGAAGGGTGATAGCACTTGACAAATTTATTTGAGTTTTTTTGAGGATATAACAGGTAGGCTAGATAAAGGAGAACCAGTAGATGTAGTAAACTTGAATTTGCAAAGGCATTCAATAAGGTGCCAAACAAAAAGTTAAATAGGCAGGATAAGGGATCATGAAGTTGAGGCTAACATATTCACTCAGAGTGTTCAAAGCCAGAGGCCTCAAATTCCACACCAAGCTCATGGTCTACAGAGCAGCCATGATCCCTGCTCTCCTGTATGCATCAGAAACATGGACAATGTATAGCAGATACCTCAAATTTCTGGAGAGATATCACCAACGTTGCCTCCACAAAATCATGCAAATCCACTGGCGGGATAGGCGTACTAATGGGGGTGTCCTCTCCCAGGCCGATATTCCCAGTATCAAGTTACTGATCACAGTCAACCAGCTGTGATGGGTGAGCCACACTGTCCACAGTCCCAACAAAAGACTCCCAAAACAAGTGCTTTACTCTGAGCTCCACAATGGCAAGCTATCACTAGGAGGGCAGAGGAAAGGCTACAGGGACTCTCTGAATGCTTCCGTAAAGAAATGCAACATTCCCATCGACACCTGGGAACTGCTTGTCTTAGAACATACAAAGTGGAGAAGAAGCATCTGTGAAGGCACCAATCACCTCAAGCATCACAGGATGGAGCATGCAGAGGCCGAGCATAAACAGCGGAAAGAGAATGCAGAATCCAGAGCGGCCTACCCATCCATCTCACCAAACCTGTGGCTGTGGACTATTCAGTAACCACAGAACCCACTTCCCAGAGTGGAAGCAAGTCATCCTTGACCCCAAAGGACTGTTAAAGAAGAAAATTTACATGGTTAGAGGATTTGTTATTGGATAGGAAGCAGAGAGTAAGGATGAGTGGGGCATTTTCAAGTTGGCGTACCGTGATAAGTAGAGTACCGCAAGGATAAATGCTGGGACCTCTGCTATTTACAATCTATATTAATGATATAGATGATGAGACAAAAAGTAACGTATCTGAGTTTGCTGATACAAAAGAAAGGGAATGCAAGACTGCAAACAGATATGGGCAGTTAGAATGAGTGAGCACTTAGGTGGTAGATACTTTTCTAAAGGTGTGCGAAACTTGTAGATGTTGAAGTTTAGGGACAATAAGAAGTCTCACGACCCCTGGTTAAAGTCCAACAGGTTTATCTGATATCATGAGCGCTGCTCCTTCATCAACAGATGAAAGAACAGCACTCTGAAAGCTTGTGATACCAACTAAACCTGTTGGGGCTTTAACCTGGTGTTGTGAGACTTCTTTCTGTGCCCACCCCAGTCCAACGCTGGCACCTCCACATCGAAGTTTAAAGACACCTGGTATACTCATACAAAGACCATAGAAAATTTAGCATGCAAGTACAGCAAACGATTAAGAAAGCAAATGGTGCGTTGGCCTTTATTTCAAAGAAATTGGAATCACAAAGTTGAAGAAATTTTGCTACAACCTTACAAGGTTTTGGAGAAACTGCACCAGGAATACTGTGTGCAGTTTCGCCCTCCATATTTAAGGATGGATATACTTGCACTACAGGCAATATAGCAAAGGTTCATTAGATTGGTCCCTGGGATAAAAGGGTACTCTGTGATGAAAGACTGAGTAATATTATTCTATATTTTACAGAATTTAAAAGAATGGGAGGTGATCTAACCAATTCATTCAAGATTGACAGACTAGCTATTCAGATATTGTTTCCCCTAGCTGGGGAATCTGGAAGAATGGGGCACAATTTGCAGAAAAAGAGGCCAATCGTTTAGGACTGAGGTGCAAAGAAATGTCTTCTCTCAAAGGGTTATGGGTCTTTGGAATTCTCTCCCCCAGAAGATAATGGATGGATAATGATTTAATATATTTAAGGTGGTGGGTGTCTCAAAGTATCAAGGAATGTAGGGTAGCAGGGAGGAAAAGTGAATTTGATGTCCAAGATCAGCCATGATGGTACTGAACGGTGGAGCAGGTTTGACAAGCCACATGGTTGCTCCCATCTCTTTTCTTCTTAAAATCATCAACATACATTAGTTTTAATTCACTTTCAGGATACGGATGTGTTATCAGACAACAAATTTTATGAAACTGAGCACACAAAATGGAAACAAACTAAAGCTATCCTCAGAGCCCTCCACTAAAATCACAAAGTAACAGACACTGATCAGTAGGCAAGAGCGTGCAAATGAGGGCTAGCACATAAGGGAAATTGGACAGGATGGCACCTACAGGAACTAAATTAAAGAACACATCCCCACCCCATCAAAATCAGCACTTCTAAACCAGTCAAACAACCCATGGAGACACCTAAAATTAACACCGTTAAGGAAGCATGGCTGGCCCCTCAAAACTCTTGAGATCAATAACACACCTATGGTTCAAACCCCAGAGATTCCAGATCATTGATAACCAACCAGACAAAAACGATTAACACACTTAAAACAATTGCTCCAACACTCAAAAACATCGAAACAGGATGGCTGAAGTCAAATACTGTAAATAAAGGATTAGCATTTGAAACGTGAAGTTCAGGTATAACTGTAGCCCGTTGTGGGGGAGTCTTTACAGCACTTTTGGGACAGTCCGACTGTATGTCCTGAATGTGCTTCTCCGTCGAAGTAAAGAAAATAAAGCTGTGCCGTTATTGAACTTCAGCCTGAGTCCGTAGTGGTCGTTTTGCCCACTCACGCTAACAATTGGGGTCTCGTCCGGGATCGCGACCATCGCTGGAACGCTGTCTCCTGGCACTGGGTGAGTATCTTTACTCATTTCATTGAACCCGCGGAATATTAGTGTCCCAGTGTCAGAGCGGTGTTTCACGGCTGCCGCAATCTGAACTTGTGAACAGGGTCCGTTCAGTAGCTGCACAGCGGTAACGTGGGTTTAAGTTTCTTTTTGGGCGGGCGGCTGGGATCGCGAACTGTGATTCATTGTGTTATTTTTACATTCCGCTGACCCCCGACCACAGACTGACTGCCCACTAGGGGGCCCGACAGAACAGGTGTTACAGAGTAGGAATACTACACTGGGATTTAAGGTTCAGGGACAGCACCCTGGGATTTAAGGTTAAGGAGGTTTCGGGCCACTGGGATCGGACTCACGGAGTTCGGTATGCGTCCAGGCGCTGCAAGTCGGTGAGGACCTCTGCAGGCGCGAAAGATCAGGCCACTGGGGGCAAAATCCGCGAGGAATTTGCTACATGTCCGGGTGCTACTAAGTCTGGAGCCTCTGTGAGTGCCTCGACCACTACAAGTAGGAGACCTCTGGTAGCATGAAAAAACGGCTACACATCGGGGGACTCCGACCTGCAGTCGACTACATGCCAGTCCGCACCCAGGTCCAGGTGACTCCCTGGGAGATAGGGAAACGGCTGCCCTCTGAGAGTCAATTTAGCGATAGGAGTTTGGGTAGGAGCTCGTGGCCCCGGTCACTGTAGTCGGTAGTCTCTCCGTACGCTGCAGCCCCTGCGGAGAGGCTGTACAGAGCTCATCCGCCTCTGAGAGCAACAATCTCCCCGCTACACGCAGGTCGGGCTCTGCGAGTTGTCACTGAAGGTACAAACGTACTAACAGTGGGAACACAAGATCGTAATCCAATCAGAGATACACACACAAGTATTTGTGAAAGCATTAGAGCCAGGGTTGGTACACTACTGACCCTAGTAAAGGAAACTAACATGGATAACAACAGTACCACCTTTGAATGGGGACCAGAAGAGTCCCTCACCCGCAATCTGGTGGAGAAAAACAAGAATCTAATTAAAAGCATGATGAAGGCAGGGTGGAAACCTCGAAACCCAACGGGAATGGTGGGCGAAAGAGAAAAGGAGCAAGGATGACAAGGCTTGGATCCTAATATTAAAGGCTCATGTCACCCTTGCAGGACGAGTTCATAAATATGTACAAGGCAAGCAGGAACAAGCTGCACAGCAACAACACGCCGCTGTGATGGCCGCTAACCCTGTGCTGCCAGCGCTGTCCAACTTCTCACGCGAACCTCCGAGTGAGGAGTGTCCCAACTGGGAATGTTTAGTGGATGAAACGGGTCCACTATGCCCAACAGGGGGGAGCATTCCACCTACCACCGACCCCCCCCATCCCAGAGCGTAATGGCAGCCCCCATTAAAATTGAGTGTGTCCCCGGGGGGGCAAGGGGGAGATGGGCGAGGGCGATCAGCCCAGGCTCGGATAAAGATGACATATGTATCCCTTACCCCGGGGGACACCATGAAACTGCTGGACAAACTCCCGACCCTCCAGCCCAGACACAGTAACGCGATCTTCTGGCAAAAACTTAAGGAGATGCAAATGTGTTACAATTTACATAACCGGGACATAGCAGGGCTTGTAAGAGCCAAAATGCTGGAGAGTTATTGGGCCTGTCTTCAGGTAGAGCACCAGAACGGGACCTGGTGTGCGAACCTGAACGAGAGCTGCCGAGAGCAAGACCAAACTCTGATGGATATTAAAGATGATATTACCCAACCCCTGGGGCGAGTCCCCGTGAGCTGGAACGCAATCGTAGGGATAGTGCAGGGGAAGGAGGAAGGAGCCCAGGAATACGGGCGACGGAAATTTGACGCCTTTTTGGCCCATGGGGGAATGCCCGATGCCGATAGACAGAACCCCACAGTCCTCCAGCTATATAAGGACGGGCTGAGCCCAGCACACCAAGCAATCCTAAAGACCAGGTTGGTAAACTTCAACACCTTTGACAAACTAGAGAACTGGGCTATTACTGTAGACAACAAACAGAGAAAGATCCAAAGCACTAGGGCAGGGGTATCTTCCCTGGGAACTGACGGAGGGGGCTGCGATAGGTGTGGGAAACCTGGTCATTATAGAAAGGACCGCCGAGTCCAGACGCCCCAACCCTCCCACATATGCCACAATTGCTGCAGGACTGGACACAACGAATCAGCTTGCCATAGCAGGAGGTTCCCGAGGAGAGAGAGAGAGAGCCCCCCAGGTACGACCAAACCCCGGCAAGCGCCTCCGACCTGAAAGAGAACAAAGTCATTTCCGATACTGCACACCTCAGCCACCAGCAGCTGCTGGATATTATACAGACTCTGGCGGAGCAAAAGACCGCATGAATTGCGTCGGCCCCCACCCCGGGAGTCGACCCCCACATCTGGGTTAACGCATCGTTAGGGGGCCGGCGATGCAAAATATTAATAGATACTGGGGCCGCGATATCCCTCACCAACATGGCACTTCCTACAACCCACCGGTCCATCGTAGTAGTGGGAATAGGGGGAAATAGAACTCCAGCTCACCAGAGCGAGGCAATCCTACTAAAAATTGAGGACATCTCACTCCCAGTACACTTCTGGGTATGCCCGAATCAGGAGTGAACGATCTTGGGAATAGACCTCCTGGGGGAGTTAGGGGCGGTGGTGGATGCCTTTAACAAGTGCCTACTGAGGACTGCAAAAAAGGAACACAAAAGTGGGATTCAGGGATACTGGGTCCCCAACAGAAACGTGGCTGCAGTCTGGGCAGGAGACCACACATACACAGCCTGAGACTGGGGAAAGGAAGGGATAGTAGGGCTTCTATACTAATCATTACCCCAAGTCTGGGCAGCGGAGAAACAAGACTGCGGCCTCGTAAAAATCCCTCCCCTACACATACACGGGCCAATCCACACCCCTCACAAACAATACCCCATAAAGCCCGAGGCGCTACAGGCCACTGAGAAAATCCTTCAGGCCAGGGTATTTTAAGACCTACAGTGTCCAACACTAACTCCCCGATACGGCCAGTCCGTAAGCCAGACGGAAGTTACCGACTGCCCATAGACTACACTGCCCTAAACAAAATAACCCCGAAAGAACACCCCATAGTCGCGAGTCCATCCACTATTTTTAACGGACTCCGACCTGAACATGGTATTTTCTCTGTGTTAGACATAGCAAACGGGTTCTGGTCCATCCCGCTTCACACGGACTCCCAGGAAAGGTTCGCCTTTACCTGTGGAGGGAAACAGTACACATGGACACGCCGCCCCCAAGGGTTCCACAGCAGCCCCAACATTTTCCACCGAGTTATGAGTGAGGCCCTTGAGGACTGCGATCTGTCCCCATATAGAAGTACCTTCCTCCAATATGTGGATGACATCCTTGTTGCCTCCATCAACCTCACAGGACATATAGAAGCCCTGTCCACAATCCTACGTGCTTTGCAGGCTGCGGGGTTTAAAATCAACCCAACAAAGGTACAGATTGCACAACAGGGGGTCCGGTATTTAGGACACAACATAAGTCAAGGAAAGAGAGCCCTCCCCTCCGATCGGAAGACCGGGATTATAAATATGCCCCGTCCAAACACAGTCAAAGGGGTGCGTAGAGTTATGGGACTCTTTAACTACTGCCGGAATTTCATTGACCAGTTCGCATCCCTGGCTGAACCAATTCAGCGGCTGATCAAAGGGGGAAAGCCAGGAGCAGGAATCATCGAGTGGGGACCCGAACAGGAGGTAGCATTCACCCGCCTAAAATCAGGACTATTAGCAGCTCCAGCCCTACGCCTGCCTAACATAACCAAACCCTTCCACCTCTTCTATGGCTCAGAGGAGGGATTTTATAGCTCCATGGTAACCCAAGAATACGGGGGTACCGTGCAACTGGTGGCATATTATTCCACCCGACAATCCCCAGTAGCCCAGGGACTGCACAAGCGTGTGGCGGCCCTAGATTGTGCTGCCTGGGCAGTCAGGGTATGTGAACCGATTACTATGTCAGGACAACTCATTTTACACATGAAACACACCATCGTTGAGCTCCTGAATACAGGCCGACTCCGGACTGTTTCGGATGCCTGAAGGGCCAATTGGGAAGTGGTACTCCTCCCCCAAGACCGGTCCATCCAGATAGTGCGGGACACTGGGAAGAACCCCACTGAGGGACTCCTATCAGAGGGAAGTCCATACTACTGCCCGATTAACCCAGACATTGAAGAGGAGGGAGGGATTAATGACCAACCCCTAGATAACCCCGACCTCATACTGTACGGGTCCCAAAGACGAGTAGACGGACAATACCACACAGGTTGGGCAGTAGTAGACCAAAAAGGGACACCGGTAGCAAAAGACACTTTGGGTGGGGAGACCTCAGCCCAAGTGGCCGAACTCATAGCCCTCACGGAAGCCCTCAAGGCAGGGAGGGGAAAGCGAGTAAATGTGTATACTGACAGCCAATATGCGTTTGGTTTGGGGTGGTCCACGATTACATGATGGCCTGGAAAAGGCACGGGTTTATCACCACAGCGGGGGCCGCATAAAGCACAAAAATATAATCCCAGACCTGGTAGCTGCAGCCAGGCTGCCCTCAGAAGCAGCCGTAATTAAGATAAAAGCCCACCAAAGAGTAAAGACAGCGGAACAAAAAGGGAACCGACTAGCAGACGTTACGGCCAAGGCTGCAGCTGGGGAAGCCCTCCCGCACGTAGCCGCCACCACAACAGCACCCTTGGAGGAAGTAGATATTTATAAGCTGCAGGGTAGTACCAGCCCAGATGAGGTGGCACAGTGGGAACGGGCAGGGGCATCCAGGGACAAAGATGGAGTGTGGCGCAGAGGGCACCAAGTAGTCGCCCCCTCATTTATACACACCGAACTACTCCGACTCCACCACGAGCCGGACCACTCCGGTCGGGATGGGACCCTGGCCCGACTATCAGCTGATTGGTGGTGGCCAGGGATGGGACGGGTTGTAGCCAAACACTGCCAGCGCTGTATCATATGCGCCCAGCACAACCCCGGCCAACCCCTGAGAGTCAAACTGGCCCACCAACCCCGACCAAAAGGACCCTGGGAAAACCTGCAGATCGACTCCATAGGCCCCCTACCCACTAGCCGAGGGAAGAAATATTGTTTAGTCTTCATCGATCAATTCACCTGCTGGGTGGAAGCATTCCCAACTCGGGATTGCAAAGCCACCACCGTAGCCCACATCCTAGCATACGAAATCATCCTGAGGTGGGGAGTCCCACTACAACTAGACTCCGACCAAGGAACCCACTTCACAGGCAAAATAACGAAACAGGCTTGTAAGACCCTGGGAATCCGACAGCGATTCCATATCCCATACCACCCTCAGAGTACTGGGATGGTCGAGCGAATGAACCGCACACTTAAAAACGCAATTGCTGAGACAGGTCAGGGGTGGGTAGATGTCCTTCCCTGTATTTTAATGCACCTACGAGTAACCCCCGGTCGCACTATAGGACTTACACCATTTGAATTAATGACGGGGAGGACAATGAGACTCCCAGAAAACATAGCGGTAGGAGGAGAAGAACTGGCACCCCTCCGGGATAAAATGAAAAGATATGTGCAACAGTTAAACCACCAACTCAGAGAGCTGCACCACGCAGCCAGAGACCAACAGGCTACAAAAGACCAGGTTAGGAAACATGACATCTGCCATACCCCCACACTTCCCCAGGTAAGGGACAAGGTTTTGGTCCGAGTTGCCCCCAATCAAACAGGGTTCGCACCGAAATGGGTAGGACCCCATGAAATTATCCTCACCGGCGACACATGTGCCTGTGTTGACATCAAAGGGAAAGGCTGCTGGAAACACTGGTCACAGCTAAAGGCATACCACCCAGGGGCGAGGGCAGGGGCAGGGGGGCGGGAGGGGAGACAGGACAGACTGACTGTAAAGACAAGAGTAGTCCGTCGACATAAACGGGCCACATATCGACCCATAACAAACCGCCTCTATCCACACAGCGGAGATCGAATTAACAATCCTCATCTCTAGGACGGAGGAGAGCCATGGGGCATGCCTAAGTAGATTGGTTTATAGAGATTAGTTAATATTAAGATTCTAATACCTGGCGGCCACCAGGCTTTGTGTACCCTTCCTACCCCTCTCCAGGATGATAACCACTTTGAGGATGGCCCTATCCGTGATCTTCTTGTCAAGGTTCACCATCCAGCGATACACCACCTATCAACAATCCCACGGAATAATATTCAATACATCCGAGGCGTTGTACGTGCCGGCAGCACCATACCCCGAGAACAACAGAATATATTCCAATGCATGGCTACAAGTCCACCCAGGTCTCGATGTGACCTGCTTCACCTGCACATTGGATACATGTTTGGGTCTTATCCAACGGCCAGACTCGCCGAGCGACTCTGGCTGCACCTTCGGAACGATCTGTGCCCTTCCCGAGGACCCACGGATCCAGCCACAAAGAAACATCTTGAAACCGGACACTGATATTTGTGGGTACTATGGACTAGTTGAGGCTCCAGTGGTCTCACTATATGTATGTTTTGCACTTCCAACAACACGTGCCCCCACGACCACGACACCCGAAATCTTACCCTGCCCCTTGCTGAGCGGGGGGCCGGAGGGAGGACTGGTGTTGTGGAACGAGGGAGAAATTGTATATGACAATGTGAAACAAGAAATCGTGCCTGTTCTGATCAATATGTCAGGGATCCAGGTACCAGGATACTGTTCAGAACAGACACGAGACATGTACCAAATTCTAGGCAGGGAAACTATAAAGCGGGCTATCGATGCGATGGGAGCAACACACTACAGAGACAACACACACACACAGAAGCAAAAGGGGCATAGTCAATGACATCCTCACAGGGATAAACACCGGATCCAGCGTGGTTAACTCAATTGACATCCAGGGATTCAATAATAAGATAGAACAGTTGAAGGGAGTGATGAAAGATATCCTGCAATGGTCACTAGCCCAACAAGCCGAGCAGGCTCTTTTGGGGGAGAGGGATGCCCATACTCCACTAGATGGAATCACAATATTAGAAACACACGCCCATACCATTAACCACCTTATAGATAGAGAGGGAGAAAACACTGCCCAGGTACAACAGGGACAGCTGTGCCATGCGTATGGTCAGTGGATGATAGGTCAATTAAGGCATAATTTGGACCAGGTACACAGGGGGGAGGTGCCCGATTGGATTGACAGCACCCGGCTAGCACAGCTCGCAGATCAGAAGTGGGTGCTGGATAGCCGAACGTTGAAAGGAATGACACGGGTGTATCCAGTGATCCCCGACTGCGAGGTTAGCGAGAGTACGGGAGTAGGGATGGTCCTATTGATTCCAATAGTTACACCAGACTCGGGACCATTCCCTATCTTCCAGATTGAAAACATCAGTGTTGTTAGAGGCAATACTGCCCTCCGCTACCATATAACCGAAGTTACGGCCATCTCAAGGCATGGCGTGATGTTCAGTACCTCCCTCTCGGGATGCAAACAAAGGGGAGAGATAACCATTTGCCTTCACCCACTGAGACAAGGAGAGGCAGCGGAATGTGGGTTTAATAAAACGCAGGGCTGTACCCTAGAAATTACACCCACCGATCCACACTTTGCCCGGGCAGGATATGGAGGATGAGGCAGGTATTGTGTAGCCACAACAAGAACATCCTTCATATACAACGGGCTGACATGCCCGATCCCCAGCCCAAACTTCTGCTTCACCCCTCACAGACCGGTCACTATTGGCCAGGTCCACATCACCGACGTCCGAAGTAGACAGATCCTGACACTTAATGCCACGGACCCATTGAGAGACGACCTCAAATATTACCGAGAGCCAGAACACGCTCCAATCCCACACTTAGAAGTTCTGAGAGAGCTCCGTCTCAAAGTTGGACACTCTATTCGATTATACCACCAGCTACAATCACATATCAAAACCCTAGAGCATAACACAGAGCCAGACATGGGTTCAGAGGGTGTGGGACTGGGGTCTAAATGTAGACATTCACCCCTGGATCCAGATAATCTCGCACATGCTGGTTGCCATCCAACTCATACTGGCAATATCCTGGGGGGTTATAATGTGCTATACATACCGCCAGCGCAAGAAAACCAAAACTAGGAGGGAACTAATCAGAATGATTGGCAATATGGGACAATTAACAAATTGGGAAGACTTCTCCCGCATACACAGAATTTGACAAACCCGGGGCTCCCCTAAACTGTACGACTTCAGCGTGCAAATGCAGGGAGCACCGGGCACAAAATTTGTTAAGAAAATCGGTCTGAGGGAGGCGGAACAATCCGTTCCCGACAGACAGAGGGGAACTGTTATCGGACAACAAATTTCATGAAATTGGGCACACAAAATGGAAGCAAACTAAAGCTGTCCTCAGAGCCCTCCACTAAAATCACAAAGTAACAGACACTGATCAGTAGGCAAGAGCATGCTTTTAGAATGCAAATGAGGGCTAGCACATAAGGGAAATTGGACAGGATGGCACCTACAGGAACTAAATTAAAGAACACATCCCCACCCCATCAAAATCAGCACTTCTAAACCAGTCAAACAACCCATGGAGACACCTAAAATTAACACAGTTGAGGAAGCGTTCCTGGCCCCTCAAAATTCTTGAGATCAATAACACACCTATGGTTCAAACCCCAGAGATTCCAGATCATTGATAACCAACCAGACAAAAATGATTAACACACTTAAAACAATTGCTCCAACACTCAAAAACATCGAAACAGGATGGCTGAAGTCAAATACTGTAAATAAAGGATTAGCATTTGAAACGCGAAGTTCAGGTATAACTGTAGCCCGTTGAGGGGGACTGTTTAGAGCACTTTCGGGGCAGTCCGATTGTATGTCCTGACTGTGCTTCTCCATCAACGTAAAGAAAATAAAGCTGTGCCTTTATTGAACTTCACCCTGAGTCCGTAGTGGTCATTTCGCCCACTCGCGCTAACTGATGTTGTCGGCAAGGTCACCATTTTTGCTCACCTGAGATAAAAGCAAAATACTATGAATGCTGGAATCTGAAACAAAAACAGAAAATACTGGAAACTCTCAGAAGGGCTGACAGCATCTGTGGAGAGAGAATAGAGCCAATGTTTCAAGTCAGGATGAGCTAAGAGCGAAGGAAATCAGAAAAGGTTTATACAATGAGGGTGGGGGGCTGTAATAGAACAAAGGAAATGTAAATGAGAATGAAGAAGGCTGACAGAGCTGCTAAAAGGTGCTAAATAGCCCTCCAGCCTTCTTCATCCTCAGTTATATTTTCTTTGTCCGATTATTGCCCCCTCATAATGTAAACCTTTTCTGATTTTCTTTGCTCTTAGCTCTGATGAAGGGTCATCGAGACTTGAAACGTTGGCTCTATTCTCTCTGATGTGGAGATGCCGGTGTTGGACTCGGGCAAACACAGTAAGAAGTCTGACAACGCCAGGTTTAAGTCCAACCGATTTATTTGATAGTAAACTCACAAGCTTTCGAGGTTTCCCTCTTCGTCAGGTGAATGGAGACCTGACGAAGAGGGAAACCTCGAAAGCTTGTGAGTTTACTATCAAATAAATCGGTTGGACTTAAACCTGGTGTTGTCAGACTTCTTACTGTATCTATTCTCTCTTCACAGATGCTGTCAGACCTGCTGAGATTTTCCAGTATTTTCTGTTATTTGTTGCTGATTGCCCTGGGAAAATGGTGCTGCACCAGTTCTGGCAAAGCTTTGGAATGGTTTGTTATGAATGAGGGTTTGCTAAGCCAATCCAAACAGCAGTCAAGAAGTAACCATGTTAGTGGAGCACCAAACGATCCCAGAAACCATGCTGGGCAAGGACATCAAGTTCACTTCCTTACAGAACACCAATGAACTCTTGTTTTTTTCACAATTATCCAATAGCTTCACCTTCACTTTTATTGACAGCAGCTTTTAATGTTCAGATTTCGAAAACTGATTTCACAATCTCAAATTGCCGTGGTGAGATTTGAGCTCACGTTCTCTGGATTACTTGTCCAGTAACACAACCACCATACACATACGCATTTCACAACATCCTTTAACAGTGTACGATATGCTTTTTATATCAAATTCCGATTTCATCACCTTTAATTTCCACTCTTGCCCCTAGCATTCAACAACTGTATTCAACCATTTACATCCTAGTCTAGTTGATTTAGCTCAAAATGCTTTCTCCAAATACAGCCTAAGTTTGGAAAGATAAAATCATTAAATTGCACTGCAGGATTCCTTTTCTAATTCATACAGAACACAGTATGACTATTTCACACGGTCACCATAGCACTTCATTAAATTCATAGAGAAAACAATACATTTCATATTTATCAAGTGCATCTTCCCAATACCTTCTGCCCTATAGTTTCATCATTTTGTAATTGCAATAAACTTCCATAGTTAATTAAATCTAAAATGAATCTGTACTTTTAAAGTTTGTTCCCCAATACACAATGCCATTGAACGAGTAATCCAGTAAATGAGGAGCATGAACGTGCAGCGAGTGATCTCTTGGCAACACAGGTTATTTTCCAACACTACACATAATTCTTTGTTCAAAATACTTTTTTTGAAGAAACAATCAGATTGTATTCTGAATACATCCTAGACATGACAGTTACCTTATGCAATGCAACTGATAACTTGAAAACTCAGCTGTGACAAGGTTAGAGTAGCTCACTCACAAATATAAATTATGGGTCTTTAGTGTGCATCTTCCACTTAGCAATGCTGAGATACATGAAGTGAAATAATGCTCACCAGTGCCTCACCAATGATCTAAAGCCCTATTTCTGCACTAAACCTGCCACATAGTATGCCAATTGCCTGCTGTGCTCAACTGTGACAGTTGTTTTTTACCCTGTACAGCAAATAACTAAGCTTGGTGACAGGTTGATCTTTTTTGGCACGTCACGAAGCAACTTACTTTGAGGTCAAATTGGCCCTTTTGAATTTTATACAACATATCAGGGAAATTTATAAGATCGCCATTTGCAGAATAGCTAAAATATTAAAAGGTCCATCAATCTTTTTTGGAATTCTTTAAAACTGACAGAAAAGTACAAGGTTATTTAAAATAATACTTCCCACTTGTTGTACGATCATAAAATGAACAATATATTCCCCAATTTCTCCCCTTTCTGCAAATGGCCAACAGCACTGACCTACTCAATAACGGACTAGAACACAGAATTACAAATAAGGTGTCTAAATCCGGGGCACTGGTAACAGTAACTACACCGTTTCTTGAACCACAAGCATCATCTTGGGTCAGGCACATTGTAAATCAATATAACTTATGTAGATACAAAATGTTCAAGGAGGATAGGATGAATGGTTCCCTCAAAAAGCAAGGATGTTAATGGTTATAGCAGTGCTGCAGAAAAAATAACATGATATTGTTCCATAAAAAGGAGACTGAGTAACAGCTGGGCTTACAAAAAATATACCAAATAAAAATAGGAAAAAGATCTATCCTTCTGTAACAATATTTGGAAGACAAGCAACATATACAAATTAGAAATGATGATGTCAAGTTAACTGATCCAACACAAGTTGGGGGTGATTGTATCAACTGGTCCATCACTAACCGGGAATGACTGCATCAACTGGACCCATACAGCCAGGAATGACTGTATCAGCTAGTCCATCACTAGCTGATAATGACTGTATCAACTGGCCCAACACAAGCCGGGAATGACAGTGTCAACTGGTTCACACAAGCCAGAAATGACTGCATTAATTGGTCCGTCACAAGCTGGGAATGACTATATCCGTTTAGAGGCACTAACCAGAAATGACTGTAACTACCAGACCAAAACAAGCCAGGAATGACTGTAACGAATGATACACACAAGCCAGAAATGACTGTATCAACTGGTCCACCACAAGCCAGGAATGACCATATCAATTGGCCCAACACAAGCTGGGAACGACTGCATCAACTGGACCAACACAAACTGGGAATGACTGCAACAACTGGTCTAATACAAGCCAGGAATGACTGCCAATGACTATTAACCGGTCCATCGCTAACCAAGAATGGCTGCATCAACTGGTTCATGCAAGCCAGGAATGACTGTATCAAATTGTCCAACACAAGCTAGGAATGCTTCTTATTGCAGTGATGGCTGCATCAAAGTGTCCACAAGAAGCAACTTTCATTTGGACTTTGTTCAGACGTGGATCGGGAGTAATATAGGTTCTCCGAGACTAACAAGATAAAACAAATTGGAGGGCACCACTCAAGAATAAATTACTGGGTTGCAAATTAGTGCTTGCAGATAAAAAGTGTATACTCAAGTGCAGCAAGAGCAAAGCAAATGTGTTCTCAAATTAATCAACTGGAAAAGGAGATCCAAAATTTCTAGAGAAAAAAGTTGAGGATGACCACAGGCTCTTTTATCTGCAGAAGCAGGGAACAGTTGTCATTGCAATTGGGGGTTGAAACTGCAGCTGTTACAACTCATTGTGAGAAAAGTGATGACAGTATTTTTATTGAGGGGGGAATCTCTGGCATTTGGTTAGTTCAAGGTAATCAGGAGCATGGATTTATCAACCAATAAATATGAAATATTCCTACAGCTGTTTTTATAACATGGCTCTCATCTTATCTGTTGCTTAACTGTTGTCCATTTGGGAATTGTATTTTTTTCGTTTAATAATCATGAGCAAATGAAAAAAAAGCATAAACAATTGCATTCTCTAACGTCTGAAATATCCCAATTCAAACCAACAGCGTGCAGAATTCTCCCTTTCAAATACCTTGATCTTCCTTCACTATTTGGACTGATGAAGTGAACTATCCCACTGGGGTGAAATATTCTTGCCAAACGAATAAAACAACACGTTTCATTTTAGCTCATTTCCACGTGGGTTATCAGAGCTCTTGCTTCCCACACTTCACTGGCATTAAGGCTCCTCGGCACGAACATTATCCCCACACGCTTACTGCCTGTGACAGCAGCTAATTACTCAGACCCCGGTACTCGTCTTGCCGAGGAAGCTGTTACTTAAGGTTAAAGTTTCCAGCGCTGCTGATGGTCTCTCCTGGCACATTGAGGGTTAATGCAGCTCTCGTACATTTTATACGCTAGATGCATTAAGTACAATGACACAAGCTGTCGGCCACTTGTCCAGTTTGAACTGAAGCATCATGCACTGTCTACAGAAATTGAATTGTTTACATTCAGGTTGTTAATTTCCCTTATGCGAAATTGCTAGCTTATTGTAACTGATAACGCGGTGAAGAGAAAGGACAGGGGACCCTTTGTAAGTGCGAGACATGAGCCATTCACTAACTTTTCCAGTTGTGCCTATTCTTCTCATCATTTGCTTTGCACCACATTTTCCTCCTTGCTTTTTTTTGCATTTAAGCCCCATGTTCCCGCTGTCACTCCCCTCTTTAATCCATCCTTCCAGGAAACACAGTGAAAGTGCAGCTTTGCACTGAGTGCGGGAAAAGCTAGAAGCTCATTCTGCCGCAAAAATGTGGGACTCACCCGCTCGGTTCCTGTTCAGACGCTGAGCTGAGAGGGGAACCCGGAAGCGATCGGTTCACTCAGTCAGACACGTGTTTGACAGCCAAGAGGAGGGAGCAGAGACTGAGAGCTGCGATTCTTGTAATGCTAGGCAATGAAGAGGCAGAGAGCTGCTCTGAATTATGCTGTTGTGTGGTAATGGAGAGACTCAGAGAACTGCCCTGAATTACACCGCTCTCTGGTAATGGAGAGAACACAATAAGAAGTCTCACAACACCAGGTTAAAGTCCAATAGGTTTATTTGGTAGCACAAACCATTAGCTTTCAGTGTGCTGCTCCTTCATCAGGTGAGCTGCCTGATCACTCATCTGAAGGGGCAGCCCTCCAAAAGCTACTGGCTTATGCTACCAAATAAACTAGCTGGACTTTAACCTGGTGGTGTGAGAATTCTTACTGTGTTTACCCCAGCCCAACGCCAGCATCTCTACATTCTGTTGGTGAGCCAGTCCTCTATCCAAGGCAGTAAATTATCCCTAATCCCATGTGAACTAACCTCAGAAGAACATAAGAAATAGGAGCAGGAGTAGGCCATCTAGCCCCTCGAGCCTGCCCCGCCATTCAATAAGATCATGGCTGATCTGTCGCTGCTCAGTTCCACCTTCCCGCCCTCTCCCCATAACCCTTAATCCCCTCGCTTATCAAAAACCCATCAACCCGCGTCTTAAAAATATTTAGCGAGGTAGCCTCCACCACTTCAACGGGCAGAGAATTCCAGAGATTCACCACCCTTTGAGTGAAGAAGTTCCTCCTCAACTCTGTTCTAAACTGCCCCCCCCTTTATCTTGAGGCTGTGCCCCCTAGTCCTATTGTCCTTTCTGAGTGGGAAGAGTCTCTCCACCTCTATCCTATCCATCTCATTCATCATCTTATACGTCTCAATGAGATCTCCCCTCATTCTTCTAAACTCTAACGAGTACAAGCCTAGTTTATTCAGCCTCTCATAGAACATAGAACATAGAACACTACAGCGCAGAACAGGCCCTTCGGCCCACGATGTTGCGCCGACCAGTTACAAAACAATGACCCACTAACCTAAACCAATCCCTTTTTGTCCATAAACCTATCCACGGATCTCTTAAACGCCCCCAAACTAGGCGCATTTACAACTGCAGCAGGCAGGGCATTCCAATCCCTCACCACCCTCTGGGTAAAGAACCTACCCCGACATCCGTCCTATAACTACCCCTCCTTAATTTAAAGCCATGCCCCCTCGTGCTAGATTTCTCCATCAGAGGAAAAAGGCTATCACTATCCACCCTATCTAAACCTCTAATCATCTTATATGTTTCAATAAGATCCCCTCTTAGCTGCCTTCTTTCCAGCGAAAACAACGCCAAATCCCTCAGCCTCTCCTCATAGGACCTCCCCTCCATACCAGGCAACATCCTGGTAAACGTCCTCTGCACCCTCTCCAAAGCCTCCACATCCTTCCTGTAATGTGGGGACCAGAACTGCACACAGTACTCCAAGTGCGGCCGCACCAGAGTTGTGTACAGTTGCAACATAACGCTGCGACTCCTAAATTCAATCCCCCTACCAATAAACGCCAAGACACCGTATGCCTTCTTAACTACCTTATCTACTTGATTCCCAACTTTCAGGGATCTATGTACACATACACCTAGATCTCTCTGCTCATCCACACTATTCAAAGTCCTCCCGTTAGCCCTATACTCGACACATCTGTTATTCCTACCAAAGTGAATTACCTCACACTTCTCCGCATTAAACTCCATCCGCCACCTCTCGGCCCAGCTCTGCAACCTGTCTAAGTCTTCCTGCAAACTATGACACCCTTCCTCACTATCTACCACACCTCCGACTTTGGTGTCATCAGCAAATTTACTAATCCACCCAACTATACCCTCATCCAGATCATTAATAAAAATTACAAACAGCAGTGGCCCCAAAACAGATCCCTGAGGCACACCACTCATAACCGAACTCTATGATGAATATTTACCATCAACCACCACCCTCTGCCTCCTATCCGCTAGCCAATTCCTGATCCAATTCCCTAGATCACCCCCAATCCCATACATCCCATACAAAGGCGTACGGTGTCTTGGCGTTTATTGGTAGGGGGATTGAATTTAGGAGTCGCAGTGTAATGTTGCAACTGTACACTACTCTAGTGCGGCCGCACTTGGAGTACTGTGTGCAGTTCTGGTCCCCGCATTACAAGAAGGATGTGGAGGCGTTGGAGAGGGTGCAGAGGAGGTTTACTAGGATGTTGCCTGGTATGGTGGGGAGGTCCTATGAGGAGAGACTGAGGGATCTAGGGTTGTTTTCGTTGGGAAGAAGGCGGCTAAGAGGGGATCTTATTGAAACATATAAGATGATTAGGGGTTTAGATAGGGTGGATAGTGATAGCCTTTTTCCTCGGATGGAGAAAGCTAGCACGAGGGGGCATGACTTTAAATTAAGGGGGGGTAGCTACAGGACGGATGTCAGGGGTAGGTTCTTTACCCAGCGGGTGGTGAGGGATTGGAATGCCCTGCCTGCTGCAGTTGTAGATGCGTCTAGTTTGGGGGCGTTTAAGAGATCTCTGGATAGGTTTATGGACGAAAAGGGATTGGTATAGGCTAGTGGGTCATTGTTTTTGTAACTGGTCGGCGCAACATCGTGGGCCGAAGGGCCTGTTCTGCGCTGTAATGTTCTATGTTCTATGTTCTTCTATCTGCATTTTCTGCAGAAGCCTACCATGGTGAACCTTATCAAACGCCTTACTAAAATCCATATACACCACGTCCACTGCCTTACCCCCATCCACCTCTTTGGTCACTTTCTCAAAAAACTCAATAAGGTTAGTAAGGCACGACCTACCCGCCACAAAACCATGCTGACTATCTCCAATCAATTCATTACTCTCCAAATAACTATAAATCCTATCCCTAATAATTTTTTCTAAAACCTTGCCCACAACAGAAGTGAGACTCACCGGTCTATAATTCCCGGGGAAGTCTCTGTTCCCCTTCTTAAACAATGGGACAACATTCGCTAACCTCCAATCTTCCGGTACTATACCAGAGGCCAACGACGACCTGAAGATCAGAGCCAGAGGCTCTGCAATCACTTCTCTTGCCTCCCAGAGAATCCTGGGGTAAATCCCATCCGGACCAGGGGACTTATCTATTTTCAGACCCTCCAGAATATCCAGCACATCCTCCTTATCAACTGTAACACTGTCAATTCTACTCCCCTGCAACCCAGTGTCCTCCTCAGCTATATCCATGTCCCCCTGCGTGAACATCGAAGAGAAATATTGGTTCAATGCCTCTCCAATCTCCTCCGGTTCCACACATAACTTCCCTCTGCTGTCTATAACTGGCCCTAATCTTGCCCTAACCAACCTTCTGTTCTTGACATACCTATAGAACGCCTTAGGATTCTCCTTAACCCTATCAGCCAAAGTCTTCTCATGTCCTCTTTTAGCCCTTCTTAGCTCACTCTTCAACTCCCTCCTAGCCAATCTAAAGTTTTCTAGTGCACTACCCGAGCCCTCACGTCTCATCCGAACATAAGCCTCCTTTTTCCTCTTAACCAACGAAAAAACTTTTTTGGTGCACCACGGTTCCCTAGCCCTATCAATTCCTCCTTGCCTGACAGGGACATACCTATCACGGACTCGCAGTAGCTGCTCCTTGAAAAAACTCCACATTTCGGAAGTTCCCAGTCCCTCATAGCTCAACCCCCTCAACTCCGGTATCAGCCTATTAAACCTCCTCTGCACTTCCTCCAAGGCCAAAATATCCTTGCGTAAGTGCGGCGACCAAAACTGCACACAGTACTCCAGCTGCAGCCTCACCAATGCCCTATACAGCTGCAGCAAGACCTCCCTACTTTTATATTCAATCCCCCTCGCTATGAAGGCCAGCATCCCATTCGCCTTCCTGACCACCTGCTGCACCTGCAAGCTGGGTTTTTGCGACTCATGCACAAGGACCCCGAGGTCCATCTGCACCATCGCCTGCTGCAGTTTTTCGCCACGTAAGTAATAGTCCTTCCTACCATTATTCCTACCAAAGTGGACCACCTCTCACTTGCCAACATTAAATTCCATTTGCCAGTTCCTGGCCCATTCACCCAGCCTATCTAGATCCTTCTGCAGACTCTCCACACCCTTCGCGCAATTTGCTGTTCCACCAATCTTGGTGTCATCAGCAAACTTCGACACCATACACTCGGTTTCCTCCTCCAGATCATCTATATAAATAGTAAATAGCTGAGGCCCCAGCACCGACTCCTGGGGCACTCCACTAGTCACCAACCGCCAATCCGAATAGCACCCATTAACCCCCACTCTCTACCTCCTATTTGACAGCCAATCCTCTATCCACGCTAACACCCTACGCCCAACTCCATGTCCCCTGACCTTCTGCAATAACCTCTTGTGAGGCACCTTGTCAAACGCCTTCTGAAAATCAAGAAAGACCACATCCACCGGCTCTCCTCTATCCACCGCCCTAGACACATCCTCATAGAACTCTAATAAGTTTGTCAGACACGACTTCCCCTTAACGAAACTGTGCTGCGTCTGCTCTATCAAGCAATTCCCCTCAAGATGCCTCGCTATTTCCTCCTTGATGACGGATTCTAACATTTTACCTACAACAGACGTTAAACTAACCAGCCTAGAATTCCCTGCCTTTTGCCCGTCACCCTTCTTAAACAATGGCGTAACATTAGCCGTTTCCAATCTTCCGGCACTTCCCTGGAATCCAGCGACGTTTGGAAAATAACCACCAAGGCATCCACTATCACCTCTGCCATTTCTTTCAGAACCCTCGGATGCATTCCATCCGATCCTGGGGACTTGTCCACAATCAGTCACTCCAGCCTGTCGAGCACCGCCTCTCTAGTGACAATAATGTCATTCAGGCCCTCCACTCCTACCATCTTTCCTTTGCTAACACCCGGCAAATTATTCACGTCCTCCTCCGTGAAGACCGAAACAAAAACGTTATTCAAGGCCTCAGTCATTTCCCCATCCCCTAAGTCCCTCCTCTCATCCTCTAAGGGTCCAACATTCACCCTAGCCAGCCTCTTCTTTTTTATATATTTATAAAAACTCTTGCTATCCTTTTTTATATTAAGCGCTAGCCCAGCTTCATAGTTTATCCTACCCTTTTTTATCAACTTCTTTGTCAATCTTTGTTGACATTTAAACCTCTCCCAATCCTCTTCTCGCCCACTACTCTTAGCTACTCTAAACGCCTCCGCTTTTAATTTAACACTTTCCTTCACCTCCTTCGTTATCCACGGCTTATTACCTCTCCTCCTACGGTCCTTTTTGACCATCGGAATAAATTTCTGCTGAGCACCAAGAAAGATCTCCTTAAAGATCCTCCACTGCTCCTCAGCAGACCTACCTTCCAACGTGCTCCCCCAGTCAACATTTGCCAATTCTTCTCTCATCCAACCGTACTCCCCTCTGTTCAAACAAAGGACACGTGTCTGGGAACCCACTTTCTCCTCCTCCATCTGCACCAGAAACTCCACCGTACAATGATCACTCTCCCCAAGAGGATCCTTCACCACAAGGTCCCTAATTCTACCCGCCTCGTTACATAACACCAGATCCAAGATAGCTCGCTCCCTCGTCGGCTCCAACACACACTGTTTAAGGAAACTATCCCGGCAGCATTCCAAGAACTTCTCCTCGAGCCCACCGCGTCCAACATGGGTCGACCAATCAATATGTAGATTGAAATCCCCCATAATTATCGCCGTTCCATTCCTGCACGCCTCACTTATTTGCGCGTTAACAGCCTGCGCGTTAACTTGTACTAAGCTTTTGTGCAGCACTTTATCAAATGTCGTCTGGAAGTCCAGATATACTACATCTACAAGATCCCAGTTATCCACTTTGCGTGTTACATCTCTCAAGCAAATTATTTAAACATGATTTACCCTTCATAAAATCATGCTGACTCTGATGGATTACATTTTGACTTTCTAAATGTTCCGTTATTACTTCCTTTATAATGGATTCCAACAATCTCCCAACAACAGATTTTAAACTAATTGGCCTATAGTTTCCTATATTTTGCCGGAGGGAGGCAAAATGTAGGAAACTATAGGCCAACTAGCATTTTCCTCATCCACTGGAACAATTCCTGCATTCAAGAATAATTGGAATATTGCAACTAATTGCACTATCTCCAATGACATTTCTTTTATGACGCTAGGACGTAAGCTATTAGGTGCTGGGGATTTGCCTGTCTTCAATCCCAGAGTTTCCTAGTGATGATGATAGTTCTAAGTTCCTCCCTTTCTATAGCCTCTGCTTTTTCTCTTACTATTGGGATAACGTGAAAACTGAGGCAAAATATTGATTTTGTGTCCCAGCCATTTCTGTAATTCCCACTGTTAATTCCCCAGTTTCATCTTCCATTGGGCCAACATTAACTTTACTATTCTCTTCCGCTTTATATACTGTTAGAAGCTTTTGGTGTCCATTTCCATATTTTATGCTAGTTTTCTTTTATAATTTGCCTTTGCTCTTTTTATTACTCTTTTACTAACCCTTTGTTGATTTTTAAAAACTTTACAATCTTCCAGTGTGCTGCTGGCTTTTCCAATATGGTATGCCTTAGTTTCTGTCTTTATATTATCCTTTACTTCCTTTCTTAACCATGGAAGCTTTTCCCCTCAGAGGAAGTGCGTGAACCATCACCTATTGGGTGTTAGCACTTGGGCCTTGGTAGGAAGGAACATTCAGTTCGAGACCAAGTGTCAGTGGAAATCTGTATGACTTGTTTATATATAGTTTTATATTTCCTTCAATAAATCATCGTTGTGTTTCAAGGCTTCCGCTTCGGTATACCTCAAGCTACAGCATATGTGACAGTCACTAATATGTCCAATGGAGAATTCAGAGAAACATCTTTACCCAGGTAGTATGTAGAACTCACCACAAGAAATAGTTAGGAAAATAGAACAGATGCACTGAAAGGATTGAAAATGATTATTGAAAGGTTTAGTTGTTGATTACAGCTCAGACTTCAACACCATTATTCCTAAGAAACTCATCTCCAAACTCCGTGGCCTTGGCCTCAGCACCTCCCTCTGTGACTGGATCCTGAACTTCTTAACCCACAGACCACAATCAGTCAGGATAGGCAACAACACCTCCTCCACGATCATCCTCAACACCAGTGCCCCACAAGGCTGTGTCCCCAGCCCCCTACTATACTCCTAATACACCTATGACTGTGTGGCTAATTCCAGCTCGATTTTCAAGTTTGCTAACGACACCATTGTAGTGAGTCGGATATCAAACAATGACGAGACAGAGTACAGGAATGTGATAGAGAATCCAGTGAACTGGTGCGGCGACAATAATCCCTCCTTCAATGTCAACAAAACAAAGGGAGTTGTCATTGACTTCAAGAAGTGTAGAAGAGAACATGCCCCAGTCTACATCAATGGGAACGAAGTAGAAAGGGTCGAGAGCCTTAAGGTTTTATGTGTCCAGATCACCAACAACATTTCCTAGCCCCCATGCCGACACTATAGTCAAGAAAACCCACCATTGCCTCCACTTTCTGAGAAGGCTAAGGAAGTTTGACATGTCAGCTATGACTCCAATCAACTTTTATAAATGCACCAGAGAAAGCATTCTTTCTGGTTGTATCACAGCTTGGTATAGGTCCTGCTCTGCCCAAGACCACAAGAAACTACAAAATGTCATGACTGTAGCCCAATTCATCACCCAAACCAGCCTCCCATCCATTGACTCTGTCTACAATTCCCACTGCCTCGGCAATGCAGCCAGCATAATTAAGGACCCCACACACACTAGACATTCTCTCCTCCATCCTTTTCCGTCAGGAAAAAAATACAAACGTCTGAGAAAACGTACCAACTGACTCAAGAACAGCTTTTTCCCTGCTGCCATCAGGCTTTTGAATGGACCTACCTTGCATTAATTTGATTTTTCTCTACACCCTAGGTATGACTAATACACTACATTCTGCACTCTCTCCTTTCCTTCTCTATGAATGGTATGCTTTATCCATATAGCGCGTCAGAAAACTTTCACTTTATGTTAATACATGTGACAACAATAAATCAAATCAAAGGAAGATGGATAAGCATGAGGGACAAAGGAACAGAAGGATATTTTGGAGTGGGATGAAGTTGGATGGTGTCCAATCCCTGGAAAACAAGTTAGGTGAACTTAAAGCTAGACTCATTTTCCAAAGGGGACTGAAAGACTGCTGTGCGCTCTGGTTCACTGAGACATGACTTGCTCCTGCGTCACTGAACTGTTTCCTACAATCAAAGGCCTTCTTAATCCACCAAATGGACCATACAGCGGCCACAGGCAAGGCTAGGACAGGTAGGGTCTGCCTTCTAATCAACACTTCTTGGTGTCTAGATGCAGCAACATTGGCAAATTTCTGCTCCCCGGACCTAGAATACCTGATGCTAAAATGCCACCGCTACTACCTTCTGCGGGAATTCACCTCTGTTATCCTGACAGCAGTTTACATCCCATCCCATGCGGACGTGCACTAGATGAAATATATACCGCTACAAATAGCCTTGAGATGAAACATCCCAAGGCCTTGTTCATCGTGAACGGGACTTCAATCAGGCCAAGCTCAGGAGCATCCTACCAAGATCTCACCAACACATCTCCTGTCCCACCAGAGGCCCAAACATTCTAGACCACTGCTACACAAATATCAAAAATGCCTACTGCTCTGTCACCCACCCACAATTTAGCAAATCAGACCACAAGACTGTTCCAGGCTTACAAGCAAAAACTGAAACGAGAGAATCCATTAAAGAAAGTCATGCAATGTTTGTCTGAGTATTGGATGATTTCCTATGGAACTTCTTCAAGTCAGTAGATGGTCAGTATTTAAAAACTTAGTGACCAGCCTGAACAAGTACCCCTCTACAGTAACTGATTACATTAGTGCGTGTAGAAAACTGTGTGTCAAAGAAGTAAATCCGCGTGTTTCCCAACTGGAAACCACGGATGAACAGGGATATCCGTTGCTTGCTGAAGTGCCTGGTGACCCAGACCTGTACAAGAAATCCAGATATGATCTACAGAGATCCATCAAAGATCCCAAAAGACAGTACTGGACTAGAGTCCCACGCTAGTCAGGCGGGCTCCCACTGACAAAGGCAAGGGATTTGATTTTACCAGCAAGATGTGCCCGTTTTCAGGCATGAAAAGTTGGTAAAGTTGGGCGTGAGACGAGTAGCACAATTTATGCCTACCTCCGCGCTGGTTCCCCCTTACCAAGGCCCGAAAATGGCCGCAATCGGGACTCTTGGTCTGATTTGTCAAATTGTGGATGGGCGATTGAGCGGTAGGCATTTACATGTATTTACATTGACTTAATGGGTTGCATATCCAATCTTACCTGCACTTCCCTCTTTAACACCGCGTTCGTCCATCCAGAATCGGTGCGAAACAGACATGCTCCACCAAAGTCTGATTCAGAGCCCTAGTTAGTGAAGAGATAAATGCTGAGCGTCTGAGGGCTCTCTGCTCAAGATTGGTGAGGGGTGGAGTGGGGGGAGGTGGGTCCAACAGCTTTCTGCTTGAGATCGGTGGAGGGAAGGTGGGGTCTGTTGCCACTCTGCCTGAGATTAGTGAGGAGGAAGAGGGATCCGCTGCCACCCTGCCTGAGATCAGTGCGGGGGAAGGGGTGGAGGGGGTGGGAGGATAAGTGGGTCAGCAATGTTGTGGGGGTAAGGCAATGTTTGTGGGGCCAGGGGGAGGCATTATCCAGCCCAGGAGTGATGTGGCAGGAGAGCTGCATGCTATTATTTTTCTGCGCAAGCACAGCTGGAGGTGCTGATCGGAGCTGCAGTTTTTCGGGCATGTTAAGCCCGCCCACAGGCTTGTGCAGCGCGATTTGGACTTGCTGATATTTTTGTAGGCAGAGTGCGTATGGGGGTGCATTCTACACACGTTTTGAGCAAGAGGTCAGTGAGAGCATATCCTCCACCTCAGAAACCTCGGACAAACTTGTGTCTGAGGTCACCATTGCAGACGTCAAGCAACTTTTTCGAAGTCAACCCACGGAAAGCAACAGGCCCGGATGGGGTACCTAGATGACCAGTCAGATTGTACGTGGATCAGCTGGCGGGGGTATTCACAAAAACCAAGCAGCGTGCCTTAATGACTATCGTCTGGAGGCTCTGACATCCATCATTATGAAGTGCTTCGGAAAGTTGGTCATGGCACGAATCACTTCCAGCCTCCCAGACTGCCTGGATCCACTACAGTTTGCCTACCGCTGCAACATGTCCACAGCAGACGCCATTTCCCTGACCCTGCGCTCAATCCTGGAACGCCTAGGTAACAAGGACACATATATCAGACTCCTATTTATTGATTACAGCTCAGCTTTCAACACCATTATTGCTACAAAACACAACTCCTGACTCCATGGCCTGGGGCTCAACTCCTTCCTCTGTGACTGGATCCTAGACTTCCTAACTCACAGACCACAATCAGTAAGGATAGGCAACGACACCTCCTCCATGGGCACCCTCAGCATTGGTGCCCCACAAGGCTGTGTCTTCAGCCCCATACTTATAAACCTATGACTGAGTGGCCAAATTCCGCTCCAACTCGATTTTCAAGTTAGCTGATGACACCACCGTAGTGGGTTGGATATCAAAGAATAACGAGACAGAGATAGAGAATCTGGTGAACTGGTGCGACGACAATAATCTCTCCCTCAATGTCAACAAACTAAAGGAGCTAGTCATTGACTTTAGGAAGCGTAGTGGAGGACATACACCAATGGGAAAAAAGGAAATGGTTGAGAGCTTCAGGTTTCTAGGTGCCCAGATCAGCAACAACCTGTCCTAATCACTCCATGCCAATGCTACAGTTAAGAAAGCTCACCAACACCTCTACTTTCTCCGGGGGCTAAGGAAATTGGAATGTTTGCTACAACTCTCTCCACCTTTTATAGATGCACTACAGAAAGCATTCTTTCTGTTGTATCACAGCTTAGTACGATTCCTGCTCTGTCCAAAACCACAATAAATGTCAAAGGGTCGAGAACAAAGCCCAGTCCATCACTCAAACCAACCTTTCATCTATTGACTCTGTCTACACTTCCCGTTGCCTCGGAAAAGCAGCCAGTATATTCAAGAACCCCTCACACCCCGGACATACTCTCTTCCATCTTTTTCCGTTGGGAAAATGATACAAAAGTCCGAGGACACATACTAGCTGACTGAAGAACAGCTTCTTTTCTGTTGCTGTCAGACTTTTGAATCAACCTACCTCATATTAAGGATGGCATGGTGGCACAATGGTTAGCACTGCTGCCTGACAGTGCCAGAGACCTGGGTTCAATTCTCGGCTTGGGTCACTGTCTGTGTGGAGTTTGCATGTTCTCCCTGTGTCTGCGTGGGTTTTCTCTGGGTTTTCTGCTTTCCTCCCACAGTCCAAAGATGTGCAGGTTAGGTGAATTGGCCGTATTAAATTCTCCCTCAGTGCACCCAAACAGGCACTGGACTGTGGCGAGGATTTTCACAGTAACACTGAAGAAGAATTTAGCATGGCCAATGCACCTAACCAGCATGTTTTCCAGACTGTGGAAGAACCCAGAGGAAATCCAGGCAGACTCAAGGAGAAGGTGCAGACTCCGCGCAGAGAGTGACCCATGGCAGGATTCAAACCCAGGTCCCTGGCAATGTGAGTTGGTAGCGCTAACAACTGTGCCACTGTGCAAGACTGTTCCAGATGTATTTAATACTTGGAAGACTAGTTAAACAATTGAGGATTCAATATTATTCAGTAAGGTGCTGTCAACAGCACATGAGATAGCCTTTTCTGTATTCACTCATCCACAAAGGACAACATATTGCTCTTTAATCAAGCAGATTTAGATAGTAGTTCCGGTTAACCAGCAAGTTATTTTTATAGGCTCTTCATAAATATGACAAAGCTAAAACTTAAATTTTGCATCTCATTAATGCATGACTAAGTTGAAATATTTGGCCAAGTGAATTGAATTTTATGCACGAACCTGCTTATCATTTAACTGGAATCCTGTTGTACTTATCACCTAGGCTTTAATATTCACTGATCACTGAACAGCCTTTGTAATATTCAGTAAGGTGGTATTATTCTGCACATAATGAGGCATGGCTCATATAATCAAGGTGGCTAGTTTCAGAGAATGAGGTAACAGGTTTCGTTATCTGCGATTCTCATTTTTATTGCTTCGTTATAATAACACAAAGGAGGATGAAGACTATTTTAGAAATCAGACATACTTCATTGAAAAGTCTGTAATAAATTGTACTTCTTTTATATAATCTTCCTTGCCCTGTCACCTTGATTCAGTTCTTGTGTCAGTACAATAGGGTGGCACAAGCTGCTTACTGTTCTGCTGCTTCAGTGAGGCCGGTTCACATCTGGCCAGCAGGAAGCAGGCTTTAAATAGTGAATCAAAAAGCCTGCTGGGTACCTCTTTCTGACAAAGGGAAGGAGGCTTTCTGCCATCTGGCCATTCTGCAGCTGCCTGGTTAGGAACTGCTGGAATTTTTCACAGTGTGAGTATGGGATAGCCATTCTGGATCAAAGCGTTGGACTCTGCCATAAGCATACGTTGGACGTTACCCTGTCATCATCAATGGTTCACCTAAGACAAATTCTGCTCAGATCTCCCTTTTCCATCTTGTGGGCCTTGTGGGCTTCTTGCTTCAATTGTCTACAGGCACTCCCATTATTCAGGTGTCCAAAATGGGGGCAGAATGGTGGCACAATGGTTAGCACTGCTGCTTCACAATGCTAAGGAGCTGGCTTTGATTCCAGTGACTTGGGTGACTGTGTGGAGTTTTCACTTTCTCCCCGTATCTGCGTGGGTTTCCTTGGGGTTCTCTAGTTTCTTCCCACGGTCCAAAGATATACAGGTTAGGTGTATTGTCCCTCAGTATTGGGGAATTTAGCAGGGTAAATACCTGGGGTTATCTTGATAGTAAGAAGTCTCACAACACCAGGTTAAAGCCCAACAGGTTTATTTGGTAGCAAAAGCCACTAGATTTCAAAGCACTGCTCCTCTATCAGGTAAGTGGGACTTCTGTTCACAAACAGGGCATATAAAGACACAAACTCAATTTACATAATATTGGTTGGAACGAGAGTTTTTTCAGGTAATCCAGTCTTAAAGGTAGAGACAATGTGAGTGGAGAGAAGGTTAAGCACAGGTTAAAGAGATGTGTATTGTCTCCAACCAGGGCAGTTAGTGAGATTTTGCAAGTCCAGGCAAGTTGTGGGGGTTACAGGTAGTGTGACATGAACCCAAGATCCCAGTTGAGGCCATCCTCATGTGTGCAGAACTTGGCGATTAGTCTCTGCTCAGTGACTCTGCGCTGTTTTGTGTTGTGAAGCCCACCTTGGAGAACGCTTACCTGAAGAAGATCAGAGGCCAAATGCCCGTGACCACTGAAGTGTTTCCAACAGGAAGAGAACAGTCTTGCCTGGTGATTGTTGAGCAATTTTCATTCATCCGTTATCGTAGCGTCTGCATGGTCTCCGCAACGTACCTTTCCTGCAGTGTCTCAGGTAGGCAACATTGGCTGAGTTGCAAGTATATGTAGTGTGTACCTGGTGGATGGTGTTCTCATGTGAGAACACTTCACTGTACCGCAAGCGCACGGATAACCTCACAATGCTCCACTTCTCCAGCTTCCACCCTAAACACGTTAAAGAAGCCATCCCCTATGGACAAGCCCTCCTTATACACAGGATCTGCTCAGATGAGGAGGAACGCAACAGACACCTCCAGATACTGAAAGATGCCCTCATAAGAACAGGATATGGTGCTCGACTCATCGATCAACAGTTCTGATGCGCCACAGCGAAAAACTGCACTGACCTCCTCAGAAGACAAACATGGGACACGGCGGACAGAGTACCCTTCATCATCCAATAGTTCCCTGGAGCAGAGAAGCTACGACATCTTCTCCAGAGCTTTCAACATATTATTGATGAAGACGAACATCTTGCCAAGGTCATCCCCACTTCTTGCCTTCAAACAACCACACAACCTCAAACAGGCCACTGTCTGCAGCAAAGTACCCAGCCTTCAGGAGAACAGTGACCACGACACCACACAATCCTGCTACTGCAACCACTGCAAGACATGCCGGATCCTCGACATGGATGCTATCATCTCATGTGAGAGCACCATGCATCAGGTACATGGTACATACTCTTGGAACTCAGCCAACGATGTCTACCTGATACACTGCAGGAAAGATATCCCCAGGATAGGGAGACCATGCAACAGATAATGAACACCACTCGACAATCACCAGGCATGAGCGTTCTCTTCCTGTTGGGGAACACTTCAGCGATCATGGGCATTTGGCCTCTGATCTTCGGGTAAGCGTTCTCCAAGGCGGCCTATACGACACATGGCAATGCAGAGTCACTGTGCAGAGACTGATAGCTAAGTTCTGCACACATGAGGACGGTCTCAACTGGGATCTTGGGTTCCTATCACACTATCTGTAACCCCCACGACTTGCTTGGGCTTGCAAAGACTCACTAACTGTCCCGGCTGGAGACAATACACATCTCTTTAACTTGTGCTTAACCCTCTCTCCACTCACATTGTCTGTACCTTTAAGACTTGATTACCATTATTTTGTGAATTGAGTTTGTGTCTTTATATGCCCTGTTTGTGAACAGAACTCCCACTGTCCTGATGAAGGAGCAGCGCTCCAAAAGCTAGTGGCTTTTGCTACCAAGTAAACCCATTGGACTTTAAACTTGTGTTGTGAGATTTCTTACCGTGTTTACCCCAGTCCAATGCTGGCATCTCCACCTCATGGTTATCTGGATAGGACAGGATGGAATTGGTGTCAGTACAGGCTTGATTGGCCAAATGGCCTCCTTCTGTACTGTAGGGAATCCGTGAAAAGTATTATTTTCCTCCGTCCCTTCATTCTTTTACTCAATCCAGCCTTTTATCACCTTTGTTAAATATCCCATTCACTTTTAATGTATGCTTAATCTAATTCATTTGTCTTCTTCTGGTAACATCAATGATATACAGCAGTGCAATTGTCACATGGTTCCTGAAACTGTGCTAATAGCACTCATATATTCTGCAGGCAGTTTGATACAAAATTATTCTCCATTATTTTGCCATTGGTAAGCCTCTTGATGCCAATGTCAATGGGCCAGGCTAATGCTGATAGGGTCAGATACTGAACATTATTGCAGTTTGGACCATTACTGAAAAACAGATTCACCAAATGCTTGTCTCATTTGCTACTCAATGTTTACATTGAAACATCCCCATGTTTTGTAAAACACTTTTGTGTTGCGTTTAATTATGAACTTGGATACAAGAATTCCATTAAGCACAAGCTTGTTTGGAGTTGCAATGTTTAAATTGCGGAATGACAACTTCATTAATTCAAATCACAGTTGTTTGTTTGTGCTCCCACTCCCGGCTATAATTGTGTGTGTGTGAGAGCCAAAGAGAACAACAATCACAGTTTAGATTATGGATTTTCAAACTAGGATTGTGTTATTTTTTCTACATTTAGATTTTGGAAGAGCAATGTTCAAATTCAACAGTGAAATACATCTTTATGAGCTTCGATATTTTCCATGTGTCCTCTGTGTTTGCATAGGTAAATGAAAATTCGAATGTAAGAGGCTCTTGTTAGAGGTTGTATAATCTTAACTCTGGCTTCCCTGTATTGGGCAGTTTATGATGCCTGGGCATATGATATGACTCCTGGCACAGATTTATCTAATAGAGACATTTAGTGTTTTATTTAATGTTAGATTTTTTTCCCCCCGTCATGGTTTCTTTTAACACCTCACCTTGCCAGCTCTCTTCAGTAGGACCTTCCAAACCCACAACCTTTACCTAGAAGGACAAGGGCAACATGTGTATGGGAAACCCACCTGCAAGTTCTTCTCCAAAGATGTGCAGATTAGGTGGATTGGCCATGCTAAATCGCCCCAAAATGTCCCTATTAGATAAATCATTTCCAGGAGTCTCATCATATGTCCAGGAAACATAAACTGCCCAATACAGGAAGCCAGATTTAAGGTCACACAAACCTAACAAGAGCCTGTTACATTCAAATTTTCATTTACTTATGTCAGAGGGACCAGTAGAGTAATTATGTGGGATCATGGGGATAGAACCTAGGTGGGATTGTTGTCGGTGCAAGCACGATGGACCAAATGGCCTAGTTCTGCTCTGTAGGGATTCTACAATTCTAGATAGGCTGGGCAAATGGGCCAGGAAATGGCAAATGGAATTTAATGTTGGCAAGTGTGAGGTGGTGCACTTTGGTAGGAAGAATGGTAGGAAGGACTATTACTTACGGGGCGAAAAACTGCAGCAGGCGACGGTGCAGAGGGACCTCGGGGTCCTTGTGCATGAGTCGCAAAAACCCAGCTTGCAGGTGCAGCAGGTGGTCAGGAAGGCGAATGGGATGCTGGCCTTCATAGAGAGGGGGATTGAATATAAAAGTAGGGAGGTCTTGCTGCAGCTGTATAGGGCATTGGTGAGGCCGCAGCTGGAGTACTGTGTGCAGTTTTGGGCGCCGCACCTGCGCAAAGATATTTTGGCCTTGGAGGGAGTGCAGAGGAGGTTTACTAGGCTGATACCGGAGTTGAGGGGGTTGAACTATGAGGAGAGGCTGAATAAACTAGGCTTGTACTCGTTGGAGTTTAGAAGAATGAGGGGAGATCTCATTGAGACGTATAAGATGATGAATGGGATGGATAGGATAGAGGTGGAGAGACTCTTCCCGCTCAAAAAAGACAGTAGAACTAGGGGGCACAGCCTCAAGATAAAGGGGGGGCGGTTTAGAACGGAGTTGAGGAGGAACTTCTTCACTCAAAGGGTGGTGAATCTCTGGAATTCTCTGCCCGTTGAAGTGGTGGAGGCTGCCTCGCTAAATATTTTTAAGACGCGGGTTGATGGGTTTTTGATAGGAGAGGGGATTAAGGGTTACAGGGAGAGGGCAGGAAGGTGGAACTGAGCCACGACAGATCCGCCATGATCTTATTGAATGGCAGGGCAGGCTTGAATGGCTAGATGACCTACTCCTGCTCCTATTTCTTATGTTCTTATGTTCTTAAGTTACTTACCATCCGGATATGGAAATATATCATTGCTGCTTTTCATCATTGCTAACATATAATCATGGAAGTCCCTCCCTAAGGGCACTGTAGGTGTATCTACACCATGTGGATTGAAGACATTCAAGAAGATGGCTCACCACCTCACCTTGAAGGGGCAATTAGGAACGGGCAATAAATGTTGACCTTGCCAGTGGCACTCACATCCCATACTTTTCTTTAACTGCAGTCAGGATAGCTGGTGGCTCTTGCCAGCTTTCCAAATACAGGTGGTTGCAACAATTCTGTTTTAATACTGATGGAATGCTGGACTCTTGGAGGTGTCTGACAGGGTGGAGACAGACGTAATGGCTGGAATTTTACCGGCATGCAGAATGGAATCCTCCATTGGCTTCAGGAAGGATTTTACTAGCCTCGCCCGAGTGAGGTCATAAAATATCGGCCAATGATCTCAGTTGGGGGAAGAGCAAAAGTAAAAGCCATCAATATATGTTAGTTACCAAGAAAAAAAATATGAAATTCAGAAGCTACCTCTTTACCCAGAGAGTGGTCAGAATGTAAAACTAACTAAGACTTTAGGAGCTGCTGTTCCCCTTAACTGAGGGGTCAGTCACAAGGGGACACAAGTTCAAGATGAGGGGCAAGAGGTTCAGGGGGGATGTGAGGAAAAACCTTTTTCCCCAGAGGGTGGTGATGGTCTGGAATGTGCTGCCTGAGAGGGTGGTAGAGGTGGGTTGCCTCACATCCTTTAAAAAGTACCTCGATGAGCATTGGCATGTCATAACGTTCAAGGCCATGGGTCAAGTGCTGGTAAATGGGATTAGGTGGGAGGTCAGGTGTTTCACATGCAGATTCGATGGGCTGAAGAGCCTCTTCTGCACTTGGTTTTATGACTTAGACTTGAAATTTATATATTTGCATTTATATAACATAACCACAGGACATCCCAACACACTTTGCAGCCAATGAAGTTGTGTATTCATTTTTGTAATATTGAAAATACAGCAAAACCTTTGCACACAGTGAATTTTATTGAACCAAAACATAACAAGCCAAATAACATGTTTCTGTGATGTTGGTTTGAGGGATAAATATTGGCCTGGATAGTTTCATATATCCAAATAGTTTCACAGGACTGGATTAAACATTTCATAATATGAAAGCCAATTATTCTGGATGCTGGAATCTGAAACCAAAAGAGAAAACACTGGAAAATCTCAGCAGGTCTGGCAGCATCTGTAAGGAGAGAAAAGAACTGATGTTTCAAGTCCAGACGACCCTTTGTCAAAACTAAAAGGCACAGAAATTGGGAGGTATTTACACTACGATGGGAGGGAATGAAAGATGAGTCATAGCTATAGAAACCAAGAGAAAAGATTGTTAATAGCTGTCCACAGAGACAATGAAGGGTGTGAATGGGCAAATGGCAGAAAAGCTGTAAACTGTACCAAATGGAGTTATCTAGGGAGCAGGGGAGGGGGGCAATGGGACTGAGGTAGAATGTAGAAAACAGTAAGTGGGGGGTGGGGGGAGAAAAGGCAATGGAACGGGGATGGAGTAGAGAGAATAGGGGGTGTGGAAGAAAAATGAAGAAAGACCATGAAGAAATAAAACGTAGGGAACAGTAAAAAATTAAATAAAACAGAATGAAAACAAGGGGGCTGAGGTGGGGTAGAGCAAATCATCTGAAGTTGTTGAATTTGATGCTGAGACAGGAAGGCTGTGAAGTGCCCAGCTGGAAGATGAGATGCTGCTCCTCCAGTTTGCGTTCAGCTTCACTGGAACATTGCAGCAAGCCAAGGGCAGCCATGTGGGCATTGGAGCAGGATCGTCTGTTAAAATGGCAAGCAACCGGAAGGTCAGGGTCCTGATTGCATACAGACCAAAGGTACTCAGTACAGTAATCATTCAGTCTATGCTTGGTCTCTCTGATAGAGAGGAGGCCACATTGGGAACTGCGAATGCAATGGACCTGCTGAGATTTTCTCTTTGGGTTAATGTTTCGTTAGTCCACAGTAGCTCAGACACTGCAATGGTGCTGGGAATGTCAGCCTAGGTTTGATGCTTTAAGCCAGAATCTGCAGATTCAGAGGTGAGAGAGTGACCAAATGAGCCACAACTGACACATGAGAGTAATTGGGAAAGATGCATTTTAAGAGCTAAATAAGCATACGAAGGGGAAGGGAATTGATGGCTATGGTGCTACGGCCAGTTTTAATTCTTTTAAAATTCAGTCGTGGGATGTGGGCATTGCTAGCTGGGCCAGGATGTATTGTGCATCCATAATTACCCTTGAACTGAATGGCTTGCTTTGCAATTTCAGAGGGCAGTCAATCACATTGCTGTGAGTCTGAAGACACATGGAGACCAGCCCATGTAAGGATGACAGATTTCCTTCCCTAAAGAAGATCAAACAGCTCTTATTGCTCTTTTCACCACCTCCTTTCTGATTACCTATAAATTCTTGCATTACAACCATTATTTTGTAAATTGAGTTTGTGTCTTTCTATGCCCTGTTTGTGAATAGAAGTCCAACTCACCTGACGAAGGGGCAGTGCTCTGAAAGCTAGTGGCTTGGACTATCAAATAAACCTGTTGGACTTGGTGTTGCGAGACTTCTTACCACATTGACATTAATGAAGGATGTATATTCCTTAGTCTGCATTCCTGAAATCACGAATGTTTCAACCATTTAAGAATTTCAAAAGTGGTTTTAGGGTCCATTCTCCTATCAGGCCAATAGTCTCTGTTTGTCTTAATGAATATAAATGGCATTTGTGTAATTCTCTTGGAATTTCATCAATTTCTGCAGTTCACCAAGTTATTCAGTGATAATGAGGCGCCAGCTTCACTGAAGGCCAGAAAGCTCCTTTTGCTTGAGTCATAGCCAACCATGGCTTCAGTCATTTTCAAGTCTTTGTCCAGTTTTTAAAATATTATATATTAGCCATGATTTTATTCATTTTATAAAAATATAGTAGGAGGTCTTATCCCCTCAGCAGGTGAGCAGGTTTTTGGACGAGAAAGCCTTCTTTTCCACATTAATTAATGCAGATCATGTGGATTCTTTCCGCAGAACAGCTGTTGATTTCTTTGTCCTCCCTTGGCAAGAACCCTCTCTAATGTCGTCCCTCAAAGTTTTTATTGGGGTTCCTCTCCCTGCCACCCAAAATACAGCCCCATTTATACAGTTCAAAAAGCCCTAAAAGGCTGCTATGTTAATATTCAAGGAGTCATTGTTTCACTTGGGAAATGAGTTAATTATGCTGTGGCCTTTTTAAATCCCTCCCCATCTCCTGCTCCTCCAGAAGTAAAAGGGTTTATCACACTGTTCAGAAGATTCAGTGGACATCTTTACGTAATGACCCTTGATAACCAGTTCTAGAGATATAAGTTTGACCAGGTTTGAATAAATAGAGTAATGTGCCAGGTTGTCTGTTCATACATCTAATATGAAAAAATCTTTTAAACTTAATGTAAAGGTTTGAAAACAGAAATGTACCTGTTAAATGTTCTTAAATTTGTAATACCATATTACAGGTTTGTGATACATGTCAGGTATATGATGCCCTCTCCCAGCAGACTGGTGCCGGAATCTACTTTGATTCCATACTGTTTGGACTAAATCACTGGTAACTCCTTGGGACTATGTTTAAGCTAACACAAAAAGAGGCAAATTCCACAGAAGACCTTCCTCCTAAACTCTATTTAAGCTTCAGCGGGACAATGTTTTCAGTTTTAAGTGAGAGCGACCTCCGTTTGATGATAGATTTATCAAAATAATTTAGTGCAAATGAAGTACTGCTTTATTCAAGTTGTATTCTAATGATGCAATTTTGGTACATTAGCGATGGAGAGTAATTACTAAGCCAGCAGTAATTACCTGATGCCCTTTTCTGGAAAATTTAAGCAGAGAAACAAATTCAGAGGGAATTCTCTGATGATCCTTTCCTCAAGGTGTTGCAACAGGAAAGAGCCTCTCACTGAATTGGATATGGTTCTGCCTGAGCTACCAATAATTGGGAACAAGAGTTCCATGCAGACAAAAAAGATGTAATCTCTCTGGGAGATTTTCCTGAGTAGAAGTGTTAGAAGTTTTAATTGGGCCCTGGATATTCTCTGACCTTAACCGTTACTGCCTTGTCTCTCAGAATTCTCCATTTATTGTATAATTGGGACTTTACTTTTATTGCCTGTTGTATAGATGAATGACAGTATGTCCCAGAAATGTTATAATGAAACGACTCTTGCTACATAGATTGGATACTGTAGTTCTCTGCGTATTTCTGCAGTCTTCCAAAACGTGGTCCTCTTTTTTGAGATGAAGTCTGATTTAAATCACTAAGCTGCTTGATTTAAAAGCAAATAAGTGAATAACAGTAACAGTAAATTGCACATGATGTCCCCCCTTGTAATGCTGAAAATATTTGTAGCAGCATGGAAGGGAGGGTGTTTCCCAAGGGCCATGTGGTCTATGCAGATCCAATTTAGTTCATAGAATACTTACATTGAGTCTGCACCAACAACAATCCCATCCAGTCCCTATCCCTGTAACCCCACATATTTACTTTGCTAATCCCCCTGACACTAAGGGGAAATTTAGCATGGCCAATCCACCTAACCTGCACACCTTTGAACTGTGAGAGGAAACTAGAGCACCCAGAGGAAACCCACACGGACATGGGGAGAACGTGCAAACTACACACAGGTAGTCACCCCAGGCCGGAATCGAACCCAAGTCCCTGGTGCTGTGAGGCAGCAGTGCTAACCACTGTTCCACTGTGCCATGTATATATATTATTCTTTATTTGGCAATAAAGCCTTTGTTGATTCAATCCGCATTGAGTTGTTCTCAATCTATTACAATACTGAAATCGTGTCACCCTCCCGCTGATAGTAGCTAAGCAAGACCAGAGCCTCTGTCCTGTCTCTTCAAAAGATTGACTGGTCTAGGACAATCATATTTAAATTGACTCATATTTTAAGCCTATTAAATGGTGAATAGCAATTTTATTTAAGCTTTTGAGTCAGAGTAAAATTTAACAGGAGAAACAATTTTTAAGAAACCACTACAATACATTAAAGGGTGACACAGTGGTTACCAGCACCAGGGACCCGGGTTCAATTCCCAGCTTGGGTCACTGTCCGTGCGGAATTTGCACATTCTGCTCGTGTCTGCGTGGGTTTCATCCGGGTGCTCCAGTTTCCTCCCACAGTCCAAAGATGTGCTGGTTAGGTGCATTGGCCATGCTCAATTGCCCCCTAATGTCAGGGGAGCTAGCAAGGGTAAATGCATGGGGTTATGGGGATAGGGCCTGGGTGGGATTGTGGTTGGTGCAGACTCAATGGGCTGAATGGTCTCCTTTTGCACTATAGGATTCTATTCTATGATTAAAAACACTCTTATAGAAACCTTCTCAATTCAATCAGTTTCAACCAATGGGAAGAGTGGTTCAGTCTGTCAGGAAGCCTTTGTGTCACAATTGACTGTTCAATTTTGCATTGTTAGAAGGGAATACTCATAAAGATATAGAAACTAGAAGCAGGAATAAGCCATTCAGCCTTTCAAGCCTCCTCCGCTGTTCATTTTGATTATGGCTGATCATCAAATTAATATCCTGATCTCCTCATTTTCCTTGATCCTTTTAGGCCCAAGGGCTATATCTAATTTCTTCATGAAACCACATTTTGGCGAGTATGTTTCATTTGGCCTTCATGTGTAAAGGTATTAAAGATGATATAATATAAGTAATAATGGAATGTCAGTTTATTTATCTTATGAAATTATTGAAATGGATGTAAATATTAGAACATTTTTAATCCAAAAAGCCTTCTCAAAAGGAACTTGTATTTTTATGGTGATATACCGAAGTTGTCTCAATGCAATTTGAATTAATACTGAATTAATATTGAATTAATGTTGAATTGAATTAATTAGCCAGTGGGTGGCATGGTGGCACAGTGGTTAGCACGGTTGCCTCAAAGCACCAGAGACCTGGGTTTGATTCCTGCCTTGGATCACTGTCTGTATGGAGTTTGCATGTTCTCCCCGTGTCTGCATGGGTTTCTTCCGGGCACTCCGGTTTACTCCCACAGTCTGAAAGGCACGCTGGTTAGGTGCATTGAACCAAACAGATGCCGGAGTGTGATGACTAGTGGAATTACACAGTAACTTAACTGCAGTGTTAATGTAAGCCTTGCTTGTGACTAATAAATAAACTTCACTTTAACTGATGGGAGAAACGGACTCCTTCTGCACCACTGGATTCTATGATTTTATGATTCATAAGCTATGGAGCAGAATTAGGCCTTTCGGCCATTAGTCTGCTCCACAATTCAATCATGGCTGATAAGTTTCTCAATTCTATTCTCCTCCCTTTTCCCGCAATCTTTGATCCCTTTATTCATCAACAATCTATCTCTGTCTTAATATACTCAATAACTTGGCCTTCACAGCCTTCAGAGGCAAAGCGTTCCATAGATTCACCACCATGAAGAAATTCTTCCTCATCTCGGTTCTAAAGGGATCCTAATCTCTCCGACCATTGGAAACATCTTCTCCATATCCACTCTATCCGGGCCTTTCTGCATTCTGTAAGTTTCAATGAAATCCCCCCTCATCTTTGTAAACTCCATTGAGTACAGACCCAAAGTCCTCAAACGCTCCTCATACGTCAAGCTTTGCATTCCTAGGATCATTCTGATGAACCTCCTCTGGACTCTCCAAGGCCAGCATATCCTTCTCTAGATACTGGTCCCCAAAATGCTCACAAAATTCTAAATATGGTCTTTATAAAACCTGCGAGTACATTTCTGCTTTTGTATTCCAGTCCACTCAATAAGAATGGCAACATTGCATTTGCCTTCCTAACTATCGAGTCAACCTGCAAGTTAAACTGAAGATAATTCTGAACTAGGACTCCCAAGTTCCATTACACTTCCGATTTCTGAACTCTCTCCCCATTTAGAAAATAGTCTACTCCACTACTCGTCCTCCCAAAGTGCATAACTTCACACTTTCCCATGTTGTATTCCATGTGATATGCTAGGGATGGGGCATCTTTTAAGTATTTCAAGTTACTCTCCCAGATCCAAACCCCAAATTCAGAAAGGATTCCTGCTTCCAAATTTGACTCATTGTGACACAACTTTTCATCCTTTCTGAGGCATTGACTTCTCTTAACTATTAATTAAACATGGTATCGTCCCTACTCTCCAATCTAATAAATCTCTTCCACTTCAAGCTGATGCTCCCATTTAACACAAAAGTGCATACTGATATTTTTACCTCTGCCTGGTTCATGCATTCTTCCTCTCCGTTCTCTCCCAGTTAATGCTGGTAGTCTCCATCTTCCCACACCCTAAATGATATTCTCAACATTTTCCTTCTTCCCCTTTTAGCACCACTACCAGTTTTTGTTCATTTTTCTCTACCTCTTCCCTTTATTTCCATGTTTCTATCAATTTATCTCATCCCTTTTTGCCATTCATTTCTTTTCCCTCTTCATTGGCAGCCAATCCCCCATCCTTCCTCCACCCGGTCATCATCTATTGTGAATCCTGTTGTGTCATTACTATTTTCCCATGTCATTTGTTGTGCTGTCTCCAGTTGACATCCATTTTCAATACTTATCCTAATCTGGCAGCTAATGTACTCTGGAGATGCTGTGGTGAGTTTTTGGATTTGCTAGAGAGCCTTGCTGCATCTTCACATGTGTACTAAAGGAGTGGGTGACTTGTCCACACAAAGGTTTGAACAGGTTTGGGAGCAAAAGTAGCAGCGCCTCTGAGTTAGCAGGATGACACACAGTCAAAACAGAGGCTGCGGAAAGAGCATGCATGATGCCCACTGCCAACCTCGAGATAGACCCTACGAGAAACAGAGGCTATGGAGAGAACAAGTGTGATGTCCACTGCCAACTTGAAGCCAGACTTCACCATGCTTTTTGGCAATTACATGAAGCTGAATGGTAGGCTAACCAATGAACTCAGCAAATCACTGTGCATGCCCATCAATGTTCTCCAGTCTGCAAGAGCTTCATCTGAGTCTTCTGTAGCAGAACATCTCTGCAATATCATCTTCTCATGGGCTGGCAAAGAAACCATCCTTTTCTCCTGGCCCACTCATGCCAGGGTGATGCACCATCTCCTGATTCAAACTTGGCATTTGTTTCCAAGGTATATGTAGTGCCAGTATCTGAGTTGATGTTCAGAATTGTCTGATCAGGTTCTGCGCTTCTTTTTATCCTCTCTACTCATTCTCTTCCTCCAGGAGTTGCTGCAGCTGAGGAAGGGGCAGCTCTTGGATGTCCGAAATCAGGAAACCAGAAGGAGAAAGTTGGTATGAGGGAGAAGTGGTGGAGTGGAAAGCAAGAGGTACAAGCAACATCAGCAATTGTCTCACCGGACAAGATAGCAGAATTAAGTTGTGTTGGAAGCTATGAAGGAGCAAAAGGCAGGAATTATACAAACACAGAAACATAGAAGATAGAAGCAGGAAGAGGCCATTTGACTCTTCAAGCCTGATCTGCAGTTCATCATGATTGTGGCTGATTGTCCAACTCAACAGCCTAATCCTGCTTTCTCCCAACAACCTTTGATCCCATTCGCCCCAAGTGCTGTATCTGGCTGCCTGCTGTCAACTTCAATATTTTCAGTAACACCAGTGGCCATAGATTCTATCACAGCCAGCCCCATGCTGCAGAGGACTTTCCCTTCCCTAGAACTCGGGAGATGCTGCATCCTTGACTTCATGGTTCCTGCTCTTCTCTCTTTTGTTGTATGACTTGATGAAGTGAGAGAGAGGGTAGAGCATCACTGAATATGTAGTTTTGTGTTTGGATGGTGCACATACTATAGCTGAATAGCTGGAGCTATGTGGAAGCAGCGAGAGTTGGTTGTGAGGCTGGGAGCATTGGACAGTGTGTGAGGGTAAGGTGAAGTATCTGGATGTTAAGCTCAAATTCTGAGTGCCAGCGAGTGCTGCTGGGTGAGTGATTGTGAATGTAGGGCATTTAGCAGCATGAGAGGTTGGTGAAAGATTTTACATGAAGATGCATTGATTCTGACAACCCTTGTGAGGTCATTGGATTTCTTGTTGCATTGCTGCTGGTTCCTTGCCTGTCCAGAATCCAAGTCCACCTGCTCCCATTGTCTTCAGAGGGTGGTCATCAAGAGCCTCCTAGCCTTCCAGAGGTCCCGGGCAGCCTTCCTCCTACCCACTTCCAACTCTAACTCCTGCAGCACTGGATCCAAAGCCAAGGAATTCTCTCTCTCTCCCTTGGAGTTTCATTTTCCACCTTCCATATTAAAGCAACAATCATAACAATAATGAAAGGTGTTGCGTATTTGGAGAATGACACTCAGGAGCACTCGATAAATGAACGTAATTGTATTGTGGTGTGTTCTCTCGCATCCCTGCTGCTTCCCTGTTTCCCCTTTACATCACATTGCATCACTTTCTTGCATATATTACTACCGTGGGGCACTATGGTGAGCCAAATGGGACACATACATAACAATGGCAATAACAGTACAGCTTCTCTTTAAGAAGAATAGACTGCTCTGAAGAATAAAGTGCACCAGGTGATCTTAGAACAATACTGTTTGGCCTCCTGCTGGACCCAAAGAGGACCCAAGCAGCTTGGAAGTTATTTGGCCCAATACCACAATCAAGCAAATTTGTATGTTACCCCTTTTTAATGGAATCAGTAGGGACAGGTCATGCAACCCTCACTCCCAAAAAATAGGGCTTACCTATTTAAAGCCCTGAAGCTAAGTTCTTTCAAGAGTTCTGAAGCCAGTGTAGTTAAGTTAATTAGGCCCAGCAAAAGGAAAGCCTAGGTAGTTGCCCACAGTGCCTGCAGGCAAGATGGTTAACATTGATTTTCGCAAGGTCCCTGCTGGTCCCAGGAAGATTTGCTGAGTGCTTATGGGTTGTGGTAAACAGCCTGAAGTAAGCTCCAAGCCCAGAAATCAAACTAGTTTGCAACAGAAGTCAAAGTTTGTAGTCTAGATGTAGGCCTAAGGCAATGGTATACAGATCTGAAACCAAGCAGCAAAAAGAGTACTGGTGAAGCAATGTATGCAGGGGAAATTACTGGTATAGGTATGTACCTTCAGCATAAACTTGTTTCTTTAGGGAAAATTGGCATACTGTTGACATTTATAGATATTTATAGGTATTGGAAGCAGAATTGCTGTTTAAAAGTAAAGGACACCTGATCTTGCTGTTATAAGAAAGGGTACTGCCTCATTGTTACCGTGCAGGTTTATTTATCTTTCTGCAGCCGTGATTGATTGTAAACTATTTATTTGAATTTCTCCAGAAACCTTCACTGCATTCTAATCCTCGGAGTTGAAAGCTGAAGCTCTAATGCAGCACAGTGATTTGCAAGTCCTGATGTGCACACCTTAGCATCACACACGTTTTTGCAAATCTTACACAATCATTGCTTTAACACAGTTTATCATGAATTTTCAGTGAGCTTTTTTATTACAATTTAGATCCTCATTTCTGCAAAATTCTATGAGGATTTAATTCAACCGCAATCCGTAATTCTATGGAGTGGCACATCTCTCACTCTAGGCGATGGTCTAGTGGTATTATCGCGAGACTATTAATCCAGATACTCAGCTAATGTTCTGGGGATCCAGGTTCGAATCCTGCCATGGCAGATAGTGGCAATTGAAATTGAATTCAATAAAAAATATCTGGAATTAAGAATCTACTGATGACCATGAAACCATTGCTGATTGTCAGAAAAACCCATACTCAGCAGGGGAGGAAATCGGCTGTCCTTACTTGGTCTGGATTACATGTGACTCCAGAGTCACAGCAATATGGTTGATTTTCAATTCCCCTCTAAGGGCAACTAGAGACGGGCAATAAATGTTGGCCAGCCAGCGATGCTCATGTCCCATGAATGAATAAGGAGAAATAGCCATGAAGCCAGGAGTCTAGGAAGGTATGTCAGGAGCAGCACCAGGCACACCTAAAAATTAGGTCCCAGCCCGGTGAAGCTCCAAGAAAAGTTGATTTGCATATAGTGGAAGCAGCTTTGCTACATGAATGGTGGTGAACAATTAAAAAACTGGAGGAGTAGATTCCATAAGTATCCCTATTCCCAATGATAGTGGAGCACTTCAATGCAAAAGACAAGGATTTGCAACCATCTTCAGCCAGAAATGCCAAGTGGATGATTTATCTTGATGTTTTCCTGAAAATCAGCCAATCTACAGCCTATTGGATTCACTCCAGATGATATGAAGAAACAGTTGAAGGCAGTGGATAGTGTAAAGTGGGCCCCGACAATATCCCAGCTGTAGTATTGAAGTTCTTGTGTTCCAGAACTAGCCACATCCTAGTCAAGCTGATTCAGTACAGCTATAAAACTGGCATCTGTTTGGCAAAGTGGAAACTTGCTCAGTAATGTCAAAACGCAACAAATCCAATTCAGCCCATTGCATTCCCATGGTCTACTTTCAATCATCAACAATGTGATGGGAAGGGTAGTTGACAATACAAATATACAGGAATAACCTGCTCACTGACACTCAGTTTGGGTTCCACCAGAACCTTATTACAACCTTGATCCAAACACGGACAAAAGAGCTGAACATCAGAGGGGAGGTGAGAGTGATTGCCTTAGATGTCAAGGCAGTGTTTGACTGAGGGTAACATCAAGGTGCTCTATCAAAACTGAAACCAATGGGACTCGGGGAGAAAGCAATCTGCTGGATGGAACCATACTTAATACAAAGGAAAATGGCATGGTTGTTGGAGGCCAACCATCTCAGCTAGAGGACATAATTACAGGAGTTCCTCAAGGCAGTACTCTAGGTGCAACCATCTTCTGCCAATACATCAATGATGCTACCTACATTACAAGGTGGAAGTGGGTGTTGCTGATGATTGCTCAATGTTCAGCAACATTTACACCTCTCTTGATAACAAGCAGTCCATGTTCATGTGCAAAAAAAGCTGGATTATTTATAGGTTTGGGTTGATAAATGCCATGTAACATTGCACCACACAAATGCTTTGCAATGGGCATCACCAACAAATGAGAATCTAATCATCTGCCCTTGATGTTCAATGGCATTACAATTGCTGAATTCCACATTAGCAACATCCTGGAGGTTACCATTGACAAGAAACTGAAATGGACCAGCTATATAAATATTGTGGCTACAAGAATAGGTCAGAGGCTGGGAATTCTGTGGTGAGTAACTCACCTCCTGACTCCCAAAACCTGTCCATCATCTACAAGGCACTGGTCAGGACTGTGATGGAAAACTCGCCACTTGCCTGGATTAGCGTGGTAGCAACAACACTCAAACTTAACACAGTCCAGGACAAAGCAACCTGTCTGATTGGCAACTCATCCACCAGCTTCAATATTCACTCCCCATCACCGACACATTGTGTATCATTAACAAGTTGCCTCCTTTAACAAACATGACCTCAACCACCTAAAAGAGCAAAGGAAACAGGCATATAGAAACATCACGATGGCAAGTTCCACTCCAAGTCAGACACCATCCTGACTTCGAACTATGTTGCCATTTCTGCATTGTCATTGGGTCAAAATCCGGGAACTCCCTCTCTAACAGTACTGCGGATGTACCTGTAACACATGGCCTGCAGCAAGTCAAGAAGGCAGCTCATCAAGGGCAATTAGAGATGGGCAAGAAAGGCCGACCTAGCCAAACACCCACATTCCATGAAAGAGTAACAAAAAAAATCAGAACTGCACCAAATCCTCAGATAAGAACATAAGAACATAAGAACATAAGAAATAGGAGCAGGAGTAGGCCATCTAGCCCTTCGAGCCTGCCCCGCCATTCAATAAGATCATGGCTGATCTGTCGCCGCTCAGTTCCACTTTCCCGCCTTCTCCCCATAACCCTTAATCCCCTCTCTTATCAAAAACCCATCAACCCGCATCTTAAAAATATTTAGCGAGGCAGCCTCCACCACTTCAACGGGCAGAGAATTCCAGAGATTCACCACCCTTTGAGTGAAGAAGTTCCTCCTCAACTCCATTCTAAACCGCCCCCCTTTTATCTTGAGGCTGTGCCCCCTAGTCCTACTGTCTTTTTTGAGCGGGAAGAGTCTTTCCACCTCTATCCTATCCATCCCATTCATCATCTTATACGTCTCAGTGAGATCTCCCCTCATTCTTCTAAACTCTAACGAGTACAAGCCCAGTTTATTCAGCCTCTCCTCATAGCTCAACCCCCTCAACTCCAGTATCAGCCTAGTAAACCTCCTCTGCACTCCCTCCAAGGCCAAAATATCTTTGCGCAGGTGCGGCGCCCAAAACTGCACACAGTACTCCAGCTGCGGCCTCACCAATGCCCTATACAGCTGCAGCAAGACCTCCCTACTTTTATATTCAATCCCCTTCACTATGAGGGCCAGCATCCCATTCGCCTTCCTGACCACCTGCTGCACCTGCAAGCTGGGTTTTTGCGACTCATGCACAAGGACCCCGAGGTCCCTCTGCACCGTCGCCTGCTGCAGTTTTTCGCCACGTAAGTAATAGTCCTTCCTACCATTCTTCCTACCAAAGTGGACCACCTCACACTTGCCAACATTAAATTCCATTTGCCATTTCCTGGCCCATTCGCCCAGCCTATCTAGATCCTTCTGCAGACTCTCCACACCCTCCGCACAATTTGCCGTTCCACCAATCTTGGTGTCATCAGCAAATTTCGACCCCCTACACTCGGTTCCCTCCTCCAGATCATCTATATAAATGGTAAATAGCTGAGGCCCCAGCACCGACCCCTGGGGCACTCCACTAGTCACCATCCGCCAATCTGAATAGCACCCGTTGACCCCCACTCTCTGCCTCCTATTTGACAACCAATCCTCTATCCACGCTAACACCCTACCCCCAACTCCATGTCCCTCGACCTTCTGCAATAACCTCTTGTGAGGTACTTTGTCAAACGCCTTCTGAAAATCTAGAAAGACCACATCCACCGGCTCTCCTCTATCCACCGCCCTAGACACATCCTCATAGAACTCCAGTAAATTTGTCAGACACGACTTCCCTTTAATGAAACCATGCTGCGTCTGCTCTATCAAGCAATTCCCTTCAAGATGCCTCGCAATTTCCTCCTTAATGACAGATTCTAACATTTTACCTACCACAGACGTTAAACTAACCGGCCTATAATTCCCCGCCTTTTGCCTGGCACCCTTCTTAAACAACGGCGTAACGTTAGCCGTTTTCCAATCATCCGGCACTTCCCCGGAATCCAGCGACGTCTGGAATATCAAGAATGTAACCACATTCCACCCTGAAGTTTTCTGACTCTTCATCAAAAGGTTTGCATGGAGCATATCTCCAAATCAGTACACTTCCATCTGCATAAAGCAACAAGCATCTCGAATGGGATGTAGGCAAAGGTGACAATTTGATAACATTACACCTCTAAATCTGAATGCACTCAGGGTGCAATAATCCAGAATTGGAATTTGAATTGCTGGTGAGTAGCCTACGGTCACTTGTTTTGGGCCTACCAAATCTAGCAGAAAGCCCAGTTCTTGTCAGCAGATCAGGCCTCTATGTGATACTCAAAGGATATAAGCAGTTTGTTATTATCCACATAAGTGAACAGTTTTCACTGTCACTTTTTAACACCTGTAAATTGAGATTGCACTATTTTTTAATTCTTCATGGGATATGGGCATCGCCAGCAAGGCCTTTTTAAAAATTTTTAAAAATTCATCTTTAAAATTATGCCAATGTTCAGAGTGAACCGGGCAAAATCAAATCCATTCCTTGCTTGCTCCAAAAATCAAATTCAAATTCCAATTGAATCCAATTGACGGTCACCACAAGAGAGACAAACAAGATCCAAGCACTCCACCTTAGGTTTGTTTTGATACTTGAGGCAGGATTTTCCAGCCCAAGGCCAGAAAATATCGTTGAGGTCAACGGGCCTTTCCATAGTCCGTGTCGTGTCCGCTATGATTCCAGGTTACACAGGAAAATTCCGTCCTCGATCTTAGTCAAACAGCCGAGCAGCGAGCACTTGTTGCCCGTCCCTAATTATTCTTGATCTGAGTGGCTTGTCATGCCATTTCACAGGCCAGTTAAGAGTCAACCACATTACTGTGGGGCTCTCGTCACACAGCGCCGATCCGGTAAGGATGGTAGATTTCCTTCCTTAAAGGGCATTAGTGAATGTGTGCTGTGACAATCATTGATAATTTCATGCTCACCATCACTGAGATTAGATTTATATTCCAGATTTTGTTAACTTAGTTCAAATTCCATGAGCTGATGTGGTGGGATTTGAACCCATGCCTCCAGAGCATTAGCCTGGGTCTTTGGATGAATAGGCTAGTGATACGACAACTGTGGCACCATCTGGCTTGCAATCAGTTGGAACAGAACAATCTTAAGTTTTATATAACACAGTTTGTGTCAAATTGCATTTGTCTTGCCTCACAATTCTATACTCATGGATAACATAAAATAGAGAAGTGATTATGAGCAATCAGCAGCATTGTTTGGTTAGCTCTTCAGTAAAAATGCACATCTCCAAGACTGGTTATGACACCGTTTTTCAGAGGCGTCTTCTCATAGACTGTGAATGAGTTAATCCCCATACATAGAGAAATGTCAGATATGCAAATTTATACTAATCCAGTAAATCATGTTTTCCCAAATACATATTTTTTATGGGATAGATATTAAGATGTTTCCTGCAGGCAAATCTGTTAAATTTCACTAAATATATATGCATATTAATGAGACACAAACAAGTTACATGCTATGTTAGTGACATATTAATTTTAATCCCCTTTGGAGGCAAGAGCTTATAGATTAAATGTGCTAAGAAGTATATGAGGGAGCAAAGTTTCATGTTTATTGTTGCAAGTCAGTGAGACTTCTGCTTACGTATTAGGAAATTGGCCTTACACCAAGAAGCGACAAACTTTTTAAAAGCTTTGACTCAAAGGCTCAACAACTGATTCGTTGAAGAGGGGAACATTTGGAAGGTTTTTTTCCCCTAAAGGTTTGGGGAATCATAGAAATCATAGACTCATAGAAACCCTACAGTACAGAAAGAGGCCAGTCGGCCCACTGAGTCTACACCGACCACAATTCCACCCAGGCCCCACCCACATATTCCTACATATTTTACCCACTAATCCCTCTAACCTATGCATCTCAGGGCACCACGGGGCAATTTTAGCATGCCCAATCAACCTGACCCGCACATCTTTGCTCTGTGGGAGGAAACCAAAACACCCGGAGAAAACCCATGCGGACACAAGGAGAATGTGCAAACTCCACACAGACAGTGACCGAGCCTGGAATCGAACCCAGGTCCCTGGAGCAGTGAAGAAGGAGTGCTAACCACTGTGCTGCCGTGCTGCCCAATCGTAGAATCCAACAGTGCAGAAGGAGGCTATTCATCCCTTTAAGCCTGCATTGACCACAATCCCATCCAGGCCCTAGCTAGTTCCCCAGACAATAAAGGGCAATTTAGCCCAACCCGCCAATGGCCAATCTACTCAACCCACATATCTTTGGATTGTGGGAGGAAATCAGAGCACGTGGGGGAAACCCCCGCTGACACAAGGAGAATGTGCAAATTCCACACTGACAGTGGCGCAAGCCACTGGAATCGAACCCAGGTCCTTGGTGTTGTGAGGAAGCAGTGTTAACCACTCTGCCACTGTGCCACCCAACAGTTTTAATGAAGTATTGCTGAACCGAAAAGGCATTAGCCACATTATGGCATTTTTGAGCCAACTCAAGGTAGCAAAGTAACTGGCTGTTTTGATTCATATTGAGCTGTTATTTCGACTGAACATAATTGATCTGAAAAAAAAAATTGACCTTTCTTAGAAAGTTTGGAGTGGAATAAGTTTTGACTCAGAGCCAGCAGTGACTGGGAACAGTTTCACACAGTCAGGAACACATAATCAGATATTGGCCTTTCACAACAGACTCAGTAACAACAAAAGCAGTTCACATTGTTGAGTCAGAGGCAGCAGCAGTATGATCGACCCGAAAATGTTAACTCTCTTTCTCTCTCCAAGGATGCTGCCTGACCTGCTGAGAATTTCTGGCATTTTCTGTTTCTAACTTAGCAGTGAGTTTTCTGGGAATGCTCAAAGACGGGATGCAGCTATTTGCTCTGAATCTAAAGCAGTTGTGCCTGGAAACCACTTCTGTCTAGTTAGGAAGATACAGCTTGAACAATAGTATTTCTAAGATGAAGCAACAAAATTGCAACTTGCTATTAGAAATCAATTCGTTTTCCCTTAATCAAAATAGAACGAGCCTGAGAGTGGAAGTAATTATTAAGTCTGATGACACAAGCTCCTGATAGCCTTTCCTCTCAGGTGCAGTCATGGCAAAAGCAGCCTGAGACACCTCTCAATGCAAAGTGCTTCCAAGGTAATCCAGGACATTTCCTCTCACGGTTTTTTTGATGTCTGCTGGTTCATGAGGTAATGTTGCATCTCTGCAGAATGTTGTGACAACTTCTCTAAATGGATCACAAGTCGCCAAGTGGACAGACTTTCGGTGAGTTTGTTGAATATTTGTCAGTTCTGAACCCTGGCAATGAGCTGGTAGATTTATCAAAGTGAAATGTGGTCTTCTGTCACTTTGATCTTGTCACTTACTCCTGTTACTACTTCAGTAGATCTCTTACTTCATCCTGTCTGGGATGTCATGAGTCGCTCTTTCCTTTGCTTAGTTCAATGTTCGTTACAAGGACTTGTTACAAGACTTTGTCCCTTTAGTTTTGAAAACATGATTTTTCAACTTTCAGTTGACTGGAAATTTTGCATTTTCTATAATCCAGAGCCCTATCAAAACTCACAAATGCCTAAGGAAAAAATATTAAAAGTGCAAAGTACTGGCTAGCGAAACAATGGCTGCCATAGACAGACATACCCAAATATCTTCCAAACGAAGTAATACGCTGGCAAACCTTTTCTGTATCCTCTCCAAAGCCTCCACATCTTTTGGAAGTGTGATGACCAGAACTATACGCAATAATCCAAATGTAGCCTAACTAAAATTCTACATAGCTGCAATATGACTTACCAATTTTTATACTCTGTGTCCCAACCAAGTATGCCACATGCTTTCTTAACCACTCTATCCACTTGTGTTACCGCTTTCTTGGAACTGTGGACCTGTATTCCTAGATCCCTCATACGTTAATACTTCTCAGGTTCTGCCATTTACTGTATACATCTCCTGCAGTAGATCTTCCAAAATGCATACCTTGCATTTGACTGGATTCCATCTGCAATTTCTCCAATTCCCCAAGTCTCCAGCCTATCTATATCCTGCTGTATCCTCTGGCAATCCTCCTCACTATCCGCAACTCGCCCAGTCTTTGTGTTGTCTGCAAACTTATTGATCAGGCCACTTAGATTCTCCTCCAAATCATTTATGTGGTGGATATTAGACATGTACCTTCTCACTGTGATGGAAGGGCATTCAAGCTTTCTTTGCAGTTTGTAGACATATGTAATGATATACTGCTCAGTCGACACTGCTAATCAGTATTGTAAATATTATTTTGCCATTTACAATTTGTTTTAAGTACATTCCTCCGCCCCAACTCGTTATATTTCTCCCTTTAAATTGAGCAATAACCTTGTAATGTACAGTAGTAGGAGCACATCATCTCTCCATATAGGTGGTTGATTTTCCAACACTAACAATCAATCAATGGCACCTTAAATGCTTCAGTTGTCATTGCAATAAAGTTAAAGATTAGTGCAGTATTGATGATGTGCCACTGAATGTCAATAGTACATTTAATAAATAGCCCATTATATCATCTTCACAAAGAATTGAAAAGAAAAACATCCCTGTGCCATTTTTCCTCAGTACAATAGGAACCAGGACATGACTAAATTTGATGTAACATTAACAGGCGTCAGAAATACAACGTTAATAAAAGGAATTGAAAAAGAATGAGGAAAGAGCTTTCACCCAAGCTTCAGCTGCAGGTCAAGTTCCACCAAAGATTAATGAATGCAAGCGAAACAATAAATATATGGTAAGATAATGCAAGATGTAACAAGGATGATGAACTCCATTGTATGACATAGTGGGCTAAGTAACTCACTGAAGGATTACAGGAACATCCAAAAATCATTCAAAAAACAATAACAACAAAAGGGATTTGAAATTAGCAAAGTTATGGAGGACAAATAGTAAGAAATTTTTAATGGCATCAGAAAGTAATTAGGATCGCTTAACATGCAAACAGGGTTGTATCTGAGGATGAATTAAACAGTTAATGTAATCAATTATTGTCTTGTTTTAACAATGGTTTACTTAAGAGGATATTGATTGGCTATTATTCAACATTGAATAAACGGCTGGGATTTTCAGCTGCAGCAGAGTTGTGGCACATCTTGGGTCAGGTCATGGATATAATGTGGAATAAAGTGAACAATATTTCTGCCTCTATTGAGTGAGGGGTGAAAAATGGTTGCATGTATTTCAAGAGGTATTATAGCCAGCCCAAGAAGTTATAATTGATTTAAAAAAGTTCTGAAAAATGCTTTAGGTTATGTAGTCACTTATTCTGATGGTTTCCAAAGTGGATATGAAGAAAGAGTTTGCCATTTATCTAATATCTTTTACCACCTCTGGACATCCTAAAGCACTTCACAATCAATGAAAATTTTGAAGTCATTTTCATTTTCATCACATGAAGTTGGTGTGAGGAATTTTATGTTCCCAGAGGACTGAAGTGCACCTTATCTCTCAGGATGTGAAAGTCAGGCTTAACCGTTCAGTATCTGGTTGCTGAGTCCATTCTTGGGGAAGTTGACAAACATTCTGTGGCCTCTCCATTCCACGTCCAGTGTGATGGAATTAGCATGTCTCCACAGTAAAAGTTTGGACAGAGGCAGTGATGTGAAAATTTGAGACATGCTCAAGAGACAAGTCTTCCCTGAGACTCGAGTTGTCTGCAGGTCAGACTGCAGATGGCATAATTAGTCTGTGCAAAGGTAGGTTCATGAAATGTGACACGTGCAAACAAAATGCCTTCGGTTTTCCTGCATCTGTTATTGTTGTGCCCTCAGGGACTTGTCTTCCTCATTCAAATCATGCAGCATTATTGAGACCCCTTAGAGAATTCCCATCATCAGAACAAAGCAAATGTTGACGTAAAAGACCATGGTCCATCAAATTTGTCTTTTACCAAGCTGGTAATTATCTGATGCAATGATAATTGCATTGGTAAGTAGCCATGGGACAAATCTCTATCAGTTATTCTATAAAAAGCTTAGCTATGAGGTGAGGGAAATCTCAATGGGGTGGAGAGATTTGGGAACCATGAGATAGATCCCGACTTGAATGTTAGTGTAAAGTGATTGGTAAAAAAACCGCAGCTTGTCTTACCCCTCTCCTGAAATACAAATGATATAGAGATGCTGGCGTTGGACTGGGTGGGCACAGTAAGAAATCTCACAACATCAGGTTAATTTCCAATAGCTCCTTCATGACAAAGCAGTGCACCAAAAGCTCGTGGATCCAAATAAACCTGTTAGACTTTAGCCTGGTGTTATGAGGTGAAATACAAATGGGAAGGGATGTATCTTAGGCTGCCAGCTCACTTTTATCCATTTTACACTATCACACAAGGTTAGGAAGAAGGAGGAATTTGCAGCTGATATTTTAGGTGCTAAGGAACTCTGGGGTGGCCAAGCTGGGATTGAAATTTCAATGCCAACTTGGTCTGCATTTAGCATAATGCCTTCTTAAAGGGGTGAATGGCTGTACAGAGCATTTTTTTATTAGTTGATGGTCACTTAAAATGCCCCCTTAAGATGGTCCCTTAAGAACTGGCTGGTCATTTTGGTGGCTAATACTTCAACTAATGCCCTCTCCAAACAGCAAGTGATTGGAATGAACATTGGGCTAAGCAAGTTGAAGAGCCGCTCATGACATCCTGGACAGACCATGCATAGAGTTAGAAATCCACCAAAGCCACAGTAATGGAATCTCACCATTTCATGTTCATTGCTGTTAAAGTTGAGTGGAGAGAATATTTGCAACACTTTGGGAAACTTTCCGGGACCCTTTGGAAGACTCCATGAACAATGTTTATTCCACAAATTCGATTCTAAAAAGAATAAGTGCCATTCCATCTTACTGGACACATAGTAGGAGTCATCAGGAGAAAGAGTTTCTCAGGTTGTGGGCATCTTGCTAGGGGAGGTCCTCCTTGATCAACATGAGGCCGGGCAGAGCAGCACCAGCTGCTGCAGAGTGGCACTGCTCGAGTTTGAACACCTATGACAGGATTGACCATTACAAAGTTACCCAGCGGTATCCCAAACTAGAATTGCTCTGCTGTGTTACCCGGGGGAATCCTGTTTCCAATAAATCCTTCAAATTCCATTTGTGAGCCAGCCTGGGTAGTCAGCCCTCAACGTGCAATTCTAAGATTTCGTCTCAGTTAGGCATTGGATTACAAATCTGTCTCATGGGACAATTTCCTTCCAGTATTCCATCATCACGACTACCATTTTGGAACTAAACAACTCCAAAGAGACTACACGGCTTTTCCATCCTCCATTCCAAAGCATGTATGAAACGTGTTATGTTTAACGTCTTCAAAACGTCGGTGTTGAATACAGATAGAATTATTATTTTGTACAAGTTCTCATTTTTGTTTATAAGAGGTTTATGCTGACCTTCAGTTTGTTGTAAGAAAGCTAAATTAATCTGGTGCTTTGAGCAAATCACTTTCACGTAATTTGATATTATATTGCACTGAAAAATTGTCAAATGTATTTTTTATTTGTTATTATTGTTATGTAATGCAATTTAAAAACAATGCTGTGTAAAGTGGTACATAAATTTTGTCACAAAAATTTGTTTGAAGTTTATCAAATACAAAATTAAATATATCAAGTCAATGTCTTTAATCCCTTCTCTGCATGTACAAATCAACAAGGCAATGTTCATTTATTATGTACATTGGTATGGATGTTGTTTATAATCATCCATTATTCATGAATGGTGCAGTGAGTAAACATGAAAAAAAAACTCTAGGCTAATATTTCTCTCAGTTTTCAAAAGGGGCCCATAAATCTTTCTTTTAAAACAAGACCTGAAGACAAAATGGTGCTTGTGAAAACTTGTTAAGGAAGCAGTTCTGTGCAATAGTAATTCAATGAATGGTGAAGGAACGTTCTCATCACCATGTCCCCAAAATAATTTTATAATCATCTCCTATCAATTGGGAAGCAAAATGGACAATTGTAAGGATTTTGAAACAACATAAGTGGCTTCAACTTAAACCACACTAGTTCGATCATGCCAGAGTATTTTGTTTTCAATTGGTCACAAACCAAAGTGACAAATCATATCCTCTGGTAAATGCTACCACTTGCCTGAATAAGGTCAGAGCATTTCTGCAATAACTTCTCTTCAGACCACCAAACTATTATGCGAGGGCAACACAATGGCACAATGATTAGCACTGCTGCCTCACAGTGCTAAGCACCCAGGTTAAATTCTGACCTTGGGTGACTGTTTGTGTGGAGTCAGAACTTTCTCCTAATGTCTGCTTGGTTTCCTCCAGGTGCTCTAGTTTCCTCCCACACTTCAAAGATGCATAGGCCAGGTGGATTGGCCATGGTAGAATAAGAGTCTCCTGGTCAGCCATGCTTATGATATGGATATGCTGGTATTGGACTGGGGTAAACACAGTAAAAAGTCTCACAACATCAGGTTAAAGTCCAACAGGTTTATTTGGTAGCAAACACCACTAGCTTTTGGAGCATTTGCTGCTCCTTTGTCAGGTGAGTGGGAGTTCTGTTCACAAAAAGGGCATATAAAGACACAAACTCAATTTACAAAATAATGGTTGGAATGCAAGTTTTTACAGGTAATCAAGTCTCAAAGCTATGGACAATGTGAGTGGTGAGAGCGTTAAGCACAGGTTAAAGAGATGTGCGTTGTCTCCAGACAGGACAGTTAGTGAGATTTTGCAAGCCCAGGCAAGTCGTGGGGGTTATAGAAAGTTTAACATGAATCCAAGATCCCAGTTGAGGCCATCTTCATGTGTGCGGAACTTGTCTATCAGTCTCTGCTCAGTGACTCTGCGCTGTCGTGTGTCGTGAAGGGTGCCTTGGAGAACGTTTACCCGAAGATCAGAAGCTGAATGCCTGTGACTGCTGAAGTGCTCCCCAACAGGCAGAGAACACTCTTGCCCGGTGATTGTCGAGCAGTGTTCATTCATCTGTTATCGTGGCGTCTGCATGGTGCCCCCAATGTACCATGCCTCAGGACATCCTTTCCTACAGCCATGCTTATGCAGAGTGGTGCCCCTCAATCAAAGCCTCTGGCTTTAGGCTAGCGACATATTCCAGGAAGAACAAGCTGTAGAAAATAGACACAAGCAAATGATTTATCCACCACATGCGTCTTCAGATGCGGGAAATCTTCTCTAAGTCTATTTTCCTAATATTGAGGATTCTTTCTTTAATGTAGAAGATATTTTGCTAATTGTCAGGAGTTTTCCCTTGACTGAGGTCTGCATTGTTGAGAATTTGTACCCATTGTTGAGAAACCTTTTCCCTATTTTTGAAGATTTTTTACAATTGTTGATGATTCTTTCCTCAGCATCCTTGTTTCTTAGTTATTTTCAGCAATTGTTTCCTTGTTGCTGCTGATTCCTTTACAAGTTTAAACTTTTTTCCTGCAGTTGATTTTGATACAACTGAATGGTTTGCTCGGCCAAATCAGAGGGCAATTAAGAGTCAACCACATTACTATACATCTGGAGTTACATGTAGCTTTGCTTCCTTGAAGAACACTAATGAACCAGATGGGGTTAATGATTACATGCTGTGGGATTTGAATATGTCTCTGGATCGCTAACAAATGCAGTAGCAAAGTGGTATTATCACTGGACTTGTAATCCAAAGACCCAAATTCAAATCCCACCCCAGCAGCTGGTGTAATTTGAATTCATTAAAAATATGACTTAATTAAAAACTGTTGTCGATTGTCACAAAAGCAGCATCATAGTCACTGATGTCACATAGGAAAAAGTATTTTGAAATGCTCAGTACCCGCAACTCAGATGAAAGTTTGAACTCCAAGCAGAAAAATGAGTTACTAAAAGGGAAACTTAATTCATAGGTTCCTAATGACCAAGTTTACTCATGCGTTTTGAGAATTTTTTTGGATTGTAGCTGTGATTCATGTGAAGGCGCGTAAATGTTGTGGTACACCTTTAAGTGGATGTGGTTGTGTTTTCTGCTACAGCACCAGAGGGGAAATGATGCAATGTATCATGTGGTGCAATCCTGGTCTATCAAAAGCTACCTGGTCGAGGCATTGAGTATAAAGATTGGCAGGTCATGCTGTAGCTGTACAGAACCTTAGTTAGGCCTCATTTAGAATATTGTGTACAAATCTGGTTGCCACACTGCCAGACGGATGTGGATGCTTTGGAGCAGAGGTTTACCACAATGTTGCCTGGGTCTAGAGGATATTAGCTTGAGGAGAGGTTGGGTAATCTCGGCTTGTTCTCACTGGAATGATTGAGGTTGAGGGGTGAATTGATAAAGGTTGCCAAGATTATGAGTGGCATAGACAGAGTGGATAGTCAGATGCTCCTTCCTAGGATAGAAAAGTCACGTACTAGGGAACATAGGTTCAAGGTGCATGGGGAAAAGTTTAGAGGACATGTGCAAGGCAAGTTCTTTACGCAGAAGGTGGTGAATATCTACCCAAGGAGGTGGTGGGAGCAGGTATAATAGCAGCATTTAAGGGGCAACTTGGCGAGTACAAGAATAGGATGGAAATGGAAGGATATAGATTCCGTAAGTGCGTACAATTTTAGTTTAGGCAGGCATCATGGTTGGCACAGGCTTGGAGGGCCGAAGGGCCTGTCCCTGTGCAGTACTGCTCTTTGTTCTTTCATGTAATTCAGACATGTGTACAGGCTCTCTGATTGTGTAACACTGACACCAACTTCTCAGATCTTTAATGAATAAATCCTTGCATTTTCTGCTAACCAATCCTTTGCATGTGGTTGGTGCCTTGATGTTTATCTGAGTAGACACAAAGAGAAGAAAATGAAAACACCCAGTGGTGGTGGTAATCACTGTGAATAAACCATTTGCATACTTTGATCACCGTGTTTGTGGCAGTTGCTGATTTTAGGTTGCTGGTGTGACCAGTTTGAGAAATGTGACGAAGGTGCTTTTGTCACTTGTCTGCTGCTGATGAAACACTTTCCCATCTGCCACATGACTGAATGTGGTGGGTGTGATTTTACTGCCCCGCTACACTGGTTGAGTAGTGTAGTCGGGCGGGAAGTATAAGTGAAAGTCAAAAAAATCAAATTTCCGCCAAGTGCCCAGCAGGTTGTGAATCTCCTGGATCATTTTGTTTTCTGTGTAATCAGTTGGGGAATGGCACGAGGCTGATTTAAATATTCGTGTGCCAATTTCAATTGGTTTAGTGAGCTCCAGACACAATTGTCCAGCCTCGCTTGGCTCTCCGACCTTGCTGGTGAAGGTTCCCACCAGCGGGAATCACAGCTGGTTACCAGCAATGGTGACCAGAAGAGTTGGCCACGCTGGTGGGACAGGAGGCCATTGAGGCACCCAGAGAGGTCAGGGGCAGTGGTGTGGGCAGTGTACTTTGGGCAATGCTAACCTGGTACTGCCAGTCTAGCACATTGATAGTGCCACTGAGCATCAGGCAGTGCCAAGGAGACAGGTCTAAGGGGCAGGGTCAGGTGAGGCAGAGTCAGGTAGGAGGGGAGGGAAAGGGGGGCGGGGGTAGGGACGGTGACCAGTGGCGGGCTGGCCTTCAGGAGGCAGGTGATCAGGTGGGGGGTTGGGGCCGGCAGTCGGGGTGACCTGGGAGATTGGTGCATGCCAAATGGCCCCCTGAGCACTCTGTTTCCAGCCTCTCCAAGGGTTTAGTCTCCTCACGTACCCCCCCCCCCCCCGACCTCCCCCCCCTCACTGCCCGACCTCCCTCACCCCAATTGGTGTGAATTGCCTGATGGCCTTTGTATTGCACAGAGCGATGTAAATACTTGAAACTCAGTTCACCCAAAAGGCAGGCAGGAAAACCTCCCAATACCTCATCCGTTTGACACTTTGAATTTTTTTTTGGGGAAAATCACTTTTTTTTTGGCTTCTTTGGCTCAAGGACCACTAATAGCAATCAGGATGGATAACTTAATGGATAATAATCATTTGAATCAAATCTGATTTTCATTTCGCCCTCTGCATTCTCAACGCCTTGCTCATGCTGCAATTTGAGAAATGCTGCATTGAGCAAACTCCAGGTGAAAGACCTTTACTTCAGTTGATGTTGTTGGCTTGAAAATGCAGTACCTTTGCATAAGTTTTACTCTTTTTAAAGTCTATTTTATGCATGTAATCTTGTCAGCTACATGGGCATCAAAATGAAGATTTTTTAAATTCATAAAACAGAAACCAGTGAGAGACTCTGCCAGAATGAAGGGGGGGGCAATCGAGGACCCCCCCAGGATAGCGGGTGATGGGGGGGGGGTGGTTCTCCCTGGGCATGGCCAGCCTGTGCCCCTAGGCACTGCCAAAGGGGCAAAGTGCCCATACCCAGGATGCACCTTGGCACTGCCCATTGGGGCCTAATGTGGGGAAGGCCTCGGAGCAATCGGTGGAGGAGGAGTCCTGCTGCCACTTTGCATGGGGATCGGCCTGGGCTGGAGGGGGACCAGTGGTCGAGATAGGCTGGAGGAGCGTCGGGTGGTCTGCTAGAGGGGTGGGGCGTGCTTCGTGGGCGTGGGAGGGGGAGGTCTGACCCTGAGGGAGCCAGCGGGTGGGTGGGAGGGTCTGTTGGGGTGAGGAGGGTGGGGGGATCGCCACTGTTGTTGGTTGGGCTCGACATTGGGGCGACATTTCTGGAGACCAGCTGTGATCCCCGCTGGTGGGAACCTTTACCGACATCGGGGGGGGAGGGGGCTGTGGAGGTCGCAGTTGAGAGGTGGGGGGGGAGGGGGCTGGAGGGGCAGCACTGCAAGGGTCCTGGGATGGCCAGCAATTGAGCTGGCATGGAAACGGTGGGGAGACTGACAGATCGGGACCACTGTGCATGCACAGATTTCCAAAACTAACCGACTCTGACACAATAGCCCCCCCTCCCTCTCCCCCCCCAGGGTTTTTAATGAGATTCATGATTGGGACCTCTACAGTGCACACAGCATGGAGATTTGAATGAGAAGCTGAACTGACAAAACAGTTGTGCTTTTGAGCTGTTTTCCAGCCAATCCAGCACTTTTGGGAGAATCGCAGCCATTAATTCTGTTTTTCTCCGCAGATGCTGACAGACCTGCAGAGTTTATTCAGCACTTTGTTGTAAATTTCAGATTTCCAGCCTCTGCAGTATTTAGTAAAGATTTTTAAATGCTGCTGAAATAATGCTAGGAGGTCTTGCGGAGCAGTGAGTACCTGTTCCTGAGCCAGAAGCTCTGGGTTCAAGTTGATGGCCATGGACAATGCCTTCATAATACAGAGAAACAAGTTGTAAATCCTCCCAACACACCTATGGCAAGGAGGAAAGAATGGGCAACTCTCCTGGTCAGCTGTGTTTGATGTTGAGTAGCTCCTCTCAAGCTCTCGTCTTTGGCGACAGGTTATGTTGTCCTCTTTGACATTAAAGGTACCAGTTTTTTGGCAGCAGGAAGAAGTCCCTGCATCAGCTGGAGCCTGCTTCTGCCCAATATGTTTCAGGGGATAATCCTCCTGACTCAACCTCGCCCATAAATAACATGTCCGATTTCTGCGTTTTATTAAGGAGGTCAGCACTGAAATCTGCCACCTGCCACAGTTGTGTCCACAATCTCAGAACAGGATGTGGTTGGTGCTGCCAGTAGCTGTGATGGCAACTGTGATGATGAACTTGGGCACAACTAGTTCCTTCCAGGCTGAAGCAGGAGGTACTTGCAAAAGTTTGTGTTGTGTCCACAAGATTGATGTCAGGAAGACAGGGGGGTTCAATAAGCTAAGGAGCTTCATTAAGGGGATATGTTCAGCATAGGTTGCAAACCTACTCTGCCAGTTACCCGCATGAACAGTCAGTGATATCACTTCTGGTTGCATGCATTACCTTGAAGTCCTCAGTACATCTTCACTGCGGATAAGAAATCACAAAAACAGCATTCAAAATACACAACAGTTTGTATGCACAGTTGGAAAAGGGAGGCTTCTGAGTCTCTGTATTGTAAGAATGCTGAATACATTTTCTCTTTGCCAGAATGAAGCAGATGGAGTAATCATACAGTCTAGTGAGTCTTTGCCATGGTGCAAGGCGCCATTGACTATACACTCATTGCTTTGCAGGCACTGCATGTCAATTGTGAGATGTAGTGCAACCAAAAGAATCCCACTCCCTCAACATTCAGACTGGCTTGTGACCACATACAGAGGGAAGGATTATCCAGCCCTTCCCGCTGGCAGGATCTTCCGGCCCTGCCGAAGCTGACCTGTGCTTTGGGTTCTCCAGCAACAGGATGCGCGAGCTATGTAAAAAGTTGTAGACGTCAGCGAGATTGGAAGATCCTGCCGATGGTCAATGGTGCACCGCCTTTGCTGCTGGAAAACAGGCTGCAGGGAGGCACTGAAATCCTAGGCAGAGTTAAATGCAGGTAAAATGCCCAGTATTCTGCCAATAGTCACGATGTCTTCATTCTCCAGCACTCTGCAGTACCATCGATATTCAAATCATGATAACAAACCAGAGAGTGACCACTGGACAACAAAAGCTATCTGCTGTCTAACTGCATGAAAATACACACACACACACACACACACACACACACACACACACACACACACACACACACACACACACACACACACAATGGGCAGCATTCATTCAATGAAAGCTGTGTCGCCACAAGAAATGTGATCAAGCAGATTACTGACAAACTGAAACACCACTTGTCCTCCCATGGTGAGTGAGTTTCAAGATTTGTGGTGGTCCGCGTCTGGAGGTCTCTGTTGCCATCCTCCTCATCTGAGCAGATCCTGTGTATACGCAGGGCTTGTCCATAGGGGATGGCTTCTTTAACATGTTTAGGGTGGAAGCTGGAGAAGTGGAGCATTGTGTGGTTACCTGTGGGCTTGCAGTACAGTGAAGTGCTGAGTGACCGTCCTTGATGGAGATGCGTGTGTCCAAGAATGCAACCAATTCCAGAGAATAGTCCATGGTGAGTCCGATGGTGGGATGGAACTTGTTGATGTCACCATATAGTTCTTTCAGTGGTTGTTCTTCCAAAGGAAGAAAATGTCATTGATGTATCTAGTGTATAGCATCGATTGAAAGTCCTGTGCGGTGAAGAAGTCTTGTTTGAGCCTGTGCATGAAGATGTTGGCATTTTGAGGTGCAAATTTGGTCCCCATGGCTAATTCGTGTGTCTGGATGAAAAACTGGTTGTTGAAGGTGAAGACATTGTGGCTCAGGATGAAGCGGATGAGTTGTAAAATTGCATCTGGAAACTGGCAGTTGTCAGTGTTGATACTGAGGCAGTTGCAGCAATGCCAGTGTCATGGGGGATGTTGGTGTAGAGTGCTGAGACATCCTTTGTGACGAGGAGTGTCCCTGGTTCAACTACTCCATGTGTGCTGAGTTTCCATAGGAAATCCGTAGTGTCGCGACGAAAGCTGGGGATTCTTTGTACAATGGGTTTCAGAATGCCCTTGACATAGCCGGAGAAGTTCTCGCACAGGATCCCATTGCCCAATACGATGGGACGGTTGGGTGTGTTTGCCTTGTGTATCTTTGGGAGCAGTAGAGATCTCCAACGCGGGGAGTACGTGGGATGAGAGCAGTGATGGTGCTCTGAAAGTCCGGATCAAAGGTCTTGATCAGATTGTTGAGTTGACGGGTGTGTTCTTTGGTTGGATCTGTGGGTAACTGTCTGTAGTGTTCCTCATTGTTTAGTTGTCGGTACACTTCTTTGCAGAAATCTGTTCTATCCAGGATGACGATGGCTCGTCCTTTGTCTGCTGGTTTGACACCTCCAGATGCTGTAAGGTGCCCTCGTAAGAACAGGATATGGTGCTCAACTCATTGATCGACAGTTCCGACGCGCCATAGCGAAAAACCGCACCCACCTCCTCAGAAGACAAACACGGGGCACAATGAACAGAGTGCCCTTCGTTGTCCAGTACTTCCACGGAGTGGAGAAGCTACGACATCTTCTCCGGAGCCTTCAACACATCATTGATGAAGACGAGCATCTCGCCAGGGCCAACCCCACACCCCCACATCTTGCCTTCAAACAACTGCACAACCTCAAACAGACCGTTGTTCGCAGCAAACTACCAGTCTTCAGGAGAACAGTGACCACAACACCACACAACACTGCCACAGCAACCTCTGCAAGACATGCCGGATCATTGACACGGATGACATCATCTCACATGTGAACACCATCCACCAAGTACACGGTAAATACTCTTGCAACTCGGCCAACATTGTCTACCTGATACGTTGCAGGAAAGGATGTGCCGAAGCATGGTACATTGGGGAGACCATGCAGACGCTACGACAACGGATGAATGAACATCGCTACACAATCACCAGGCAAGGCTGTTCCCTTCCTGTCGGTGGACACTTCAGCGGTCACAGGCATTCAGTCTCTGACCTTCGGGTAAGCATTCTCCAAGGCGGCCTTCACGACACATGACAGCGCAGAGTCGCTGAACAGAGACTGATAGCCAAGTTCCGCACACATGAGGACGGCCTCAACTTGGATCTGGGGTTCATGTCGCACTATCTGTAACCCCCATGACTTGCCTGGGCTTGTAAAATCTCACTGTCCTGTCTGGAGTCAATACACATCTCTTTAATCTATGCTAATGCTATCTCCACTCACATTGTCTGCATCTTTAAGACTTGAGCAGCAGGTTAGCTGCAAAGACTTTCATTCTAATCAGTATTCTGTGAACTGAGTGTGTCTTTACATGCCTTTCTCTGATCAGAACCTTCCACACATCTGACGAAGGAACGCGGTTTCCAAAAGCTTGTGGGTTTACTATCAAATAAACTGGTTGGACTTAAACCTGGTGTTGTGAGACTTCTTACTGTGTTTACCCCAGTCCAATGCCGGCATCTCTACATCATGACTGATGAGCAACAACAAGGGCACTGGTGGGGTGGCAGCCGTGTGAGGATAAATGCAAACAGCCTGAGAGAGGAAAGCAGGTTCAGACTCCATGGAGCCACAGCTTGTTCCCATCTCAGCAGCCGTTTTAGCATAATGGAGTACAGATTGCTGAACTGCTGTGACACCCTGCATGCCCCTTGGACAGTTGGTATCCACGGTTATGATTGCAGCAGCCAAAACTCACATTAGAGAAATTCGAGCTTGTGTGGCAGCATGATAGAATCTAAGCTTCCCCTGTGGTACCCAGAGCTTCTACCTCTGTTGCTATGGAAGCCATGTCATCGACCATTAGACTCTGCATTAGCTTTGGGTTCAAGACTTTCAGCAGCTTCTCCTTCCACAATCCACCTTCTCTTTCAGGAGTGCAGGCTCATTTCCATTTGTGCTTGCCTCTCACCATTTTGCAGAGTTAAGCAGCCATTCCACAGCTATTAATGCTGAATGAACACTGAGCTCACATTCATTAGCAAGCGGCACCAAGTTGGTGTACTGTCCGCACCAGAAGTAATAAACATCCTTTATTCATTTGTGGGATGTGGGCATTGCTGGATGGATTAGCATTCATTGCCCATTCCCTAACGGTTGTTGAACTGAATGACTTCCTTGGCCAATTCTCGGCTAACTCGCATTGCGATTGCCATGTATTCTCAGGAGCTATTGATTTTAGTTCCCAGTGCATCTTTTATTTAAAAAACTACTAACAAAAGGCGCATGAAGAGTGATTTATATTCATACTTAAGGCTTGTCAACAACAATTCCTTCAGACAATAAGAAAAGCTGCATCCAAACAATATGTAATTCCAGCTCTTATTGTATTGCTATGACATCCCCACTGGAGTGAACACTGAGGAAAAATAGGCTGCTGCTCGTGGCTTTGAAGTTCATTGTTCAATTTCTGTCATTTCTGGTTATTATCAGATTTTAACGTGTATCACGTTCTTTGCCTTCACAGGTTTTTTTGCCAATTTTCACTTCAACTTGCTTGTTTCTGAGAGTGTCTACTTTTTGCTACTGTCTGGTTCCACAAGTACCAATTGCTCTTCCAAATATCACTGCACTCAGTTAAAGGCTATACTCACATAACTTTCACACATGTGAGCTTCTTACTGGGTTTGCTGCCATTGCAATCCAGGGCCATACAAAATTTTAAATGGAGGCATTTTTAAAATTTTTAACAATTAATATGTAAGGAATGAGACTACACACTCATAATAATTAATTTCCAATGTCAGAGAGCTTTCTTCACAGTAATTAACATGTACAACATTGTTAAAGCTTCTGTTTCCCTGGCAAACTGAGGTCACAACTGGAGTTGGATGTTCAGGACAGTTGTGAATGAGTTATTAGCACATTTGTCTTATGTGAGACAAAGCATGACTTAAATATATTTATGCTATTCTCCTAATTACTCTTGTAATAGAGAGTTCTACATTTTAACAACTCTCTGAGAAAAGGACCATTTTCTGAAATCGTCATTTGATTTCTCAGTGCCTACTTTATATTTTATAACCTCTCATTTTAATCATTGCTGACCTTTCCAAGTGTTAGAATACTAAAAGGACCATGTACACTTACCAAACATGATTTATTTCTGGACAGCATGATGCAAAGTGGTTAGCATTGCTGCCTCGCAGCGGTTAGCATTGCTGTCTCACAACGCCAGGGACCCGGGTTCAATGCTAAACTTGGGTGACCACTTGTGTGGAGTTTGCACGTTCCCCTTGTGTTTGTATGGGTTTCCTCCAGGTGTTCCAGTTTCCTCCCACACTACAAAATAATGCGCAACTGTACAGGGCACTGGTGAGGCCGCAGCTGGAGTACTGTGTGCAGTTTTGTTCGCCGCACTTACGCAAGGATATTTTGGCCTTAGAGGGTGTGCAGAGGAGGTTTACTAGGCTGATACCGGAGTTGAGGGGGTTGAACTATGAGGAGAGGCTGAATAAACTAGGCTTGTACTCGTTAGAGTTTAGAAGAATGAGGGCAGATCTCATTGAGACATATTAAGATGATGAATGGGATGGATAGGATAGAGGTGGAGAGGCTCTTCCCGCTCAGAAAGGACAGTAGGACTAGAGGGCACAGCCTCAAGATAAAGGGGGGGCGGTTTAGAACGGAGTTGAGGAGGAACTTCTTCACTCAAAGGGTGGTGAATCTCTGGAATTCTCTGCCCGTTGAAGTGGTGGAGGCTGCCTCGCTAAATATATTTAAGACGCGGGTTGATAGGTTTTTGACAGGCAAGGGGATTAAGGGTTATGGGGAGAGGGCGGGAAAGTGGAACTGAGCCACGACAGATCAGCCATGATCTTATTGAATGGCGGGGCAGGCTCGAAGGGCTAGATGGCCTACTCCTGCTCCTATTTCTTATGTTCTTGTGTTCTTAAATAGTGCTGGCTATGCTAATTGACCATTCCAAATTGTCTCTTAGTGTCAGGGGGATTAGCAGGGTAAATACGTGAGGTTATGGGGATAGGGTCTGGATGGGATTTTTGAAAGTGTAGGTTCAATGGGCCGAATTACCTTCCTCTGCACTGTAGAGATTCTATGATTCTAAAACTGATAGCACTTTAAAAAATGAATTTACCAAGATCAGAGCTCATGACATTCAATTCAAGACTTCTTAAAAAAAACATCATCTTCCTCTCACTATGTCTGTTTGGTTTCTGAAGGGCAAAAGTTAAAGTCTATGCAATTTAAGCAAACTGTATTGGATAGAATCAGGAAGAAGCCAGAGGGTCGTTTACTCAGTGTTACTGCAAAGCCATTGAAAGCAGTCTCCAGAACCGGCAAACAGGATCATTTTTTTCATAGGAAAAAAAGTGATCAGTGGGAAAAGAAAATGTTTAGACAGCCTATTTATACCTTTGGCATCTCCAGGGCAAAGTGCAGTGCTATCATGGATGTTCTGGGCAGACTATATCTGTCAACTGCTGTTGCTGTATTGGAGCGTACACAACTGTTAAACAATACAGACTAATCTGTTTGAAAGACAAATCATGCACACTCAATCACTATACAATTCTGTGTGCACAGACACGTTAAAGGTATTTCTCCAAAGTCGCCCGCAAACAATGCATTTGTATGTGAATGCATTTTCTTACCCATGGAGTGAGAAATTAAATTTGAAATAACCCAGCAGCAAAGCATTATTTACCTCACTCATTTATTTCACTCTATTGCCCTGGAAGTCACTTAAGAAAAGGTAACTAATGCATGTACATGTGCGTGCATGCTGACACACACACACACACACACACACACACACACACACACACACACACACACACACACACACACACACACACACACACATACACACACAAACTAGATAATAGCAACACTTACAAACATAAATCAAGATTAGTCCATAATCACTGCAGGCCTGATATATTTTGAAACCGATGTGTTGCATTAACCCAAATGAATGTCTTGAGGTAATAGAGTTGTCTCTATAGCTGCAATGTCTTCCACTTTTTTTTGGCTCAGTTGTGGGACATGAGTGTCACTGGCTGGCCAGCATTTATTGGCCATCCCTAGTTTTTCTTGAGATGGCAGCTGAGAGTCAGCCACATTGCTGTGTGTAATAGCTCCAGGAGTCAGCTCTGAAGGAACCATGCTTTTATTGCACAAATGAAAATAAACAATAACCACAAGCCTGTGGTGAACACAAGTCCCTACTGGGACTTAAAGATTAATGGACCTCTCAGACTCTAGCTTTATTCAGGGCTTGACATACAAACTCCTCCTGGTGAGCTAATTACTAGTTCCCAGGGAGCTTGTATTCAATGAGCCCAACTGTGAGGTCAGTTAGTGATATCCCATACAGATCATGGGGGTTATCATACATGGGTCTGGAGTCACATGTAGGCTAGGCCAGGTATGGATGGCAGATTCCCTTCCCTAAAGAGTGAACTAGATGTTTTTTTTTCCCTACAATCAACAATGGTTTCATGATCATCCGTAGATTCTTAATTCCAGATTTTTTTTGTTGAATTTAAATTCCACCATCTGCTGGGGTGGGATTTGAACCCAGATCCCTAGAACATTAGCTGAGTTTCTGGATTAATCGTCTAGCAATAATGTCAGTAGGCCACCACCTCCCACTGTGGAATTGCTGGAGGTTGCTTTAATAGGTTAGATAAGTAGATGAAATCCAGGGAAAAGAGAAGGTTCCTTACTTTCTGTTCTGCAGGCCAAGTGACTTTATAGCAAACTGTGAATCTGCCTCTCTTCTGCCCTTTTCAATGGTTTTTGCAGGTAAGGCAAATGGCCACTGTTATCATGTAACCTATACATAATGCCAAGTCACCTTCCATATCAGTCAAGTGTCAATTCCATTATAGTTTCCGTATGATCAAAAGGGTCAGGGTTCTTCACAGTTACAGATTTATCACTTTGCATCAGTTTGGAGGAAAAGCCATCAAGTTAATGAATTTCTCTTTACTCTTTTAGCACAACCATTAAATTTTATGTCTGAGGATTGCATTCTGGTCTCCTCTGGCAGTAAGTGAGATATGATTGAAATCCATACTTCTGTCTGGTAACCTGGAACTATTTTCAGAATAGTCTTTCCACTCAGTCTAAAGACTTTTTAAAAATACAAATGTCAGAATACTTTTTCTAAAAATTTGTAATATTATTACTGCGTGTGCATTAGTCAAGCCCTGCTCTTGATGCAGCAACATTCATAAAGGTGGAATGCATGTTTTAGGTTTTCATGCAAACTTAAGCAAAAAATACACGAGTAATCATTAACAGAAGACTTGATAATGGCAAAGCAGTGTTGTCCAGGATTATTATCAAAGAAAATGAATCCATGGATGAACTTATTCTGGTTTGTGTATAAGTGGAGTATACTTTTTAAAACTTAAAAAGGAACTTAACACTGCACTTCAATAATCTCATTCGTGTTGTTAGAATTCCTGTGGGAGAACAAAAACTAAACTTACCAAATAACCCCTAAGGAAGAAATTACCAACAAGATTTCACTTTCTGCAACTTTTACTTTCATACAAATAAACAAGCAAATAAAAAGATAAACTTCATTTTAAGAAGTCGATACAGCAAAGGTACTTCTTACACAGCCAGAACTATTCTCTTCAGAATGTATAGCATCACCTTGCTACTCAGTTCCACAAGATGCTGGTCTTTATTCATGCTGGGGGAGGTTAGGGGTGCCACCTGATAATGGGTCTCCCCCACCTCACCACACCTCAAGTTTCATAGGTATGATTATCATCAGCAAGCACATTTCTGTGAATAGTCACTCCTACGGGTCCTGATGATGTTGTTTTCCAAAGCTCCTTTTCAACCAACTAACCAATAACACCCTGGTTCATGCTATGGTCACATCTGGGAAAACACTCAGTTTTTGAGCACCTCTGAGTTATTCACACAGCTTTTCAGGTTATATGCTTTTTTTAGCCATCTCACAAGTACACAACATACCTCCAAGAGCTCCTGTCTTCTTTGCCAAACGGAAAAAACTTTTCTTTTCAATGGAGCGATTTGATTCTTCTCTTCACAAGAACTCAGTGTGTTTCTCTCTCTGTCTTTGTTTGCTTTCTCTTTGTGCCTGCAGCTGGGCCTTCACCCTCCAGCTCTTCTGCTTAATTTCTGTCGTTCTCCTTTGTTTCTGCCAGCCATGTGGCTTCCTTCATAATTTGCTGTTGATATGGTTTCCAGGTGAAGGGTTATTTAGTCACACGGACCAGTATTTCTTATTATCCCAGAAAATTACAATTAATTCTTTTACAATTGCAAACTCCTGGAAGTCTTCTACAAGCATTCTTAAAAACAAATAGAGATTCCACAGACCTTTGAATGAAATTACAAATTGTCCTTATTGTACTGTTTATGGGTCCAAAGTCATCACAGAATCAATACAGGTTACTTTTATTTCTGGAAGCAGTCCCAAAACTTGCCTATTTGGAATGCAAGTTGTAAATCAGTTATGTTTCTCCATTACCAAATACTGAATGCAGTTTAGGGCCTTGCCTTGAATATTTATTCAGTTACAACGATGCTGCCACATGATCAGTGTACCTCATCTTTCACGTTATGCCTGTACTGCTAAATATCCAGCTGCAGAACAGCATAAGTTTAAAGTTTATTTGTTAGCGTCACAAGTAGGTTTACATTAACACTACAATGAAGTTACTGTGAAAACCAAACTCTTAACTTTTGTACATTTTATTTTTCTGATCTTGGCTACAGCATACCCTAATAGTTCTCTGTTTAAAACACTGACTGCCATTGTAAAATTTTGCCTCTAATTCTATCTCCATTCACAACTAAAAGAAACGGCATAGAGTGCAATACAATGAGAGTGAGATATTTATCAAATACTAAGAAAGGATAATAAATTGCTTAATTCTTATTGTCTTTGGAGGAAGAACTTCAATGCTGAGATAATATAAAAGTAGGGAGGTCTTGCTGCAGCTGTATAGGGCATTGGTGAGGCCGCAGCTGGAGTACTGTGTGCAGTTTTGGGCGCCGCACCTGCGCAAGGATATTTTGGCCTTGGAGGGAGTGCAGAGGAGGTTTACTAGGCTGATACCGGAGTTGAGGGGGTTGAGCTATGAGGAGAGGCTGAATAAACTAGGCTTGTACTCGTTGGAGTTTAGAAGAATGAGGGGAGATCTCATTGAGACGTATAAGATGATGAATGGGATGGATAGGATAGAGGTGGAAAGACTCTTCCCGCTCAAAAAAGACAGTAGGACTAGGGGGCACAGCCTCAAGATAAAGGGGGGGCAGTTCAGAACGGAGTTGAGGAGGAACTTCTTCACTCAAAGGGTGGTGAATCTCTGGAATTCTCTGCCCGTTGAAGTGGTGGAGGCTGCCTCGCTAAATATTTTTAAGAAGCGGGTTGATGGGTTTTTGATAAGAGAGGGGATTAAGGGTTATGGGGAGAGGGCGGGAAAGTGGAACTGAGCCACGACAGATCAGCCATGATCTTATTGAATGGCGGGGCAGGCTCGAAGGGCCAGATGGCCTACTCCTGCTCCTATTTCTTATGTTCTTATGTTCTTATAATGAGCATTTTAATCAACTTTTCTCTCAGCTTTTGTATGAGTATGGTTTGTTCTAAAAGATAAAGGTGTTTTCTATGGAAAAATGTGCAAAGTATCCTGAAGAGTGACAATTAATTATAAATAGCATAAACCACCATAAAGTGATTTCCTATAAGTGAACTACTTCAACAGATCTGTGAAGATTAATAACATTTAAATTGCCAAATAATGAGAATTTTCCATTATCCTCTTTCTGTCACTAATCTAATTTTAAAAACTGGAAACAATAATGTATTTACTGTCACTTGATGTTGAAGTGCACCAATTTGTCAGGGTTGCCATCTAAGTGTTCATTTTTACCCTGTGTAGAGTGCAGTTTGATCACAGGAGTGCTATGTTAACATTAAAATTTGAGCATGTCCCTTCTATAGCAAAACAAAATAGATGCAAACTTTCATTGATTGTCAACTTGAATGGCAAAGTGTAAACATAGAGCACTTTGTAAAATTAATTTTGACCAAAAATGGAATTTAAATGTTGAGGCCTGCATTAACCTGTCTGTACCATCCATCAACATGTACTCTCCTCCACTTAGAATCAATCTGATTGATCCAAAGGTTTGAATATATGAATTAATTTTCTCAAACCAAATGCCTTACATTTTTTTTAAAGTTTAAGTTAAAAAAAACTATATTTATTAGTGTCACAAATAGACTTCCATTAACACTGCAATGAAGTTATTTTGAGAACCCCTAGTAGCCACACCCTGACATCTGTTCGAGTATATTGAGGAAGAACATCTCTGCCACGTGCATTGCACAAAATCACTGGTCCAGGATCTCTCTCCCCCCACCCTGGGAGAGGTGAAGGACGAATTTTGAGAGACTCCCCAAGAGAACATGTGTGATGCTCTTATCTAAGGATTCTTCTTTGCATCATCAAAGCTTCCAAAGAAGCTCTCATTGGGAGAGAAGAAGAAAAAAAGTGGAAACTTAGTAAACCAAAACAAAAGATTTTGGAAAACTGTAAAAGACACAACAAGAAAAAAGTGACATGTTGTTGTGGGGAAATTTCAAAAGGTGGCCAACTGTGTCTTAAACTGAGACAATTCAAAACTCTCAAGACAAATATCTCTGTGCAAAGATGTACAAAGTTTATTTAACATAAAACATAAAACAAGACAATCCAAATGTGTAGCTGATTGGAGACTTCCATAGGGTTAAATAGTTCTCTGGACAGAGTGACACAACCTCTCCAAAAGATCTGAAGTACATAGTCAAAAACAGATCAATGATACTTCTTCATAATCAATAATTCCACCTTTCATTAGCTGAAAATCAATTTCATTTAACAGTCATATATCAGTAAAAACCTCTATCAAGTATCTCAGCCAACCATAAGATACTTAATAGCATGGTGATATCTTATTTGCCCAACTGATTCTGGACGCAGCCTTCGCTTTGGGCACGAACTACATCCCTGTTACCTGGTGACGACAGACCACAAAAACGGATGATCTCATCAGCTCACTGCCAAGTTGAATAGACATGCGTTCCTGCATTCAGGGACGCATCTGTTCTTGTGTCTGGGCAGTGAATGCACTTATTCATTAATATTGCATAATATGTTAGAGATTCTACCCGATAAGACTTGCTGACTAACCTGTTCCCAGACCTTTGGCTTTAAACTATTGATTTTATCATCATGCCTTTTGGTAATTTTGTTTGGCTAAAGCAAACAATACACTGAAATATATTTAAAATATCAGCATATATGTTTTAAAATCATAATTATTTGTTTTGATTCCCTTCCTGCATTCACATATGTGTAAGCTGTTTGTGTTAGCAGGCCCAATAATCATTGAACTCTTTATTGATCACTTGTTCTCTGAAAGACTGCATTCAGCCAATAAATCTTATTAGCTGGTTAGAAATCCCCTTCCATACATGCATGTTTTTCAACAGAAGCTGAAAACATAATAATAAAACCTTGATTTTTGAAGGACAAGTGTCTTTTGTAGTATAAGCATCTGGCATTGAAAAGGTTAACATGGGATAGGTACACTGCTGCCCACAATATGATGCAAAGGAACATATATCCTAGTTTAGACCTTACACCTCATATAGTTAAGAGTAGCTAATAATAGTGAATACATTAACCTACTGTTAAAAGACTTCAAGCTTATTTGTGAGACCTATGAAACTATACATATCTTGCAACACTTTCAGCTGCAGATTGTGTTTCCTCAGGAATGTGATTAAGCACTCCGGATGCCTTTACTATAGTGAGGGGGCTGCGGGGATCCTGCTGCCTGTGGACCACATGTGGCCCATCAAGGTTTTGAATCAACCCAGGAGACATTTTGTCGACTGTTGCCCACATGCAGGATTGTCACATTTCACTGATGTCCAACTGCATAGTTTTTTTCTCTATTGGTAAGACTGTGGTTATGCACATATAAAGCAAGGACAAATGATGTGAGGTGCAAGCTGATTGCACACAACATTGACAAAGAATGAAGAACAAAGAAGAGTACGGCACAGGAACAGGCCCTTCGGCCTTCCAAGCGTGTGCCTATCATGATGCCCTGACTGGGAGAACCATGTGCTCCTTCTGTTTCCAAAGCATAAATATTTCTTTTGTTTTTATCATTTGAAGTTGATGACCATCTACTGGTACATGAATGATTAAGGATTTTCTATGACATGTTGTAAAATATTCAGTGTATATTCAGTCTTTTTCATAGAGCCATGAATCATCAACAAGTCCAACTTCAACTTTGAAGGAAGCTTGAAGCCCATGAAGGAAGGACACTTGTGTGGCCCATTCACTCACCTAGGTTGCCCATCCCTGATTTATTGGCGTGTGCAACTCAGTAACTATGAACAACATAGTTACAGAAAGACCACGAATTACTTATAACTTCAAAGGGAGAAGTAGGGTTAATAGCTAATGGCTTCTGATGACATCCTGGCTTTCAAGGAAAACAAACTTTCTATGATGTATACAGCAAGGCAATTGAGTGGGAAAGCTGATAATTAATGGTAGGACACTTAGACATAACCATTTTAATGAAGTTCAAATGTGAAAATCTTTTAATCTTATTTTACTGATTTATTTCCCTATAAAGTAACTATTATCATATGAGTTTAAGTTATATTTCATTGAGACAGTCCATCCTCTTTATTTTATCTCAGAAAACATTGTAAACCATTACATGCTCTTAACTGTGAAGAATGAGCTCAGATGCAAACAAATGATTGGAGGGTAAGTGAGGCAACATGTTCTGGCAAAAACATACAATAACCATATACATAAGATATACCAGCAAGGGTACAGATGGGTTTCTTGGAGTTCGTTTATTGTCTTTAACAATGCCTGAGGGATCTCATGAATGAAACTGCCTGAGAACCACAGTAACTACATTTGCTATTAGTTATGCTAAAAGACTTCAAGCTGTTAAAAGACTTCAAACTTATTTGTGAGACCTATGAAACTATACATATCTTGCAACACTTTCAGCTGCAGATTGCATTTCCTCAGGAATGTGGTTAAGCACTCCGGATGCCTTTACTATAGTGAGGGGGGTGGGGGTGGGGCGGGGGGAAACCTGCTGCCCGTGGACCACATGTGGCCCATCAAGGTTTTGAATCAACCCAGGAGACAATTTGTTGACCGTTGCCCACATGCAGGATTGCCACATTTCACTGATGTCCAACCGCATAGTTTTTTTTTCTATTGGTAAGACTGTGGTTATGCACATGTAAACCAAGGACAAATGATGTGAGGTGCAAGGTGATTGCACACAACATTATCAAAGAATGAAAAACAAAGAAGAGTACAGCACAGGAACAGGCCCTTCGGCCTTCCAAGCGTGTGCCTATCATGATGCCCTGACTGGGAGAACCATGTGCTCCTTCTGTTTCCAAAGCATAAATATTTCTTTTGTTTTTATCATTTGAAGTTGATGACCATCTATTGGCACATGAATGATTAAGGATTTTCTATGACATGTTGTAAAATATTCCATGTATATTCAGAGATAAAATAAAGAGGATGGACTGTCTCAATGAAATATAATTTAAACTCATATGATAATAGTTACTTTATAGGGAAATAAATGAGTAAAATAAGATTAAAAGACTTTCACATTTGAACTTTGTTCATGGGCTTCAAACTTCCTTCAACTTCAAAGTTGAATTTGGACTTGTTGATGATTCATGGCCCTATGAAAAATGCTTGATAGCCCAATTTTTCCTGCTTCACCTTCTGTACCATTTGGTTTGGTTCTCTCCCCCCAGCCCCCCCACGCCCCTCCCTCCAATCCCTCCCTCGCAAATATTATTTCATCCAGTTAGGATAACGGAAGCATGGACCAAATTCCCCCCAAAAAAACAAGTGGATTATGATTGGATCCAAGTTAAAAATTAAAAAATTCTCAAACAGGAACTTGACCACTTTTGATTTTAACAAAGGCAGAATGAATGTGAGGGGGGGAAGGGGTGGTTGGGGGGGGACGGTAGTGAGAAGTGCTCATGCATGAAGCAAGTTAATCTTTTAAGTAAGAATACCTTCAACTTAACAGCAAGTCTATTTTTTGAGCACACGCAAACAGATTTCCCAGGCCACAGGAAGTTTAGCAGCTGAGAGGAAACAAGAACGGTCTATGGTTCTAAAAGGCTGAATCCTTAAGGTAACTGCTTTTAAAGCTGACTTTTTGACCAGCTGAGGCAGGAATGTTTCGTCCAGACCGAACAAACTACCCAGTAAATCAATAATGCCTGCTACAGACTTTGTCAGGAACACAAAGGGTATTTATTAAGAAGGAAAAGCTGTACAGTGGCCGGCAACCCACTGGGTGGTCCAATCCCTACACATTTTCTGCAGGCCTTCAGGCTGTCTTCTACCCAAAAGAGGACTCTACCCCCTGGAGTGATTTCCCATTCTCAGTCCCAATGGATCCCTCAAGCCTCCACTGATATGTTGTCCTTAAAGGGGCAATCACCACAATTACCACACTGACTTGTTGGCCAGGAAGGACAGGGCTGTTTCCTCCAGACCCAAACTATCCCACCCTGTTATCTTTCTGCTTTATCCCACGCCAACTGTCTTCCTGACCAGTAGCGAACCCTCGCACATCATCAGCTCCGTCTGACTACCGTAGATTCGTAGAATCCCTACAGTGCAGAAAGATGCTATTCAGCCCATTGAGCCTGCATTGACAACAACCCTACCCAGGCCCTATCCCAATAATCCCACGTATTTACCATACTAATCCTCCCGACACTCAGTGACAATTCATGTGGCCAATCCGCCTAACCCACGCACCTTTGGACTGTGGGAGGAAACTGGAGCACCTGGAGGAAACTCATGCAGACACGGGGAGAACATGCAAACTCCACACAGTCACCCAAGGCTGGAATCGAACCTGGGTCCCTGGTGCTGTGAGGCAGCAATGCTAGCCACTGTGCTGCTGTGCTGTCGTGTTGTACAAAGATAGAGTACATCATAATCAGTACAGAGTGTGGAGCAGTGTGTGTGTAATAATCCCCACAGAGGCCAATAACTTTTAAAAAAAAATTCGAACTTCCAGTTAATAGCTGAAAGAATGACACAAGATTTTATGTTTTACAAATTTAATGTCACAAATGACCAGAAGTACTATTGACTTAGTCAACATATACTCAAGTTACAGAGAGGAACATTAATCTTTTACACTTATCATACATCGCACTCTCCACAGAATTACAGTCATTATCACTGTTCTAGTACAGCTGCACCAATGACATCTGCCTAACAATGTAGAAAATTGCTCAAGTGTGCTCTGTCTACAAAAAGGCAGGACAAATCCAACCTGGCCAATTATTGGCCCATCGGTTTACTCCCGATTATCAGCAAAATGATGGGAGATGTAATTCAGAGTGCTATCAAGCTGCCCCACTCAGGAATAATCTGCTCACTGACTTGCGGTTTGGATTCCACCAAGATCACTTATTGCAGCTTTGATCCAAACATGGACAAAACAGCTGAACTCCAGAGGTGAGGTGAGAGTGACTACCCTTGACATCAAGGCAGCATTAGACCAAATGTGGCATCAAGGAGCCCTAGCAAAACTGGAGTCAATGGGAATCGGGTGGAAAACTCTCCAATGGTTGGATTCATACCTGGCACAAAGAAAGAGGGTCAATCATCTTGTGCCCAGAACATCACTGAAGGAATTCCTCAGAGTAGGATCATCAACATAACCATCTGCAGTTGTTTCATCAATGAACCTCCCTCCACCATAAGATCAGATGTTCTCTAATGTTCAGCACCGTTTGCAACTCGTTCTAAAGCAGTCCGTCCAAATGCAGTAAAACAATACTCAGGCTTGGGCTAATAAGTGGCAAGTAACATTCACACCACACGAATGACAGGCAATGACTATCTCTAACAGGAGAGAGCCTAACCATCTCTCCTTGATATTTAATGGCATTACCACTACTAAATCCCTCAGAATCAACATCCTGGAGGGTTGTCATTGACTAGAAACTGAACTGGACTAGCTATATACTTACTGTGGCTACCAGAGGAGGTCAGAGGCTGGGAATTCTGTGGAGCGTATTTCACCTCCTGACTCCACAGAGTCTGCCTATCATCTACAAAGCACAAGTCAGGAGTGCGATGGAATGCTCTCCACTTGCCTGGATGAGTTCAACTCCAACAATACTCAAGCTTAACATCATTTAGGACAAAGCAGCTCACTTAATTGGCACCCCTTCCACCACCATAAACATTCACTCCTTTCACCATTGATGCACAGTAACAGCACCTTCCAAACCTGCAACCTGCACCAGGTAGGACAAGGACAATCCATGTATGGGAACATTACCACCAGCAAGTTCCCCGTCCCGGACACACATCACTCTAACCTTGAACTATCTTGCCGTTTCTTCACTGTTGCTGGGTTGTTCTGGCCGTGAGAGGAAGGGTAAAAATGACTTTCCTATTTTACAACTCCTAAGTCTATATGTAACAGGATTTTTTGTGAATTTGTAAGGTATTTACTCACCAGCTGTGCTTACTGATTTATGTCCAGTTTGCCAAGGAACTAGTCAAACAGACTTTCCCAAGTTTAAAGTAAAAAGGGTACTTTTTTATTAAATTAAAATCCCATCCAGGTAAAGATATCAAAATTTTAAAAAATTAAACTCTTCACAAAACACACAGAAGCATGTGGAATACAAGGTATCAAATGAGGGGTTCATTTCTTAGCCAAATTAAAGTTCAATGCAAAAGGAAAACAGATTGACAATTCACCGTTATGAGTCTATGCTGGTATCCGTGACTATGGCAGATTTTTCTCCAAAGTGGTCTTGAAATTCTAAGGGTTAAAGTCCATATAAGCTGTAATTTCTGGAGGTGGTCCCTTTTTTAATAAACATAGGCTGTGATTCACCCAGTTTGAGTGTAAGTGTTCCCACCAGGGTGAAAATGGGATTGAATTGCTCTGTCAGTGCTGTTTGGAAACCATCCCATTAACTCAAATGTGCTAGGCCGGCCCCCCACATGAAACACGCAGATCCTCTGACCCTAGCAGTGACTGGCTCGCTGGAGTCAGGAATATCTTAATCAGCAACAAGCTTAAAATCACCCCCTGCACACCCCACAGTCACGTGAGCGGGAAGATGGCAGGAAGGAGAGCAGCCCCACATTACCTGGATGTGGATGTGGACTGCATTTTCAAAGCCATTGAGGAGAGGAGGGCCACCCTGTTCCCCAGGGTAAGCAGGAGACAGTACGCCTGGGAAGCAGTGGCTGAGGCTGTCGGCAGCAGCAGTTTGACCCAGAGAGCGGTTGCTCAGTGCAGGAAGAAAATTAACGACCCCCTTAAAACTGCAAGAGTGAGGATCTATTTATCCTCCCTGATATCATTCAAAATCCTAACACAGCTATGTTACATTCATTATTTCCAACCTTTAACCAACCAGCACACCAGCATCTCCCTCAGAACTCCCTATTACCACCCCCCACAATGATCTCCATCATAACTCCACCCCACTGATCCAGATCACTGCCCCCTCCTACCATCACTGATCCCCATCATTATCACTACCCCAATCCCGACCCCACCAGCATCCATCACGATCCCTAACAGGCTTGCCCCAGATTACATGCTGCCACTGATGTTAAGCCCCCAAATCCACCTGACCACCCTCTGAAAATCTCTTTTATTTCTCTCCAAAGGATAAGAAGGAGCAACGGAAGGTGGGCAGAGACCTTACATCCTTCGAAGAAAGAGAACTGGAAATCATTGGGGTGGTCCCGGAGCGGACAATTGCCAACAGTGAGGTTGGGATGCACCAAGCAAGAGTTCAAAGTGCCATTATCCAGATGACATATCTCAAATGAGTCTAACATTCCTCACACAATTGAGATTCCAAAAAGCTAACCCATGTCCTTTCTCTGCCAGGATCACCATCTGTTGAGGTCAGACTATCTGGGGTCACACCTACTCATCCAACCTCTCAGAGCCAGGCTCACTCTGTGCTGTCCATTGCTGAAGGCAAAGGCAGCTTGTTGAGCATTCTTACAGACATGTCAAAGGCCTGGACATTGCAGCAGCGCTCAAGAGCTTGGCCCAGTCACACTGGGCATAGCTGAGGGCATTGTCTATATTGGTCAGATTATGGAGAGCCTCCAGGAATATTATCACCAGATAACTTTGAGGCTGGCCTTCCATCCATTGCAGTGGCCTGGGGGCCACCAGGCAGCCAAGGGAAAAGGGAGTGTTGGAACACAGCCTGGATGGAGCTTTCCACCAGCGACACTCTGGCATTCGGGGAAGTGTATTGAGATGGTTAGAAAACTGATAGGAAACAAAGAGTAGGAGTTAGTCAGTGCTTTTCAAATTGGCAGGCAGTAACTAGTGGGGTGCCACAGGGATCTGTGCTGGGACCCCAGCTATTTACAATATATATTAATGATTTGGATGAGGGAACAAAATGTAGCATCTCAGATGAGGATGATACCAAGTTGGGTGGGAGGGTGAACTGCGACGAGGATGCACAGATCCTTCAGAATGATCTGGACAGGTTGGGTGAGTGGGCAAATCAATGGCAGATGCAGAATAATTTGGATAAGTGTAAGGTTAATCACTTTGGAAACAAAAACAAGAAGGCAGATTACTACCTGAATGGCTGTAAGTTGGGAGAGGGAGGTGTGCAGTGGGACCTGGGTGTCCTTGTGCACTAGTCGCTGAAGGTAATATGTAGGTGCAGCAGGCGGTAAAGGCGGCCAATGGTATGTTGGCCTTCATTGCGAGAGATTTTAAGTACAGGAGCAGGGACGTGTTGTTGAAATTATTCAGGGCCTTGGTGAGGTCACACCTAGAATTTTGTGTACAGCTTTGGTCTCCTTCTCTGAGGAAAAATGTTCTTGCTCTCAAGGGAGTGCAGCAAAGGTTTACCAGGCTTATTCCAGGATTAGTGGGACTGATGTATGAGGAGAGATTGACGAAATTAGGATTGTTTTTGCTGGAGTTCAGATTAATGAGAGGGAATCTTATAGAGACTTATAAAATTCTAACAGGACTAGACAGCGTAAACACAGGGAGAATGTTCCCGATGGTGGGGGAATCCAGAACCAGGGGTTGCAGTCTGAGGATTCATGGTAGACCATTTAGGACGGAGATGACGAGACATGTCTTCACCCAAATAGTGGTGAGCCTGTGGAATTCATTACCACAGGAAGTAGTTGATGTCAAAACATTAAATGTATTCAAGAGGTGGCTGGATATAGCACTTGGGGCGAATGGGATCAAAGGTTATGGGGAGAAAGTAGGATTAGGCAATTGAGTTGGATGATCAGCCATGATTGTGATGAATGGCAGAGCAGGCTCGAAAGGCCAAATGGCTTCCTCCTGCTCCTATCTTCTACGTTTTTATGTTTCTATTCCCCAGCCCTTCTGAACCCGTCTCCCCGTGGCCTCCTGATACTGGTACAGCTAGTGGGAATCAGGAAGAGCAGAGTGATGCAGCTTCAGCAGCGACAACCAAAAGTTACTCCTTCAGGTTCAAGTCCTCCAGAGGTCATCTGCCAAGGACATCACAGGCCAAAGAGCATGGAACGTAGCAGACTGCCTCCACTTCAGATGTGCAGTCTGGGGGAGCACCTAGAAGGAGCGTGTAACCTCAAAATTAACAAGTTGCAGGAGTGCTGAGCTGGTACGGGTGAAATATAGAAGGGTTAGTTATGGCGAAGGGGGCACCAAATATATACTTTCACCATTAAAACTTATTTCACTTTAAGTCTATATTTACCATTTATATAGATGATCTGGAGGAGGGAACCGAGTGTATGGTGTCGAAATTTGCTGATGACACCAAAATTGGTGGAAAGGCAAATTGTGTGGAGGGTGGGGAGAGTCTACAGAAGGATCTAGATAGGCTGGGCGAATGGGCCAGGAAATGGCAAATGGAATTTAATGTTGGTAAGTGCGAGGTGGTCCGCTTTGGTAGGAATAATGGTAGGAAGGATTATTACTTACGTGGAGAAAAACTGCAGCAGGTGACGGTGCAGAGGGACCTCGGGGTCCTTGTGCATGAGTCGCAAAAGCCCAGCTTGCAGGTGTAGCAGGTGGTCAGGAAGGCGAATGGGATGCTGGCCTTCATCGCGAGGGGGACTGAATATAAAAGTAGGGAGGTCTTGCTGCAGCTGTATAGGGCATTGGTGAGGCCGCAGCTGGAGTACTGTGTGCAGTTTTGGGCGCCGTACTTACGCAAGGATATTTTGGCCTTGGAGGGAGTGCAGAGGAAGTTTACTAGGCTGATACCGGAGTTGAGGGGGTTGAACTATGAGGAGAGGCTGAATAAACTAGGCTTGCACTCGTTAGAGTTTAGAAGAATGAGGGGAGATCTCATTGAGACGTATAAGATGATGAATGGGATGGATAGGATAGAGGTGGAGAGACTCTTCCCGCTCAGAAAGGATAGCAGGACTAGGGGGCACAGCCTCAAGATAAAGGGGGGACGGTTTAGAACAGAGTTGAGGAGGAACTTCTTCACTCAAAGGGTGGTGAATCTCTGGAATTCTCTGCCCGTTGAAGTGGTGGAGGCTGCCTCGCTAAATATTTTTAAGAAGCGGGTTGATGGGTTTTTGATAAGAGAGGGGATTAAGGGTTATGGGGAAAGGGCGGGAATGTGGAACTGAGCCACGACAGATCAGCCATGATCTTATTGAATGGCGGGGCAGACTCGAAGGGCTAGATGGCCTACTCCTGCTCCTATTTCTTATGTTCTTATGTTCTTATGTAAGTCTGTGTAGCCTTTCACTTTGTACAGTAACTGTCATCAGTGGGAGATGGTGGGTTGGGGATGGACAGCTCTCTGCTTCCAACCTTAGAACTCATCAGGCAGAATTTTTTGAGCTTGCTCCGCCCATTGATGGGTGGAGTGAGCTGGTAAAATTGCACAAGAGCCAAGAAATCAGGATCATGCCTGTTTCCTGGCTCTCGGATTTTATAAAGGCTGGATTTCCAGCGCAGTCAGCCTCTCACCGGAAGTGGATGAGAGACTGAATAATTTATTCAAACTTATTTAAGTTTGAGCTTACCTGTGTTTAGTGAGTCTGGTGCTTAGTTAGCTTAGTCACTTGCTTTTATGGCCTTGACGGGAGAGGTTCTCTCTGGCAAGGAGAACACCTGGTCCCCACGAACAGTGAACAGTTGTGTTGCCCTCGCAAGTGGAACCTGAAGCCATTGAGGCCCTCCGAGGAGATTGAGGGCAAAGGGGGCTTGCCCCTTGGGCAGTACAAACCTGGCAGTACCATTCTGGTTCATTGGCACTGCCAGCTTGGCACTTGGGCAATGACCAGCAGGCACCTTGTCATTGCCCATCGGGCAGTGCCAGGGACAGGGCCTGAAGGGGGCAGGTCCTGAAAAGGGCAATAAATAAGGCAAATGGTATGCCAGCCTTCATATCAAGAGGATTTGAGTATAGGAATAGGGATTCTTTACTGCAAGTGTACAGGAATGGTGAGGCCACACCTGGAGTACTGTGTGCAGTTATGGTATCCTTATCTGAGGAAGGATGTCTTTGCCATAGAGTAAGTGCAGCAAAGGTTTACCAAGCTAATTCCTGGGATAGCACATCTGTCACATGAGGAGACACTAAGTCAGTTCGGATTATATTCACTGGAGGTCCCACATCCTACAGTTAAAAGGGCTGGCTCAGAGATAGTGGAAGCACTGGTGGTTATCTTTCAAGACTCTATAAGTTCTGGAGAGGTTTCTGCAGATTAGAAAATAGCAAATGTAATCCCACTATTTAAGAAGGGAAGCCAACAGAAAACAGTGAACCACAAACCTATTACTTTTACGTAATAGGGAAGTAGAAGTAGGGAAAATGTTGAAATCTATTGTAAAGGATATGAGAAATAAACACTTATAGAGTGTCTAGTCAACAAGGGTGTATGAAAAGGAATTCATGTTTGACGAATCTGTTGGAATTTTATGAGGATATTACTTGTAGCATAAATAAAGGTGAACCAATGAATGTGATGCATTTGGAATTTTAGAGCAAAGACCACAATAATAACAAGAATTATGGTTTCACTTGAGTCTAGAGTCCATTGAAGGTTCCTCGGGTGGCTTTGTTGGCAAAATTCTTGGTCTGGATCCTAGGAATTTGGTTGCAGGTTGAGCCCACTGAAGATACAGTATTCTCCTATCCTGAAATTAGTTAATTCTAATAAACAAAATGCAACAATCTTTCTGGAAATTGGATTGAAAAGAGATGGAGGCTAGAGGCAGACTTGGAGTCCAGTTCTCTTCAGAGGTTAAATCACAATTGAAGGTAAAATTCAAAAGGAATTCAAATAGCTCAAGCCACGTTCATGTAACAGGGTAGTTTCAGGCCATGAAGTAATGAGGCCCCCTTTGTTATGTTTTGAGCAGGTAACCATTATCACAAAGTTGGAGATGAGGACTCACAAATAGCTCTGCCTTTGTCTATTGCTGGTTGGTGCAGGCATTTCCACTGCTAATCCATTGTGTTGGCTTGGCTAGAATGTTAAGACAATGCAAGGAGTGTTACATACCAGGTATTTGATGTGCTATCCCTTATCCATGTTTAAACTGCTCAGAAACTTCCAGAACTTCATGTGGTCAGCAGTGGCCTTTTTATCAGTCCAGCCATTTGTCCAACTACAATAAAAAATGATAAAGTAGCCAGGCTAACATAGATAATTATATTTCTCTTTCTGTCTCCTGGATGATCTGTAGGGTGCACTACAGAAGATTTCCAAGACCTCTTCAGAAGTACTTTCCAAACCAAGAAAGGTATGTGTAGCATATATTGGGAAACCTCATCAACTCAAGTTCTTCTGCAATTTATACTCCATTGTGATTTAGACTTGCATCACCATTCCTTCAATGTCACTTTGGTACTTCCTATCCAATAACATGGCTCATACATTGAAGATGTTCAAGAAGACCTCTTATCACTTCCTCAAGGGAAACTAGCCAGGATCAATAAAATTCCACAGCCATCCACATCCTGACAATAAATAATAATAATAAATCTACATTAACATGTTATTATCTGATGATTTTGGTTACCAGAAGATCTATTTAAATAATCAGCTATAGCTCACTAAGATAGTATTTTATGCCTCTGCTCTGGAGAATTGGCTTTTATACGTCCCATGGTTGATTATAGAGTGATTAATCACAATGCTGTGATCAATTGGAGAGCTATGAACCTTTTGTCACATTTAAACCTTCAGTGTAATATTCCTCAATTTCAATTAGCCTCAACATCCATTGTCGATCAGAGAGAAGGAGCAACTGTAGATTTATGTTGATTAAATGGCAAGCATCCTACCGTCTCTTGATTTTTGAGACTTCAGGGATTATCCTTAAGTTCTTTTCTGCAAGCATTGTTTAATCAGTTTGCATTGTCCAAAATCTACGTATATTAGCAAAAGAAAATAAGATAAATGTGGCAAACGTTTTCAATGTATAGGTTATTATCCACAATGGATTAACACTGCCTGCCAATTCTTGCCCTCATGAGTGAGTCGTACTTTTCAGAAATCTACAGTTTTACATAGTTTACAATGGTATTTCATCAGTAGCTTTCTCACTGCTTATTTATACTGCATAATGATTACAAGTTATTATTATTGTTACACATGTTATTATGATCTGGAATGCATTGCCTGAAAAGGTAATGGCCACAGATTCAATGGGAATTGAATTAGTACTTGAAGGGGAGGAATTTACAGGGTCGGGGAAAGAACAATGGGATTAATTGGATGGCACTTTGGAAGAACTAGAATATATTGATTGAATGGTCGCTTTCCATGCTGTATCATCCTCTTATTCTGTAAAATTTTCCCATGAAGGCAAACTCACAATATCATGGGCTGCCTTCTTTATAATGTGAGGTGAGTTTGAGGATCAAAAGTAACACTTGCTGCTCCAAGTTCGTTGTGCCAACTTTCTGGGCTGACAACACACCAAGTTGAACAAACTGCAAAGTCAAAGCACTTGTAATAATGCCAAACATGACTGTGGGTAGAGCTAGAAACAATTCCCTTCTGAGAACTGTTCTGGTAAAATCTAAATGCATTCCTTACACCCTTGGGCAGAATGTCAGAAAAGACTGTGGTTATAAATAATTTGGGCCAGAATTTTCGATTCAACAATTTTAAGAAAGATTACAAAAACGTATTGGCTTCCTCCCATACTGCATATACAACATTAGAAAACCAACCGATGATGATCTTTCCAAACAATAGTGAGGTAACATATCACCTAGAGGGGGTTAGTTGGATAAAGAAGTATAGTTATGGGGATAGGGCCTGGGTGGAATTGTGGTTGGTGTAGACTTGATGGACCAAATGGCCTCCTTCTGCACTGTAGGGATTCTATGATTCTATGAATGGCTGAAGAGTTGATGTTGCAGATGTGTTTGTCTCAATTGCAGAGATCTCAGCTACAACATTGGAAATAAAACAATGGAAGTGCAATAATCTGAAGCTAACTATGAACAGTTCCCCTGTGTTTTTCAGCATGCCCCTAGAATCTCCTCACTGGGCGTTGCTTTATTTTTGATATGCCATGAACAGTGAGGGGAAATTTCTTCTGTAATTGTTTTCAGGGACATTTAAAGTTTAAGGTTTATTTATTAGTGTCAGAAGTCAGCTTACATTAATACGGCAATGAAGTTACTGTTCAGATACTGGTTCGGGTACACTGTGGGAGAATTTAACATGACCAATGCACTAACCAGTACATCTTTCAAATTCTGGGAGGAAACTGAAGCACCCGGACATAGGGAGAACTCCGCACCGACACTGACCTGGCGTTGTGAGGCAGCAGTGTTAACCACTGTGCCACGGTGCCATCCTTGGGATCAAGTCCCCAGTGACAGTTGTAACTTCCTTCTGCTGCAAGCTTGACTGACGTATCATTGCTGGGAGTTGTCTCTTTAGAAGTGCAGTCCACTATGACAGTTCAATGGAAAATAAAGTGTATCACCACAAGACAATGAGCCTTGAGAAAAAGTCTGACCCTTTCTCTGCTCATGACAACAATGTCCCAAAGTTTACCTGCAACATTGCAGAATCTATACCTTGAAACACAATGACTGAATCTTAGAATGCATTGAAGTGTTGAGGAGTTGAATTCTTTCCTAGCTGCTGCTAAGTTTATAGAACACATCCGTGTGATAACTTCAATTTATAATACCACCCTCCGCACAGACAGTGACCCAAGCTGGGAATCGAACCCAGGTCCCTGGCGCTGTGAGGCAGCAGTGCTAACCACTGTGCCACCATGCTGTAAAGCAAATACTCTGCATACAAGATTGAGGAAGCTTGGGAAAGGGAGTGTTATCTGCCCGCTTCTCCTATGCCAAAGATCAGGTCACAAACCTCACCCAAAAATCAGGACAAAACAATTTTTAGCCCCCTGTGTACATTTCCTAGGATTCCTCCTCACTGTCAGACTTCCCAGGTAGCCATAGATAGATCCACATTTCTGCCAAAGAACTGAGTGAAATGTATTGGCTTTCCCAAACTTTATGGCTCCGATTTTTCAATCTCCAGATAAAACAATATCGGGATTCAAATCTCAAAAACACTTTGTGAATTTGAATCTAGTTAATTAAGTAAATCTGGAATACAATGATAGCTTTATGGTCTCCATTGTTGATATTATCGGATTGTCATTACAAACCTCATAAATGTCATTCAGGAAGGAAGCCAACTGTCCTTAATCTGGTCTGGCATATATGTGACTCCAGACCCAAAACAGCGTATTTGACATTACCTGGTAAGACAATGAATTGTATCAAACTGCTACAATAAAATACATTAAGAATAGAACCAGACTAATCACTTGACATTGGTCTAGGCTTCAGATTGGGATTTGACAAAGATTTATCCAGCCTGATGAACATTATATAGTTAATAACATCTGGGGACTTATAGCAGAACTGAGAGAGCTGTCCCACAGATTAGTCAAGCATTATCCTGACTTAGTCTGAATCACAGAATCGTACCTAACACCTAGTATCACATAGGTATGTCATATCTGAGTGGCAGATCCACAAGATGTCACAGTACAGTCTGGAGGACCAGGCTCTGGAAATCCTCAGATTTGATGCCAGACTGCCTTAGGCCTCGTGATGTTAGATCAGACCTCCTGCTGATTATCACCTACCATCCTGACTCATTTGATGAATAAGTACTCCTCCATGTTGGAAGAAGCCTTGAGGGTAGCAAGGGCTACCCTCAGTACCCTCAGAGGAAATTACTCTGAGTGGTCACTATACCAATGTCCATTCCCAAGAGTGGCTCAGTAGAAACACTACTAATTCAGCTAGCAGAGTCCTGAAAGACATAACTGGCAAATTGGGCTTGCAACAGTTTTAAGTTTTAAACTTAAAACATAACAGATGGATAGATGGTGACAAAACCAAAATGAGTTAGAAACTTACTTAAGATCATCCTCATAAATCTACCCATTCACTGTATTGTCATCACCATACGTTCCCTGAGGAAACAAATATTAAGGACATGCTGCATTGTGTTACATTTCAGGACATCTGTGCTAAATGGGATGGATTCAGAATAGATCAAGCAGCTTAAAACTACTTATCCATGAAACACTGTGGGCCATCGTAGGAGTGGAATTGTATTCAACCACAATCTGTAATCTTATTACCTGGCATATCCCTCACTCTACCATTAGGCGGCATGTTGGCACAGTGCACGTTGGCACAGTGGTTAGCACTGCTGCCTCACAGCATCAGGGACCCAGCTTCAATTCCTGGTTTGGGTCACTGTCTGTGTGGCGTTTGCATATTCTTCCTGTGTTTGAGTGTGTTTCCTTCGGATGCTCTGGTTTCCTCTCACAGTCCAAAGATGTGCAGGGTCATTTGGGCATGCTGAATTGCCCCTTAGTGTCCCAAGGTGTGTAGGTTAGGAAGATTCGCAGGGTAAACGTGTAAGGTTTTGAGAAGAAGGTGAGTCACTGTAGACTCGATGGATTGAATGGCCTACTTCTTCACTGTAGGGATTCTATTACCAGCGAGTAAGATAATGATCCTTGCCTCAATAAGGAGTATGAAAGAATATGTGCTGCTGAAAATGAGATGCAAACTGACTAAAATTACAATATAGAGCTATGTGAATGTCAAGCAGCAGATGCAGTCTGTGACAGACAAAACCAAGCAACCCCATAACAACGGTCAAATCAAAGCTCTGCAACATCCAGTCATGAATGTTGATGGACAATTAAATAACTACTGGAAGGAAAAGGTTATCTGAACTCCCCTCACCACTGCATCCCCTGCACTCCCCCACATGCCATAATAATGGCAGAACTCAACACATGAGTGTGGGAGATAATGGTGAAAAAAATTTTCAAGTGTTGAGTAAATAATCCACCTCGCCTTTTCCTGAGGCCCAATCATCAGAGATGGCAGTCCTCAGCAAATACAGGAAGGCGCTGAGCGCAATGGATTTATGTTGTGCATTTTGACAACATCCTGGCTGCAATCCTCAAAATGCTTGCTCCAGAGCCAGTTACATTACTAACCAAGCTGTTCCAGTACAGCTACAACACTGGTATCTCAAAGAAAGGTATTTGTTACTTGAGGCCAAATATCTCATGGAATTCCTGAGGGCAGTGCCCTAGCCCAACCACCATTGTTCTGCCCACATGCAGCAAGGCTGGGACAACATTGAGTCTTGGGCTGATAAGTGACAAGTAACATTTGTGTGACACAAGTGTCAGGCAATAGTATCTTCAGTGAGAGAGAATATAACTAGCTTTGTCGTTGAATTCACCATTAACATCCTGAAGTCAGCAGTGATCAGAAACTTAACTGGATAAGCTACATCAATATGTGGCCATAAGAACAAATCAGAGGCTATGTCTTCTGTTCTCAGTTAACTCATTTCATATGTCACTAAACCCTTCCACTTCTGCAAGACTCAAGTCAGGAATTGGTGAAACATTCTCCCCTTGCCTGGATGAATGCAACTACAGCAAAATACAGCATCTTCCAAAACAAAGCAGCCCATTTGTTTGCACCTTAAAATATTTACTCTCTGCACCAACACACAATGTGGCTCCAAAATGTACTATCTACAAAAATACAACAACTCAGCAAAGGTTCTTTGACAGCATCTCCCAAACCCCAATCTCGGCCATCTAAAAAGACATCTGCAGCTGGCACATGTGAAGACCACCACTGGCAAATTCCCTCCAAATTACAGACTATCATGACATGGAACTGTATCAGCATTCCCCCAACATTATTGGATAATAGCCTTGGAACTCCTTCCCCAACAGAAGTGTGGGAGCACTTCCATTGCACAGACCGCAGCAGCTCGAGATGTGGTTCACCACCACTGTTTCAAGGACAACTAGGGATGGGAAATTATGTATGTATTATATGTATATTATATAAATATATATACAAAATATATATAGAGTATTCCGATTCCATGCAAGTTAATTATGGAATGGAGTAAGACTAAATTGGAGATGAATAGCGATGTTGCATAAATGCCAGTCACGTGTATCTAGATGCGTCAAAGAACAAAGACAGAAATTTCTCCTATGACTATGTTGCTGATCACTTTTGAACTTCTTACTTATTTTTTGTTGCAGACTTTTAACTAGATCAGAATGACTGACTTTGATATGGACTGACATATCTTGCTTTATCTCATCACTAGAGATGTTCCCTTGGTAATATGGCTGGTGTAATTCGTAGAAATTCTTTCGTAAATAAAGGCAACTATATAGTCTTTCTGTCATGTATTTGAATGAAGAGAACAGAGGACATTTGTGAGTGCTTGAAGTGCCTCTGTGGTGGATATTCAAAACTTCACATTCAACAAACTCGATAAGAGTGCTGGAACAATCAAAGGCTTTTTCCTGAGCTTCTGACAGCGCACAGATTGGTTCAACACTTCTTCATTAAAAAACAAGCTGTAAGTAATCAGTGTGAAGACATTACTCCACTTGAGTTGCAATTCCTACATATAAAGTGACACAAAAGATTAAGGAGTGTGGAAATTGAAGGAAAAACATTATTAATTGGTGTGCCAGCTTTTCTATGAAGGTATAAATCAGCAAAGCCTTCTCAAATTGCTAAGTGATTATGTGATTTTACTTAATTGTAAACCTTATTAACATTTATTTTAGCTTTATTAAAGCATTTGACCTACTGATGGGGAAATACTACATAAAGACACGTGAAGTCAAAACTTTTAATTTTGCACTCATCAGGCCAATTGAAAGAAACCAAGTATAAAAGGGGCAGTAACTTATACTTCATGAGAAGAGAGTGCTAACTGGTTGGAAAGTGGACTTTGATTTGTCAAGGCATTGCCCTGAGAAATGAATCAGAGAATAATTGTCGTCTATTTTGTTTAGCTGAAACAGATCAATAATCTCTCATGAAGCATAGGTATAAATTGTTCCCTTTACATTTTACGAGTTGTTCTGATGAGTGCAAGGTGAAACATTTTGACAATGTGTCTTTTTTTAAAGCAATACTCAAATTCTGTACTACAAAATGTCTATTTGATGGGGAATTAATAAACATCAGGCAGCACACACAAGTGATACCTATGAAATAGTTGTAGGTGGAGCTTCCTTTCAGGGAATCAAAATCTAAATTATGATCCTGTTCATTAAAACCAACATTTAGCTAAGGGTCACTGTTTTTGGATGATATACAAATCAACTCACATTACTCCCTGTCCTATATCATATTATTATGAATGTTGGACTTCATGGGGGAACTTTCCAGCTGTTCATGACTTGTTACCACTGCAAGGGAGCTTGGAGAATTTGGCGCTCAGCCAAATCTCCATGCATTGCAGTGGGACCAGAGGATCCTGCCAGTGTGAATAGCCAAAAAATCTCTCCCCGCACCACCCACCTGTTTCAAAGTGCATTCTTTAATTCAAGATAAAATGCAATAGTTTGGAATGGGCGATTGGACCTTATACAGGAAGTGCCCCAAGATAAGCCCAAGTGACCTCAGACAGGAATTGCGTGGAGCTGAGCCCATGTGATCTAGTTGCCATGGGGAAAAGGGCTGACTACTGCCTAGACACAAAGGAGGAGGCAGCTGACATTATGAGTCTGGGCAACAGTAGACTGTCAGGAGCAGTCAGACCAAGAGATTTGTGTGAAGGAGGCCCACCTGGAGTGTTGCTATGCCAGACAGAAGAAAAGGACTGCCCTGGAATTTCTCTGGAAATGTACCAGAGAATGATTTTACCTACAATGTTTAGTTGAAACAGGCACAATGTATGTACGTGTTCTTTCTGTCTGCAAAGAACAGCGCTCTGTGTATCAATTTATATAGCTTCTTACACATGTAAAACTGGTGCATTTTCAGAAACACCTTTATCAATCAGTCAACTGAGTGCAGATCAGATTAACGGAGAGGAGAAGCAGTTTTGGTGAGATGTTCTATGACATTAATGATATTCTCACAAACCGTGGAGAGACCAATGATGTTTAAAACCAATTATGAATTTCCCAGTGACCTAAACAAAGGATCTTACAACAAGATTCCACATTAATTATCAAGCAGAGAGATGGTGAGGGTGGAATGCCTGCTTGTGAAAACAAGGCTTGCTAAAATCCTGGAAATACAGAGGCTACATTGCAGTGGGAAGTCTATTCGATTCTGCTCAAAGGATTAAGTGAAAATGACTATGTTCAGAAGAACACTGGTAGATTCACTCTGGTGAAGAAATGGGAAGAGAGCCTATTAGAGTCAGGAGCTTGGACATTAAACAGAAGCTAATGGATGGGAGTTTCCGTGTTCTCCCTGTGTCTGTATGTCTTTCCTCTGCGTGTTCCAATTTCCTCCCACAGTCGGAAAGACGTGCTGGTTTCAGTGCATTGGCCATGCTAAATTCTCCCCCAGTACACATGAACAGGCCCTAGAGTGTGGCAACTAGGGGATTTTCACAGTAACATCATTGCAGTGTTAATGTAAGTCTATTTGTGACACTGATAAATAAGCTTAGAATCATAGAATCTCTACAGTGCAGAAGGAGGCCATTCGGTTCATTGAGCCTCTACCAACAATAATCCCACCCAGACCCTACCTCTGTAACCCCACGTATTTACCCTCCTCATCCCCCTGACACTAAGGGGCAATTCAGCATAGCCAATCAATAAATCTAACATGTACATCTTCAGACTGTGGGAGGAAACCAGAACACCTGAAAAAAACCCATGCAGACACAGGGAGAACATGCAAGCTCCACATAGGCAATGATCCAAGGCCAGAATCAAACCTCAGTCCCTAGTGCTATGAGGCAGCAATGCTAACCATTGTGCCACCCTGGCGGTCCCTGTGGAGAATGTTTAGATGAAACAGCTCCTCACCTGTGTGTCGGTTGTCGGTGATTCGAAGATATTTGGACATAAGTTTCTGCCATGCGTGCGACAGATTAGACTGATTCTCAACCACAGACTTCTGGGCACATGGGGCGGGACGTCTGGTGGTGTAGTAGGATCCAGAGTGTAGCTTTCTCTTCTTTCAGTCTCTGCTGTCGCTCTGCCTCATCATTAAGATATTGTGATGCAAAGTACAATGCAGCTTGTTGGACAGGATGCCACTATTTTGAATTATTAGTAGACAGGCTCTATCCGGTCATTATTACTAATGCTGCTTCAGTTCAAGGAGAGCTCCACTGTGTCTTTGAAGTATTTTCCTCGTCCGCCCTGGAATGTTGGTCCTTTGAGAGTCGAGAAAGCAGGACTTGGCGGGGCAGATGCTTTTTGGTCAACCTGACACAGTATCCAGTCCACTTCAGTTGATTTTTTAACAGTTTTACTTGAATGCGTATGGATTTGGCTACGGGAAGGACAGTAATATTTATTTAGAATTTAGAATTTCCTGAGTACTGATACACTGTTTGGGTCTCGCTATTCAGGATTGTGGTAACAGAAACTGTTCTGTGCACCAAGACTTTTATTGACTTGGGAAAGTCTTTGATGACAAACACTGGCTGTCGTAGATTATATTGGCATATAACTGGCAGCTGGCACTGCCAGTCTTGTCTTGGATCTCCACATCAATTGTAGCCTTTTGGGACAGACACTGATAAGGAATGGCAAGTGCTCAACATAGTCCAGAGTCTCTCCTTCAGCTTTTAGAAGGTTAAATATTTGGCTGACCAGCTGTGGGTTGATAAGATTGGTTTTGACAACATTCAAGGATAGGCCAAGTTTCTTGCTTGCAAAGTTGAAGAGATTGCGAGTGGCTTGCAGATCTGGCATAGGGTGGGCAATGATGCTGCAAACTGTACATTAGAGAATCCATAGGATCCCTACAGTGCAGAAGGAGGCCATTTAGCCCATTAAGTGTGCACTGACTCTCCAGAAGAGCATCTTAGCCAGGCCCATTCCCTCATCCTATCCCTGAAACCCCAAACTTAAACATGGCTAATCCATCCAATTTTCACATCTTTGGACTGTGGGAGGAAACCAGAGCACCTATTGGGAACCCACACAGACACAGGAGAATGTGCAAACTCCACACAGTCACCTAGGTTTGAATTGAACCTGGGTCCCTGGAGCTATGAGGCAGCAGTGCTAACCATTGTGCCACCATGTATATCTATGATTGGCAATTTAGTTTTTGCACAGAAGAGTCTAAGATTTCCATCTACACAGGACTTAATATTGACACCAGAAGGCAGTTGAACTTTGATAAGGCTATTAGCTATGGTCAGGTAGATTGTAAGTAGTACACAGGGCTGTCACGCAGCCCTGCTTGACCCCAGTCCAGATTTTGAAGGCGTTTGTCTCAGATTTCCCACTCACGACAGTTGCAGTCGTATCATCATGAAGCAATTGTGGGATTGTGATGTAAGCAGAGGCAAGCAGAGATAGATTCCTGATAAGCAAGGGGCAAAAGGTTATTGGGGTTGCTCACCTGATCTTTATTTTACTTACAGGATGTGGGTGTCACTAGGAAGTTGATGTATGTGCTCTTCCCTTGTTTCCTTTCATAAGTCACTGGTGACTTCCTGACAATGATGTGCCTTACTAGTACATTTCGGCACATTGCTGTGGATCTGGTGTCACATATATACCAGTCTCAGATAGGACAGCAAATTTCTCTACAGGGCATGAGTGAAATTGATGGTTTATTAAAAAATGACGGGGGGGTGGGGGGAGTTCTCCGGCCTCCCAGACCTGTGTTGCTTGGCAGTACGAGGTGGCATGTTGTTAGCTGGTGGCGGGTTTCTCTGGTCAGTAGGAACTCTTATTGATGTCACTCCATGCTGCTGAGAAATCCACGGGTTGGAGTGTGCTGCCAGCAGGATCAGAGAATCCTGCTGGCTTGAACCCCCAGACAATTCCCCCAGATAATTTAGGAGTTATATGGTCACCCAGACCCATTAAAACAGAATCCCTACAATACAGAGGGAGGCCATTCGATCCATTGAGTCTGCACCAACAATAATCTCCTGTCCCCTTAATCCAGTGCATTCACCCTACTAATCCCCCTGACACTAAGGGGCAACTGAGATTGCCAATCCGCCTAACCTGCACATCTTTGGACTATGGGAGGGATCTGGAGCACCTGAAGGAAAGCTCTGGAGACATGGGGAGAACGTACAAACTCCACACACGCAGTCACCCAAAATCGAATGAACCCAAGTCCCTGGTGCTATGAGGCAATACTGCTAACCACTGTGGCACGTGCCGCCCTCTGTAGCTTTTTATCCAGATTTATTTGACTAATTGAATTTAAATTCTCAGCTGCTGTGGTGGGACTTGAACTCAGGCCTCTAGATCTTTAGCCCATAATTCAGGACTGTTGATCCAGTTACATAACCACTACATAACTGTTCCTCACATGGAAAGCTATGACTAAGCAGTTTTTGGAAGATACACAGGTCCTTTCAAATTATTCCAACCTGTTCTGGATGTTAGAGATCTCATTAAATTTGATGTGAAATGAAATTGTAGCAAATATTATTTTATGGTAATAAGACTATATATGGATTCAGATGTATATTTTCATTCATTTATGCATCTGATTCAGCAAAAATGTGTTTCCAAGCTTGTACCATGTTAAAATAAAAATCCTCCATGATAATATTCAATCTGTAGATACATTATTTGAGATAACATTATGAATGAATAAAACATTACCTTCCTTTTCTCCTTTGTTTATTCCGCCAAGGATAAATTTGGCTTTGTAGTCAAGGAGGCAGAGCACTGGCCCATTTTCTAAGCTACAGAAATTCTGATCTTGCCCAGCCTGTACCAGGAGATACGTAGGGGGTTAGGGTGGGTGGTGGTGATGGTGGAGAAGGAGGAGCTTGGGGTGGAGAAGATTGGGGAGGAGAGTTTTGGGGAGGGGAGGTTGAGGAGGAGGGGGTTGGGGAAGAGGGGATTGGAGTGGAGGGGGTTGGGGAGGAGGGGGTTGGGGAAGAGGGGGTTGAGGAGGAGGGAGTTGGGGAGGAGGGGGTTGGGGAGGAAGAGGTCGGGGAGGAAGGAGTTGGGGAAGAAGGGGTTGGGGAGGATGAGGTTGGGGAGGATGAGGTGGGGAGGAGGGGGTTGGGGAGGAGGGTGCTGGGGAGGAGGGGTTGGGGAGATGGCATTCGGGAGGAGGGTGTTTGGGAGGAGGGGGTTGGAAAGGAGAGAGTTGGGATGGAGGGAATTGTTTACAATAATTTTTGCACACAAATTGGAGGTCTTATGGTACAGTGGCTGCTATTCTTGCCTTTCAGCTAAAAGCTCTGGGTGCGGAACCCACTCCAGCTCTTCTTGGTCAAGGAAAGTGCATTTATACTGTGGTCAAACAGGTTGAGAATCAACCCTCAAAATCCTTCCAACACATGTCAATGGCTGACGGCAGCAGTGGGAGAGATCTATGGTCAGTCATATTTGCTTGGATGTGGCATCCCTTTGGTGACAGATTAGCGACAAGTTGAAGGAAAGACCTCACTATGGGAACAAGTGAAAGTCTGCTGAATATTCCACTAGGTGTAGGAAGTAAAACACCAACAACGCAACAGGTGATGGAAGAAAATCAGCATCCCATAGTTTGGAGGATAGCACTGGAGCCAATCTGGTTCTGACAGGTCTAACTGCCAAAGATTTGGTTGATGCTGACAACCCCTCAAGTCAATGGAGAGAAAATATTCTTTTGGTTAAATGGAAGCCATAGACAGAATGACTGAAAAGCTAACTATGGTCTAAAAGATAATGGGTGGTACCTTACCAAATTACTCGAGTGAGACCAGAAATTCTTGCACAAGGTCAACGGATGTTTCTGATGTCCCCTCACCCGTTCCAATTCTGTGATGGGATGGGCAGTAGCATTTTGGCGAACGGGTGAGATGAATGTTTGCAATTAATAGATACTGCAGATAGAACAAAATACTGCAGGAGGTTGAGTTTCAGATGGTCCAGCAATCCTGGGCAAGCTTATTCCAAGATTCTGGGCCAATATCAAAACTCCTAAACAAAACCTTAAGAGTGTCCTTGTAATGCTTCCTTTGACTGCCCTGAGAGTGCACCTCAGACTCAAGCTCTCTGCAGAAGATTTGCTTTGGTACATGAGTCAGGCATTCTGGCAACATGGTCAGCCCAATTTAATTATAATTGTCTCAATATGGAATGATTCTAGGCATGTCAGCTCCAAGGCCATAGAAGCAAGTGAGCCCAGAGAATTCCACCCCAGGTTCACTTGTAATATTTACATTCTATTTTACATAGACTTTTAGATTAGCCTCGGATATCTGCTGCTGATAAGTTCGCGAGAGGTGAGAAATCAGGCGTGAACCTGATTTCTCTGCTCTCTCGTGATCTTACCCACTTGCCCCATCCATTGACCAGCAGGGCGAAAAGGTAACATCACGGCCATAGAATTTCACAGCACAGAAAGAAGCTCTTCAGCCACCTTGTCTATACAGGCCATCAAAGACTCCATTTTCCAGCACTTGCTCCGTGGCCTCGTATGCTAAGCATTTCAAGTGCTCATCTAAATGCTTCTTAAATGTTGTGAGGGTTCCCACCTCCACCACACTTTCAGGCAGCGAGTTCCAGATTCCCACCACCCTCTGGGTGAAAAGGGTTTTCCTGAAATTCCCTCTAAATCTCCTACTCCCTACTTTAAATCTATGCCCCCTATTTATTGACCCCTCTCTGAGGGGAAAGGTTTCCTCCTATCTACCCTATCTATATGGCCAACAAGGGACATGCACAGGGTGGGTCGTGCGCGGGTTGCTCTTGGATGCTGCTTCGAGAGTTGCCTCGTGCTTCACATCCGTTAGTGTACACTTAATCTGGACCAATTGACGGGCAACACATCAGCTCAGTGACCATCACTGTCTGCTGTGCAGTTACAGGGACCCGGGTCAGATCTCCGGCTTGGGCCAGTGTCAGTGGGAGTTTGCACATTCTCCCTGTGCTTGCGTGAGTTTTCTCTGGGTGCTCTACACATCCCAAAAACATGCTTTTCAGGCTGATTGGTGTCAATAAATTGTCCCTGAATTGGATCTCCCTTAATCTGGCGTGCATATAATTCCTTAAATTTGCACCCCTTTATTGTGGAGTTCCACTAGAGGTAGACAAAAACGTTGATGATCGACGAAAGTCTATGTAAAATAGAATGTAAATATTACAAGTGAACCTGGGGTGGAATTCTCTGGGCTCACTTGCTTCTATGGCCTTGGAGCTGACATGCCTAGAATCATTCCATATTGAGACAATTATAATTAAATTGGGCTGACCATGTTACCAGAATGCCTGACTCATGTACCAAAGCAAATCTTCTACAGAGAGCTTGAGTCTGAGGTACACTCTCAGGGCAGTCAAAGGAAGCATTGAATAAGGTATTCACTGAGTGTTACAATGGGTGGCACGGGCTTGTAGGGCCAAAGGGCCTGTTTCCTGTGCTGTGCCGTTCTTTGTTCTTTGTTACATCCCTCATAATTTTGTACAGCTCCACGAGGTCCCCCTCAGCCTCCTCTATGGAAAACAACCCCAGCCTAACCACTCTCTCTTCATGACTGAACCACTCCAGCCCAGGCTACATCCTGGTGAATCTTCTCTGCACCCTTTCTAGTGCAATCATATCAATCCTATAGTGCGGCAACCAGAACTGCACATCATACTCCAGCTGGGGCCTCAATAGATATAGTTCAATAGATATATATCATCCCTACAGTGCAGAAGAAGACCATTTGGCCCATCGAGCCTGCACCAACAACAATCCCACTCAGCCCCTATCCCCGTACCCCCATGTATTTACTCTGCTAATCTCTCGAACCTACACATCTTGGGATATTAAGGGGCAATTTTGCATGGCCAATGAACCTAACCTGCACATGTTTGGACTGTGGGAGGAAACCGGACCACCCGGAGGAAACCCACACAGACATGGGGAGAATGTGCAAACTCCACACAGTCACCCAAGGCCAGAATTGAACCCAGGGCGTTGGTACTGTGAGGCAGCAGTGCTGACCACTGTGCCACCATACTGCCTACAGGACTGACTTTTACTAGATTTTTGCGGAGAAGCTGGGAGGCAAGAAAGATGGCCAGAAAAAGAAGTCAGGTAGGTGCCTGATATCTTTGTGCCAGCATGCCATTTTGCCAGCAATGGGAACCATGTCAGCTGCCAGCCGCGGGACCAATTAAGGCACTTCATGGTAAATTAAGGGCCTTTTCTCACTTCTGCTGAGATCTTACCAGCTGGGGGATGCACCTCTGCAATGTGGGGAGACCGTCTGGTATACCCTGGAGGGATCAGTTGATAATCTCCTTTCTGGATGATTCATGGCTCATGCAGGAGCCCTCCCGGGCTGCCATGGCAACAACATCACCAGCCCTCAGCATTAGGACTCCTGACATCGACATAAAGTTCAGCCCACTTGTTCTAAACGTTCTCTAAAGATGAAAAGAAACGCTTATTTTCATAATGCACCTTTCCTGGCCTTTGGATGTCTCAAAACACCATACACCCAAATGAGGCACATCTGTAGAGAAAAGGCCAGCGCCAATTTTTTTCAGAGATACCAACGAGGGATGCGATGCAGGTAATGGCTGGTAACAGGAGGCTGGATCCTCTGACCTCCCCCACAGCTGAGATTCCCCTGTCCCGCTGCAGTGAACAGAGATTTGGTTGAGTGCCCAATACTCTGTTCATGCTGGCAGCAGCGGTAGCCAGGCATGAACAGCTGGAGAATTCTGGCCACAATTGCCCTGGGGAATTGGCATATTGTACTTATGAAGTGGCTTCTAGCGAAGGACTTATTTCCCTAAATTGCCTGGACAGCCGGTTCATAATACAAAGCACCACCAACAGTGTGGGCTCAATTCCCATCCCCTCTGAGGTTATTCATGAAGGCCCCACCTTCTCAACTTTACCCCTTGCCTGAGGTGTGGTGATCCTCGGGCTAAATCACCACTAATCAGCTCTCCTTTTCAAAGGGGAGAACAGCTTATGATCATCTATGGCAAGTTTAGCTTTTACCTGCAGCCCTACATGTTGGCCAGGAGACAGCATCAATTTCACTGCTGTTCATGAATGAAGTCATGGTTATTTCAGTGTAACATCAAAAGACAACGGGCGGAATTCTCCCAAAATAATTCCAAGCATCAAATTCATGTGAAAACTAGAATAATTCATATAGGATTTTTCACTGGGTGTCCAGAGAAGAATCTCCCACACTCTGCACTGCACAGGCCACCAGTCAGAATATCATTAAATTTCAGGGGGCTATCCCTGCTGGAGAGGCTGAAATCAGTGTGCTGAGTGAGCCACTGTGCATGCGCCGATCTGTCAATGCTGGGATTGGCAAATGCACAGTGACCCCATGATTGCTGGCCAGCTTGATCACTGGCCAGCCCCTTAACCCCTGCATTGTCAGCATTCCGTCCCCCCAAGGCCCATTCCCCGACCCCCCCCCCCACAGCCTGCCGCGACCTCCAGCTCCCTCCACCCCACCACCGATTTCCCCTGTGGCTGTCCACCCCCTCCACCTACAATGTTGCCTGCCCCAATCACTGGCCTTCCTCCTTCCCCCACCAATCACTATGCAGAGTGGTAGTGGGACCCCATATCCCCACAATCGCCAACTGGGCCCTGCCCACGGGCTCCGGCCTCACCATATGCCCCATTCCCTTGGCACTAGAGCATGCCCAATGGGCAGTACCAAGGTGCTGCTGGGCATTGGCACTTTGTCCCTTGGGCAATGCCAGTGGGTACAGGCTGGCAGTGCAAGGGTGCCAATTCCCAAAGGGGCAATCCCCGAAGCCTGACCCTCTTGGGGGGGGCTTCGATTATGCCCCCCCCATCACTTCAGTGGGGTCAGGCCACTAGCTCCCCGAACGCAGGGAGCTACTGTAATCCCTGTTGGAGTGAAATACTCTGGCGGGGTGGGAGATGCTAGTGGGCTGGAAACTTTAGTCCCAGGCCTGTTTACTGTATTTAAAATATATTTATATAGCCATTTAAATGATCGTGGCACCTCCCTGTCACTTTCCAGTGTGGAATGGATGCTGCTGGATGTTCGGCGCTGGGAGGTGGAAGCTGGGCGCAAACACTTGTGCAAACCCCACGAATCGGCCAACATAAGAATCTCCTAGGGATGGGTGAATCGCAGCCAGCACCTTTGACAGCGCAGCACTCCCTTAATGCTTGCACTGAAGTAACAGCAAAGAGTGCTCAGGTCCCAAGAGAGGGACTTGAACCCACAACATTCTGACTGAGTGGTGAAAGTGCTACCAATTAAGCGTGAAACAAAATGCTCTGTCTTCCTTGGATAGGAAGCGGCGATGGTCATGTGAAGTTGGCGCATTGCAACGAATAATCACATGCACTCAATTCCATGAGCTACAAGCAGACCTGATCTTCCCAGACAGCGATTGCAACAGTTCATCTTATTCTTTTTAGCACGCAGAGGTCTTCCAGAGGATATCCATAAATAATAACATAGCAAGACCAGTGATCAATGCTGGTAACCATATTACTCTTCACAGGTGATATTTCCACATATTCTGCGGAGAACAAATTAAACTGAATGCACCGTCACTTCCTTTGATAATTCAGGCAGTCAGTGTGTCAATTCTATTCGTCACCTGCTTGTTGCTCAGATGTGATTTAAACACAAAACATGAGGATAATTTATTATTTATAATGTATGCCCTGTCATTTCTATAAATATTCCGGCACAGCCTGATGTAGAATTATAAATTTAAATAATATGTTCCATTTACATTTATCAGTCTAAGAGGCAAACGGTGACAATATTCATTAGGAAACCACAATTTGTGTTTGTTAGTGGCTGTCAAACAATTCAGCCAGCTGATGAATGAGAGTGTGATCTGCACTGGCCACTGAAGTTGGCAATGCTGACTGCTTCCAACTACAGCTAAATTAACCTAAGAGTATTCTCACATTCATCAAGTGAATAGAATCTGCAGGAGCATTCGACTGCTCAACACTACCATTTATGCATATACCTCAGAGAATGAATTGCGGATAATTAGTTTCTGGGGAGAAATAGATTGATGGCTTTTCCATTTCCAGAGGGATTTAAATTGCAACAAAGCAACAAATTGATTAGTGATTCATAAATCATATAAAAGGAGGAATTATGAGTACAATGTAATATTCTTCTTACAACTTGCAAATAAAAGACAAGGGTTCTGGTTTCTAGTTTGTTTTGTCAATGTCTGCCAATTTCTCCTTCTGAACAATCTCGATTCTGTTCATCCCAAACCATGCAAAACAAAGCATTTAGGAACACAAAAGCCTAAGACAACACAGAACAATGTTTCTATAGATTGGATTCCTGTACTGTTAATTGAATCGCATGTGTAAATCTGAGCCAGCAAGCCAAGGAGGTCCCATATTAGAAAGCTAGACTATGCCAACTCAGCTCAGCTCAACCAAGGCATTAGTTGCGTGAAGTGCTGCTTCTCTTGAGCTCTCTACAGAAAAGGAGTATCAGCCAAGGTTTCTGATTGCCATCCAGCAATTTCTATTGGAATATTCAAGCGTGCATATGTTGGATGAAAATAGATAATAGTGTGATCTCCAGTTGAATTGCCTCAACTCGACACTTCATCTATTTAGATTCCTCTGTGAAGAATAGACATGGTTGAGGTACCAACAAAACCTCTTGCACCTACAATTTCACAAATTAGCGTCATTTACTAATGTGATCTCCTCTATATTGGAGAGACCAAATGTAGACTGGGCAATTGCTTTGCTGAGCACCTTCAGTCTGAGTGCAATCAGGAGTTTGACCTTCCGGTTGCTTGCCATTTTAACACACGATCCTGCTCCCATGCCCACATGTCTGTCTTTGGCCTGCGGCAATGTTCCAGTGAAGCTCAATGCAAATTGGAGGAACAGCGCCTCATCTTCCAGCTAAGCATTTTACAGCCTTCCAGTCTCATCATCAAATTCAACAACTTCAGGTGATTTGCTCTACCCCAGCTCAACCCTTTTGTTTTCATTTTATCTGTTTTTAACTGTTCTCTACCTTTTATTTCTTTATTGTCTTTCTTTATTTTCCTTCCCCCATTTTATCCCCCCCTTTCCCCACCTTTTCTCCCCCTTTGCTTCCCCTTCCCCCTTTCTTAATTTTACCTCTTTCCCACCCATCACCCTCCTCCCCTCCACATCTTCATCTGTCACAGTTTACCCTCTGATTTCAGCTTCTCTGCTGTTTGGCCATTCACACCTTCTATTCTTGCTATCGACTGCCATTAGCAGCTTTTTGCCTTGATTTTGTGACTCTGACTAATCTTTCATTCCCTCACCCTCTAGTATAAATATCTTCCACTTTCTATGCCTTTGACAAAGGGTCATCTGGACTCAAAAAGCCAGTTCTTTTCTCTCCTTACAGATGCTGCCAGACCTGCTGAGATTTTCCAGCATCTTCTCTTTTGGTTGTAATTGTAATTGTTTTGAAGTGCTAGCTGGGAAGCAGGAAGTATAATAGGGAGAAATATTCAAAGGAAAAATCTGTTCAATAACATTCTTCTATCACAAAACATTAATCGTAAAGGCATTTTGTAAAACTACAGACATTTTCATCTCTGGAAGTCTTCAACTACTGCATAATGAATCGAATACATCTTGCTTTTTTTCTTGTGCCTTTACTGATGGTGCTATCTGCCTGGTAAATAGGAATTGATGCTCAAGAAAGAAGCAATCATAACACATAGCATCAAATGTCCCACAATAGTCTGCAACGCTGGCATCTATGTTATTTAGGGGAGGCAGTGGCGCAATGGTATTATCGCTAGACCAATAATCTAGAGACCCAGGGTAATGCTCAGGGGTACCAGGGTTCGAATCCCATCATGGCAGATGGTGAAATTTGAATTCAATAAAAATCTGGAATTAAAAGTCTAAGGATGACCATGAATCATTTGTCATAAAAAAAACCCATCTGATTCACTAATATCCTTTAAGGAAGGAAATCTGCACCCAGTCTGGCGTACATGTGACTCCAGACCCACGGCAGTGTGGTTGACTCTTAAAAGCCTCAATGAATATTGGCCCAGCCAGTGATGCAAATATCCAATGAATGAATAAAGAAAAGTGTTTGAATCCAGTTGGTCTAGATTGCCAAATTACTAGAGGATACCTTAGGTATTATAACAATTCTGTCAAAAATAAAGAAAACAAAAGCCAAAGAAAAGTAGTTTGCAATTGGAATGGTTACTGGGGGCATGTGAAAGTAGAATCAATAGAAATAACACAAAGGAGAATCTTCAAAGCTGGTCCTATTGGCATAAAAGCACTGATCTCCATTTAAATTCGCTGGCACATTGAGCAGTTATGTAGCAAGCTAGATAGCTTTCACTTTGGTGGATTTAAATGCAGACGAGTGTTTGCACACAAGGTATGGGAAACTACAGCATATGATTGAAATTGTACTAAGAAAGATTTAAAAAGCAATCATGCACAGAGAGCAGCGGGACAAACTGTTCTGACTGTATCAGTTTTCAATGCTGGAGCAGTTTCATGATAATACAGGCCTTCAAACAGAAAATCAATCAGGAGTCTCCTGAGAGCTAGTTCTAAATGTAAGCCCAGACAAGCAATGGGCTTCATTAATGCTTAATTCTCTCTGGAGTCATGCAAGTGCCCCTGGAGTTTTAACATGGGCTTTCCAACTGGGGATAGAAATCTCAACCTGAACCAACTCAACAGTCAGTAAATCAGGATGGGACTGCCAGCCATGAGGTAGGGTTTACTGGCCATGCAGAGGTGTGCTCACCCTTGGATTTTCAGTCAGAAGTGTGTGGCTACTGTTTCCACATAAAATTCTAGAAAATATCTGAGATTTCTGTGCTTCAGAAGCCATCATGGAAATCTGCCACCTACTGCAACCAAAAGTGTAACCTCACAGCAGGGCCCAGATTGTGTTGCCAGTGAAGGTGACTGTTGCCAAGAACTTAAATGTGTCTGTTTTTTTCCAGACTGGAGCTAGAGATGTTTGCAACCTTTTACAGTTTCTTGTCCCCTGTTGCATCAGGGAGGTACTTGGTTAACTTATATTTTGTTGTCTCCAGCCATCGAGAAACAGGTCACAGAGTCATAGAGGTTTACAGCATGGAAACCGGCCCTTCGGCCCAACCTGTCCATGCTGCCCAGTTTTTACCGCTAAGCTATTCCCAATTGCCCATGTTTGGCCCATATCTCTCTATACCCATCTTGCCCATGTAACTGTCTAAATGCTTTTTAAAAAGCAAAATTGTATCCATCTCTACTACCACCTCTGGCAGCTTGTTCCAGACACTCACCACCCTCTGTGTGAAAAAAATGGCCTTCTGGACATTTTTGTATCTCTCCTCTCTCACCTTAAACCTATGCCTTCTAGGTTTGGACTCCCTTATCTATGGGAAAAGATGTTGACTATCTATCTTGTCCATGCCCCTCATTATTTTGTAGACCTCTACAAGGTCACCCTAAACCTCCTACGCTCTAGGGAAAAAAGTCTGGGTCTATCCAGCCTCTCCTTATAACTCAAACTATCAAGTTCCAGTAGCATCCTAGTAAATCTTTTCTGCACCTCCTTCTAGTTTAATAGTATCCTTTCTATAATAGGGTGACCAGAATTTTACACAGTGGGCCCGATTTTACCATCGCAATGCGCCCATTTTCAGGTGCGAAAACTTGGTAAAGTTGGGCATGAGGCGAGTAGTACAATCCACGCCTGCCTCCATGCCAGTTCCCTCTTTATCAAGGCCAGAAAATGGCTACGATTGGGAATGTGCCACAGCTATTTAAATGCATTCGCATACACTTTAATTGACTTAATGGGTGGCATGCCCAAATTTAACGGCACTTCCCCCTTTACCACCGCATTCGCCCATCTGGAATTGGCACAAAAAAGACATGCTCCACATAAGTCTGATTCAGGTGCTCCAGTTAGTGATGAGGTAAGTGCCAAGCGTCCGCCAGCTCTCTGCTTGAGGTCGGTAGGGTGCAGAGAGAAGGTGGGTCCCACGGCTCTCTGCTTGAGATCGGTGGGGGGCGGGGGGTTGGTGTTGGTGAAAGGGGGTCCGCTGCCACGCTGCCTGAGATCAGTGAGAGGAAAGGGGGGATAGGGGCCCACGATTGGTCTGGGTGGCAGGGGTGTGGGGGGGTGGGGGTGATGAGGGAGTCAGTAATGTTATGGGGATGGGGCAATGTCTGTGGGGGCCAGCAGGAGGCATTATCCAGCCTGAGAGCAATGTGGCAGGGGAGCGTTATTCTATCTTTTTTTCCTACACATGTGCAGTTGGAGGCGTCGATCGGAGCTGCAGGGTTTTGGGCATGTTAAGCATCACCCACAGGCCTGTGCAGCGTGATTCAGAATTGCTGATATTTTTGGAGGCAAAGTGCATAATGAGGTACCTGAGAACAGGTCTAAATGTCAGATCTGAAACACTCCCATTTTCAACTCTGCCCAGCACTTAGAATCAAAATGGTAAAATAGGGCCCAGTATTCCAAGTGTGGCCTTACCAATGTCTTGTGTAACTTCAACAAGACGTCCTGACTCCTGCATTCAGTATTCTAACCAATGAAACCAAACATGCTGAATGCATGCTTCACCACCCTGTCCACCTGTGAGTCCAGTTTCAAGGAGCTATGAACCGGTACCCCTAGATTTCATTGATCCATAACTCTTTATAAGGTGCAGTGAGAATCTTGATTCACAAGGGTGGTGGACTTTCCCACACAAAGGATTGCACACCCATCACTTTGCTGGTGCAACATGTCAACTCTGCAATATATGGCAACTGGCTAAACGTCTGGTCAGTGTGTGACCAGAGGTAGTGAATCATGCAGGTCAGTGCTCAGTATCCTGGCAGCTAACATGATATTCCTTGCAATATGCCACCAGCATTTGAGACACCACAATGAACCCAAGAGTGGTTACTGATCAACAAGGGCTACCCGCTGGCCACATGGCTGATGATTCTATTGCACATGAGCACAATATGAATAAAATCAAAGCCATATATTCCAAGGACCAGATAATCATGACCCTATTGTTTAATGGAAGCATGTGAAACAAATTTCTTGTCCCACCTGCCACAGGAATCGTAATGGGCAGGGCAGGATCATACAAGGCTCCGTTGACCTCTAGCAGGATTTTCCAGTCTTTGGGTGAGAAAATCCCACACCATCTTTCAAATTTCTCACAATTCAGGAATCATTTCTTCAGATTGGAAAATTGTCTAAGTCACTCTGCTATTTAAGAAAGGTGTCTGAGGGAATCCAGGAAATTTGAGACCAGTTAGCATAACATCTGTTGTCAGGGTGATGGAATGCCCTAGGAAATTTTCACTTGACAGAGGGAGGCCAGCATGGTTTTATAAAGCATAGGTCATGGCTAGTGAAACTGCTTGGATGCTTTGAAGAAGTGACTAAAGTGGTGGATGGGGGGGCGTGGGGGGGGGCGGTATCTGTGAATATAGACATGTAGAGGTATTTGATAAAATTTCTCATTAAAAAAAAATGCTGCCTGAAGTTAAAACTCATGAAATCGAAGATAAATTATTGAACTGGTCACAGAATAGAATCTCTACTGTGCAGATGGAGGCCACTCAGCCCATTGAGTCTGCACCGACTACAATCCCACCCTGGCTTTATTCCTGTAACTCCACACATTTACCCTGCTAATCCTCCTGACCTGGGGCAATTTAGCATGGCCAATCAACCTAACTCATCTTTGGACTGTGGGAGGAAACTGGAGCACCTGGAGGAAACCCACAGGGAGAATGTGCAAACTCCACACAGAAAGTGACCTGAGGCTGGAATTAAGCCCAGTTCCTGGCACTACGAGGCAGTGGTGCTAACTGCTGTGTCACTGTGCTGCCCCTGGGGAAGATATTGGCCGAATGGCATGAGACAGAGAGTAGAGCTAACAGAACAATGATAATTGGCAGATTGTGGCCAGTGATGTCCCATAAGGATCTCTGTTGGGATCTTACTATTCACAATGCGCACTAATGTCTCAGATTATGGGATATAAAGTCACACCTCAAATTTGCAAAAAGGAAGTCGATATTGTAGGCAGTTTAGATAGAAACATAAAATTACAAAGAGGTATTAATTGAATGAATCACTAAAACTGTAGCAAATGTAAGCAAGTGTGAGGCCAACTACTTAGGTCCTAAAAAGAATAGACCAGGGTACTTTCCAAATGGGGAACAGCTAGAATCAGAAGTGTCTTAAGTGTACAGGCCCATGGATTATTAAAATATCATGAACAAGAATAGAAAATAATCAAAGACCTAATGGAATGTTTATCTTTTACATATTGAAGATCAGAATATGAGGTGGTAGAAGTCATGTTTCAGCTACACAGAACACTGATTTGATCACACATAGAGTATTATGAGCCCCACTTCCTGCCACTCCATGGGCCTGAGTCTAAATATGCCATGTATGGGCCATATTTGGGTCCCCGGAGACATTCAATTTCCCACTGACCCAAATCTCTGACATCTGACTCCCTTCTCCAGCCCCCTCTGCCCCCATCAAACTTTGTCCCAAAGTCTGGCTCCCTCTCCACCTCCCCAACACATCCCTCCTGACCAGTCATCCACTTACCTTCTCCCTGGCCTGTCGATTTGACTCAGCCATTTAAACCTGTTTGCTTTATGGCAGCCAGTGCAGTAAAAAAAAGAGGGAACATGGTCTTCCTGAGCTCACTGGAGGTGCACTGGAGTTGCAGCATTGTTGGTGGAAGGTTGCTGGGGGTGGGGGGTTGGGGGGAGGGGGGGGGCGACTGTGGCTAGCCTTGGGGAATGATCTTCAGCAACTCTGGGCTGGAACATCTGGCTGTGAACTGCGCCATCTTTGCAGGAGTGGCAGCAGTCCAGACTGGGTGATAGGCAACCATGGGGCATTGGCGGTGGGGTGGGGGGAACAAATCCTGTTTTCCTGAGACAGGATAGCTGATTCCATGGAGCCAATTCCCTATAGCAGCACCTCTGCAGTCCTAGTGGCCTGTTGGAGGGCAGATTACTGAACTGCTGTGAGAAAGTCTCTTAGCGCACTGTAATTCACAGTCCTGGTGACAGCAGTCTGCAAGGCTTAGCTGTTGGGTGGTTGCTGCTTGAGCTTCAGTGTGAGCTGTGACATCAGTCCAAAGATGATGCCAATGGTTGGGTTCACAAGTTTGTGAATGGAGTTGGGCACCGCTTTCACAATGTCGAGCTCTGTGCAAAATCCTGTGCCAAGTTGGTGCCCGATGCCTCTATATTTCCTTGTCATTGACTGCAGACTTCCTAACAGGTTACCCAATCTTTCAGACATTTTGTTGTGCCTACCAAGCATTCACCTCTAGACTGCCCCATCATTGTGCTCTTCTGCAGCAGTGTCGCATTGTCCTCACATGAACTGGGACCTATCCTATCCCTGACACTTCCCCTTGCTTTAGGACACCTGTGCCTGGTATCCCACCATATGCAAGTCATACGTCAATGCTATCCTCTGAGTTGTTGGCTGTGAGTATCAAATCAAATGATGTGTGCCTGCATCATGACTGTCTTCTTGCTGTTCCTCCACTCCGGGTCATTTTGCATTCTTGGGTATTTCAAAGGAGGGATTCACAATGGTAAAATTGTGCTGAGAAAAGGGCCAGAATTCTCCCATCCCACCCGCTACTGGAATTTTAGTGGACGGGTTGCAGAGAACGTGAAACACCATTGATGGTAGGGTGGGAATTTCCAGCTTTTAGACCAGCATAGTCAGAGAATTCCGCCCAAGGAGTGGGAACATGATAGGTGCCTACTTAGGTCATCTTCAGGTTGTAAACGAATGGGATGAGGGAGAAGGATGATTAAATATGAGGATACCATCATCTTCATTATCTCTGTTAATGACCTGTGCCATCTCCTCTATAGAGGTAATGACATGCAAAGTGTTCCTAACCCTTACTATTTAGCTCCTGTAACCTTTGGTTGTATGTCACCCTGTCTTGCAAGACACAGACAGAAGTGTGTGGTAAGTGTAAGCAATCTGGGTGAATGGCTGTCATAACTGAATAGCTGGCAGTGTGTGCAAACCGTGAGATGTGGATAAGAGGCTTGCAGCAACAGATGTGTATGAAGATAGATTGAAGCTATGAATGTGAAATATGAATCCTGATGGAGATTGTTAGGTGGCTGCGTGATGTGGTTAAGGTAAACTGAGACTTGGATATAGCTTGTAGGATATAGTTTCTGAAGCTACATTCACTGTACAATATCATTCTTCCCATCATCTCCGCAAGGGCTCCAGTAGAGAGTCTAAAAACTTTGGAACACATGCTCTCTCATGCTGTGTTATTCTTCACAGTTTCCCAGATTAGATTCACTTGCTTCCTGACTACCCTGTGAACCTTCCACTGCAGAGGCCCAGGTTATCATTTTAAGTAGTGGCAGCCACTCACAATAATGGCTCTGGATGGATGTGTCCAACCAATCAACAGTGCAATCAATGGCTGGACACTGAGATTGCCAAATGAGCTGGTAACATGAGGGTGCCTTTAATCCTGCTTTGAACTTTCCACTCTTGTTCCTAAGGGCTACCAAATTTAGCCCCCACATTATCAACCTGAACAATGCTCTTATTGGTCATATAGACCTATTGGAATAACAGCTTAAGTTACTCATGAGAGTGTACAACACATTCTACCAGTGCACCTGTATCACCGAAAGACATGTTTTGCAGATTTCTTGTGACACCAATATGTTTGATGCACCAGAACATTTGTATAAACTGTATTAAACAAAACTTCAGTCTGAAGGAACATACATATTGCAATAAAAAAGCAGTTATATGGCCAATTTATGAAAGCTCAGATACAATAGGCAAAAATGGTCACTGTCTATGCTGTATCATTCTAGGATAAAAGTTCTGCCCAGTTCTAAATAAGAAGCCTGAATCAAAAGAGACCAGTTGAAAATATTGGGATGATTTGTGATTCCTTTTTCTAAATGGATTATGTTTTTGTAATGGAGTGCAGCTGAAACGGCGCCGGAACCAAACCCAGAATTTTTCGGAACTGGTGCAGTGGGTCCCACCACAGCAGATGCGGCGAGTCATTTGAAAAATCCCGCTGGTGGGCAGGGCTGGAAGATTAGGGCCGAGGGTCTACTCATGGAAATTAACAGCTCTGAACTTCTGATAAAGCTCTCTTTCCTCTTTCAATGTCAACCAAGGACCGCTACTAGTGTGCCTTAAGGAGGAGCTGTGCTAGCTGAGTCTGGACTGATCATCAACGATTACAATCTGTAAGGGAAAGGTAAAGGTAAAGTCACCATAGCCTCATAGGCTGGTAGTGATTTACCATGAGGATCACCACACCTCAGGTGAGGGGCAAAGTTAAGAAGGCAGGTCTTCATGAATAACCTCAGCCGGTTTGGAAATTGAACCCACACTAAACCGACCCAACATATAAGGCTCCGGTAGTTCATTGAGCTCAAAGGCAATGCAAACCAGTCCTATCACTGATCTCTTTGCATGTGAAGACCTTGAAATTGGCTGTGGTGCTGAACACAGAAATGAATTAAATAGCCAGCCAACACTGAGAGCGAACAAAAAAAATTAAAGTTTATTTATTAGTCACAAGTGGGCTTACATTAAAGCTGCAATGAAGTTACTGTGAAAATTCCCAAGTCACCACACTCTGGTGCTTGTTCAGGTACACTGAGGGAGAACTTAGCACCTCTTCTGGACTGTGGGAGGAAACAGGATCATCTGGAGGAAGCCCACGCAGACATGGGAAGAATATGCAGACTCACACAGACAATAACCTAAGCTGGGAATTGAACCTGGGTCCCTGGCGCTGTGAGGCAGCAGTGCTAACCACTGTGCCACCATGCTATCCTACAATAGCAATGTGAAATCATAATCCCCTCACTTGCTTTTTTTATTTTGATTAATTTCAGAGGATCATACTTAAAACACTAATATCAAGGTACGCTAACAAAGAAAACTAGAAAGGACTTTACAGTCAGTGAAATCATATGATTACCTAATGTAGGAAACATGGCATCTACCTTGCGCATGAAGAACTCCCACCAGCAGTAAAGTGATTAAAAACCAGATACTTTTGGCTTTAGTTAAGAGTTAACTATTGATCAGGAGACTAGGGAGAACTCCTGTGGCCATCCTTGAAATAGAGATTGGAATCTTTGATATCTATCTAAGACAGCACTTTGATTTACCATCTCACTCAAAAGATCATGCCTCCTCACTACTGCACTGGAGAATTAGCTTAGATTGTGTGCTTAAGTCCCCAGACTGTGACTTAACCTCACACACTTCAGAATCAAGAGTTGAGCATCTTATTGCTGGAAGACATTCGACACGCAAGCTCCTTAACTTCCCCTGTTATCTGGTGAGGAGATTCAGGGGAAACTTGCTAGGATCCAAAGATGTGCAGGTTAGGTGGATTGGTCACACTTAATTTCCCCTCAGTGTCAGGGAAACAAGCAGGGTAAATACATGGGATTATGGGGATAGGGCCTGGGTGAGATTGTTATTGGTGCAGGTTTAATGGACCAAATGGCCTACTTCTGCACTTTATGGATTCTATGATTCTGATTAGTTACGCATTAATTAACTCCTTTTAAAAGTAGCCATTTTATGGAATAATATCTATAGTGATATACATAGATGGTCAAAAACTCTTCTATTCTATGATTCTATAAGTTAGTTTACAAATATATATTATTGTTGGTAAGATCATGGAACATTATTGGCAATTGCTCAAGACAACCTGGCTGCCTTCCCTATTAATAAGAGGGTGGCACTAAGACCAGAAGGATCTGATAGCAAGCAGACATTTGTAAGAAATGTTGACAATCTCTCCAATATAATCAATTGCTCCTGTCAGGCAAGTGTAAATCAGTCACTGTGGAACTTAGTTTCCAGTGCAAATCAACTTACTAATAAGACACCCTCTCCACCCAAAAACTGGCAACAAAATCATTGTCAATGCTGCAGAGGAGCTACTTAGAATCTAGAGTTCCAATTTTAAATAAATTTGGAATGAATCCAACCACAATTAAAACTCTTCAATGCTGCATTTCAGAGGAATCGCAATCAGTTCTATATAAATACTTGGCTTTAAATGCACTGACATCTGAACAGTGTAAATACAGACGTTTTACTAAATTGTAACACAGCATGATGGCATGAATGATATTTATGGAACAAGGCAAGCTACAAGTAAATAATGGTATCTGTAGGGTTTCTGCTGTTCCTTTTGGAGAGACAGAGCATTGCTGGGTGAAGGGAAATGTGGTAATGTTTGGCTTTCTTAACTGAAGTTGGCGTGGAGAGATACTGTTGGTCATTACGGAAGGTACATGAAAGAGCAATCCTTCGCAGGATGGAGGCAAGATGGTGGGCGAGCAGCACAGATAAGAAATGTGGAAAACAATACATCTTTTTATATATGTGAGTAAAAAAAAACATAATTCAAGCTGTGATCCACAGTTTCTAAGGAATCTGTGTGACATAAAGAACAATGAAGAGACAAGCACACATTAGCAATATCAACCCCTTCTGTGCACTGATGGGCCTTAATAATTACTCTCTAAAGATCTCACAACCTGTGATGGATCTTAATAAGCGGTTAGCAAAACATTGGCCTTAGATATTCATTTTAATTGCCCAATTTCTGCAAGAAGCAATTGTCATTGCTATCACAGTGCATATAAAATGCTGTAATTGCTATTTTATGTTTTGAAATTCATTTGATCAACAAATAAAAAAGTCGTACACAATGGAATACACTATATTGCACAAATGAGTTATAAATGAACTATATAAATAGTGGCTTCTTCATGTGAAACTTATCCTAATAAACATTTCTCTGGGGGAAATGTTGCTATTTCCTATACATTTAATGATATTAGCATTGAAAGCATTACAAAATTAAGGTTGTTTTACAAACTGGCCCTCCGTACCATTTGTATGGCAACACCCTTCAAGCACAAATAAAGAGTTAATATTTTTAATAAGTTTGAAAATTCCCTTCTGCAACCTGAACAATTTCAGAGTTGGTTGCCCTCATTATGCACAAAGCAATCAGAAATTTGACTAAATTCAACTTCATAAGATATGGGATAGAAAAGTACCAAAAGTTTATTCATTAGTGTCACAAGTAGGCTTACATTAACATTGCAGTGAAGTTACTGTGAAAATTCCCTTTGTGCCTGTTCAGGTACACTGAGGAAGAATTTAGCTTGACCAATGCACCTAACTAGCATGTCTTTTCAGACTGTGGGAGGAAACCAGAGCATCCAGAAGGAACCCATGCAGACATGGGGAGAACGTGCAGACACCACACAGACAATGACCCAAGCTGGGAATCAAACCTGAGCCCCTGGCACTGTGAGGCAGCAGTGCTAACCAATGTGCTACCATGCTACCCCTATTCATCCCTATATTTGTTCTATTCCTTACATGGTTCAGGTCCTCAATAAAGTACTTAAATGATGACATTTATTTGTAATGCAGGAATGGTATATTGGTCTGTAATTTTAATATAACTTAACTCATCAATACCTTTCCTTTAATATCCAGTCCATCACTTCTCTGTTCTGTTGAATTTGTTTTTGTTACTACGCAATTGTTACAGGTCTGCATGTTTGTAACCTAATTACTTAGTCTTTTTTTAATATTTGATGTAAGTCACACTGCACTTCAGTCTGCAGGCTGCAAGCATACTTTATAAATAAAATATCATTATTAAAATTAATACCTTATTTTGTTCAAGATGTAATATGCTATAAATGCTAACATAGTATCCCATCATTTACTGATGGTTTGCAAAGCAGCTTTCACACATAATTATCAATTGACAACGAAAAATACTGTGCAGCTATCCATTAGTAACTGGAATTAATGTCATAGGTCCTTTACTAAATGGGCTCTGGACAACCCAATTACTGTATTGGTGAGTGCTGACTCCATTGGTGAAATTGGCATCCTTCTTTTTGAAGAATGGCAGCATGGTGGCACAGTGGTTAACACAGTTGCCTCACCATTCCAGGGACAAGAACACAAGAAATAGGAGCAGGAGTAGGCCATCTGGCCCTTCGAGCCTGCCCCGCCATTCAATAAGATCATGGCTGATCTGTCGCTGCTCAGTTCCACTTTCCCGCCCTCTCCCCATAACCCTTAATCCCCTCTCTTATCAAAAACCCATCAACCCGCTTCTTAAAAATATTTAGCGAGGCAGCCTCCACCACTTCAACGGGCAGAGAATTCCAGAGATTCACCACCCTTTGAGTGAAGAAGTTCCTCCTCAACTCCGTTCTGAACCGCCCCCCCTTTATCTTGAGGCTGTGCCCCCTAGTCCTACTGTCTTTTTTGAGCGGGAAGAGTCTTTCCACCTCTATCCTATCCATCCCATTCATCATCTTATACGTCTCAATGAGATCTCCCCTCATTCTTCTAAACTCTAACGAGTACAAGCCTAGTTTATTCAGCCTCTCCTCATAGCTCAACCCCCTCAACTCCGGTATCAGCCTAGTAAACCTCCTCTGCACTCCCTCCAGGGCCAAAATATCCTTGCGCAGGTGCGGCGCCCAAAACTGCACACAGTACTCCAGCTGCGGCCTCACCAATGCCCTATACAGCTGCAGCAAGACCTCCCTACTTTTATATTCAATCCCCCTCGCTATGAAGGCCAGCATCCCATTCGCCTTCCTGACCACCTGCTGCACTTGCAGGCTGGGTTTTTGCGACTCATGCACAAGGACCCCGAGGTCCCTCTGCACCGTCGCCTGCTGCAGTTTTTCGCCACGTAAGTAATAGTCCTTCCTACCATTCTTCCTACCAAAGTGGACCACCTCACACTTGCCAACATTAAATTCCATTTGCCATTTCCTGGCCCATTCGCCCAGCCTATCTAGATCCTTCTGCAGACTCTCCACACCCTCCGCACAATTTGCCTTTCCCCCAATCTTAGTGTCATCAGCAAATTTCGACACCCTACACTCGGTTCCCTCCTCCAGATCATCTATATAAATGGTAAATAGCTGAGGCCCCAGCACCGACCCCTGGGGCACCCCACTAGTCACCAACCGCCAATCCGAATAGCACCCATTGACCCCCACTCTCTGCCTCCTATTTGACAACCAATCCTCTATCCACGCTAACACCCTACCCCCAACTCCATGTCCTCTGACCTTCTGCAGTAACCTCTTGTGAGGTACCTTATCAAACGCCTTCTGAAAATCCAGAAAGACCACATCCACCGGCTCTCCTCTATCCACCGCCCTAGACACATCCTCATAGAACTCCAGTAAATTTGTCAGACACGACTTCCCTTTAATGAAACCGTGTTGCGTCTGCCCTATCAAGCAATTCCCTTCAAGATGCCTCGCAATTTCCTCCTTAATGACGGATTCTAACATTTTACCTACCACAGACGTTAAACTAACCGGCCTGTAATTCCCCGCCTTTTGCCTGGCACCCTTCTTAAACAACGGCGTAACATTAGCCGTTTTCCAATCCTCCGGCACTTCCCCGGAATCCAGCGACGTCTGGAAAATAACCACCAAGGCATCCACTATCACCTCCGCCATTTCTTTCAGAACCCTCGGATGCATTCCATCCGGTCCTGGGGACTTGTCCACAATCAGCCCCTCCAGTCTGTCGCGCACCACCTCTCTAGTAACAGTAATGTCATTAAGACCCTCCAGTCCTACCACCTTTCCATCGCTAACACCCGGCAAATTATTCACGTCCTCCTCCGTGAAGACAGAAACAAAAAAGTTATTCAAGACCTTAGCCACATCCCCATCCCCTACCACTAGGGACCCGGGTTCAATTCTGGTCTTGGATGACTGTCTGTGTGGAGTTTGCACATTCTCCCTGTGTCTGCGTGGGCTTCCTCCAGGTGCTCTGGTTTCCTTCCATGGTCCAAAAATGTGCGGGTTAGGTGGATTAGTCATGCTAAATTGCCCCTTAATGCCCATAGCTGTGTAGGTGAACTGGGTTAGCCATGGGAAAAATGCAGGGTATGGGGGTAGGGCAGGAGAGAGGGTAAAATACTCTGTCAGAGACTTGGTGCAGACTCAATGGGTCAAATGGTCTCTTTTGCACTGTAGGGATTCTATGATTATCTTAGAGCAGGTTTCCCAAATCGGGTTCCCTGGAATCCTGGAGTTCTTTATGACTCATCCAGGGATTCCACAGTCAGTCTTAGCCTTTTCAAATTAAAAAAAAGCCAGTCTTCCAGCTTGACCAATGGAAAGCAATGTTTTTCACTCTGTTGGCTACTGATAGGCGCACTAGTTAGCCTATCAGCAGCTAATGAACTGAGACGTTGGTCTCTGATTGGACAAACTGAAAATAACAGCAAAGTCAGTGAAACTAATTTAAATTTTCAGGAACGGTTGGTGGGCCACCTCCACAGGGTGGGAGAGGCTGGAGCTCTGAGCGTTGAGAGAGGCAGGAGCTAAGGTTGAGGGGCAAGGCCAAGAAAGGCTGTGGGAGCTGAGAGAGATGGGGGCCAAGGCCAGGGCTGCGGGAGGCTGATGGGGGGGCTGGGGAGGGAGGGGGGTACTTAGAAGTATTTGTTGAAAAACAGGACCTTTTAATCTCATAAAGGCACACATAAAATTCAGAAAAGTGCTATAAACTCTTTTTGTATGTCTATACCTATTGCACAATACAAATCAATTTTTGTGGTTCAGTTCTTCAATATAACAAGAATATTTGTCAGGAGTTCTGTCAGCACTCTTGGGAGGTCAAAAGAGTTCTGTGGCTGGCAAAGTTCGGGAAACCTTGCTTTAGAACAACAGTTGGGTCCAAAATATTGTGTAATCTTTGAAGAACTGCTGAAAATGTGGATCAAGTCGACACACCATTGGGTATAAACCTAGATATGACAGAGGAGAATGTCTCTGTCGGGAGGAAATTGAACCCAACGTTCATTAGCTCCCTGTGATGATGCAAATTAATAGGATTGTGGAATTAAGTTTTACATGTGACCCTGAGATTTGGAATTGATGAAGACTAAACTCTTGAACATCCCTGCCTTAACCCACTACTGTAACTTCAGGTCTGATTCTCTGATAACCTTGTGTTCACCAGTCATTCATATCATTGCAAACTCCATATGATGAAGATAGTAGCGTGGGAAGTTAAGAATAGATAAAGGCTCTCACAGATTCAACAATCACCATTTGTTGGGGTATTAAAGAGATCTGTGGGTGTCAATCACTCTTTAATACTTCTTCAAAGTGCCCACTGTTCATGTTCAACTTGAAGTGAATATCACCAGATTATTCAACTGCAAAGGCCAGAAAGTCTAAGCTCATCCCTGCTCTCACCTATAATTTAAACAGAGAATCGTAGAATCCTACAGTGCAGAAGGACGCCATTTGGCCTGTTGAATCTGCACCAAGCACAATTCTACCCAGGTCCTATCCCCATAACTCCATGCGTTTACCCTAGCTAGTCTCCCGACACTGAAGTGCAATTTAGCATGGCAAATCCACCTAACCTGCACATTTTTGTACTGTGGGTGGAAACCGGAGGAAACCCACACAGACATGGGAGAATGTGCAAACTCCACACAGATAGTGCCCCAAGCTGGGAGTCAAACCTGGGTCCCTGGCACCGTGAGGCAGCAATGCTAACAATTGTGTCACCGTGCCACTGGGATCATTGGATAGCAATCAGATCGAAGAACTCCTGAGTGTGTTTTTCCTCCTGAACTCAGGGACGCTCAGACCTATTGTCATAGATGATCCACAGATTAAGGTTGGAGCCAGGGATTCTGTGTTTTGTATAGCTCTGCTACCCAATTAGGCACAGTACTGAGTCACTGAAGCGTTCCAGTCAAGAATTTTGACAATAGACCCAATCAGTTTAACCTTGGTGGTGGAAAAACATTTGGAAACGATAACTTGCGACAAAATTAACAGTTACTTGGACAAGTGTGAACTAATTAAGGAAAGCCAGCATAGCTTTGTTAAATCATGTTTAATTAACTTTATTGAGGCAACAGAGAGGGTTGACAAGGGTAATGCATTTGATATTCTGTATAAAGGCTTCCAAAAACTGCGTGATGAGATGCCACATATCAGGCTTTTCAGCATCATTAAAACCAATGGAACAAAATGGAAAATAGCAACATGGAAATGATGTTTACTGAGTGACAGGGAATAGTTGCGAACAGTTGTTTTTTCAAATTGGAGGAAGGTATAGTGGGACTCCCCATGGGTCAGCACAGCCGCTTCTTCTTAATATATGCTAATGACCTGAACTTGGATGTACAGGGTCAATTTCAACAATTTGCAAAAGGCACAGAATTTGAAAGGTGCAGGAGAGGCCACTCGGCCCATCGTCTCTGCCCCAATCTCTGTGGAGCCAGCCTTGCAAACTCAATCAGGCCCCACCTTCCCAGAATGACAGCATGAACCACACTCCACAATTTATTTCTGTCAGAGTTGCTCAAGGTCTGATCTGAAAACTTAGCAGTGCATCAGGAGAGTTACAAGTCAGTTTTTAATCAAAGTCTGACAGTCTGACAAATTTTGGAAGCATTTTGTCTCTCATCTTCTGAGTAGACTTGTTACAGCCTTCTGGAATTAACATTGAGTTCACCAAGTTCAGGATGTGAACTTTCCCCTCCACCCTGACTCCCCACTTTTTGTTCTCTGTTATTTGATTTCCCTGGCTTGTCCCAACATTACCCACCCTTCCCCAAATGGCCACTGTCTCTTGTAGTTCAGTTTTGCTCACATCGAACATTGACGTTTGTTCTACTATTAACACATTCTTATAGAACCCCTACAGTGCAGAGGGAGTCCATTTGGCCCATCAAATCTACACCGCCAACAATCCTATCCAGGCCCTATCCCCATAGCCTCATGTATTTACCCTGCTAACCCCCAACACTAAGGGACAATTTAGCATGGCCAATTAACATAACCTGCACATCTTTGGAGTGTGGGAGAAAACCGGAGCACTCAGAGGAAACCTATACATACTGTCACCAAAGCCGGAATTGAACTCAGGTCCCTGGCACTGAGGTAGCAAAGCTAACCACTGTGCCACCATGCTGTCAGGGCGGCATGGTGGCACAATGGTTAGCACTTCTCCCTCACAGTCCCAGGAACTGGGTTTGATTCCCGGCTTAGGAGACTGTTTGTGTGGAGTTTGTATCTTCTTCCCATGTCTCCATGTCCAGTTTCCTCTGGGTGCTCCGGTTTCCTCCCACACTCCAAAGATTTTTTGTCTAAGTGAATTGGCCATGCTAAATTGACTCTTAGAGTCAGGAAGACCAGCTAGGGCAAATGCATAGGGTTATGGGGATAGGGCCTGGGTGGGATTGTGGTTGGTGCAGATTCGATGGGCCCAATGGCCTACTTCTGTACAGTAGAGATTCTATGTTAAGCTTTTGCTCGCCTACATTTGCCACTGTTAAAAATCTTCAGTCCCTGATTGCATAACAGCCCCTTCATCTCATGCCCATGACATCTTTCTCAATACCTCCTTAACCAATCACCCAATCACTGACTTTTCATTCTATCCCAAACCCCACCACCACTCTCACCTCCCCCACTCCCCCACCGCCACCCTGCCCCTCCAAATATTTAATTCATCAAATTTTTATTCCTTTCCTGATCTGTAGCAGGATTGGTGGACTTGACATGCTAACTGTGTTTTCCTCTCCACAGATGCTGCCAGGCCTGCTGAGTTTATCCAGCATTTCTGTTTTTATGTCTGGGACTCACTGACTGAGGTGTGGTAGAGATAAATTCAATAATCACTTTATAAAGGAAACTCGATAAGCATCAGAAGAGAGAATATTTCTAGGCTATGGGAAAAGGGGAGTGGGACTAGGTAAGTTGTTCTTGACCTGATGGGCCAAATGCCTTCCTTCTGTGTTGTAAAATTCTATGATTCAATCATTACCTTCTATCCCTCCCAATTTTGTTAAGTTGCAGAGACTTTGCTCTACAGGTGACTCATTGCCTTTTTCCTTAGAATCATAGAATCATACAGTACAGAGGAGGATCTTTGGCCCATTGAGTCTGCACCAACACCTGAGAAACACCTGAAGACCCACCTAATCCCATCTACTGGCACTTGGCCCATAGCTTTGAAAGTTATGACATGCCAACTGCTCATCCAGATACTTTTTAAAGGATGTGAGGCAACCTGCTTCTATCACCCTCACAGGCAACGCATTCCAGGCCATCACCGCCCACTGGGTAAAAGTGTTTTTCTTCAAATCCACCCCCCAAACCTCCTGCCCCTCACCTTGAACCTATGTCCTTGTGACTGTTCCTTCAACTAAGAGGAACTGCTGCTATTTATCCACTCTGTCCATGTCCCTCATAATCTTGTACACCTTGATCAGGTCACTTCAGTCTTCTCTGTCCCAACGAAAATACTCCAAGCCTACCCAACCTCTCTTCATAGCTTCCAGGCAGCGTCCTGGTGAATCTCCTATTCGATATTGCCTGGCTTCCATCTGCAAGGAGCTAAGGAGCTGCTTTTATTAATTCTTTCTAAAAGTGCTTCTCACATGGCTGTAATCCCTCCATAAGAATCCACAAAAAAGCTTCATTTAAAGATCTAACATTAAGCATTAATGTGTTTATCTGATTGAAATAAAACATTCCAGATAAAATCAAACTAAGTATTTCTATTATTGGGAGTGCCACTCCCTTATTTGACGTTAGGGAATATGTGGTAATTGCACATAAACTAGGATTCCTGCCTTGCACATGTTGGATTATGCTCAGTTTTTAATTTAATTGCAATGCCTGTGAGAGAGGCTGATTTCTACTTTTGCATACTGTAATTATTCCTTTGTCTGCAACCTGCCATTAGTAATCAGGATCTTTTGTTGGCATATACGTACTGGGACTTAAAATGATCAAGACAGGGCATTACATTTGCGATAACAAACTGGTTCTAGTTAATATAGCTAAATTAATTACTGAACTTGATAGGATTTCTAGTTTGCTCCTTCCAGGCAATGTTCAATCTGATTACTTGTTAATGGCCTAGTTTTTCCAACAACACTCGCCTTACATTTTGTTCTATACTATGCTCAGATCTTGCTATCAATAACTTGACCAATGTTTTCCTGCATTTCTAACCAGAATACGCCATAGAGATCATGCTGGGGACCCATAGCTACTGTCCATTCTTGTGATTCCATAGACAATTCCTGATCCCTTTATTTGAAATTGCCTTGTCAACAGTTAGCTTGACTTGCCATGGTTTAAACATTCATTCGCATATTGATGCACTATTGACTGTTCCAAATGTCAAAATCAGATGATAGGAAGTGAAGCTTAGAAAAGAAAGGTGCACGTTAGGTTATATTTATATACTCTGCACAGAGAGTGGTTGCATGTGAGGAATGAGCTTTTAAGGGAGGCAGGGGATGTGAAAGAAAGAGAACTAGAAAGGTATTTGAGTGAGTGAATGGATGAACAGCAACAACTAATGGGACTGGCCATATGGACTGCGGGTACTTTGCTTACTTTTCTGTGTTCCTTTGGAGAGATTATTTCGTTAATGCCAACATTGGCCTAGCTACAGCAGTTGAACCTCCTGGTTTTCTTCAATAAGTGAACATTATTTGATGTAGAACTCACATTTAAAAATGGGCATACTAGAGCAGTACTTCATTCTTCTGCTTTTCTTACTCTCCCTTTTCTGATAACACCGAAAAGATTGAAGAACATACAGGCAACCAAACCAAAAGTTACATTCTGCCATTCCATTCTATCCCTTTCTATGATGAATTAGTCTCAAAAATTAGGCACATGCACCCACTATATCACGTTCTCAAGGGAAATCATGTTTAACCTATTTATTGGAGTTCTGCTGTTCTTAGATTTCCAGTGGGCATTTGACAAGATACTACATCAAAGGTTATTGCATAAAGTAAAAGCTCATGGTATAGTATGTAACATGTTAGTTTGGATATAAGTATGGCAGACGAACAGGAAATAGAGTAGGCATAAATGAGTCTTTTTCTGGTTGGCAGGATATGATGACTGGTGCGCCACAGATGGAGATGGTATAATTTTTTTTCTCCCGGAGGCTCGTGAGTGTCTGGAACTCTGTTCCTCAAAAAGCAGTAGAAGCAAAATCTTTAAATATGGTTAAAACAGATTTAGATAGATTCTTGATTAACAAGGGGATGAAAGGTGCGTCACAGGGATCAGTGCTGGGGTTTCAACATTTTATACTTTATATAAATGATGAAGGGACTGAAAGTATGGTCACTAAATTTGCTAACAACACAAAGGAAGGTCAGAAAGTAACTTGTGAAGAGGATGCAAGAAGGTTAAAATGGACATAGATAGGTTAAATGAGTGAGCAAAACTCCAGCCAATCAAGAATAATGTGAGAAAAGGTGAAATTGTCCATTTTGTCAGGAAGAATGAAAAAGAAGTGTTTATCTAAATGGTGAGAGATTGCAAAACTCTGGGGTGCAGAGGGATCTGGGTGTCCCAGTGCATGAATCACAAAAGTCTAGTATACAGATACAGCCACCAGAATTTTACCACCCCGCCTGCCATGGAATCGGAGCAGGTGAGGGGTGGACACTGGAAATGTTCATTGACCTAGGGTGGGAATTTTCAGAATTGCTCAAGCGAGGCTGTAAAATCCTGCCCAGCAAATAATTAGGAAAGCTAATTAAGGAGCAGCTGTTCCCCTTAGTTGAAGGGTCAGTCACAAGGGGACATAGGTTCAAAGTGAGGGGCAGGACGTTTAAGGGGGGTGCGAAGAAAAGCTTTTTTACCCAGAGGGTGATGACAATCTAGAATGCGCTGCCTAGGAGGACGGTAGAGGTGGGTTGCCCCACATCCTTTAAAAAGTACCTGGATGAGCACTTGACACGTGATAATATTCAAGGCTATGGGCCAAGTGCTGGTAAATGGGATTAGGTGGGAGGTCAGATGATTCTTGCATGTTGGTGCAGACATGATGGGCTGCAAGGCCTCTTGTGCACTAGATGATTCTATGAATCTAATAGAATGTTATCATTTATTATGAAGGGAATTGACTGCAAAAGTAGTGAGGTTATGCTTCAGTTGTACATGATGAGATCCCATCTGGTGTATTGTACACAGTGTTTGTTTCTTTCCTTACTTAAGGAAGGATGTAAAAGCATTCAGAACAGTTCACAGAATGTTTACTAAACTAACATTAGGAAGGGATGGGTAGTCTTATGAGGAAAAGTTGGTTTGGTTAGGTTTATATCCACTAGAATTTAGAAGAATAAGAGGTGACTTGATCGAAACCCTTAAGATCCTGAGGGATATTGACAGGGTTGATGTGGAAGGATATTTCCTCTGGTTGGAAAATCAAGAACTAGAGGTTACTGTCTAAAATTAAAGGGTCATCATTTAAGATGGAGATGATGTAAATTTTTTCCCCTGGAGGGTCGTGAGTCTCTGGAACTCTCTTTCTCAAAAAGCAGTAGAAGCAAAACCTATAAATATGATTAAGACAAATTTAGATAGATTCTTGATTAACAAGGGGATGATAGATTGCTGGGGATAGACAGGAATGTGGGATTGAGACTACCATTAGATCAGCCATGATTTTAGTGAATGCCAGAGAAAGCTTGAGGGGCCCAATGACCTACTCCTGCTCCTAAAATGCTGTCCACTGTCTCTTCTAACCAAATAGGGAACGGAGCTACTTCACTACCAAATAGCTGCTTGCTATCTTTCTTGCTGGATTGTCAGAATTAAAATATTTTCTATTGATGCTCCTGACTCAAACTGGGAATTGTATTGTTCAGACAAGTCCTCAATACCTCACCCTTTGTTAGATATTTTCAACTGCTGAGTTAATGAAACATGGTTTAAATAATAGATACTGAGATTTCAAGATTGTTGCAACATCAGGGTTCCTATGATCATTGCCAAATGGACCCATTGGAAGTGAAGACTGGAGAACTAGGTGCACAAAATATAATTTTTATTTTGCCTTGATCAGAAGGGGCAATGCTCACATCTTGAGTTTGCAGCAAAATAATAACTCAAGGGGCTGGAGGTACCAAACGACTCTATTCCTGATAATCTTAGTATTTAAACTGCAGGTCTCACATATTCTAACTCATATAACATAATAAAAGGCAAAGTGATGTAATATAACTGTTATGAGCACAATAATAGTGAATATGTGAATAGATATATGAAATATGTGCCTATGAGTGATTAAGAATTTGAAGATATGCAAAGAGTGCGGCTTGTCCCTAATGTAAATCCAACTTCATGGAGCACAGTCGTTAGCACTGCTGCCTCATAGTGCCAGGGACCTGGGTTCCGGCCTTAGGTTGCTGTCCGTATAGAGTTTGAACTTTCTCCCCGTGTCTGTGTGTGTTTCCTCAGGGTGCTCCGATTCCCTCCCATAGTTCAAATATGTGCAGATTAGGTTGATTGGCCATGATAAATTGCCCCTTAGTGGCAGAGGGCTTAGGGGGGTAAATATGTGGGGTTGCGGGGATGGGACTTGGTGGGATTGTTCTCACTGCAGGCTTGATAGGCCAAATGGTCTCTTTCTGCCCTGTAGATTCTATGATTCAGTGAGTCTATGATCTTTCCAATTTCTCAGTTCACTAATAGTAGCTCAGAGCTGATCTGAGAAGAAAACAACACATTGAAGGTTATGTTTATGGTTATGTGCAATAACTTGTACAAACAGGTTTTGAGTCACACTTCAACAGATGAACTGGTATGTGAAAGCAAAGCCAGGTTTGATGACAACAGGGAACTAATATTGTTTAACATCTAAGATAAGTATGACTATGCAAATGGTGGACATCTTTGTAAATGCTTTGTGCTCAAAAAAAATGCAGGCAATCTTCCTATTGTCAAAACACAACAATAAAACCCATCCTGGTTTCAAACAAGACAGACTTCACTAAGTAGTAAGATTGCATATTAGGCCATGACTTACAAGATGTTGTTTTTTAAAGAGACATTTTTCTCCTTTGTGCATTCCTCAAGACATTTCTTCCTTTATCACATATTGGACTCTGAAGTATATAGGAACACCTGGGTGACAGTTACTACATTACTAAATAATGATACATTAAAAGACAAATGAAACCTGCTATAGATTTAATAATAATAATAATACCAAGGCCACAATTTTATGTGACACCCCTCCCCCGCAGCAGGTTCCAGGGGCAGTGGTGGTGGGATGTGGAGGAGGGAAGCTGGTGGTGGAGAGTGATGCGTGGCAGGAAGTATGAAATTCCATGGAGGGGATTCCCTCGGGTTCCCGTTTGCCCTATCTCACAGTGATTTTACACACGGGTAGGCAGGGCTTCAGATGGAAAGCCCACCTTTTCCTAAACTGAGGCCGTTAAATGATCAAATTGAGGCCACTTAAGGGCCGTTTCCCATCCAGCCTCAATTTTTAGGCTGCTGTGCAGATGACAGTTCAGTAGGAAACCCAGAAATGAACAAAGGTCAATCTTGGGTGGGAAGGGGGTGTGGGGTGGGATGCGGGTGGCCTGGGGGGGGGGGCACAAGCCCCAATCTGACCGAGGGCAACACCCCTTCCCACTGAAGCTCTGATGACCTCTTGACCTCACACCGTCTCCCCACCACCAGCCTAATCCCCAAGATCCCAAGCGCAATTAGGGATGGGCAGCAAATGTTTGACAGTAATGCCCACATCCCATGAAAGCACAAATGAAAAAAATGCCTTCAGTTTGCACTAATTTACCTTTGGAGATGCTGAATTTTTCTTCTGAGTTGGCTATTAGGGCTGCCCAGTTAACCTGACAAGTCACCTGCAACCACACAAAAAATTGAGTCACCTCAAAATCTGGGCCTGAATTTTAAAAATGGCAGAGGCCTGGCCATCCAAAGTGTTGGCTGGGAACACATCCCATGACTCCAGCAGCTGTTTTACTCTCTAACCAGCATCCATTAGTATAAGGTGAGACTTCCACCCCTCATTCGGGAGCCAGTTCCATCTTGGAAAGCTGCCAGCCAATCAGTGTAGCCGGCAACTCTTAGTCCCTCCAGCAACAATGCTGTAATGGCCAAAGGTGCACTGCACTAACCAGTTTGCGACTGAATCCTGAGATCAGCACAGTGGACAGTGGTTCGCGCTACTGCCTCACAGCATCAGGGACCCGGGTTCAATTCCAGCCTCGGGTCAGTGTCTGTGTGGAGTTTGCACATTCTCCCTGTGCCTGAGTGGGTTTCCTCCAGGTGCTTCGGTTTCCTCCCACTGTCCAAAACTGTGCGTATTAGGTTGATTAGCCATGCTAAATTGACCCTAGTGTCAGGGGATTAGAAGAGTAAATATGTGAGGTTATGGGAATCGGTCCTGGGTGCAATTATGGTTGGTGTGGACTTGAGGGCCAAATGGCCTCCTGCTGCACTGTAGGGAATTTTATGATTCTATTGTATAAACTGGAGGCTGTAATAATTCCTGCTTACTGCTTCGGTAAATAACAACTGCAACTTCTTTATATATAACTATAATGCAGAGGCTTGCAGCCTCATGGATGCCAGTCACCTTAGAATCATAGAATCCCTACAGTGCAGAAGGAGGCCACTTGGCCCATCAAGTCTGCGTGGACCACAATCCCACCCATCACCATAATCTTGCTTATTTACCCTGCTAACCCCCTGACACTACTGGGTAATTTAGCGCAGTCAATTAACCTAACCCACACATCTTTGGAGTGTGGGAGGAAACCGGAGCACCTGGAGGAAACCTGCACAGAAACAGGGAGAATGTGCAAACTCCACATAGACAGTGACCCAAGCTGGGAATTGAACCGGGTCCCTGGCTCTGTGAGGCAGCAGTGTTAACCACCGTGCCACTGTGCTTCTCAGCATCTCCAAAACTAAATTAGTGCAAAATGAAGGCATTTTTCATTTATGCTTTCATGGGATGTGGGCATTGCTGTCGAGCATTTGTTGCCCATTCTTAATTGCACTTGAACTGAGTGGTCTGCTAGGCTATTTCAGAGGGCAGATAACACTCAACCTTATGTGGGTCTGGAGTCACATATAGGCCAGACCAAATAAGGATGACAGATTTGCTTCCCAAATGGGCCTCAAGCTTTTTACAGTGGGCAATGATAACTGTCGTGGTCACCATTACTAAGATTAGCTTTAAACTCTAGATTTATTAATTGAATTTAAATTCCATCAGTTGTTGCACTGGGTTTTGAACCCAAAGCATTAGCCTGGACACCTGTATTACTCACCCAGTGACATTACCATTATGTCATCATTCTTAGACTTTAAAAAAAGCACGCGGTAAAACAAAACCAAATTAGTTAATCGGTCATATACAAGAACAAATCAGACTCAAGCAAAAATAGCTTTACAGGCTTAATTCTCAGGAGAAGTGGGACTGATACTGAACTCCGCTAAAGACAACAAAGCAGTAATAAGAGTAACTAAAAGTGGATGGCTCATTATGAATGTGTTAGGAATTAAAGGACAGATGGGGAGTTACAGAAAGGTTCCTCGGGATGAATTAAGATGGACATCTGGAATATGGCAGAGGTTTCAAATGGCTACATAGTATCCATCTTTACTGTAGAAGATGATGCTGAGTTCCCCGTAATAAGTTATACAGTTGAGTCAGTGTCAAACTGGATATGGATGTAATGCTAAACTGAATAAGGTTCACAAAAGAGAATTGGCTGCTGGCCTCGACAGCATTCACCTGGACATTGTCCAGGATACGATTCTCAGTGAACCCCTTGCTCAGTATTTAACAACACACCAAAGTTTGTGATTATTCCCATAAATCAAAGAGAGACCCGGTGATGCCAATAATTAAAATGGGGCGATAAGCCAGAAAGAGGAAATTACAGGTCAGTTAAACTTAGTTACAAGCAAGCTGCAAGCTGATATTAGTAAATATGTGACTACAGGGACAGAGTAGGGGTTATTAAACAATCTCAGCATGACTTCAAAGAAGAAAGGAAGCATCTAGTTAGGGACAATATGTATGCACACATCAGGAAAGGATTGACTCACGGGGCCTATTTTCTCTTAAAAGAATAAGGCTGAGGGGTAGTCTAACACAAGACTTTAAAGTGATGAAAGTTTTCATAGTGTTGGTGGAATGTTTCCTCTTGTTGGGAAGACTATGGCTAGAGGCCATCAGTATAAGATAATCACCAAGAAATCCAATGGGGAATTCAGAAGAAATTTCTATGAAAGAATAGTAAAAATGTGGAGCTCACTACCACATGGAGTGGTTGAAGTGAATATTTTAGATACACTTAAAGGTGCCAGACAAACATATTGTGGAGAAGAGAATAAAGGTCTACTTAGATGAGAAAGGATGGAAGGAGGCTCAAATGAAGCATCAACACTGCAGAGACTGATGCTATTCACAGAATTTCAAAGTGCTTTTGACACAACAGGCTGTTTGGTGAGATAGTTTACCTTGAGATTGAAAGCAAATAATTGGATGAGGGCTTGGTTGGGCTGTCATAGACTACAAGTTTTTACCAAAGGCGATTAGGTTCCTGCAGGAATGAGTGTTTATAGAAACATAGAATCTGACAGTGCAGAAAGAGGCCATATGGCCCACTAAGTCTGCATCAATCACAATCCCACCTAGGCCCCATCCCCAGAATCCTATGCATTTACCCTAGCTAGACTCCCTGACATTAAGAATCAATTTAGCATGGCCAATCTACCTAACCCGCACTTCTTTGGATTGTGGGAGGAAACCGGCGCACCTGGAGGAAACCTACAATGACATAGGGAGAACATGCAAACTCCACACAGACAGTGACCCAAGGCCAGGAATTGAACCTGGGTCCCTGGCTCTATGAGGCAGCAGTGCTAACCACGGTGCCACCATGCCACCCATTTATTGCACTCTGTAATGAAGAAAGCCATGGAGGATCATATTAAGATTTGCACAGGGATTAGACCCTTAGATGACAAATGCAATTGTCAGCCAATCATGATGTGGGCAACAACTTGGCCATAGTATACCCCCAGGAGAGATCAAGTCTCCACTGCTTTTAGTGGCTGTTGTTAAGATAACAACTGACACTATGCAGCAAAAGTAAGGCATTTTGCCCACTTCATTAAAGGCTAAAAATTCTGATTTTTCTTTCTACTATTGTTGAGATTGACTTAAACTGGTTCATGCCAGCACAACTAATGAAGCTAAATTATAGCTGCATCTTTGCGCTAATTGAAACACAGCTAGACATAAAATATGTGGTTATATTTGATGAAGAGTTCATCCACAAAGCAAATCATCAGCCTCATTTCTATTGTTCTAGGATACTGGAAAATACCGGTACAGTTTTGTGATGGTTTAAAGCGCAGGTGACTGAACCAACACAGATGCTAGCCTCCAGCTGCCTGCTTTTCACATTGCTGTTACCAGATTATTAAGCATCTTACCAAGTCTCTCACATCAGCTGCCTGTACTAACTCAGCTCTGAGTTACCACGTTGGGTGCAACCTCCGATCTTTGTTCAAATTACACCTGTTCTGAAAGGCATACCACTGAATTTTGCATAATCTTCCTTGCATACTGCAGAAAATCTTACACAAACCAGTATCACGGAACATTTCTAAATACAACTTCAAAAAAAATTCCTTCACAAAATGACACTTGATATATTTCAGAGTGAGAACTTCATAGAATCAAAGAAATTCTACAAATGGAAATAAATCATTTGTCCCATCATGAAAACAATCCCATCCAAGCCCGATTCCCCCTAACCTCACGTCTTTATCTTGCTAGTCACCTGATAATAAGGGGCAATTTAGCATGGCCAATCAACCTAACCTGCACATCTTTGGACTGTGGGAGAAAACTGGAGCACCCAGAGGAAACCCTCACAGACAAAGGGAGAATGTGCGAATTCCACACAGACAATCAACATGCAAGACTGGGCGGAGAAGTGGCAGATGGACTTCAACCCGGATAAATGTGTAGTGGTCATTTTGGCAGGTCCAATGGGATGAAGGAGTATAATATCAAGGGTAAGACTCTTAGCAGTGTAGAGGATCAGAAGGACCTTGGGGTCCAGGTCCATAGGACTCTTGAATCGGCCTCGCAGGTAGAGGATGTGGTTAAGAAGGTGTATGGTGTACTAGCCTTCATCAATCAAAGGATTGAGTTTAGGAGTTAGGAGATAATGCTGCAGCTGAATAAGACTCTGGTCAGACCCCACTTGGAGCACTGTGCTCAGTTCTGGTTGCCTCATTATAGGAGGGATGTGGAAGCTATTGAAAGGGTGCAGAGGAAGTTTACAAGTATGTTGTCTGGATTGGGTAGCATGCCTTATGAGGATACGTTGAGGGAGCTCAGTCTTTTCTCCTTGGAGAGACGAAGGATGGGAGGTGACCTGATAGAGGTGGATAAGATGTTGAGAGGTATGGATCGGCTGGATTCTCAGAGGCTTTTCCCCAGGGCTGAAATAGTTGCTACAAGAGGACACAGGTTTAAGGTGCTGGGAAGTAGGTACAGAAGAGGTGTCAGGGGTGGTGGGTGAGTGGAATCAGCTGCCGTCAGTGGTGGTGGAGGCAAATTCGATAGGGTCTTTTAAGGGACTTCTGGATGGGACTTAATAGGATTGAGGGTTATAGGTAAGCCTAGTAGGTAGAGATATGATTAGCGCAACTTGTGGGCCGAAGGGCCTGTTTGTGCTATAGTTTTTCTATGTTCTAATCACCAGAAGGCCAGTATTGAATCCGATCCCTGGTGCTGTAAGGCAACAGTGCTAACCACTGTGCTACCATGCCACTCTGCAACTTGGTAAAATTTCATTGATGTAACTGAAAATGTGTTGGCCACTAAAGAAGGAGCATTTTAAGTCACAGTATTAAGCACCTGTGAGTAGCTGGATTTTAAATGCCTGAAAATGACTTTTTAAAAACAAACAATTTTCTAGTGCAGTTTATTAGTAAATCTAGTCAGTTTATTAGTAAATTAGAAAATAAATTAATTTAAAAGCAAGATGTATGATTGGTGTCCCAGCGTCCAACACAACCAGCTTAATTTATGGAGGCTCCTCAAAGGCCTTGAAACAAGTGCAAAGAGTGCAAATTCCCCCAAATAATTCATTCACCTGGGGCTGTGGTCAGTTGTGTGGGTGGGGCCTGCTGCTTCCACAATATTTTAAGAGTGCTAAAAAGCGGTGGGGGTGGGGGGGGGGGGCGCGGTGTGGTGGCATCATAGTAATGTTCCTAGAGTAGTAATCCAGTGAACTAAGGGAGTATGGGTTCAAATCCCACCATGGCCATTGGTGGAATTTAAATTCAATGAATACATCTGGAATTGAAAGCTAATCACAGTAATGGTGATGAAGAAACTATCATCAATTTCTATCTGCTTCACTAATGTCCCACAGGAAAGGAAATCTGCCATCCTTACCTAGTCTGGCTGACATGTGGCTCCAGGTCCACAGCAATGTGGTTGCCTCTTAATTGTCTCCCGAAAGGGTGGCACAATGGTGCAGCGTTAGCACTGGTGTCTCAGCTCCAGGGACCTGGGTGTGATTCCTAGCTTGGTCACTGTCTGTGCAGAGTTTGCACCTTCTCCCTGTGTTCTGTGTGGGTTTCCTCTGGGTGCTCCAGTTCCGTCCCACAGTCTGAAAGACATGCTGGGTAGGTGGATTGACGATGCTAAATTCTCCTTCAATGTATCCGAACGGTTGCTGGAGTGTGGCAACTGATGAATTTTCACAGTAACTTCATGTAAGCCTACTTGTGACCCTAATAAATAACGAAAATGGCAGAGAATACCCTCAGTTCCAAGGCAATTAGGGATGGGCAACAAATGCTGGTCTTGCCAGTGAAGCCCACATCCCATGGCAGAATAAACAAAAATGACAGAAATAAGGTTGCACTGAATAAAAATTGCATGTAAATCTTGCATCTGCAATCTTTTGCATCAGTTATGCTGATATCATGGTGAATGCACTGAAGAAATGATCAATATTAAAGGGAAATTCCAGGCCATGGCATTTCACACTGTTCCTGTCTGACATTTTATTTGGATTAGTCTAATCTTTGTGGGAGATCCAGGGCACCTATGAGTGAGAACAACTGTTCAGCATCAACTAAAAATAAGCAGAAACCAAGTCAGGCCTCCATGTTAACCAAGACATTGATACACTAGTTTTTTCAATAATCTATTATTAACACTCAACTGACCTTTTCAGTTATTCTGTTCCACCCGGACATTAAATACACAAACAACATATCTTTAATAACATGTAGTTGATATGTATTGTATCATTTTGAATGGGCTGTACAAAACAGCACCTGAGCATCATGTTTAATACTGAGTCTCTAATCAGTCAGTCCTTTGTATTTTGATTTCTTATTGGATTTTATATGCTTATACTAATACAATGTTAGCAGGATTGTTGGAATGTGCTTCATCTATTACAATAGTATGCATGAGTATAGCTGGGGTTGTGTAACATATGGTTGGAATAAGAATGGTAAGGACATAATTTGGTTATAATGTATAACATTAAATAGATTCATCCAGTCTCTACTGCAAGACAAACAGAAACCCACAGTTAGCAGTGAAGAAGAGTCATATGGACTTCGAATGGTTATGGTTGACTTCTTCCATCTAACCACAGGAGACTCAGGGGCAGGTTACAATTGTTTATTCATGCTTCAAGCATGGAGGGCACTACCCCAGAGCAAGCTCCAAGGCAGCACCCTCTTATTCAGCAATCTCCTAATATAACTCTAATAGGGAGGGAGTTCTAATGCAGTTCTCTCCGCTGAGTCACTGTATTAGCTCAGCCCATTAGGGAGGTGGGGTATGGGGAGGAGGTGGGGGGGGTGGTGCATTTGGTGGGTGGGGGGGCGGGTTGTGGAGGAAGCTTTCCTGAAGGCCACACGAATGGGCTGGATCCTATGGATTGTCATGGTGGGAAGCTGAGCCAATTGGCAGGAGGGAGTGTACCACGAATCAAGGAAGCTCTTGCAGTGGGACCCAGGGAGCTGAACAAGACAATCGCATTGTAATTCAGTCTAACCTTATTGTATATCTTAGTCTTTTTGTTGGCAACAAAACCTTTGTTGATTTAAGCCACAGCAAGTCACCTTCAATCTATTACAGTCAGGTGCACACTGTAGTAGTACAGAACATCGTTTAGTTTCCAATCTTGTTTAGTTTCCAATCTTGTATTATTAAACCTTTCAGCCAAAAGCAGAACTGTAATCTCTTCTAGCTAGAGATTGATTTGCTCTAATATAAACACCAAGGCTTTTCTGGATGTTTCTTGCTGATCTCAGATCCTTTAGGCTATGTAAAGTTCAATTGGGGTATAAGCATTTAACTAGCATATGCTCTTTACTCTTAGCTCTAACCCTCGGTTTTAATAAATCTATTCATTTACCCTAACAGAACGATAACTCTGTTTCTCTCTTCACAGATGCTGTCAGCCTTGCTAAGTTTTTCTAGCCTTTTCTGTTTTTGATCCCACGGTCAGCATGTTTGTCACATGATACAGAGCACCTTCAGGTCTTCAATTATAATATTTAGCCTTGCCATTATACCATAGCTTACAGAGTTGCTTCCATCTACAATTAACCTCACGTATCTGCTACATTAAACAGACCATAGGAACAGCAAGGTGAAGACCGCAAATGCTCTACATGAATGATTACAAAGATCAAACATGACTCATTTGCAGCCACAACATACCAAGGAGCAGATTTGCTATTGATTTTATTGATATTGCTGAATATAAGCCAATGAAGTACTGACTGCACTTAAGAAGGTTTAGTGTTGAGGGTATTAGTCCCTGATTTTCAAAATGATTTGGAGATTTACAAAAAATTTAAAACTGTAACTCCTCTACTTAGTGCCTAAATTAAACAAACACACACAAAAAAACAATGGACAACAATGACTTACTGGCCCATTCAACCTGTCCCACACAGTTATGATATAGCAAAGTGGTTTTGTTAGTGGATTATTAATCCAAACTCCTCGGCTAATGGTTAGCGGACATGGATTCAATTCCCATCACAGCTGCCGGGGGACATAATTTTAGTCAATTAAGTAAGTCAGGATTACAAAACTGGCATCAGTAATCGCGACCATGCATGAAGCTATCAGACTGATGTGAAAAAAAAATCTGATTTATTAATACCTTTCAGAGAAGGAATCCTTATACTCTTACCCAGTACGGTCTATAATTGATTACAAATCAATCAGAATGTGAGTGATTCTGAACTGCCTTTTGAAGTGGCCTAGGAAGCACCTTAGTCAAGGGCAGTTAGGGAGGGGAAATAAATGCTAATCCAGTCAGTGACAGCCACATCCTGTGAACGATTATAAAAATAAATTGCATATTGCAAAACTTACACAGGCCACATTCCTGGAGCCATCCAATCTCTTGAGAAAGGTGAAGGCACAGATTAAAAACCTAATCAATTAGGGAAAACAATCTGGAAAATGCCTCTCTGACCTCCTAAGCCAGGAAACAACTGGCCTTGGGTAATGTTATGCATTACCTACGTCCTGTACAGGATGATCTCTGCCTCAGTCAGAGGCTTCTCTGGAAGGAACTCAGTGAGTCAGCATTCAGTGAATTGAGCTGGTAGTCTGTAAATAGCTTCTCCAGCACAAGTCTTCCTGGCATGACCTTGAGGAGCACTTCAACAAAGAAGAAACAAATTCCATTTTGTTTGATCTTTAAGATTTTTAAAGATTCAGCCCAGCTTCTGTGTTCAAAATGCTAAAAATGCCCATTAAAATGCCCATTTACTGTGTTTACCCCAGTCCAACACCGGCACATCCACATCAAAAATGCCCATGACAGAGCTTAAGGTCAGTAAGCTCTGGTCAATATTTAAAATCTCTGCAACCAGTCTGAACGAGTACGCCACTACAGTAACTGACTTCATCAGTAAGTGTGTAGAAGACTGTGTGCCAAAGAAGCAAATCCATGTGTTCTCCAACTGGAAACCTTGGATGAACAGGGATATCCATTGCTTGCTGAAGTCCAGGTCTGAAGTGTAGATCAGGCGACTCTGGCCTATACAAGAAAGCCAGACACGATCTAAGGAGATCCATTAAAGATGCAAAAAGACAGTGCCAGATCAAGCTAGAGTCCCAGGCTAGCCACAGAGACCCCACCGACTATGGTAAAGTCTGCAACACATGATAAGCTGCAAGATGAAGGCATGTAAAGTCGCCAGCTCGAATGCACCCCTCTCTGATAAGCTCAATGCATTCTACGTCTGTTTTGAGCAAAAGGTCAGCAAGAGCATGCCCTCCACCCTAGAAGACCTGGATGAACCTGTATCTGGGGTCACCACTGCAGATGTCAGAACAGCTTTCTCGAAGGTCAACCCACAGAAAGCGACTGGCCCAGATGGGGTGCCCGGACAAGCACTCAGATCCTGTGCAGATCAGCTGGCGGGTGTATTCGCATACATCTTTAACCTCTCTTTACAACAATCTGAGGTCCCTATCTATTTCAAGAAGGTGACTATCATCCCGATACCTAGGAAAAACCAAGCAGCTTGCCTTAATGACTATCGTCCATTGGCTCTGACAGCCATCATTATGAAGTGCTTTGAAAGGTTAGTCATGGCATGAATCAATTCCAGCCTCCCGGACTACTCGGATACACTATAGTTTGCCTCCTGCCGCAACAGGTCCACAGCAGGCGCCATTTCCCTGGACCTGCACTCAACTCTGGAATACCTAGATAACAAGGACACCTCTGTCAGACTCCTATTTATTGACTACAGGTCAGCCTTCAACACTATTATTCCCATGAAACTCATCTCCAAACTCTGTTCTGGGCCTCAGCTCCTCCCTCTGTGACTGGATCCTGAACTTCCTAACTCACAGACCACAATCAGTAAGGATAAGCAACAACACCTCCTCCACGATCATCCTTAACATCGGTGCTTCATTAGCTGTGTTCTCAGCGCCTTACTATATTCCATATACACCTATGATTGTGCAGCCAAATTCCCCTCCAATTCGATTTTCAGGTTTGCTGATGACACCACTGTAGTGGGACAGATCTCAAACAATGACGAGATAGAGTACAGGAATGAGATAGAGTGGTGCGGCAACAATACTCTCTCCCTCAATGTCAATAAAATGAAGGATATTGTCATTGACTTCAGGAAGCATAGTGGAGGACATGCCTCTGTCTACATCAATGGGGATGAAATAGAAAGCGTCAACAGCTTCAAGTTTTTAGGTATCCAGATCACCAACAACCTGTCCTAGTCCCTCCATGCCGACACTGTAGTTACGAAAGCCCACCAATGCCCCTACTTTCTCAGAAGACTAAGGAAATTTGGCATGTCAGCTATGACTCTCACCAACTTTTACAAGTGTACCATAGAAAGCATTCTTTCTAGTCGTATCACAGCTTAGTTTGGCTCTTGCTCTGCCCAAGACTGCAAGAAACTACAAAAGGTCGCGAATGTAGCCCAATCCATCATGCAAACCAGCCTGCCATCCATTGAATCTGTCTACACTTGCCGCTGCCTCGGCAAAGCAGCCAACACAATTAAGGATCCCATGCACCCTGGACATTCTCTCCTCCACCTTCTTCCGTCAAGAAGAAGATACAAAAGTCTGAAGTCAGACTCGAGAACAGGTTTTCCCTGCTGCCATCAAACACTTGAATAGACCTACCATGCATTAAGTTGATCTTTCTCTACATCCATCTACGACTGTAGCACTACATTCTGCACTCTCTCGTTTCCTTCTCTATGAACGGTATGCTTTGTCTGTAAAGCACGCAAGAAACAATACTTTCCACTGTATGCTAATACATGTGACAATAATAAATCAAATCAAAAGAATCCAATGGTGATTGAAGAAGGCCAAAGCTGTGCTGCTGTGTTTTGACCATGTTGAGACTATTGGTCCACAGGGTGGGGAAAAGGCCCCTCAGACCTGTTCCATCAATCAATTAGATCATGCTTAATCTGTGCCTCAACTCCACTTGCCATTCATTTAATAACCTGGTTCCTCCGCAACGAAGAGGGAAACCTCGAAAGCTTGTGAGTTTACTATCAAATAAATTGGTTGGACTTAAACCTGGTGTTGTCAGACTTCTTACTGTGTCCTCCCCAACGACCAGTCTTTTTCACAGACAGGTTCACCCTGAGAATTTCTTGCCTGTAAAAACTTCCAATCAGAGTCATAACTCTTGTATGCAACACTGATCAGACAAAAAAACACCGATTTATCTGCATAAGTTGAAAAGGTTCATAGCATGCTGATTTGGAACCATTGGTTCCTACCTTCACCTCATAAAAATCTATTAATTTTGGTCTTGAAATTTTCAATTAATACAATATCCATTGTTTTCTTGGGGAAGAAAGTTCCTTTTTTCACCTCCCAATGCTCTGCTGACTGGTCTCCATTCCCCTAACTTCCATTAGTTTGAACTCACCACTCTTCTATTCATTGGCAGGACTGAAGCATCACTCGCAAGGCCAGCATTATTTGACTATTGCTAATAATCATTGAGAAGATGGTGGTGAGTAGTAGTGCTTTTTGAGCCACTGTAACCTGTGTGGTGAAAGTAATCCCATGGCGCTGAAAGGGAGGGAGTTCCAGGATTTTGACCCAGAAGCAATGAAGGGAGCAATGGTTCCAAGTCAGCGTGTTATGAACCTTTTCAACATGTGCAGATAAATTGGTGGTTTTCTGTCCGACCAGGGTCGCATACAAACGATATGACTCTGATTGGAAGTTATTTCAGGCAAGAAATCCTCAGGGCGAACCTGTCTGTGAAAAAGACTGGTCACTGGGGAGAAACCAGGTTATTAAATGAATTTAGATTGTTCTAACAAAGGGTCAGCACTGACATGAATGACCAACTAGCTGCCTTATATAGAAATACATAAAATCCCTACAGTGCAGAAGGAGGCCATTCAGCCCCTCAAGTCTGGACTGACAATAATTCCACCTAGGCCCTACCCCCGTCACCCCACATATTTACACTGCTAATCTCTCTAACCTATGTACCCCAGGACACTAAGGGGCATTTAGCATGGCCAGTGCACCTAGCTTGCACATCTTTGGACTGTGGGAGGAAACTAGAACACCTGGAGGAAACCCACGCAGACAAGGAGAGAACATGCAAACTCCACACAGATAATGGCCCAAGTCCAGGTCTCTGGAGCTGTGAGGCAGCAGTGTTAGCCACTGTGCCACCATGCTGCCCATTCACTAAACATCTAAGATTCCATAGAAGTGTCTTTCACAATGAATTTGGTGCTATTTAACAGTTTTCCATTCTTCTAATTTATGGTTAGGATTTGCTGATAGCACTTGGCTTCATTCACTCCTGACACTTCCTCATTATTATTTTGTCTACTGTTTCCCTAAATTTTCAGCTGTGATTTTGTTGCTGATTCAGAAATACAAAATTTGAACTAATCAGAAATTATTTGAACTAATCAGAAATCAGGAACTATGATGTTGTTGCTATTACAAAGGGAAGGACAGGATTGGCAGCTTAACATTCCAGATGTTTCAAGAGGAATAGAGGGAGGTGTAAAAGCAGTGGGGGAGTTGCACTACTGGTTAAGGAGAATATCACAGCTGTACTGTGGGAAGACACCTTGGAGGGCTCATACAGCAAGGCTATATGGGTAGAACTCAGGAATAAGAAGAGTTCAGTCACAATGTTGGGGGTTTACTGAAGGCCACCCAACAGCCAGCAGGAAATAGAGGAACAAATATGTAGGCAGATTTTGGCAAGGTGTAAAAGTGGTGGGAGATTTTAACTTTCCCTATATTGACTGGGACGCACTTAGTGCTAGGGGTGTGGACGGGGCAGAGTTTGTATGGAGCATCCAGGAGGGCTTCTTGAAGTAGTATGTAGATAGTCCAACTAGAGAAGGGGTCGTACCGGACCTGGTATTGGGGAATGAGCTCGGCCAGGTGGTCGATGTTTCAGTAGGGGAGCAGTTTGGGAATAGTGACCACAATTCAGTAAGCTTTAAGGTACTGATGTATAAAGATAACTGTAGTCCTCAAGTTAAGGTGCTAACTGGGGGAAGGCTAATTATAACAATGTTAGGCAGGAACTGAAAAATGTAGATTGGAGGCAGATGTTTGAGGGCCGATCCACATCTGGCATGTGGGAGAGTTTCAAGTGTAAGTTGTCAGGGATTCAGGACTGGCACACTCCAGTAAGGATGAAGGATATGGATGGCAATTTTTGGGAACCTTGGATATTGAGAGATATTGTGAGCCTAGTCAAAGAGAAAAAGGAAGCATTTGTCAAAGCTGGGAGGCTGGGAACACTCAAAGCAAGTGTGGAATACAAGGAACGTAGAAGCAAGGAGTAAGGAGGGGTAAAAGAGGTCATGAAAAGTCATTGGCCAGCAGGATTAAGGAAAATCCCAAGGCTTTTTATAAATATATAAAGAGCAAGAGGGTAGCTAGGGAGAGAGTTCACCCACTCAAGATAGGACAGGGAATCTGCATGCAGCCAGAGGAAATGGATGAGGTATTAAATGAGTACTTTGTGTTAGTATTCATCAAAGAGAAGGACTTGATGGACGATGAGTCTGGGAAAGTGTGTGTAGATAGTTTGAGTCATGTTGAAGTCAAAAAGAAGAAGGTATTGGGTTTCTTGAGAAACATTAAGGTAGACAAGCCCCCGGGGCCTGATGGGATATACTCCAAAATACTGAGACAGGCAAGAGAGGAAATTGCTGGGCCTTTGCGAGAAATCTTTGTATCCTCACCGGCTCCAGGGGAGGTCCCAGAGGATTGGAGAACAGCCAATGTTGTTCCTTTGTTTAAGAAGGGTAGCAAGAATAATCCAGGTAATTAAAGTAGTAAGCCTGACGTCAATGGTAGGGAAATTATTGGAGAGGGTTCTTCGAGGCAGAATTTACTCCCACTTGGAAATAACTGGACGGATTAACGAGAGGCAACATGACTTTTTGAAGAGGAGGTCATGTCTCACTAACTTGATTGAGTTTTTCGAGGAAGTGACAAAGATGATTGATGAGGATAGGGCAGTGGATGTTGTCTACATGGACTTCAGTAAGGTCTTTGAAATGGTCTCTCATGGCAGACTGGTGCAGAAAGTGATGTCGCATGGGATCAAAGGTGAGCTGGCAAGGTGGAGACAGAACTGGCTCAGTCATAAAAGACAGAGGGTAGAAGTGGAAGGGTACATTTCTGAATGAAGGACTGTGACAAGTGGCATTCCTCAGGGATCAGTGCTGAGACCATTGCTGTTTGTAATATATATAAATGATTTGGAGGAAAATATAACTGGCTTGATTAGTAAGGTTGGTGGATTTACAGATGACATAAAGGTTGGTGGATTTACAGATAGCAATGAGGACCATCATGAGATACAGCAAGATATAGATCAGCTGGAGACTTGGGTAGATGGCAGAGGAGTTTAATCTGGACAAATGTGAGGTAGTGCATTTTGGAAGGCCTGATACAGACATGAACTATGCAGTAAATGACGGAACCCTTCAGAGAATTGATAAACAGAGGGATCTGGGTGTACAGTACACAGGTCACTGAAAGTGGCAATGCAGGTGGAGAAGGTAGTCAAGATGGCATACGACATGCTTGCTCTCAGGTTGGGTTCATTTAGCACAAATCAGAATCAGCTGAGCTCAGAACCATATATCAGACTCAAAGTTTACTAAGTTGAGTTCCAAAATAACTTCTGTGGGCATCATCATAAATGGAGTTTTCATCTAATCATCTCCACCTCAATGTGTGTCTACCTCTAGAATATGAAAAGTGTCTTACTCCAACACACAAGTCAAAGCACACATGCACAATAACTTTTTGAACCTGAAAAACAAGTATTTACCAAGTGGAGCTTTGAAAGCTGAGATTAGTATTGATTTTTTTTATATCCTTGAACAAAACAAAATAAAAAAAACACTAAAAGTCTCCAGCCCTATACCCAAATATAGCCTGAGCTTTGCTACATCAGGGAGTAATAACTGCTACTGACATCCATCCAAGACTGTTTTGTTACTTACTGACGTCAGGTCCTAAGTAGAAGTGAAGACTTTCTTTCTGAATGAAATAGCTGTTCAATTAATCATGGTAATCTCTGTGCTTGCAATGCACAATAAAATTGGAATTGGTCAAGGTACCGGATATCAGAATAACTCTCTATCCTTTTTCAGATAGGATTGTGAATGTCCACCTGAACTGTAAGGCTAGTATGATGGCTTAATAACTCATCCAGGGATAACACTTAAACAATCAAGACTGTACTAAATCATGTACTGGTTTATGTACTCAAGTTCTGGACTGGAGCTTCAGTGACAAACTTCAAACGGATGTAAAAGTGTTGCCACTTGATCCAAGTTGGAGTTTCACAGTTTCCTTTAAATATATTAGTCAATTTCCCATGATGCTGTAATTGTGTGATAAAAATGTGGTCACTCACTTACCTATTGTTGTGGTGTTTGTCTTAGTGCTTTCCATGGTGCATCTGTGAAAGTTGGTGAGAATCAGAGTGGACATCTCAAATTTCCTTAGCCTCTAGAGAAAGTAGAAGCGTTGGTGGACTTTCTTAACTATAGTGTCGACATGGAGGGGCCAGAACAGGTTGTTGGTGCTCTGGTCACCTAGAAACTTGAAGTTCTTGATCATTTCCACTTCATCCCTATTGATGTAGACTGGGGCATGTCTTCCACTACGTTTTCTGAAGCCGATAACTATCTGTTTTGTTTTAGTAACGTTGAGGGAGAGATTATTATCTTTGCACCCATGCATACTGGTCATACTCTCTTCCATCTTCTTCTGTCAGGAAAAAAACTACAAAGGTCTGAGGGCATGCACCAACCCACTCAAGAACAGCTTCTTTCCTACAGCAATCAGACTTTTGAATGGATCTACCTAAGTTGATCTTTCTCACCACCCTAGCTATGACTGTAATATTACATTCTGCACCCCCTCCTTTCCTTCTCTATGAATGGCATGCGCTGTCTGTATAGCACGCAAGAAACAATACTTTTCACTGTATACCAATACATGTGACAATAAATCAAATTAAATTTTGTGCATCTCCTCTGTGCTGTCTTCTTGTCCCTAATTCTTCTTGTCACTTTGCACTTGTCCTCCTCTACTTCCTTTCTTTTTCATTGCTTTTTCCCTTTTCGGTGGTTTGCTGTGACAGAGCAGGAAAAGGAGCCACAAATGGCTGAAGGCTGATGTCATGATGACAGTTTCAGGGAAAATGAGACCCTTACAACCCTTAGCCAATCAACCATTCCTGATCCAATAAACCTTCCACTACCCATTTTCCTTCCTATTACCCTCTCGTTACCCTTATCTCTTCCCCTTTTGAATGACCCACTCAATTCCTGGATCATGTTCCATTTATGCTCCAAACACTTCCCTCACACATTGATTCCCTAATGCACTCCCTCTCTTCCACATGCATCATGTACTGAGGTCACCTCATCTTATAACCAATTCCTCTCCTCCTGCTGGGAAATTTACCTCACTATATTTCCCTGAAAGAAGCTCTACTTGTTATCAAAATCTAATTTGCCATTTTAAAAAGAAATCAAATTAAAATGAAGAAAATAACTGCCTGTCAGTTTTCCTATTTCATTCCTTTTCTGTTTATTTCAGCTGTGTCTTGATAGTCATTAACACTGACAATTTCTAACTGTCCAGTGAGAGATAAGTTGAAACTGATTAATTGACTTCCAAATTCAACATTTTTTGAGAACAAGTCAACATGAACGACAGATAACGTTTGTATGTGCTCTCGCTAAACTCTGTCTCTCCCTTTTACTCTGGCACAGCGATTATTAGCTGTCATTGCCAAAGCAGTAAACTTTAAACATTGTGAAAAACCCTGCAAAAATGAATTTCTTTCCTCAAGATCCCATTAAATTAAATGTTGATCATTAAATGCAATGCCTTAAAATATGAATTGTAAAACTGAATTAGAAATAGAGAAGAAAATCTGTGAAAACAGCCCCTTGGAGATTTAAGTAAACAGCAGTGAAGATATGGAAGAAATTGTAATATTTTATCATTACATAAATTGTGAGGATAGACAAATATTCTTCAAGACAGATACATATGTTTATATGTTCACATATATGCCAGACATGCACATATATATTTAAGACATAACATTCTCATTAGAGGGTGGCATTGTCACAATGGTTAGCACTAATGTCTCAACGCCAGGAACCCAGGTTTGATTACTGGTTTGAGTCACTGTCTGTGCAGAGTCTGCATGTTCTCCCCATATTTGCGTGAGTTTGCTCCGGGTGCTCCTCCCATAGTCCAAAAGATGTGCTGGTTAGGAGCATTGCCATGCTAAATTCTTCCTTGGTGTACCTGAACAGGCATTGGAGTGTGGCAACGAGGGGATTTTCACAGTAACTTCATTGCAGTTAATGTAAGTCTACTTGTGACGCTAATAAATAAACTTAAACTTAAAAAAACCTAAGCGTCTCAAAACCATGAGAAACAACCAATAATTTGTTAATAGAAGCAGAAAGCACTAGAAATATTCAGCAGGTTTGGCAGCATCGATGGAGAGGAAAGCAATGTTAATATTTCAATCCAATGAGTTTACAGTATAATTGAAAAAGAAAGAGAGATTAACAGGTTTGAAGCAGGTACAAAAGCAGGGACAGACAATGGGATGGGATGACGGGCGGTGGTGTGGGTACATTGGAAAGCAGGATTTATTTAATGACAAAAAAGATGGTAGCACAAGGCAAAATGTAAAGATAATGGATCATGAAATAAAAGGTGTGTCCAGAGGGGATGTAACTGCCTATAGCAAAATGAATATCCTTACTTGCTGTTTGAAAAATGAAAATGGTGGTTATGATCTGAGTCTGGAAGACGGTAAAACACATAATTCAAAGATGATGTGCTGTTCCTCGCAAGTTCAGTGAACTTCATTGGAATAGTATAGGAGGCCAAGGTCAGAGAGGTCAGAGAGGATGTGAGCAGAGAATTCAAGTAACAACTGACCAGCAGCTTAGGGTCACATCTGTGCACAAATTGGAGGAGTTCTGCAAAGCAAACAGCCAATATGTGTTGAGTGTCCCCATTATAGAAATAACCTCATTGTGAAGAGCCAATACAATATATCAAATTGAAAAGAGTACAAAGAAATTTGCTGTCTCAAATCACAGGACTACTTGGGGCCCTGGAGAATGAAGGATGCAAAAGGACAGATCTTGTATCTCCTATGCGTGTATGGGATATGAAGTGGGTGTCGGGAGTAATGGAAGAGTGGACTAGGTTGTCGGAACGGGCACTGTCCCTTCAAAATGCTGAAAATGGGAGATGAAGCTGTGCTTAGTGGTGGCATAGTGTTGGAGGTGACAGAACCATAGAACCCCTACAGTGCAGAAAGAGGCTGTCCAGTCAATCGAGTCTGCATGGACTCTCCGAAAGAGCATCCCACCCAAGCCCTCCCCCCCGTCCTATTGCCATACTCCTGTGCATTTACCATGGCTAATTCATCCAACACTAAGGGGCAATTTAACATGGCCAATGCATCTAACCTGCACATCTTTGGACTGTGGGAGGAAATCGGAGCACCTGCAGGAAACTTTCAGTTTGTATTTCAGATTCCCTGCCTCTGCTGTGTTTCCCTTTTTACAAATTAACAAGCAAGCCACATGTACTCATAGCTATTAATGAGACACCAGGCTTTGTGTCACCAAAGTGTGACATCCTCTAACATTAACACAGCACCATCCGCAGGCATGACTGGTACTACAGGTGCTACTCCGTTCATTTCTCAAAAGAGTAAGATTCACATGAACGTCTTCAAAGAAATACATGTCCTAAGCAGCAAAATGTAATCACTTGGTAGTATAAAATTTAAATATTGGTGAAAAAAGAGATATGCTGTTAAAGCTTTTTGTCTTGCACTCAACAGGATAGATGCAAGACTTTCATATTTCAAAGGGAATAATTATCTATAATGTATGAGGAATGGAAGCTGATTGGTTGGCAGGTGATCTATGACTGATTGGGGCATTGCCATGGAGCTTGGGGAATAAGTGTTCCTTGGTGTATTCTCTATGGCAATGTCTTGACCAATCGGCACCCTTTTCTAATGCAGTATAAAATTGTTGCTCCATTTGAAATGAACCTCTTTTTTGTTTCATGATCTCAGATCGAAGGTGGACAATTTATTCCCAGTGAGACAGATCAGGCGGCCTTCCACAATTTCTGTTTCAACTCGGAGTTAAGTTTCACCAATGAAAATCCATTTGGTTCAAACAGAATTTCAAATCTGGGCCTGGCTCGAGCAAGGGCAGAAACTTTAATTTCAGAGTGAACGACCCAATTAGGATTTTTTTCTACATCGGAAGCATGTTTCAAGGACTTTTAAGTTACAACTTCATCTCCAGGCATAAAAATAAATCTTTTCTAATAGCAATATTAAGCTTCCCAATGTTTCAAGCTTTGGGCCAGAACTCTGCCAGTTGCAGAATTTATTGGCCAATGCAGCTGAATCATACAGTGTTATGAATATAGTCACTGATGTACCAACAAAAATGCCACTATTTTTCACTCAAGATCCTTGAGTTGTTGTATCAGCATGTAATGCAATGATTGAACAGTGCATTTCACTTTACATATAAGGTGAAGGCATAAAGTTCAACCCCAGCATTGCTTTTGTGGAACATTGACATACAAAGAATTAAATACATAACTTCTATCTACTGTTCTAACTCCTTTGAAACAAGTTTTGGTATGGGTGTGATTGTTCTTTTTCCTATGGATCTTGTCCCATTAAAACTGCATTCGGACTTTCCAACCAAAAGTGTGTAGCCAGCAGGAGAAAGCATTCATCAGGCCACATTCAAGCTCAGATCCCAGGGGTTAACGGAGTGCAGTGATCCTCTATGCCACCCATTCCATCAGGCACTCAAGTTGCTCAAAAAATGTTATTTTGCTATCAAGAGCCCGTATGGAATGTATGAGATGACAACTGCAAACAGCATGTATTTTATTCCTTTTAAATTAAAACGTTACCAGTCTGATTATGGAATTTGTCACTGTCACACAGCAATTTACAAAACCTCTTCTTGGGTTTGGCAGCTGAATCCCTTGAAGATTAATGACTTGCCTCTGTGGCCTGGGAAGTCTGACTGGGATAAATCACGAGGTTACATGTCAGGATACAGCAAAAAATGTGTAAGATGTTAGTGATTATTGCATCTACTGGGCCCCTTGTCCAGTTGGTCCTCTCAGTCCCATCCTTAACTTTTCTTCTGCACATCCAATCTTTCTGTCATCCTTTCTCCAACATCCATCATTATGTAGTTGTACAGGATGGCATGGTGGCACAGTGGTTAACATAGTTGCCTCATAGTGCTAGGGAGCCAGGTTCATTTCTGGCCTTTTGTGACTGTCTGTGTGAGTGTGCACATTCTCCCAGTGTCTGTGTAGGTTTCCTCCAGGTGTCCTCCCACAGTCAAAGGGTGTACAGGTTAGGTGAATTAGCCATGGTAAATGCATGGGGTTAAGGGAATAGGATAGTATAGGCCGGGGGCTGGACCTTGGTAAGATGCTCTTTCAGAGACAGTACAGCCTTGATGGGCTGAATGGCCTCCTTCTGTACTGTAGGGTTTTTAGGTTCTATGGTACTCCTGAGGCTTCTGAAGTTGAACAAACAAACTTTATTTACAAGGTTGCTTCATTGGTTACTTGCTTTGAACTAATCCATAATACAGTCTTTCTAACTAGGAAAACTCCTTCCCTTAGAGCAAGATTCCCCTTGCTAGATATTGATTGGTCTTTCAGACCCTATGACCTCAGGCTCGTCATAAAGTGACAATTATCACATCCTTCCCCTTAAACTCCCTTTTACAATCCTCGCTTACCTTTATACAGATGAATAGACAACTTTATCAAAACTGAGAAAGATTATATTTGTACTTAGTCCTGAATACTATTTACACACCACATATATAGGTGTACTGTGGCACAGTGGTTAGCACTGCTGCCTCACAGCACCAGGGATGGGAGTCAATTCTGGCCTTGGGTGACTGTCTGTATGGAGTTTGTACATTTTCCCATGTCTGTGTAGATTTCCTCTGGGTGCTCCAGTTTCCTCCCACAGTCCAAAGTTGTTTGGGTTAGGTTGATTGGCCATGTTAAATTGCCCCTGAATGTCATAGGGATAAATATGTGGGGTTATGGGGATATGGACTGGGTGGATTGTTGTCAGTGTAGGTCTGATGGGCCCAATGGCCTCTTTCTGTAGGGATTCTATAAGTTTTTGAAGAGTTTTCCGTATCTGGTAGAATGGCATAGTTATAGATGCTTCCAAAGGATTAGCATTAACAGGAGCTGCAATCACAGGTACCTCTTTTGGCATAATTACTAATTGATTCAGTGGAGATATGAGTTATGAGTATAACAGCTCAATCAGGTACTTAGGTGTGTATGGGTTTGAGAACATTTACTGCTGGAGTGTACCTCTATTCCTCAAGTGGCTCACATGTTTACAAATGATCTGCCCTTCTGTGTCTACTTGGTATGAAAAATATATAAGATCTTAGAGCCAATAATTCCTGGGACTCAATTTGGTCCATTGTTGAAGTATCTCACATACATGTTTTCATCCACCATAACTTTCTGTGCTCTACAATGAAAATCATGGCTTGTTTTCTGATTACCTTGGATGTTCTCTGTTCTCCCTGGCAAATTTGGGAATGTGAGACTTAGTGTCATTCTGAGATGATGTTTCATCAGTTCTGCTGATGGAACTCAGCTGTTGCATGTGAAGTGGCATGGTGACCTGAGACTTCGATTTCCAAGTTCTTCCTGACAATTTCTTTAGTCCAGACTTGGAGTTTTGAATGGCTCTCTTGGCTAGTTTATTTGATGCTGGGTGGTAAGATGTGTTTAACACTGTTGAAACTGGTGATGTTTTGAAATTCAGCACTTGTGAATATGGTTCCATTTTCTGATACAATGACTTTGGGTAATCCATGGGTTGACAAGTATTGGTGTAATCTTTCATTGGTAACACATGTCATAGGTGACTACACCTCAAAAATCTCCTTCATCCATTTAGAATGTGAATGATGACCAAAGAAATGGACCAACATAGTCAATATGGATCCACACTCATTGCCAGCCAGGCCATTTCAAAGGGGGCAGTGGGAGCTGCAGCAGGCAACTTTTGTTGCAGTTGCCACTGTTAACAGTACTTGACTAACTTTTTGACATCTGCATCAACGCCAGGCCACTGCATGTAACGCCTGGTGAACATCTTTATCCTGGCAATGCCAGGATAAATACTGTACTTCAGTTAGGTGAAGATCCCTGTCTTGATACAGGAATGACTATTTTTTCTCCCCAAAGTATGCTGCTATCTGACAACTCAATTCATTCTTGTGAGTAAAGAACAGTTTCATTTCATCGGAAGTTGCTCATTTACCCATCCTATAAGAAATTAGTCTCCCACTTTGGACAGAAATGGATCTAGATTGGTTCAGTTCCTGATCTGCTTCACTAAGACTGGCAATGTGTCTAAAACATTTTAATGCAAGATGACTTCTTGGGGTACAGGAATGCATGTGACACTTACTCACAAGGATGGGTGGCTAAGGGCACCAGCATTCACTATGGGTATTCCAGGTTGATGCTTTAAAGTACATTCACAGGTGGACAGAATTAATGCCCATCATTGAATTCTTGCTGAGGTGATTGGCAGGATGCCCTCGTTCTCTTTGAAGAGATCCATGAGTGGTTTGTGGTCAGAAATGATGAGTGCCAACCATGTGAGTGCAGGTGGAATTTTTTGACACTAAAGACTGTTGTTCCTTCCTTCTCAATTTGTCAATACCCTCTTTTAGCCACTGAGAAGGTTCTTGACACATATCCTATCAGCCTTTCAGAGCAGTTGTCCATCTCATGGGACAAAACTGCACCCATAACATATGGAGATGTGTCACAGGTCAATATCAGTTCCTTTGATGGGTTGAAGTGGACTAACAGGTTTGAAGAATGCAACAATTGCTTTACTATCTTGAATCCTCCTCCTGGGGAGTCTTCCAAGCTCAATATTCTTCAGCAGAAAATTCAAGGGGGCTAATACCTTCAATAAGTTTGGTTAAAAAAAATCCATAGTAATTTACTGTCCCCAAAAACAATTTGAAAGTTGCACTTCTCTTTCTTGAGGTGGACTCCAGTCTCTTGAAATCTCCTTGAGACCTCTTCTAAGTTTGCTAGCTGCTTGGCTTCTGTCAATCCAGTGATGAGGATGTTGTCAAGATATTCTACAACCCGCAATAGCCCCTGTAGCAGATTCTCCTTTGTCCTTTGGAATATCACACATATCAAATACACACCAGAAGGCAAACATTTGTATTGAAATAGGCCTTTAGATGTACTTATCGTGACATACCCCTGGGAAGAACGTAATTTATATCTTGCATTGTGTAAGATTGATCTCCTGCCAGTTTAGCTTAGAGATCTTCAATCCTCGGGATTGGATATTTATCCAGCCTGACGGCCTGATAACTGTTAACTTATAATTACTGCAAATGTGGATGGTTTTATCTGGTGTCAAAATGCGACTAATGGATTCTGCCCATTCCGAGAATTGAACTTGCTGGATGATGCCTAGTTCTTCCAACCTGTTTAACTTAGTATCCATTTTCTCTTGTATGACATTCATGTTGTCCTAAAGAATCAGGGAATTGCCTCCCGATCAACATAAACCTTAGATTGCAAGCCCTTGATTTTTGACTAATTCGTCATGAAAGAGATGGTCATATTTTCTTAACAATTCTGGCAGTCCCCTGCCTGCACTTAAAAGAGCTTGCACCAATTTGACTGATTTCTTAAAGCTAATCTCGGGAGCAGAAGGTTTAGTCCTTCACCCATCAACATTGTTACTGAGAGCTGAGCAGATTGCTGCACATAGTCTTATTGCTTCTCCCATGTACATCTTCAACATGGCAGAGGTGCTCTCCAAGGTACTGAAATGTGTGCTTACCCAGCACGGTTGTTGATGTTCCTGTATCTTCTTCCACATATAGATGCTTTGCAGTTACAGAGTGTTACAGTAATGGAGTCTGGCTTGACTTGTTTAAAATTAAAAAGAGAGTGAATAACAGAATCAATGATGTCAGTCTCTTTCACATTGTGTACTTGTAACATCTTGGCTGATTGGTTACTGAGAGACCTTGAATTAACTCTGTACTGTTTCATCAAATGTCCTCTTTTGTGATGATAATGAGACTCAGGGTGGGATTTTCCAGCCCTTCCTGCTGACAGGATCCTCTAGCCCCGCCAAGGATGACACACCCCCACCCCCTGACTGGTTTCCCAGCAGCAGGACGGGAGAGTAAAAACATTGTAGGCTTCGGCAAGACTGGAAGATCCCACTGGGTGCCAATGGTGAGCTGCCTTTACCACCAGAAAACACACTGCAGGAGTGTCAGAAAACCCTGCCCTCAGTCTCCTTAAACCTACATGACTCAGGAGGGGGGTTACCCCCTCATCAATAACATTTCACCTTAAGAACCATTGCCTCATTACCTCCACTATATCTTTTTGTTCTTTGGGTGACTGGAAATGTTCCCACCCTAACGAGTATATGGCACCATTTTGTCCATTCTCAACTCCTGTGAATACTTTCCAAGGCCAATACCTGTTTAGGCTTATATTCATTGGCGTTTAGAAGAGTGAGAAGGGATCTCATAGAAACTTACATAATTCTAACAGGATTGGACAGGGTAGATTCAGAAAGAATGGTCCCAATGGTGGGGTAATCTGGAACTAGGGGTCATAGTTTGAGGAAAAGGGGTAAACCTTTTAGGACTGAGGTGAGGAGAAATTTCTTCAGCCAGAGAGTGGTGAATCTGTGAAATTCACTGCCACAGAATGTAGTTGAAGCCAAAACATCTGTTACTTCAAGAAGAAATTAAATATAGCTTTTGGGGCTGAAGGCCTCAAGGGATATGGGGGAAAGGCAGGGATCAGGAGGTTGAATTTGATGATCAGTCATGATCAAAATGAATGGTAGAGCAAGCTTGAAGGGATGAATGGCCTACTCCTACTTCTATTTTCTATGTTTAAAATTTATGTTGAATTCTGCTAGCAGTCGATGCTGTACAGCATTGTTGCTCATGCCACAAACTAACTGATCCCACAGCATGTCATTTAGGGTTGCTCTAAAACAACAATGCTCTGATAATTGCTTTCATTTAGCAATGTTAGTGATGATTGATTCGCCTGGAGCCCTTGAATTAAATTTGAATCTCTGGGTTATAACTGATGATTTGGGTTGAAAATGACCCTTCACTAAATCCACAAGCTCAATGAATAATTTGGCTTTGTATGCACGTGGGAATGTGAATAAGATTGTAGGTCTGGCTTCCATAAACACTCAGGGGAATTGCTTTGTACTTTGCCTCCTCCCCTATTTTGTTTGCCTAACAAAGAACTTGAGGTGCTGGATGTATTGACTCCAGTCCTCAGTGGAGGAGTTGAATATGTCTATTTGCCTGAAGAGAGGCATTCTGGTGACTATTTTGTTTATCTTCAGACTTCATTTATAACATAATATACATTGATGTAGGGATACAGGCAGCGTCAGGATCATTTATTCTCATTGCCAGATGCGAAGAAATTCTTCCAGAGGCTGCTTAAGTTGAATTTAATAAAAAAACAAGGTTGCTTCATTAGCTGCATGTTTCAAGCCAGTTCATGGTAAACTCTTTCTAATTAGGAAAAGTGCTCCCCTTAAAGGGATTCCTTGCACTAGGTTTTGATTGGTTGCTGAGACCATGTGACATTTATCCAGTAAGACTGGTCTTAAAGTGACAATCATTCAAGCAATGCAGCTCTAAGGGAGGGAATATGCCATCTATGATTCTAAAGAGCCTGAGTAATTGCAGAGTCGGCACTTGCCGCTTTATCCTGCTCCAATTGGAGGATGAAGTAGAAGGAGGCAGTGCAACATGAACTGTATTAGCTGCATATTAAGGAATATGAACTACAGCAATGGAACTTTCCAACTTGTGAAAAATTCACCCCTCCCAGTGGCTTTCCTGTAACACTCGGGATGGGTCCTCACAGTTGTCAGAACTGGAGCCTCATTTGTATGTTCTGGTGGATTCCAGTTGGTAACGGGAGCTGTGGATTCTTCATCAGGTTTGGGAGAAGTGGTATGTTCTACGTGCTGGGATTCTCAAAGCTGTCGATGTAAATATTCTAAGGCATCCAGAAACCTCCAGCAGCTTTGAGTGAAGCAGAGGCACAGCATGTTCTTTCTGCGACATTGATTTGATTGCAGTTGTGCTTCCTCCCATTGGTGTTTGCTGATTTTAAAAAAATGTGGATCAATTATTCCTTACTGCTCCACATCATACCATTCCAGCTCTGTTGAAAGGTTCCTCCTGAAAACTTAACCCAATTGTGCTCTCAGATGGTGCATTTGAACCTTTTTTTTTATTTTAGAAGGTTTATATCCTGCTTCTTCCTTGAAGCAAATGTGCATACCATTCATTGATTTTGCTGCCTGTTTAAGTGTCCTTTAGTTCAGTGCTTACAGTACACACTGAATAGGCTACTTGCATTATATTCACCTCAATCTTCATCTTTCCATTGAAAACAAGTTCATCTCTGGCTGCCAGTATTGGTTACGGTTCCTTTTGTTTAATTGTCAAAAGCAAACACATTTAAAACAAATTGTTTAAAGTTTATTTACTAGTGTTACAAGTAGGCTTACATTAACATTGCAATGAAGTTACTGTGGGAATCCCAGAGTTGCCACACGCCAGCACCTATTTGGGTACAGTGAGGGAGAATTTACCATGGTCAATGATCTAACCAACATGTCTTTTGGACTCTAGGAGGAAATCAGAGCACCCAAAGGGAACCCACGCAAACAAGGGGAGAACATGCAAACTCCATACAGAGAGTGACCCAGGCCAGGAATTGAACCTGGGTCCCAGACACTGTGAGGCAGCAGGGCTAACCACTGTGCCACCGTGCAACTTGTTGGTTGCAAACTGACAGAACTGCTCAATGTGTGTGAAACCCTGACTGAAACAATGTGCTACAAAGCACTGCATTGCAAATACATCTCTTATAACAGATGGCAGGTTCAGGAACTATATGTTTATCAAGCTATTAGGTAGGACTAACATTGTGAAATGCTTAAGCATGTCGCCAGCAATCTTTGTCCGATTTAGAAATGGGACCATCATTAAATAATCATTGTAATAAGATGCTTTTAGCAGTGACAAGTTCACACAGGTTACAACAGACTATAATTTTACAAAACCTTTATCCGAAGGCAAGTGTTGCCTCCCACTTTTAAAAGATAACTTAATTTGCACCGAAGTTATCCCATCCAACCACAACCTAACTCCACTCGCAGACTTGCTTGTAAACAAGCTTTTTTCTACCTGTTCACAACAAAGCTCTATTTTTGCTTTGTACATGGGCACTAGCACCAGCAGACAATCGTTCTCAGCAGCATGGTGCTAAATAATATATTCCTTTGTGCCATGTAGAATTATGTACTGCTAGATAAATAATTCGATACTTTATTTTAAGACAGTTTGAGTAATTTGTTTGAATTCTCAGAGCACAGGGTATTTTCAGTTTGTCATTTCCTTTTCCCAGGTCATTTGCGTGCCATGTAACTTTCCAATCAAGATAAGTCCACACACATGAATTTCATCTCATTAGTGCTGCCCCTGGCATTGCCAAGGAGTGCCCTTTTACTGGGGCTTGCTGCATCGTTAATGTAAGCCTACTTGTGTCACTAATAAATACATAAACTTTAAACTTGCAGACTCTAGAATCATTTTTGCACAGAGGAGACTATTTGGCCCACCAAGTCCATTCTGGCTTGTTGTGCAGTAATCCACTCAGTTCCATTACCCCTGCAGCCCTATGAGCTTACTTCCCTTGAGTGCCCATTAATTTCCTTTTGAATCATTGATCATCTTTGTTTTCACCACATTTTCAAGCAGCGTGTTTCAGATCAAGACTGTTTGCTGTGTAAAACGTTTCTGGGTGGGATTCCTAATCTTATTTGCCTCACCACCGCTGCCAGAGAAAAAAGAGAAATTGGCACCAATAATCTATAGCCGCCACATACTTAATGATTTCAGTAAATAGCACACCCTCCCTTGTCCCCTCTCCTTCAAATTCACCTCCATCCTGCCTCACCATTAAAATCCAGCTCTACTTTCCCACACTACACTTGACTTTTCGACTGTGTCTCTGCTCCTACATCGTCTTGATGTGGGTATGCCGGCGTTGGACTGGCGTAAACACAGTAAAAAGTCTGACAACACCAGGTTTTAGTCCAACCTATTTATTTGATAATATACTCACTAGCTTTCGGGGTTACCCCCTTCGTCAGGTGACGAAGGGGGTAACCCCGAAAGCTAGTGAGTATATTATCAAATAAATAGGTTGGACTAAAACCTGGTGTTGTCAGACTTCCTACATCGTCTGTCCAGTATCCTTCGTTTCAATATTGATGAAAATAAAATCCATTTGCATCCTCATCCCTGGCTATTTCTTCAGATAGAGCTGGACTGTTTGCATCCCAACCTTCTGCTTGAAACAGAGCTGAATTTCACTTCCCAAACCCTTTCCATCAGAAGGATTGCTTATTTTTATCTTCTGAAGATTACCCATCTCCAACCTTACCTCTCCCCCAGCATAGTGGCATGGCACGGTGGCACAGTGGTTAGCACTGCTGCCTCACTGTACCGGGGACCCAGGTTCAATTCCAGCTGTGGGTGATGTGTTGAGTTTGCACATTCTGCCTGTCACTGCATGGATTTCTTCTGGGTGTTCCGGTTTCCTCCCACACTCCAAAAATGTGCAGGTTAGATGGATTGGCCATTTTAAATTGTCCCTTAGGTGTCTCAAGATGTATAGATTAGTGAAGTAAATTTGTGGGGTTATAGGGATATGGTGGGAGGATGGGCCTGGTAAGATACTCTGTCAGAGAGTCAGCAAAGATCCAATGGATCAATGGCTTCCTTCTGCACTATAGGGATTCTATAATGGCTATCTTTATCCAAGGTTTTGCCACTTCCATGTTTAACTATACAGAATACTTGTTTGCAAACCTACTGACCTACATCAACTACAACTTGTCAGAAGCTCTGCTTTGTGTATTCTGCTCCACACTAAGTACCTCTCACCCATCCTTAATTTAAAAATCTTAACCTTTAAATCCCTCCACACTCATGCTCCACTCTATCTGCACCATTGCCTAAAGCTCCATAATCCCCTTTACACTATACGCTCTTCTGACTCGTGCCACTTTTTGCTCAACTTTAACCCTACATTTCACCATTGGTGCCAATTCTCAATCTCCTGACTCCACTCTGTGGAAATCCCTCCCTAAAGCCTTTACTTTCTGCATCTCTTTGACTTCTGTAAATGTTCTCAAACCTCATCCCTTCACCAAGCTTTGATCAACCTTTCAATCTATGCTTACCATCATCCACCTATCTATCAGTGAAATACTTTGAGCTTCTCTTTATTTTAAAGGTGGCACATTTAATTGTCACTTGTTACTATGTCTTACGAACGCCATTAGATTGAAGCTACTATCGTACAACAACATCTCAAGGAAAAACATTTCTGTTAGGAACATTTGACGAGCTGCAAGAAAAGGAATTTTCCAATTGCCAAATTGCCCAAAAAGTTACAAATTCAGGTAGGCCACATATTCACTGTAGTATATGCACACAATTCGATATGTTACTACTTCAAGTCGCTGCATATTAATATGATGCAATTGCAATAAAAATCTTCTTAAACCTTTGCCATCAGTAATCTCAAGGGATTTAACTGTACACTGCATGGACATGGAATCATGACTGGCTTGCTAATAGGATACCTAAATGCATTCGCCAATGGAGAAGTACCATATTAATGAATTTTTCTTAAAATAAGAATGTGGTCTGCAGGGTTTTTTGTCCATTTCAAATGCAAATAATGTCCTTTTATTTCCTACAGTACAACAGTGACTACACTTCAGAATTATTTAATTGGCTGTAAAGCATATAGGGATGTCCTAATGTTGAGAGAGGTGTTACATAAGGTACATGTCTATTTTCCCTTTGGTCTGCAAGAAAGCTGAAAAGATATTACTGCAGTCTTGAACAATGTGGTGAAATAATAAGGTCTAAAAACTAAAATCTAGGAATGTGCAAATGCTGCAGTGTTCTCCATTTTTCTTTGTTTCTCCATATTTTCTTTGTAAGAGTATTTCAATGATCTTTGCTGTGAATAGCAGAGATTTTATTCTGGCTGAATATTGGTGAATTTATCAACATTAATGATCATTTGAAATCAGTAGGACATGCCAGACTTTCATTCTAATAGTATGTAGAAAAAACGCAGCGAGTAATGTATCATTTAGACCCCTTCAAATGAGTAGCTCATTTAAAAATGGGACCCTGTCAGCCGCTGGTCTGCAATTTTCACAGAAAAATTAATCTGAATCGTGGAATCAAAACACCCAAATACATCAGAATCCAATGTAATTAAATTGATTGGAACTTTGGATGTTTTAATGCAAATTTAGGAATTCCTCAGATTCTGTGGATTAACATGAAATGCAAAGTATTACATTTATTGTAAGTCAACAGTTGAAATGGATTATATGTGACATAGGGAGAGTTGATTGTTAGAGATGGTGACCATACTTGAAGTGCAAATCTTAGGCGCTGAGGCATGAAGGTGCATGTTTTTTAACTGAAATAAACTATAAAGTAAATGCAGCGGCAAGGTGGCACAGTGCTCAGCACTGCTGCCTCACAGCTCCAGGGACTTGGGTTTGATTCCTGGCTTGGGTCACTGTTCTGTGTAGAGTTTGCATGTTCTCCCCATGTCTGTGTGGGTTTCCTCCCACAGTCCTAAGACGTGCAGGTTAGGTGCAACGGCCATGCTAAATTGCCTCTTAATGTTCTGGGATGCATAGCTTAGAGGGATTAGTAGGTATATATGTGGGGTTGCGGGCCTAGGTGGGATTGTTGTCTGTGCAGACTTGATGGGCTGAATGGCCTCCTTCTGCACTATAGGGTTTCTATGATTCTTATCTTATGTGCAACCACTGGGGGTAGTAACAAGAACCTCTGGGAAAACAAGGCTAATCCTCGCATCTTCTCTGAGCTCATCTTTCTCCATGACACCCACCTCCTCCTTCTTTGATCCCTTTTAACTTCATTGCAGTGTTAATGTAAGCCTTTTTGTGACACTTTTAAATAAACTTAACTGAATTGACTCTGTGGTCTGAATCTCAAGCTGATTGATTTCCTTTCCTTGCTTACTGCATTTCCTTTTTTCAAAACTGCCACCATCACAACTTGTGTCCTTGCAAGTAGGCATTCCAACTCTAATCCCCCTTCTCACTCCAAAGTTTGCAACTGTATCATCACCTTCCAATTCTATCATCATGTTTTCCCACCCAGCCCTGCCGCAACACTAAAGCCAAGTCAAAAACGACACCGTCTGTGACTGCGGTGCATTTTTCTCTCTTATCTCTCGATAGCCACCAGCATTCTGATCACACTGTCCTTTAAAACCCCTCACCTCACTTCAATCCATTTTTGTCTATCCAATTATAGCTCAAATATTTCAAAGGGCAACATTCCTTCCTCAACTTAATTCCAATGAGAAAACAGATCCACTGGTCATTTGTCTGATCTGCTGTTTGTTGGATTGTTGGATGTTCAACTTCTCCTTTGTATTAAGTGATGTTTCCTTGAGAGAGGAAAGGGTTCAATGGGATGACAGTAAGAACAGAAATGTTGAGACACCCACCAGCACCAATCCCCAATCTCTGTCTTTCCTCCCCCATCCCAAACTAATCACAGCTGCCATTGTGATTGAGAAACTTCTATATTTACCATGGCTACAATTGCAGTTCTGTGTACGTCAGATTTTTCCTTCCTATAGTTTGCAACTGATGAAATATTGGGGTAGTCTGATAAGTTCATGTGTCAATGTAGTCCAATTGTAACTCAACTATTTCCAATGTAATGCACGAGGCTATTGAGGCTCGCTTTTGCTTTCACAGAAACACAAAGTAAACTTTGCAACGTGATCCCAAGCAACATATAAAGATCTTGAAATCCCAAATAATAAAAATGAATTGAATTTATTCATTTGCCTTGAATCACTGTCCTTTTTCGGGGCATTATTTTTTCTGTTTGTACTTCGTTGTCTGAACTCTTGGCTATACGTGAAACCCATTTTTCAGCTTTTGTGAATTTTGTAGGCTGCTGCAGAAGTACGACATGTAGATGTAAATTGGCAAGGCAGATTGCAACAAGAATTAGCCACTTGATTGGTGAAAGAATGAATAATCATTTGCCAAACGTATTTGGAGAGAAACTGACCTTCAATAGGAAAATAATACTGTCTGTTAAATTACTGCTTCTTTCCATTACTTTGAACAAAGCAGCAAATGGTTTTTTTTTTGGCACACTCTGTAGTTAATGATTTAAACACTTGCGTTGCCATGAGAACATGGATGAGATGTAAATAATATGACTTCAGGCACTGTTCCTGTACTAATCTCATCCTCATCCCATTGTTCTCTTCAAAACACCACCTTTATCTCACAGAACATTCTCATCATTATTCCCCTGTGATGCAACTTGCATTTATGTGGAGTTTTAAACTCCAGAAAAACATTTCAAAATGTTCCACAAAAGGAGAGTGCAGGCACCATGCTGCAATAAAGGTGTCTAGAGATGGCTGTATATTGGAAGAGGTTTGACATCCTATATGACACCGAGCTCAGTGTCTGTCCCCATCTCTATCTATCACCTACCACCACCTCCATAACATTGCCTATCTCTGCCCCTGCTTAGTTGAGGTCCTCACCCATGATTTTACTGACTGGACTATTCCACTGGTCTCCTGGCTTGCCTTCCAGCTTCCACCCTTCATACACTTCAGCTTGTCTAAGCTCTGCCGCTCACATCTTGAATCGCAGCAAGTCCTGTTCACTGATCACCGCAGTGCTTGCTGACCTACATTGCTGTTCATTCTAGCCTTGCCTGAAATTCAAAATTTTTATGTTAATGTTCAAACCTCCACATGGTTTCATCTCTGTATATCTATGTAACCTCCTCAGACCTCCGAGCATTCTGTATTCCTCCTCCTGTTCTGGCTTCTCTGTCTCCCAGATTTCCTTTGCCATTCAAAGAACAAAGAAAATTACAGCACAGGAACAGGCCCTTTGGCCCTCCAAGCCTGCACCAACTATGCTACCTGACTTAATTAAAACCCCCTATGCTTCCGGGGACCATATTCCTCTATTCCCATCTCATTCATGTGCTTGTCAAGATGCTCCTTAAAAGTCACTACCATATCTGCTTCCATTACCTCCCTCGGCAACGACTTCCAGGCACCCACCTCTCTCAGTGTAAAAAATCTGCCTCGTATATCTCTTTTAAAACTTGCCTCTCGCACCTTAAAGCAATGCCCCCTAGTAACTGACTCTTGCACCCTGGGAAAAAGCTTCTGACTATTACTCTATCCATGCCTCTCATAATCTTGTAGACTTCTATCAGGTCTCCCCTCAACCTCCTGCCCCCCCCACCCCTCATCAGAGATCCATCTGCACCTCCCCCACCAGATATCCATCTGTCCTCACCCCCCCCCGATACATCTTGCCTGCCTCCCTTCCCCTCTCCCCAGACGATGATCTGGCTCACTGCCCCCCCCCCCCCCCCCCCGAAGAATGGTCTGGCCTCACTCCCCCTCCCCTCCCAGACGATGATCTGGGCCAGAGAGCCAGTGCAGGCTCTGAAGCTGCTCCAGAGGTTCCCCTGCAGAACAAAAATAGGCTTCGGATTTTTATTTAGCAGGTTGCTTACGGCGCAGATCCGGAATGGGTCAGAAGATGGTAAAGTGGGATTTGGTGGGAGAGTTGGGCGCGTGGTTTATTAAGTCGATTTAAATGCGTGCTAATACATTTAAATCGTCAGGCCACCCGATTCAGGCACAGACCAGATCCATGCCTGAACCGGGTATCGGTAAAGCTGTGATCTGCTCAGATTCGGGTACAGGTCACATTAAAGGCCCAATATCCAAACTTACCCCAATTTCACATTCGAAAACAGGCGCGAATTTTTGATAAAACTGGGCCCTTTGTGTTAAATTTTGTCTTAAAACGCTCCTGTGAACACTTTAGAGCATTTTGTTACACTAAAGTTGCTATATAAATGCAAGTTGGTGTTAGAACAATGTTTAAAAAATATTTTCAAAAGGGGTGCTATATATATATATAATATGTGTACATATAGGTATAAGTGTCACACTTTAAAGCTACAACTGCTGAAGCTTATGGCTCCAATGGTGATGCAGAGGGAATGACAGGAGGATTGAATTCCTCGATGAAAACATAGGGGTGAATCTTCCCTTTCTGCCAGCAACAGGAATCGTAGTGGGCGAGGGGTGGACCATGGAAAGGTTCATTGACTTCAAGAGGGATTTTCCAGTTTCAAGGTGAGCATGGCCGGAAAATTCTGGTAATGCTGGAAGAAGATAGAAAGATAGGTCATGGTAAAACTGTAGAGTAAGTTGTCAGTAATCTCGCAGCACTCTGTTGAAGGGAAGCAGTGTGCAGACCATTGGGAATGGGTGTGATGACAGGCAGGCCTTAGTGCAGA